>NC_141419.1:80364405-81011767 GCF_034619465.1 Leptosomus discolor
TCCTTCCTTCTTCCTCTCCTTCCTTCCTTCCTTTCTTCCTTCCTTCTCTTTCTTCTCCTTCCTTTCTTTCTTCCTTTCTTCCTTTCCTAATTAACAAATACAGCAACAGCTGTAACAGGAACAGTCATAGTACTTCTGGGCTTCTTTTATTTTCTTGCTAGTGTCTCAATCTTTAGGGTGTTCAGTATTGTATTTTCAGCTATTCTTTACAACAACCCGAGTTAAAGCATAGTTAAAGAAACGAAAACTTAGATTGACTTCACATTATTTACTTTAGCTCTTAAAGAAACACATAAACTACTGCAAGACATAATATCACTTACGAGATCCAGCAGGAAAGGACCTGCCATAAGACCACCGTACTTGCTCAACAACATTTTTCAAACACAGTGTTGAGCAAAACCCCTGCCATTTTGGTAACAATGAAGCATTTTGTGAATATATTTAAATTCTCCAAAATACTCCAATCTGAGCCCTCAACTTTAAAATTAAATATGTCCAAATTTTATTTCTTTTTGATGAATTTGATTTTAGAATTTCCTTAAACATTTGGATTACTAAAAGCTGATTTGGTTTCAGATGAATACATTCTTTGAGAATCTGCCTACAACAGTTGTGGCTGCGTTTGGATATTTATTATTTAGCCATGGGGTTCCTGCATGCAGACCACATTCTAAAAATAAAAGCCAAGGGGATGTAGGAGGCTCCATTCCTATGTATTACTACTCCATGACACAGACCTGGACTCTTTTGTAAGCCCCAGATGAAAAGCAAGCATAGACCTCATCAAACAGGACAAAGCGAATGAACGAACGGGGGGAAACATCATGACATGTCCCTGTAAAATGGAAAAGATGGACAGAAACCATCTTGAGGGAGTGGAGGCTGGTGACATGTGTGAAAGAGCACAGGGAACCTGAAATAGCATTTGTAATATCTATGTTTAATGTGTTCTGGATGTAGGGCGTCACCACCACCAGGTAAGTGGGAGGGAGGGAGGGTGTGCACCCAGCAGGCAGTGCTGGTGCGAGGGTGGCAGCACCCCCATTATCGTTCCCCTTCCCTCCCTCTTGGGCAGGCACAAGATCCACGTATGCCTGGGCATTGTATGACGCACAAGTACTGCCAGTACTTTTGGTAATAACTGCTGCAGTTATGAAAGTGGGTAAAAGTGGAAGCTAAAACTCTAGGCGAAAAAAGCCGGTGTTGAGCGCAGGTGGTGTGGCAAAGCCAGGGTGCTCATGGCCCCAAGGGAGCTGTGGTGGGGTGGGATGGGAAGTACTGGCTGCTGTGCTGAATGGCCTGCCATGGGGCTGACCCTGACGATGTTTGTCCCTTCACACCTTTTGTGTGGGTTTTGTGCTGCAGCCTGTGAATGCCAATGATCACGGAGCCCTCACCCCTGTACTCGGAGAGAGGGACATACCCTCAGGGAAAGGCAAGTCCTTCAGAGACACGGCTTATAGGAGGATGATGGGTTTCTAAACCAAGGTTTGTGCTGTTTAGATGGATACAAAGTGGACTTGGGTGGCAACTTGGGTGGATCAGCCTGCTGTAGGCAACCTTGAATACCAGCGTAGGTTCCCTTTGCTTCTCCTTGCACATCTCAGTGCATGTCAGTCTTCCAGTGGCTTATTGAGCAGCATTGAAAATGCAAAGCCGGCTACAGCCATACCGACTGTTAACCATACATTTATGATTGTAGATTGTAGTCAATCATGATTATAGAACTTATTGGTTAAAATTAGCGTGGTTGAATGTAGCTGCATCAGTCAAAGACTGTTTTTTAAAAGACACTTAGAACACTTCAGCCTATGAGGGCTAGATAAACATTACATAACAAAAGGTCATAAAAGAATGTAATAATTTAAATACATTTAAAAATCTCTTTGCTGGTAGGAAATCTACTTATAGACAGAGGAAAGACAGACAAGCAAATGGAATTGCAACTGAAAAAAATGTATTGCAAACAGACTTTATCAAAGGTAACAAAAATATTTCATGCAATACAGATTGCCATAACTTTTGTGCATTGAGATGTTTATCTTTTGAAAATTTATTACATCTATGTCATATCAATTAAATAAGAATAATGTTTGAGATATCATTAAATTGAGACATGTCGTGCCAGAAACCACAGGAAAATATATGTCATCAACCTGAAAGATTGTCCTCTATTTTAAATACGAATGTAGGGGTGGGGAAATCTCTATAAAGGGAAAAATAATTACATATTTTGTCTCCATTCATTATGTCTGATTAGCCAGGAGAAAAAGAAATATGCAGATAAGGCACTAATTGCAGATGGACATGAGCAAGATGTGATGGGACCCCAGCTGGCAGAGCCAGCATACAAATTTTTCGTCATCTTGTCATTGCAGTGAGCATTTAAAAACCACATTTTTCACATTTGAAAATGGAGAAACTCCATCAGATTTTAAATACTGTCCAGTGTAATGCAGGTAGCGTACTCTCAGCCCAGCTACCAGCAACTGGCTTCACTCTTCCCTCTGTGTCCTTCAGAAATTCTCTTTCTTTTGATCTCTGTTAAGGCCTGCTGCTGTCTGTTTTCACTGTCTACATTCCTGTTGCAATGTCTGCATTCACTGACTTGCTCCCATGGCTGCTATCCCTCCCTGCTCCTCATGCTCCACGTTTCCCTTTGGGCATGCATAGCTGTTCAGGGGCAGAGCTGCTCTTCCCTGCAGGCTCCTCCAAAGCAGGGTGCCACAACTATCACCGCAAGGCATACACACAATGCTTCACCCTGTCCCTGTCCTGGCAGAGCACAAAGAACGCTTTTCTTGATCTTCTCAAGACTTGAGGCAGAGGAGGAATTACTGCACCCCTGAAGTTAGCCATCCTTATCATTCAAGTTCTACATGTAAATTTGTCTAAATCCAACCTCCAGTGAGCAGATCTTGTCCGCTTTTTTTACAAAAATAATTATCAGAAATCCTTCCCCATGCAGGTAATTGTAGTCAACTATGAAATTATCATTTTATTGTGTTTTTGAACAATTAAACTAAAGCCATGGCTTTAAACTTGTCACTAAGACAGGTCTCCTGACACCAAAATTTCCTTCAGCTTTTTTCTGAAGTGCTCAGAACCATACACAATGCTCTCATAAGAGTCTCACTAATGCCTCTGTGCAGGGATATTACCATCATTGCGGTTCTTCACATTCCCATGCACTTTCTGGATAGCAATGGTTGTTTTAACTGCTGCGTCTACTGGTATCATGTGCTGAATTACATGGCCACAGTCTTACCTAACTCCATTTTGGAGTTATTACTTCCCTGACATCAGACCTTTATCCAATAAAAGGGATGAGATAGTGCAAACATTGACCAGATGACATACAAAAGCTGACTTCTGGGAATGTGAGGCTGCTGTTGAGCACATCTATTTTGGTCAGGTCCACTTAGGACTCTAATTGCTTAAATTCATGGGGTTGTTACTTGTCTTGCTCACATGCCTTCCCTGCAAGCTGCAGTCAACCTCACAGCTGCTTGGGCTGCCTACTATGGGCTGAAGAGACACCTTCACAGTTAAAATGAAGTAAGTTTTATTAAGGAATGTATTACCCAAAGTGGTTCTGATGAACAAACCAAATTACATTATTCTTTCCAATTTCAGCACTATGGTTTAAGAGAGATGTTGCCTATGTGGAGGGAGTAGAAGAACAAAAATGAAAGGAGTGGAAATCGTAGTGCAGGGTGAGAGGTGGAAAGACAGCTGTCAGTGCCTGCAGGGGCAGCATAAGCAGGACGAAGTGACCTGCAGTGGAAGGACTAACATGTTGCTTGTGGAGAAGTTTGCCAGGATCTGTGCAATGTCAGAATCACATGAATGGAAACCCGTGTCTCAAAGAGAAAAGGCCTGACTTGATTTTTGGGTCTCTGCACAGAGGCATGGTGCAGAACATAGTGCCCTGAAGGTACGCCTTCTTGTAATTCAGGGGGTGATCACACCTACAGTATTACAGGGCTTTTTCCTTGCTGTGGATGCAGTGTAGGCCAAGAAGGAGCTTTTTGTTTGCTGTTCACCTCACTGAACAATAAAAGCTGCACTTGCAAGTGCTCTTTGCAGTCAGCAGAGATGCATGTGCTGCAGGAGGAGCTGGCCACCTGCAGACCCTCAGAGGGGTCAGGTGGTTCCCATTCCTGCCAGCCTCCTGCAGCAGCTCCCTTCTTACACTTGTCTTGCACAGCATCAGCCACTGTTTTCTACCATTACACAAAGCTGATTTCTTTCTACTAAAATTCATACAGGAAAGTTAGATATATACTGGCTCTTATTGCCTACCACATGTGTGGGTTAACGTCACGTACTGCTGTCTGGACTTGTGAGGATGGCACAGAGTTTTGTACATAAGATACAATTTTAACTCAACTTTCACTCCATGGTGAGTCATATGTAAGGAGTGTTGCCTGAAAAGTCAAGGAAAATGTCAAAGCCAAGTCAGAAATTGATCACAGTCATATGAACCTGTGCCAAGGCCTTATACGAAAGTGAAGCAATGCTGGTGAAAAACAACAAACATGGATTGCTTATAGGTTACGGAAGCTGCCCAACCTTTCAGTGACCTTGGCCTGAGGTGGAGTTTGTATCAAAACATCAAAACAGGCATACCTCCCCTGGTTTCACTTTTCAAGGCAAACACTGCAAGCCCAGCCTCAGTGCAGCCGAAGTGTAACTGCCACGGGAGTCATCGGCGTCAAGGTGTTTGTGTTCACAACCAGAATGTTCTGTAAACCTGCACTGAATCACCTCAGCTTGGAAAAGAAAAAAGAAAAAACAAGAAAGGAAACAAAATTTGAATATCGAGCAGCCAAAGAGAAAAATCAAACCACAACAGACACCAGCTGTTGAAATGCACATTCGTTGCAACCCAAGATTCAGGTAGGAAAGTGATCAGCAAGATACTAACTGTAAGTACAGCAGAAAACAAAAGGATGGCTCTGACGATGGACCTTCTGGATGTGGCAGTGAAACTGTTAGGGTCTGCTATTTCTCCCTGTGATCAAGTAGAAAGGGAGTTAATGAAGTGCCTACTTCTTTTCTCAAGGAAATGGCGGTGTAAACCAGGGGAAAGTCTGGGGTCTCTGCTCTCCACATGCCACATCACAGCTGGCTAGAGGAGTCAAGCTGGCGCAGTGCTAGAAGCCATCTGGGCATAGAAGGAGAGCAGCTTCCTGTCCCTGAGAGGAGTAGGAAAGGCCAGGGACTGAAGTGAGACACAGGGACACTGAGACAATGAGCCCTTCCACCCAGCTGGCGCTGCTGCCTAGTGCAAGACTAGCGAGAAGGCATGTGTGTCTGAGTCCCTCATGGCTTGCAACCTGCTGTAGTAAGGTTATTACTATGCCATAAATGATACACTAAACTCACTGAAGTGTAACATCAGCATTCAAATATGCCCCATGTCATGACGTATGCATTCCTTCATCCCCAGAAACCATGCTGTACGGCCAGACCTTCACTTGAGCAAACTGAGGTCATCTTCAGCATTTGTATTTGCATTCCCTGAATATTTCTTTTCCCTTAGAGTCTCAGATGCAGTAGATTTTATAAACTTTCCTCTACAGACTCAGCCACACCTGAAGGAAAGCCAGGAGAAGTTTTATGGATAGCCAAGATGCTGTAAACACTGAGAAACAGGAGTATATGGTGAGATCCTCCACAGCCACAGATACACTGCTTAGTGGTTCAAGATCATTGTGTTAATGTGTCCAGTGTAACATTATAATTCCATATGCAAAATTCATCACACTTATAACAGTGAAAATTTGTAGAGCTTGCCAATGCTTCGATTATTTGATTCTCCCATGAACACCTTTTTTTTACATGCTAAAGCACTCGGCATTTATGTATGCTTATGTGAAGTGAATTTCCAGGGACAAGGAAGTTGCATTGCAAATGGTACTGGAATCATGGTTTCATACTTCCTTAGCTGCTGCATTTATATTTTTCAGCTTTCTGATTATTGTAGATAAAAAAAAATCGAAGTGGAATTTTCCAGTTTAGCCCCCACATTAGGAAAAGATTTTCAAAGTAATCAAGTAAAAGAGAGGGGAAATTAATCATTTCAGTGGATTTGTGCTTCTCAATCGCTGGAAAGCTTTTGAAAATGCCATGACAAACCTTTTGTTACCTAATATTTATTTTGATTTTCACCGCTTCTCAGCACCCTCAGAAGTTGGTCATTACCTCTAAATGCTTAACTACATATTTGAGTAAGAAAAAATAGATTTCTGTACCTGACTTTAAGTCACTATTTTGGAAAGGACTGTCCATAGTTTCTTCTACAGAATGGTGTTTACAAGGCTGTTGCACTAGAAAAGGTTCGTTCCATTTTACAGCCCCTTTGCCTAATTACAGGGCTACACAGGGCAGTTTTGTTAGTTACTGTGCATTGTCATTCAGCAGTTACTGGAAAAGGTATGTATAACATTTTGCAGAAATGCCCAGAGTTGAGTCTGGTTTTACGTTGACTCATTCAGCATTTAGACTGTGTACGAGGAGTACTGATTTCTTTCTACGAAGAAGTCAGGAGAAGATTTGCTATAGATAGAAATGGATGTTCATTTGAAGTGCTAGCATTGCTAAGTACAGTTTTAAAGGCATTCAGAGGTTGCAGTCATTCGCCCTTTCCAGGCCGGCTGGCTGCACACGTTCCCTGTGTCTGTTGCAGTTACCTTCAGCCCCACAGCAAAGAGGATGTAGGCACCATCAGAAACATACTTTGTAAAAGCAAAGTGGAATCAAGCTATTTACAGAAAACTGATTTGGGGCTATGATAACAAAACCCACAAAACCTTATTTTTAAGATAAGTAACTATTAGCTTCATTTCTCAGAGAGGAAATTCACTCTGCAATGTGAACTATGAATCCTACCAACATCCTGATCCTTTAGCAGCCTTTTTTGTCCACTTGTCCATCAAATTTAAATACCTGAAAAGGAGGAGAAATTTGGAAGAGGAATTGGACACTGAACATTGTTGGTTAGGAAAGCAGATCAGAAAGAGCACCAGCATTTTAGCAGAACTGCATATTTTGGAGTACTTTGTACTTCTGCTCTGCTGGAACCTTAATGAAGGCAACCTTATTAGCAGTAATTAGTAGCTGAAGGCATTAAATGGATGAATATGAATTTCCAGTGAAGTCATCGAGCTGTCAAACTGAGTTTAGGAAAGTCAGAATTTTAACCAACCACAACGTTACATCATAAACCATGATTTTATACTCAGAAAGTAATAACAATAACAATAGCAAAACCTTTGATTTCTGCTGCTTTCTGAAACCACAGAAAGGCTGTACCAAAAAAAGCAGCCTCTTAACCTTTGATTTACACTTCTATGTCAGCTTCACTTCGTTTTCTCTAAAATTGTTCAGTCATGTCAATTCTGGATTTACTAAGTAGCTGAGCACAAAAGCAAGAGATGTAGGGTGGGAAATGCACCATGAATCAGACCAGGACATGGGCATGTTCTGTCTCTGCCGCAAATATGCAGCTTTGAGTCCTATATAGGTATTCTCAGGCACCTTTGATATCTAACACTGGTTTATGCTGTCACAGAAGTGGTATTTTAACAAACACATGCAGAATCTTGAAGTTGCCTGACGATTGACTCATATGCACATACAAATGAGAAAATCACATTGAGATAGGAAGCTATCAAAACCCCTGTGTTTTCCTGTTTACAGAGGAGCCAATATATATAGCCTATAAAGCTCATTATAGACAAGAATACTATTAAAATATTCTTACTTATGTAAAAATTACCAACACTTTATGAGCACTGAACACCTGAAATTTTCTGTTCCAAGGTAAGAATACACAATTGATGAAACAGAGGGTTCAACAATAGCTAGCAATAGGGAAGACACCAGCATTGAGTACAATACAGAGTTAAATCACTTTAACTGGTTTGAACTGGTTATTTAGTTCGGCTAGAAAGCCTCAGAGCAGAAATTTGGAAGAGAAGATTTGGTAACTGATTTGCTGGTGGTGATCAAGGTCCATAAAAGTTGCTCCCATGCTCAGAGGCAGTGGAACACTGCAGTGAGCGGGAGGCTGACTGCACCAGTAGGATTCTATCATAGACATCACTGAGGCAAAGAAAGCTCCCAGCAGCTGCTCCATTTAGCTTTCTACCTCTCCTCGTATACTAAAAGAGTTGTAGAAGTGATATGAGTTTTACGTAACTATTCAAAAATTGCTTTTTAGTTTAGCTGCTGTAAACATGTGTACTTGGATATGAAGGGGACAATTATTATTAATGTATGAACTAGAATACCTGTTGCTCATTTTCCTCCCATTTTATCATCTCATATAAACAGGAATGTTATAACAATTTGCATTATTTATGCAAATGACTAAAAATGTGTAGGACTGATACAGATAAACAGAAAATTTTTAAACCAAAATCTAAATGAAGTTGTGAATCACAAGTACATTGCTACATCTTCAGATCAGTTTGTGAATGACTGCAAAGATGAAAGGGAGGCTAAGATTTTTTTAAAAAATATTTGAAAATAGTAATTTCAATAATTACATATAGCGATGGATTTGACAGCTCTGCTAATGATGTTAGTTAAGCAGTTTAATCTGAAAGCCTTTCATCTCTGCAAAAACCACAAAAATCTAGTGCCTTCAAATCATCTGCAAGGGTTACTACACCTGAAAAGACAGTCTACGAGACTTACTTCAGATGACAAACTCCAGTTTATTACCATAATTAAACCTCAGCTCTTACACTGGGTTTCTCACCTTCAAAGAGATACAGAAATTTATGTTACCATATTTTGTTCCATGTCTCCTTTTAAACTCATTACCTAATAAACTGTTTTGTTGCATAAAAATAAAGAAGGTACTTCTAAAAAAACATGGACCAATGTAGATTATTTTATTTACCTTAAACATGTACGAGTGGTTCATTAGGTGTGGGTGCGACATGACACTTTGCCTGTGGTTTATGTGCTAGCACTGTTTTATCTAAAGAGCCACTAGCATGCAGGCAACCTGTTGCTGTTGTACGTGTCAGGAATGAATGATTGTGGTCTTCATGTTTCTCAGATCACCACTCTACAGTTACTTAATTACATACCAAATCTCTGTCTTTGAAGAAGTTCACTTCTCATAGAAGAAAATAGAAAAACCTAATGCTTGCAAGCAATCAAAGTCCCTTCCCTTCCCTTCCCTTCCCTCCCTTCCCTTTCCCTTCCCTTCCCTTCCCTTCCCTTCCCTTCCCTTCCCTTCCCTTTCCCTTCCCTTCCCTTCCCTTCCCTTCCCTTACCTTCCCATCCCTTCCCTTCCCTCCTACCTTCCTTCCCTTACTCCCTCCCTCCCTTCCCTTCCCTTCCCTCCCTTCCCTTCCCTTCCCCTTCCCTTCCCTTCCCTTCCCTCCTCCCTTCCCTTACCCTTCCCTTCCCTACCCTTCCCTTCCCTTCCCTCCCTTCCCTTCCCTTCCTTCCTTCCCTTCCCTTCCCTTCCCTTCCCTTCCCTTCCCTTCCCTTCCCTTCCCTTCCCTTCCCTTCCCTTCCCCTTCTCCTTCCCTTCCCTTCCCTTCCCTTCCCTTCCCTTCCCTTCCCTTCCCTTCCCTTCCCTTCCCTTCCCTTCCCTTCCCTTCCCTTCCCTTCCCTTCCCTTCCCTTCCCTTCCCTTCCCTTCCCTTCCCTTCCCTTCCCTTCCCTTCCCTTCCCTCCTTCCCTTCCCTTCCCTTCCCTTCCCTTCCCTTCCCTTCCCTTCCCTCTTCCCTTCCCTTCCCTTCCCTTCCCTTCCCTTCCCTTCCCTTCCCCTTCCCTTCCCTTCCCTTCCCTTCCCTTCCCTTCCCTTCCTCTCCCTTCCCTTCCCTTCCCTTCCCTTCCCTTCCCTTCCTCCTCCCCTCCCTCCTCCCCTCCCCTCCCCTCCCCTCCCTCCTCCCTCCCTCCCTCCCCTCCCCTCCCCTCCCCCTCCCCTCCCCTCCCCTCCCCTCCCCTCCCCTCCCCTCCCCTCCCCTTCCCTTCCCTTCCCTTCCCTTCCCTTCCCTTCCCTTCCCTTCCCTTCCCTCGTTGTGTGGATGCCACCATCATGCTCTTGAGGGGTTAATCCTACACCACTTGGATGCCAGCCAGTCTGGGCTTAGCACCAGGGCAGGACAGTCTTTGACCATTTTTTATTTAGCAATATAGACACAGCCTGGGCATCTTTCTACTGCCTAAGAGTATGTCTCAGTATTTACTAAATACCTTAAGTAAAGGTCCTAATCATCTCCTTCCTTCCTTCTTTCTGCCACTCCCCCCTTTCCCTTCCACCTCCTTCAATAGTCTCTGGGATCTGTCAGCTTCTGCTTCTGTCCTTGCCCTCCTTTCTCTCTCAGTGATGCCCCTCATGAGCACTACTCAGTTTTGTCCAAATGCTAGTTGAACCATAAAATAACTGAACAGCAGAGCTGAAGAGGAAAAAAACCCAGAGCTTCCTACTACAATGCCACCACCTCTTTTAAAATAACCTTTTTAACAGAAGAGGTTGACTGGACTTAACTTTGTGTCCATTGTAGTCCTCCAGTATCCATTACAGACCCTCTGAAGAGATAGATACTTGGCCTTTCAGACAAACGAAGGCAAGAATCTGTGCAGAAAATGGTAAGTTCCTAATTAATACTATTGACTCTGCATTTAAAAACCACACAGGATTATGTAAAAAAGGCTGAATATGTCCTCCAGCACAGCAATAGTCTGACAAAGGATGTATTTGCCATCTTTTCAGATACTAGAAAAAAACCTGACCTGATATGGAATTTCCTGAGAATATCTCAAATGTTTAAAACATGGGTTAAACTCAAATATGTAAATGATGATATTTGAATCACCACTGCTACAGCAATTATTGAGACATTAGTTTCATTTGTTTTGGCTGTTCGGAAAGTTTCCAAAGCCTTTCACTTTTACATAAGCATGGCAATTAATTTGATGCAAGGACCTTTTAACCACAGTAATGCATGGTGATCTAAACTAGGTCAGCTTGTACTGATGAGTGTGTTAGCAGTGTAACCTACTCGGATCAAATCAGGTGAGCTCACAGTGTCCTGCTTATTGAAATATGTCTCTAGAACAGGAGGCATAAAATCTGTTGAAATATTAACTGAGAAAGCAGAGCAACTCGGGAGTACACCATCTTCTGTTTCACATCAGTATGCCTACTTTTGGCCCTTGTAAATGGAAGTGAGGAAATATACAAGCAACATATCTTTCCTTACTGTAATTATGCATTTTCTCCTCCAATACCATTTACCTGTTTGTCTCCAACATATGTCTGGCTGAATCTAATTGCCTAATCAGCCAGGTGAAAATCATCAAGGGAATTCTACAATATATTCTCTGCTTGCACAGAAAATCCAGCAATATAAAACTTGTGCTCCAGCTTTTGTAAGTGTTAATTTTTCATGCTCGTGCATTATTTGACTAAGGAGAAACAATATGATAACATATATTGGTACTTCCTTTTCAGGTATACAGCTTCTGCCCTCACTAAGCCCTTGAACATGGTGCTTTTGTTTCCATAAACCATCTGTGTGTAAGCCATGCTTACTGGGTATTTATGTTATACTGTATGTTCCTTTATTGATTAACATCTCCCTAATAATACAATACTAGTAGAGTAAGATGGATTCAGTATCTTGCAGCTGCAGCTTAACTTCACTAATTCCCTGTCAAGACTTCTAACGCTGACACATACAAGTCTTTTATCTTATAGATAACACAAATGCACTATGAGATCAGTATTAGCACTTCACTCGAGAAAACATGTGGCATTCCTTATATGAAGGCAAATTATTTAATGTGCAAAAGCAGTTCAATTCAATGCTGGTGAGTATTACAGCTGATCTTGATCACATCAATGCTCTTGGAGGCTTAGTTATGAAACACTGAGCTCACCTCTGTGTTAGTTTTACGTATAGGTTTTCCAGCTTAGAACACAAACCTAACAAAGTCCAGGCATTGTAGCGTAAAGTTAGAATTCAATTTGAACAAGAGGTGCACATTTTTGAAAACGAGAGTAATTATTAGAATAAGTCAGTGCCTAATATTCTCCACTCTCTTTCTCCTAATCTCTTGCAATCATGAATGGACACTTCTAAAAACTGTCAAGAAGAAATAGTGGACTTTTTGTTGTGAACTTCAGGATGAAGTTTCTTGCAATCAAACGTAAAATCTCCAGATGAAAACTTGGTTTAGTTAGAAATCAGTAACAAAAAGTCCACTGATTCTAGTAGAGACAAAAATTCACCATATGAATACAAATGCTCCAAAACAAACTGATGGTAGGAAACAATCTTTGATTTTATCTGAATACCGGCTCTTTTTTTTTCTATTTTTTTTAAGTTTGTCCTCATTTTGTTCCTTACCTTACCATTGTTTTTGTTGTTTGTATGTTCAGATGTGGGTAGTGGTAGCAAAGAGGAAGCCTGTTTCTTACTTCTAATTCATCTGTTTCTGAGAAGCCACCCTAGCCCTTCCTTTGCTCAGCTCTGGATCTTTTAAGGAGTCTTGCATTTTAACCATTTGGGCTTACAATCAAGCAGGAGAAGAATGAAGTAACAGAAAGATTTTTATTTTTCCTTGGCACCAGATTGACAGAAGATCAATTAAAACTAAGATAGTTTGCTTGGGGAAAAGATAAATCTGTGCTGATTATCGAGTACCCTATGTAATTCAGATAATGAGAGGTGAAAATATGCCATGGGCTAAGCTTCAGACAGCTCATCTAATTCAACAAATTTTAAAGGAAGTGGTTGGGGAGAAAAAAAGCCAAGTAGGCTGAAAACATATTTCTTTTAAAGTAAATGTTAATTGTTGCTGAAAGTGTTAAGAAGAAAACCCAAAGAGATTAATGTTCATCTTTAAAAAAAAAAAAAAAGGAAAAAAAGCTTCTATGGATTCTTTGAAATCCTCCTGACATGGAACAAAGCTGAAACCTTCTATTTCCTGCTCCCTTTGCCAGTGGAAAAATGTAAAAAATCTGAGGCATTTTTCAGAAAACTGATATGTCTTAAACTCCTTTGCCTCCTAAGGATGTATGTATGCTGCAGAATGTAGTATGAAGTTCAGGTGCTCTAAGTTTAGCCATGGCACTACAATTACCAGCCTGTTTGTTCTAGCAAGACTCCATTGCCTGAATTAGCTAATTAATTTACTTACAGCCAGCTTTGACACCTCTATATTACATTTCACTTGACAAAGAGACATATCCTTACTGCAGAACCCTAACCACAAGACCATCCTTCTTCCCTTTTAGGCTTCCTCGCAGAAACAATGTGAATGACATGCCCAGTTTAAAAAAACACTGGTTTCATTGTGTCACTATTAATCATTAGGAGGCTAAAAAGGAAATCATGATGCTAAATCAGTTGCAACACATACTATCTGAACTTCAGCCATGCACTACGACTGCCAAGTTTATTTGTGTGTTTAATCTGGGCCCGAGTACACAGGACCTTGAATTCCAGCTGACTTCAACACATCCAGTTTTTAAAATACTGGCAAAAATGACTTGATTTATATTAATAAATTAAAAATTACCAACAAAAATCGTACACTGACATAATTAAATGTTATTTCTCTACAATTAACCACAGTTCCGCAAGACCAGCTATGATCAAGACCTGCTCCTAAATCCTAAATCTACCTTATCATAGCTATAATATCTGTGAAGTTCTGCGGTGGATCAGATTATGAGTTCAATGGTTATAATACTGTAAGATAAAAAAAAAAATCAAATGGAGCACAGGCTGTTGTTTGCTGGATAAGCAGCAATTCACAGTTAACCAGGATGTAATTAAACTTCTTCAGATGAAAATGTACTCCTGTCTATAATTAGGCAAGAAAAGTTTTAGCTTTCTTTACGTACGAATATACGCGTACACATATACATATATATATATATACACGTATATATTGGAAACAGAAAAGATGAACCACTGCTACGAGAAAAAGATGAGAGGAAAAACTAAGTCTTTGCCTAAGCTGAACTATGAACTGGACATGGACACATTCTTTGCTACTAACAGGTACTGCTGCTACCTTTTAGTTAACAGGTATGATACTCATAGTGCAAGATCAGTACAGGTTTTTCTCAGAGTACAGACAACCACTGGTGTTACGTTAATGTAACAAGGCCATAAGCTAGAAGCTTGTCAAGCCTTGAGCTGCTAAATCAAAGCTCTGCTATTCTAAAGTATATGTCTAAAGATGTTGCTACTGAAGCTATGACAGTGAGAAATCTTGAATGTAAAGTGACTACAGAAGACAAAGGAAATGAAATTTAAAATGCTTCAGAGAATCTTTAAATGAAGAATAGAATATTCAAAGGTCAGGAAATTCCCCTTACATTTGCCTTTACGATATGAATGCTTCCAAACTAAATGAAGGTAGTGATGTTTTATTTCTATTTTCTTTGTTATAACTCTATTGAATCAACTTCTGATATGAATTAATGATAAATGCATAACTCATATATGGCAAAGCCAAGGGTGAAATTTAGCACACATTTAAAAGCAACAGTGGAAGATGTAATTTCTGCTTAACAACAGTGCTACCTGGAGATAGACAAAGTCATACCTTTTGATCTCAGTAATGAAAGGATGTTCACTTTTTCATTCTGTCATCATGGTGCTCATAAGATCAGCAAAGACACTGGATAGAGTTCTCATTCATTTTCATCTTCAGGAGAACTAGTTATTAAAAACCATTTACTTATGCTCGTGTTGCATCAATGAAATGGTGCAACCGAAAATAATAAATTTAAGATCATAGAAAAATTCAGGAAGGAATTTGCAGTGGTCATCTATTTCAACCTCTTGCTCAAGCAGCGTCAGCATGAGGACAGAACAATTTGCTTGGGGCTTTATGGAGTTAGGTCTTGAAAACGTCCAAGGATGCAGACTGCACAGCAAATCTGGGTAACCTGTTCCACCGCTGGACTGTTCTCATGGGGAAAAAGTTTTCTCTTACATCTGCTCAGAACCAGTTGTGTTTCAAACGGTGCCCCTTGTCTCTTATCCTCCTGCCGTGCACCGCAGTAACGAATCTCACTCCATCTTGATAATACCTGTCATAGGTATTACAAAGCTACCATTAGATTACCCCAAAGCCTGCTCTTCTCCCGCCTGAAAAGCCCAGTTCCTTTAGTGTCTCCTGTCCTGCCAAGTGCTCAAGACCCCAACCCTCTTGATGGCCCTCCACTGAACTCATTGCCATTCGTCAGTGTATTTCTGATATTGGGAGGCCCAAAACTGGACACATATTCTAGACATAATGGCTGCTGGTTGTTAGAGAGTAATGACTTTTCGCTTAATCTACTAGCTGTGTGTTTGTTAATAAATGCCAAGATGCCATTGGCCTTTGCTGCAAGGGCACATTGTTGGCTCATGTTCAGCTGGCTGTCCTCCAAGAACCCCAGGTCCTTTTCAGCAGATCTGCTTCCCAGCTAGAAAACCCTCAGCATTTATCATTCCGAGAGGTTACTCCTTCCAAAGGGGCAGCCTTTTGCACCTGTCCTTCTTGAATCTGCAGCAATGTCTTATGATGAGATGTCAAACTGCAGAATCTTCATTATACATTGTTACGGTTTGAGGCTGGGCCGGCCACTAACGAATGACAGACGCTCTCTATTAACCCCTCTCCCCTCCCAAAAGGGAAAAGGAGAGAGAATAAGGCAGAGAGACCTTACAGTTTGGAAAAGAAAACTAAAATAGATTTAATGAAATAATAACAATAAAAGGAAAGATAATAAGAACAAAATAATGAAATATATACAATAGGTACAAATATATACAAGTAGATACAAACAGATACAAAACCAATACTGAACACAACTCCCCCCACCCTGATGATGATACATCACCACGGGCATCACAGGGCTGGCACTGGGGCAGTCCCAGGCTGGACTGGGCAGCAGACGGGAACGGGATGCAGGCGCTGGACTCAGGCACTGGATTCAGGGATGCACGGATCGGGATCGACAACAGAAGAACAGACAGAGTCCTCCTCAGGTGTCGGCCATCGAAGAAGAGAGGTTCACCCTCATGATCCCTCAGCTTTACACTGAATATGACATGTATGGGGTGGAACACTCTGTGCGTCAGGTTTGGGTCACCTGTCTGGCTCGCTCCTCCCTGCAGGTGTGAACTTTCACTTTGCTCTGACCCTTTTTAACTTCTGGTCTCTCAACACGGGACACAGAATTTAGCAGTGACCTTGGTTGCTTACAGGAACAAGTACAAGCAAGGGCCTCTCTGCACACCGTTCCTTGGTACGAACTATGAACATCAGGCCTGATCGCTGCTGGAAGCCGTCACTGACTGGAAATACGTGCTGCTGTTTCAGAAAGTACCGTTAGTTAGAAGAGACTTAACTGAAAAGTTAAAGCACTAATTCAGAATTAGTTTTGCTTCAGCCAAACCAGGACAAACGTAATACTTAAAAATAAAATAAAAATATACTTCCCACTCTCAATAAAATTTTGTAAAATCAGGAATGAGACAAAATTGCTTTTCCACTTACAAATGAGCATATTTGTTATAGAATCTGTTAGAGGTGACAAAAGCAGTACTAAAGCAAGTAATTTGTACTGGTATTACATCTTTTTTTGAGTGATATCATATCTTTTGAAATTTTTGATTGCTGTTGTTTTAATTTCCTAACTATTATATTTCAAATAAGTTTGTGAAGTATGCTTGATTTTCAGAATGTATCTATCATTCTATGCTTCTTTGAATGGTTTGGAGAACTTTTGAGCAGTCTTACGCATTAAGTAAATTCAGCATAGCTAAGAGGCTTTTCACAAAATGGCTTGCTTCACTTATGAAGAATACGAAAGGAAACCATGGCTGAACCTCATGCTTAGTGGAAATTTTGAGGTATGGACCACAAAATAGATTGAGGAACTATTCTTGCTATTATGGCGACAATGTGACATCACATAGATGCATTTTAAAGTGAAAAAAATACTGTCTTTAGAAATGTTCTGGTTACTTGCAAAATTTTGAATCTGCCTGTATCAGACTCTGCTTCCCGAGGGACATGCCTGGAGGGATTCTACTTATGTAAAGGAATGGATCACATTCCTTAAACAGGCTGCTATGGAGCCTGAATTCTTTACAGAATGAAATGTTGAGCTTGATTTATGCAGAGAGATTTTATGCGTGTCAATAAAAGTGTAGGAGACATCCTAATTCAGCAGTACTTTTTGGTTTGTTGGGTTTCTTGAAAGAACATTTTTGCAGTGATGGAATACAAATAATTTTAATTATGATAAGAATATTGTTAATGTAAACTCCCTTGTGTCTTTTCTAAGGCAAAATACCTAAGGCATTTTCTATGCAGCAAACACAAGAATACCTGAAATAAGTGATGTTAAGGAGTAGAGGAAATACAACATTAAAAGATAGCATGCTGTGAAAACAGGATCAACCACGTTGCATACAACTAACTGAAAGACAAACTAATTTTTCAGGGTTTGTTTTTAATTATGTATCTTAATATCAAAAGTGGAGGTATTTCTTGTTTCAGTTCCCATCACAAACTGGATTCAAAGAATTGTCTATCTTAATTTTACAACTCTGTGATAAGGAAACTGGCACAACATTTAGCAAGTTTCTTCAACAGTTAAAAATCTGCATGTTACTTTGAAGCCTAAGGTTCCAGACACTGAATCTTGCTCATCTTTGTCTATCAGAATGAAGATGCCTTACACAGACACTTCTAAACTGATATCTGAACCCCCATTAAGTTTTCCTTTAATGAAGTAAGAAGACTGAGTTACTTGAATTTTCTGGTACAAGACATGATTTCCTATCACTCCTGTGGTTCTTCTCTGAACACTTTCCAGTTTTCAGCACCCTGCTTGAAGTGTTGATAGGAAAACTGAACATGATATGATTGTAACTCCACGGCCAACCTGAATGGAAATCTACTCAGCATCCCTCCTTCATAAATACAAGGACCTCTTTCATGTCTGGGCCCCAGCATTAGGCTGGGAACTTCCAGTCCGTTGAATAACTACTGTGATACTCAATCATACTCAATAGTAACTTTAACAAAAGTAAGTTACTATTGTCAGGGCATATATTCTTTGCTTTTTGAATTATGCCTTTACTTTTACCATAGAGAAACATGCACTGTTATAAACTTCACCATGCAATCCAGTTCACTTTTTATTATTTGACATTGCTCTACTATTTGCACTTTTTTTCCCAACTTTATCAGTTATAATTTTATGTTCCATTCTAGGCCATGGGTAAAATATATAAAAAGCCTATAACAAAGCAGTAACACTTGAAGAACCTTACCTAAATAGCAATTTGTGATTTCCAGTAGCTGAAGCTCCCTTTTACCTCATTCAGATTTATGGACCATAGGCAAGCCTTTCTGAAAATACCTTTTTATTTTCACATGGAGAACTCCAGTATGCAAAGTCAGACTTTAACAGTAATTAAAGCTGGCTTTTATTAGAGAAACTAAACAGTTCCCTATTTAATTAGCAAAAATTTAAAGAATCTGAAACACGCAAAAAGCAGAGAACTGCATTATAATTTTTTTCTATCCATGTAATATTTTCACATGAGAAGAAAAAAGCCAAAGTCATGTATGAATATATATATATAATATTTCAAAAACATTGGGGATGAAATTTTGACCAAGTTATACGTGCTATGTGTAGAAATGATTCTAGTAACAAAGCAGTTTTAATTTCTATGCATCATAAAGTCTGTTGTCATAAGTAAAACAAGGATGTTGAGGTTTTAGCATGGTTTGCGGGGGCATAACAAAGTTACATCTGTTTCTAAGATAGCACTTAGCTACAATGTGCCAGTGTGGTTAGCAGAAAATATGTAGAGTGAAGAGACACAACATTATTTGCCTGAAGTGATAAGCTTACTGGGTTCTATTCTGAGCTTCGTATATCACATATAGATGCTCTGATCTGCTACTGCTAGACTACCAACTTTCCTTTCAAAATTTGACTGTCTTTAATCAACAAAGAAACAAACCTGCCATTATTGACATCAGTAAGTTCTAAAAATCTGACAGAATGTTTATTATTTTATCATGACAGGAAACAGAATGTATTTTTCTGACATGCCAGTCATTGTCTAAGTATAACTATGCCAGTTTCTCTTTTTTGTATGCTGTTACTGCTTTTTTGATACATAATTGTTTTATAACTCAAGCAGGCATTTTAGAAACCTTGTTAGGAACATCCGCAAATGTTATGCATTTACTATTCTATGTCATGCATACTTGACTAGAAAGTAATAAAGATATATTGAAAATATAAAAGTATTCCGTGCAAATAATACTTCTCAACAAAGGGCAAAGGTTTGTGGTTCCCTGCATTAGCTGACTTCAGTCAGACTATTTGTATTGTTAGAGAGCGTCATATGCTTGAGTACTTTGCTGAATCAAACCAGGGAAAGGAAGCTTTAAATGTTTTGTGTAATTGTTACCAGGGTACTGCTAAATGCAGAAAAAAAATACACCAGAATGACAGAGCAGTGTTCAGCTATAAGTAGGCATCTTGGAAGTATTTACTTATTATGTTTCTAAGTGAGTAAGACAATGTACAATGCACAAGGTTTGCTAACAACTTGGCCAGCTGACAGATTGCAAATTAGAAGATACACTGTGTTTACATAATCACAGTTACCTACTTGCTATGTTCCGTCTTCAGAAAAATTGAAACTGTAGATCAGAAGAATGAGTACCACCAAAAACTGAGGATTTATGAGACATCTCAATGTTGAATTCCAGAGGAATTAATTACAAAGAGTGTTCTAAGTAAAAAGTTCCATGAAAAAATAGTTCTTATCATCTTATAGTTAGCCATCACTAGCCACAAGAGAACAGAAAAGTTGAACAAAACTGCAAGGAAACACAAACATTCCATTGACAAGAAAATTTCTGTGAAAACTGTTCCAGAACAACTTCCAGGAAAGCCAATACAAGTCAGACTGGATATAGAAAAAGAAACAATCACTTCAGCATTAATGAAGGAGAACATTTCATCAAGACTCTGCTTAATCTGCCACAGAAGGCAACATCCTCTAGGTGTCATCATGTGCCATAGAGACTGTTAGACAAAGACATACCATAAGCGAAAACCTGCAGTGTGCGTCTGGAGTATATGCTGCCCTTGAATACACTGTGCCGATTAAAAAGGACTTTTAGTCGATTACTGGAAACAGTTGTGAGGAACCCCACTGTAATTCTAGCAACTACTGATATTACGTGCAGAATTAGCAGTGGAACAACAAGTGGTGTAGCGCCTACCTTACCACTTCATTTGGGGCCTGCTCAGTGCAACATGATGGGAGGGGAGGTTATGGGGAGCAGCACTCTTTGCCACCCACACCCTTGGGCTGTGCGTGGTGCTGTGCTGGAGAAAGAGCCTGCAGATTTTTAGCGGGTGCAGCTGAGCTGTAATGCAAGGTTAGAAATACAAAGGTTGGATAACAAAGATTCATCATCTACCCTGTCAAGAAGCACTCCATTTTCCTGTACATGATGTCCTTCTGGTAGTTTTTCCTAAACTTAGAGGAAATAGTGTTTTCATTTACTTATTTTGTTAGCTATGAATTGCCATGTTTTTAAAAATTAATTGATTACAACATTTAATTAATTAAAATTAATGAACTAATAAACTATACATACAACAAAAGATGACCAGATATTTTAGCTCACTTACAAGAACTGGACATATTCTGTTCATATACAAATTATTAATGAACACACTATCAGCGCTATTTAAATTCAGAAATTGGTTTAATTTTATTTAAAGTATCATCAGATTATTTAATATGAACTAACCATAACTTTCCCTGTTTGTTTTTTTTTTTTAATTGCAAGGAACAGAAAATGTGTAATTGCAATGAGATTTTGCTCTCGCAATAAACAAACAACCCTTTCCCACAGAAGAGAGGACTGGACATTTAAGACACATTTCTTACAAACCCAGCCCCCCCATTTCTTAATGTTCATGAACAACAATTTTTCATAATCTGATGTCTTTACATGTAGTGTTTTTTCCATCTGTTGACTATGCTTGTTCAGATCTTTGGAGAAAGATTTTAATATCCTATGAAAAGGAAAACAAAATGTTAAAAGGTCACTTAATGCTGCAGCCCAATCTACCTTAAAACTTGTCATTATAATGCCTGTCTTTTCATGGGGTGAGCTTTCCAGGTAATTACTACAATGATGAAAAACTAACTTCAGATACTATAAATTACACTTCCCTAGGTTACATAAGATGTCTTCCAGAAGGGCACTAAAAACAACTCTGTCATTCAGCTTACGCGCTATGTACGTTCAATGCACTAATGAAACCATAAACATACAGTGATAATTGTGGAAAGAACATTCTTAATGGCAAGTTCTAAAAGAGTTCCTGAGGTATCACTAATATCACTGAGATGATGTTTTCATGTTATCCACACAACATCATTGCCCTCAGTGCTTTTACAAAACTATGGGGAATTAAAACGCAATTCTTAAAGTAAGAAGACATCTTAAGCTTTGGCTTAAACTTTGCAGCAAAGAGAGGTATTAAGACTGTTGTTTAAACCAGCAAATATTTAGAACATACAGAGACAAACTCTTCAGTAAAGTTTCTTTTTTTGTATGTCATATCTTGGTCTGAACTTAAACAACACTTCAAGGAAATGGAAATAAAAGAAAATATGTAACATCTGGAATAGTACATACCCACATTTAGTTCATTTTTTGTGCAGTTCTGCAGTCTTTATAACACAGTTCGATTTGTTAATTTTCAATAATTTTATATTAGCACAATCTTGTCTATTTCCAGTTTCAGCAATACTATCCATTGTGTAAGAAGCACGAACAAAAAATTTTTGATTTAAAAAAAAATAATGTGCTGAATGTTTAATACAAATAGCAATTAAACTTCCTAGCATTTTCTGGTATTGTCAGTAAGAACATTTTTCCTTTAGGAGAATAATAAACAGTCAGAATTTTTATAAAATAAATTAGTTTAAATTAAAATACATACTCCAACATGCATTTTGTGCATATTTGGAAAATACACCCTTTTTTCAAAAGCAGAAACTGCCTGTATGTAATGATGCCTCACATGCCTTGCAAAATATCAGGAGCATTTCCGTGAATACAGAAGAACCATGTTAAAGCACAATTTTACCAGTCCTTTGTTTTAGAAAGTAGTACTAACATCTATCTTTGACTATAAGAAGGTCTTCAGTTTAAGAAGGCCTTTTTCAGGACATTGAGTCAGAAAAAAGAGTTTCAATTCCGGTTAGACAAAAGTAAATGTTAGCAAATGGAACCTTCAGCAAGTTCATTATCAGTACTTATCATTACCACATGAAGTAGATGAGGATCTCAGTAAACTGTAGTGCTCTGGCATGACAGAATGTGAATTTTATTATGAGAATTCTAAATATAAAGTACAAGGCTATATTCCTGTAAAAAATAAGTTTGAGAAAGCTACTGTTGTCATTATGGAGCAAATGATATACAGAGACACATCCAATACTGTCCTTGTGTTCATGTGTGTGGGAAGCAGAAATTTTATACTGTAGCAATGGCACATAAATATATGTTAAATATCAATACAAAAGTAAGAATGGTATGATTGAAAATTGTAATCTCATGCAGAAAAGAGAGTGACAGAACAGCATTTAAGACTGTGTTAAGAATGAAAAACAGTTTCCTCTGGATAGGTTTTCTTTATGTAACTACTAGTTTTACAGAGGAAACCAAAACTAAATAACCTCAAAACACTGGAGAAATAGTACTCCAACAGATTTACTATGGCTATGTTTAGGGAAGCAAAATTAATGTTTCTGTTACATGAATAGATACTTTTATCATTTTTTAATGTAAGGAAAACTATTTTTCATATGTATTTGCATTTCCTAAGATTTTTTTTGATGGAATACATGAGAACCATAACATAGGTCTCTCTTTTAAACTAGGTATTCAAACACTAAGTTAAATTTTCTTTTGCACACTGGGACATTTAAAAGACCACATGAAAAAGGCTTCTCCAGTTTCATAAGTATTACAAATATTGCCTATGAGTAGACAGTGATTCAGCAGTGCTTTATTCTGCCAAAGCATTGACTATGAACTATATAGTCCATCTCATAAACCTTACTGAATATAATTTGTACGAACTCTCCCTGGACAGAAAGAATTTTTACTTTGTTAAATGGTACATGAAGTCCTGAATGTTTGTTAAGTTGTGTAATATTGTTATGGATCTGATGATCTTAGAGGTCCATTCCAACCAATGGTTTTATGAAATGGCTGCTGTGAATATAAACAGAGTTTGTAATAATTGTTCAACACGCTAATAATTTTTTTTTGATAAAGACATGTTAACTACACATTATGAGAATTCCTCTCTCAGTGGGACTCCTATTTGAATGAACATCTGAGTAACGTTACTGAAATGACTATCAAAACAAAAAATAAAAGCAGCAATAATATGACAATTAATTTAGAAGGAACAAGCTTGATGTAAGGGCCTATGTTAAATGCATTCAAAATATAGATGCAGAGAAATATGATGTGATATCCCTATCTTCAAAACTAGAGGTCTTTTTAAATGGACTATTCAGGATTTGAAAGCAGAATAAAAAATGTAACATAACATTATCAAATGCATAACAGCTTTGATAGCAACAAACTGAATGTTAATTATCAAACTACCTTGTTATCCTCAGTCATTATAAGAATGTAGTCCACTCAAAACAACAGATTAATGTATGCATTAAGAATTATAGAAGTAAAACATATTCCAGAATCTTTATTTCAATTTATCACAATCAAAATGCAGAGTTACTAAAATATGTGGGTGTTTCTCTATTACTGTACCTGTGACAGTCTCAGGATAGAGGCAAATTTTGTAACAAGAATGAAGAAGACCCCTTAATAGATCAACCTTAATAGACAAATCTATGCAGTGGAAAAAGCAGAGTCGCTTGCTTCTTCCATCTGAATCAGCTGGTCTAATAAAAATATTCTCTTATTTATTATTAAATGTATATAAAGACAATTTAGTGCATTCATTTACTGACCAAAAAAAAAGTGGATACATTTAGTCACATATAGGTATGGTCTAACTATTTTAAAGGAATATATTTCATCTGATAAGTGAAAAAAATGTGTTCATAATGGCAAACACTTGAAAGTTCTATCCAGGACCAGAAAGAGTTCTAATCAGGACAGAAAAGACTGAATAAACAAGTAATAGAATTTCCAGGCTTATTAATTTGTTGGATTTGTACTGAGGTTAACAGAAAGGTCATCATCATGTAGCATGTTGCCAACCCACTGGTATACAAACGGAGAAAACAAACTCCCTACAAAAGGCAAGAATATATCTCATCTGAAGAAAATACTTTTATCAGAGATAGTATTGGTTAAAATTGAACAAGTCATCAAGAGGCCAAAGGAATCAGGTGCCCTAACTTGAATTAAAAAAAAAAAAATTTGTAAGCTAGCTATTTGATTTACAGTTTTCAGCAAAACATTTTCTTTTCCACTGTTTATCACTGCAGTAGTAGAAACATTTTAACCTTAGAAACCACACCCTAACTTGCTATATTTATCTTGTAAAAGATCTCAAAATAACAGTACTGTGGTTGAATGCAATTTTTATAGAGATTTTTTATAATCTCAGGAGAATTTCTGAAAAAATAAGTGATGCTAAAAATATAGTTTACTTACTTCTGAAGTTTTGGGAATAAAAAAGTTCACCTGTTCACGAGATATAGAATTGTCAGAGGAAAACTGTTCTTGGAGTTCATATGCTTTTGACCAGAATCCTAACCTACATAAAACAACAGCCACTGGGTATCTATGCCTGTTTGCTGCTCAATATAATAATTTGCTATAAAGCTGAGCAAGAACCTGTGGTCTTAGCTCTTCCCCAGTTAGTCAGAATTTGAAAGTAAGACTGTGAAGTGTTGATTTCATGCATAAAACAGTAGCCTGCATTTACCAGTACAGTCAAGGAGTATCTTCCCTTTTTAAGTACAGAAACCATAAAGCACAGTATTTGAGATACAGTAAGTATAAGCCCTTGCAAGAGGAAATTCTAACTATTACAAATGAAAACTGAAGCTCTGCATCATCTAACTGTCAAGTCAGGAGATACTGGCATCAAATGCATTTGCCAAATAAGTAGAAAAATGTATTATTTAAATGCAATGATACCAATGTATCTTTGGTAGGCAAGCTGTGCAAATTCCTTTGGGCCAGAGCATGTGCACTGAAACCCCCAGGCACTGTGAAGATTCATATACAATAGCTTCTCTCCTACACCTTTTCTCACAGACTGACAATTTTTATAACTGTAGTGCCCTGAACATATCCTACCAGCCACAAATAATGTAAGTGGTTGATGGTAGCTAACAAATTTTAAACATATACTACAAGCTACTCTTCAAGCTATATAACATACTTCCTCCTGAAAGTAGTATATGAAGATTAGAAATTTTGATAAAGAATAATCTCTGTGCTCTTGGTATTCAGCTATCGGTTAGTCTGAAAAGGTTTTAAAAAGAAGTTCCCTTCCCTGTAAATAGCAGTGTATATGCATATGGAATTACACAGTTTACATCCTAGTTAAGTGTTACCTTAGGTTGCATCACTTTTGGTCTTCATGGGGATGTTAAATGTTGCAAAGCAAGTGAGGTGTTTGTGTAAAGAACAGTTCTGGAGATGGATCATGTATAGAACACAGAGAACTAGTTTAAGAAATGCTTCGGTCTACAAGAAATTCAGTGAAGCTGGAAAAAATGTTCAATTAGGAAATGTAGTACTTGATAAGATAAAAAGGGTCAAGAAGAGGGAAGGGAAGGGAAGGGAAGGGAAGGGAAGGGAAGGGAAGGGAAGGGAAGGGAAGGGAAGGGAAGGGAAGGGAAGGGAAGGGAAGGGAAGGGAAGGGAAGGGAAGGGAAGGGAAGGGAAGGGAAGGGAAGGGAAGGGAAGGGAAGGGAAGGGAAGGGAAGGGAAGGGAAGGGAAGGGAAGGGAAGGGAAGGGAAGGGAAGGGAAGGGAAGGGAAGGGAAGGGAAGGGAAGGGAAGGGAAGGGAAGGGAAGGGAAGGGAAGGGAAGGGAAGGGAAGGGAAGGGAAGGGAAGGGAAGGGAAGGGAAGGGAAGGGAAGGGAAGGGAAGGGAAGGGAAGGGAAGGGAAGGGAAGGGAAGGGAAGGGAAGGGAAGGGAAGGGAAGGGAAGGGAAGGGAAGGGAAGGGAAGGGAAGGGAAGGGAAGGGAAGGGGAGGAATGATCTAACATTCCATGGTATCTATCTTCTCAAATTGGCTGAGACAGGCACGATAGATACTCATTAATATTATCTTCAGTTCTGTTGTCTTTGTCTTACATTTTCCTTTTGTACCTCTTCCTACCATAGCAAGTACATTTTTAACCCTTACTTTGACAAAATACATGTATTCTTTTATTCTTGTATCTTGTATCTTCTTATATCTTTTACTAGCAATGATTATGAATGATATAATAAATGCTGGGCACTTCACTTCTTACAGGTGATAAATATACATAAGAAATAGCAAAGTTACTCCTAGAGTATCATGTATCTTATTCTGAGTTACTGTTTGTGGGATGCTGTGTGGCTCTGCTGATGAGTATCTCAAATTTGTGAAGACTGTTTATGTTTGATCTTTGGGCATGCAAATGCAAATAGTTTTTCATCTTGTCTCACAATATTTTCTTACGTTCTGTATATCATGGATTTTTGCCAAAGTTCAACACGTTTAATAAGTTGATAGTCTGGCCCAAACTTGCCTTATGTGCAACTGTTGTGATGTATATTTAGACATAAGTGTAGGTTATAGGGAAGCTCTAGAGTATGGCAGGGAAGAATATTTGAACCTTTACTACCTCTGCATGCCCTTTTCTGCAGACTGGTTGGCCTGGGATGTGATGTGTTCTATCACTATCCCATACTGGCTTGCAATAAGAACCTGTTGGGAAGATAATTCAACTAGGCTCCTTCCTATGGGTGGGAGGAAAGGCAATGCCACATGTGACAAAGCAGCAGAAAACCTGTAGGCAGTTATAGGCCAGCAAGACAGGTATAAAACAACAGGTCAGAAAGCAGTGCAGTCTTTGATGGATGGAATTTTCATGCAAAACAATACAACTGATCCAATCTACAACTTGCCATGCTGTATACCTGGTTTACACTGCAAATCGGCAGTAGCTAAATTAATTCCATTTACATTTCTGGGATAATGCAAATTTCGATGAGTGTACTTACAAAGTTCTTGGTCCCAGAAAGCAATACTTACAGGAAGCTTGTATTCTTGGTACCTGTTGATCAAGTCTTGAATGAAAGGATGCTTCAAAAGGAGTGCAACTGGAATGAGTGTCAGATCTTCAGTGCCTAATTCTTTGTATATTTTGATGAAATGCTTTAAGAAAAAATATGTTGTTGATTTATTAAGAGTTTAAAAAAATTTGGGGAAAAGCGAAGATTGCAGCACATATTTATTTAACATATATGCAAGTTACAAAACCTTTAAATCACCCAGCCTACCTTTTCATAGCTGCCTTCCTTCTCCAGATTACTAAATCTATGATTATCTTCACTTCCTCCAGTATGAAACACTTTGAGTAGAGTTGCTATTGAAATTATTCCTTCACTCATGTAATTCAAAATTTCTTTTTCATCTTCTATGAAAGTTTTCTCATTTGCCACTAAGTTGGTATAAGGAAACACCTAAGAAAATAAAGCGTAAGTATAATACTTGGTGACAAATAGTCTGTCAGTGGGTCAACAGTTTAAGTTAGACATTCATTAAGGATCAGTGTATTATAATTCCAAACTTTGGTTCTTACAAAACAAAAATCATCAACTCACACAAAATTATCTACTGAACTATAGGATGAAGGAAGAGGGTCCAGAAATATCCGTAATGTTGGTGTTACTAGAAATTTAATAAACAGCTTTTTCCAGGAAAGTGGCCAACATTCCACTGAGTAATTAATACTCTTCAGAGTAATAAAACATAAAAATACTTAATAGTTACAAATTACAATACTGTACCAAGAACTTTGTGTTTGTTTAAGAAGTAAACTTGGTAATTCTGGATGTTCATATGAAAAAAGCAGCATGAACTTTCTAGTCCAAATCAAGGAGTCACTACAATGACTTTATTTTGGCTAACAGTTAACAGAGGCTCATCATCTCTCCACAGAAAAAGATGAAAGGGCTTTATGCAGAAAACCTAAAAGTTTGCTATGAACAAGCAATGAGGTATTTCTGTGGTGATATTAAAGATGGCCAAAGAGAAAAACAAAACAAAATGAAACAAAACCAAACACTGTAGAGATTTGTGAGCACAAATATGACAAACGACTTTACATAGATGAACAATGCATTGAATAGATTACCACTGTGTAGACTAACCACTAACAACATCAGGAAATTCCATTTAATTGAACGTATCATTTCTTTCCTCACTAGGAGGGAGAAACTGCTGAGATTCAGTCACACTTGTGCTACATGTCTTAGGCCATAATACATGTCTTTTTCAACACAGGAGGAGTAGAGTCATTGATACATTCATTTTAACACTCAACGGTGGAGATTGCACAAATATGATCACTTAGGTTTTTCTATCCCCCACTGTACTGTTTATATTTAGCTATAAGACCTACACAACCATTAACAAAATTATTGAGACTTAAAAGATAAGCAATTTAAGTCAAATGGTCTTTGCTATGAAGTTAGTAAAAGTTACAAAAGTCTGTAGAATATGTTTGTCTGTCTTCTATTAACATCACTGAAGTTTCAGGTGTTATTTCTGTAGGCAGCTATTGATGAGAAGTCATTACAAGTATCAGCACAGAAAAAGAAAAAGAGAAGCGGCAACTTAAATTAGATGTTGCTGTATAAGTGCCTAGTTATAAGCTGGCTATCTAAGGTGTATTACAAAACTTTGAGATGAGCTAGATAGCTCTTTATATTCCACTGATGAATATTCCACTGACAGTATTTACTAGATTTCCAGTACCTGTAGTAAGAACTGGGATATTTAGATCACATGTAAACATCCACAGTTTAGATAAATGTTTAGGTTCTTAATTTGGTGCTGAAAATCATTTCGGACATCTGCAGGGATCTATGTCTTTCTCTTTGATGGAGCTTGACTCAAACATGATGCAATACCAACTCATCATTTACTTTTTGTCCCCTTGTGGTTGTGGAATATCCTGCATGAGATTCTGGCCCTATTGAAGCCAATGGTGAAAACTCACTTCAGTGGAACAGGATTTTGTTCTCTTTTTTTTGGCATTCAACATTATTGTTGAAGTGTACACATATGGAACACAAGGCATAAGAAGAAAAAAAAGATTAAAATTATGTTCTATCAGCCCTGCAATTCTGAGCATTAAGCTATAAAACATGACTATAAAGTCAAACAGAATTCACACGTGCAAGATGTTAATTTAGCATCTAATTCTTAGATATTTCTAGGTTTCTAAGGGACCTCCCAAGATGAATAAGGCACAAAAACTGTCTATATAGATCATTGTGATACATACATCAGACGTAGCACAGATTCACAGAGCCAGTACACTGAGTAGAAAATTAAGCATGAGGAAATTCTCAGGTTGGATGGGGTATACATGTTGCTCCTCAGAGATATGTTGTTAATTCTAGTCTGAAGGGAGCTGTTTCCCTTCACCTGTGACTCACAGCCTTAAGAAGTCATTGACAAACAGGTGTGATAATACCCGTACAGTTAATTACAATCTTATAAAAGTCCCAACCAAACAGATCAAACCAAGCAGAAAACACTAAGGAGGAAAACAGGTTGTGTTGCTTTATATCCAGCGACATGAGAGTTAGAACTTCCCATTGAAATATGGAAAGTACATCTAGATCTACTGTATGTAATTGGGAGCATTCTGTGCTCTCCTTCTTTCTATGAAATGTGAAAAGGAAATTTTCTAACTCACTCTCTCCCATGGACAAAACTTTGTTGTGACAAATAATAGCAGATACGGGGCAGTACCATAATATATTTTGTCATCCAAAGTGATAAAATGTAAATATGAATATGCTTAGGATTACACTGTGTGGTAAAATAACACCCTTTCTCTACTGTTTCTGGAGAGCACAACTGTTAAATATTAGGCAAATGCCATAGTCACTGTGGTTGTGACAGTATAGCTAAACATTTTGTTACCTAGAAGAGTGAACTCTTTCCAAAGTGTGTACAGATCTTTATTTTATGTCTCAAAATATTACTTATACTTGAAAAATAAGTAGCTGATGCATGCAGTGCACTAATGGCTGTTTCAAGACTTTGAAAATAACACATACTCCAGAAATACTAACAATGTTCAAAAGCCCAGCTCATTTGATGTGACAATATGTCCATCATGACTCTAAAATATTTTTAAAAATTATTTCATATTAAACTAATTATTGGTTATCAATCTTTCTGATTTACAGGTAAATTGAAACTCTTGAAAATAACAACAAAGGTTTATATACCTCTAAATACCCCAAAGAAGCATAGTGGAAAAGAAAGTAGGACCAGCAATAATACCAGGTTTTGTATCTTTAGATGACAATACCATAAGTCACACTACAGTGTAATTCCTGGGGATTGATAGCTGGACTTAATTGTCTAAGATTCAGTCAAAGAATGTCTTCCATTCATCTGTACAAGGAGTAGTTAACAGTAAATATCTTAAACTTTCATTATTATTTGTCAAGCAAATTTTCAGACCTTTGAAAGAATACTTCTGGGCATTATTACCAAAGTCAGTGGAACTATTTGCAGAGTTCCTATTAAGTCAGTGGGACTAGCTGTAAGGACTGGAGCTACCCAGGATAAGAAAATATACAGAAATGTAGCTAATTTATAATTTGCAAGAAACTACTATTCTCCAATATTTTACTCTAATATTTTACCACACATGGAAGAGAAGCTGCTTCTTTTCTATGAATATATGTTCCAGTAGCAATGCTAAGTGCTCTGTAAACACCTTCAACTGGATCAGAGTGGGACGAAAAATAAAGTAGCATCTCAATGTAATTGAGCAGAGCAGGATTTTTTCCAGTATCAGCAAATAAACTGAAGAAAAACTACAAAAAAACAAAAATATGTAAAGTAATTTCTACAAGTGGAAAGACAAATACTGTAGAGAAAAGGATGAAATAAAGTAATGACTGATGATAATTGATATTATCTTTTAAAATGTGTTGAGGCTGTGTAAATCAAGATAAATCAGAAGTGTGTCTGAGTCATTGAGGGAAACAGAAATTGTTGGGTTTTTTTTCTAGATTGAGGACTTTCATGAAACAAGGAGAAAATAATAAAATCTTGTATCATGATAGGAGCAAAAACATTCTCTTGTATCCATATTATTATTACATAATTATGTAATAATTATTATGTATTACCTCACTATTCCATGGAGACTTCTACAAGATTAGATGCAGGGACCATTTGCCTCCCACTCTACAAAGCTAGCTACTGTATAGTAAAATTGATGCAGTTCAAAGGAGAACAAGAATAATTAAGTCTTTCTGAGTAGACTATGATTTAGAATGCTGAAGGACAATTTCTAGGTTCTTTTTTACATTATTTCTAACTTTGAGGTTTTTATACTTGGAAATCATATTCTGAAGCACCACCTGACCTCAAAAACCACTGAAACATTGCAGCAGTTAAGGAAAAAAAGAGACTCAAGAAACTTCTGAATGAGACCTCTCAGGTTAGAATAGTGACTGATCTCTTCAAAATATCTATGTTTTTAATGTTACCTTTATGAGATGTCTTAGCCTATCTAAAGGCAAAGGTTCCGTGCAACGTTTTGTTATGCTTAGATCTTCATTTCCACTAAACCATAAGCCGACCTGATTAAAAAAAAAAAAAAAGTCATTTATTTTCACACATTAAAATTCAGGTCTTTACACTCTGCAATTGTTCAACAGACAGATTACTAAGAGCTTAATTCCTGGACTTAATCAAGCTGAATTTCTTATTAATATACAATGATATCAGAATAATTAAGTAGTTGTCTGTACTTTGTAAGATATTTTGGGAATTACTGAAAATGGAGTAGAATAGAAGTGACTATACTCTTGAAAAAAAGTGAAAATCAACTAGGTATTTATAAACCTACACTGCCCAAGAAGCAGAATATGATGCAGAGTTTCTATGTGTGTTCTGGTTTCTTCCTTTTATGGTATCCTTTGCTACTGCATAGCTTTTTTCCTGAATGTATCTTTGGAAGAAACTGTCCACACACTTCAGTATAATGAAGGACATGGCTCTTCCCATGCTTCCCTGCTCCGAACAAGATTAGGTGTCCTTTAATGCCTACAGAGCTATACCTACAACTGTAAATTAAAAGCGCCCAGAACCAATTCTCTGATATTAGACCCAACAGGAAATCTCAGATAAATCTTACCTTCTAAATCAGGATGACCATGAACAGACTGCCTACAGAAAAATTCACTTGCTTGGAAGTTGCTCATGTTAAACCATGCCAGGTTGTGCAACAACATCACAGTATGGACAATTGAGCACAATTGAGGATGATCCCTAGCACTCTGTAGTCTACTAGTACATATGCAGATTGAGGCGCCAACTGGGGCACCTCAAATTCCCAGTGCAAGTTTCTTCCAGTTATTCTCAATGAATATTTATTATTGTATCTTGTTAAGACAGTAATATAAAATAAAGTTTCATGACATTTTGAATGCATGCAAGTCTCAGTATGAAACAGAGAATAAAGTTTGTTTCCATTTTTATTGAAAGTTTTTAACATTTGAAAAAAATCTCAGTATATTCCCTATTAGGTTAATAGACTAGTATGGAAGATTTCAAATAGTCGGAAATTTTCGTGAATCACAGATGCTAATGATGCTAATAGTCTTTCAGTGCAGGCATTAAGTTAAAATATTGTAACAAAGTTATAAATTTCATTAGCAACATCCTTTCCCACATTTCAGGTGAATTACTACATTCTTGATTATGCAAAATATTGCATTATTATTATGTCTTTTCTTTACAAAGTAAGACAATGAAATAGGACAAAACAGAAAGTTCCAAAAGATTTTCAGAAAGAAAAAGAAATCGGTAAAGCTAGTTTTCTGCTTTTTACCCATATGAATTATCTGGGAAAACAGTAAATTAATAACAAGAAAATAGACATCATGGTGTCTTTGAGATCTTTACCAGAAATATATCAGATGGTTTCTTGTAGATGATACAATCATAATATTAATGATAACAACTGATGAATAATCATTTTACTAACTTTTTTCTATTGCTCTTTCCTTAATTTTATGGACTGCACTGACTCATTAATTCTCTAGTGCACCATGTTCCACAGAACACAAATCCTTTTTTCTCAAGAAATAAATGAAACAAGTATTGTCCTAATAAAATTTACCATGAATTGCTCAAAAAGGATACAACAAACATTGCAATAAAAACTACTCAGATGTTTCTCACCAATTAATTTGAAGTTAGAGGACTAAATTTTACTTGTCTGAAAAACTCTGTTCCTGTTCTTCTCATAAATGTATATGAAAAAATTCCAAACACAGTACTGTCAGTAATATGAACTGTAGCTCCTCATATATAGCAGATATACAGGGGTTTCATGAGGTTTTTAAGTGAAGAAAGTTTTGGCCATATTTTCAAACATGAAATAGGGGAGACAGGTATTACAACTTTTGTCTGCAATATGAAATGGTTGCAGAGAAAAATCTTCAGAGTGACACAGACTGTTGAACTGAGTTGCTTTGGATAGTCTCTGGAGGTTCCCATAGCATTCTCCTGAGCACCTAAGTTATGCACGTGTCTATATAATTATCTTCTGAAAAAGGAGCTTCAGCTGTGGAGTTACTTGTGTGTTTATAAACTTTTTAGTCCTTTCTGGTCTTTAAGCAACTGTATGAGACTGTAGGTTTAGAGTCATCACTCTCACAGAAATTTGGCAGAACTAACAGAGGGTAGGTCTGTAAAGAAACTAGTATACACAATTGCATATATACTGTCATTGACTGAATGTGAGCCAGTTCCAATCCTGAAGTGAGTAAATAAATTGCTTGGTTAATATTATATTTGAACTAGGTTTCTGTGTTAAAAATGTACATTCACAGTCTGCATGTCTTGTAACTGTTAGCTTATTTTTAAACTCTCACACTTCAGTAAAAATTACATCAACAGACAAATACGTGCAGATAGATCTACACATTTTGAGGGTTTTCTGGCTTTGCAGAATTTGTTTCTTTGCTTGTCTGGCCTGGGTAGGGTGCAGGCAGGCACGCCTGGAAGTTGTAAAATAGTCAAAGTAGTTCCAAAACTGACAGGCTTCTGGAATAACACAGCCTCTATATAATTTTTGAAAAAAACTAATTGTAATGGGTCTGCGTGGCAAGGTTTTGGTAGTGGGGGGGGTTACAGGGGTGGCTTCTGTATGAAGCTGCTAGACGTTTCCCCTATGTCAGCTATAGCCAATGCCAGCCGGCTTTAAGACGGACTCGCCGCTGGCCAAAGCCGAGCCCATCAGCGACAGCGTTTTTCACCTCTGTGATAACGTATTTAAGAGAGTGAAAAAGTTGTTGCGCAGCAGTAATTGCAGCGAGTGAGAGGAGTGAGAATATGTGAGAGAAACATCCTGCAGACACCAAGGTCAGTGCAGAAGGAGGGGGAGGAGATGCTCCAGGGGCTGGAGCAGCAATTCCCCTGTGGCCTGTGGTGAAGACCAGGGTGAGGCAGGCTGTGCCCCTGCAGCCCATGGGTGGTGGAGCAGATGACTGCCTACACCCCGTGGAGAGCCGCCATGCCGGAGTAGGTGGGTGCCCGAAGGAAGCTGTGACCCCGTGGGAAGCCTGCACCGGAGCAGGCTCCTGGCAGGACCTGTGGCCCGTGGAGAGAGAGAAGCCCACGCTGGAGCAGGTTTGCTGCCAGAGACCCCGTGAGGGGGGCTCACGCTGGAGCAGTCGGTTCCTGAAGGACTGCACACCATGGAGGAGACCCACGCTGGAGCAGTTCATGGAGATCTGAACCCATGGGAAGACTCAAGCTGGAGAAGTCATGGAGGACTTTCTTCCGTGAGGGGGAGCCCACATTGGAGCAGGGGAAACATGTGAGGAATCCTCCCCTTGAGGAGGAAGAAGCGGCAGAAAACAACAGTGTGATGAAGTGACCCCAACCCCCACTCCCTGTTTTCCCCCCTGTGCCGCTGGGGGAAAGGAGGGAGAAAAATCAGGATCAAAGTTAAGCCTGGGAAAAGAGGGAGGGGTGGGGGGAAGGTGTTTTAATATTTGGTTTTATTTCTCATTACTCCTCTCTGAGTTAATTGGCAATAAATTACATTTTCCTTTAATCGAGTCTGTTTTGCCCGTGACAGTAAATGCTGAGTGATCTCCCTGTCCTTATCTCAACCCCACAAGCTTGTTGATATTTTTTTTTCTCTCCTCTCTCCTGCCCAGTTAAGGAGGGGGAGTGATAGAGTGGCTTTGGTGGGCACCTAGCATTTTGGCCAGGGTCAACCCACCATACTAATACTAGGTGACTGGAAAACAAACTGCAATAAACATTCTATGAAATTTATTAAAAGCAGTTTAAAAATTATTTTGGCAACACCAAAAAATACAAACTGACAAAACTGTAGAACTTTTGTGTTCTATATGCACACACATATAAATCTACATGAATATAAGTATATATGTGATAGATATGGCTAATATACATTAAGAGTGACCCGGCAGTCATCCTAATTATGATTAAGAATTCAAAGTAAAAGTAAGTGAAAATTTAATGAGCAGAATTTTACTAAAAGAAGAAAAATATATTCTTGGTACTCTTTCATGAAACTTTCTTCCTGAAAAACCTTATTGAACCATGTGATGGTTTAAATAGAAGTTGTCTTTAGAGAAAATAATAGATCAAAGAATTTTATAATTTTCCATGTATTCAAGGTCTGAAAAACAATCTTCATTTGCAAAAAATATTGGAAAAATTCTAAAAAGTTTTAATTAAAGTAGAGCTGGTGAGCCCAAACTAAAATACTTATTTCTGTTCGGAGCAAATTTTTTGTCTTTTAGATACAGTGTCAAACAAGGTAATAGTAGCCCAAGTGATCACAGAATAGTTTCTTTGGAAGAATAAGAATTTTCATTTGAAATTAATTTACAGGGAAAGTAGGAAATGTAAGTAAGCTTAATTAGGGGTGAAAAAAAGTAAGCTTAATTAGCCTGATTTGTGGAACTATGCAGAAGATAGAATTAGGCCTTTAATTTCCCGAAGACAATTTTTACTAGAAAGCCCCCTCAAAACCCCAAACATTTAAAATTCAGGCTGAATGTCTTAATGTGAATAAACCCAACAATACATCATTCAATGCAGAGAGTTTAACAAAATAATATTAAGAATTATAACCTGCATACAGTATTCCTGTGTAACAAAGCCTGATCCAGCTACATCAGCAGACTGGAAGGTATTCAGCGTTTTGAGAAGTTGTGTCACAGATGGCACTGGCCAAGGCTGTGCTGCTGCCAGCAAGAATCTGCGCCAGTCCATATGTTCTGAGTTCACTGTGAACGCAGATGCCAGGCTTTGTAACTATAAAAACAAAATAATACATATTGTGAAATATGTGTGCATAAACATACTCCTTCTATATACTATTGTATTGGGTTTGCATGGCAAGGTTTTGATAGCTGGGGGTGGCTTCTGTGAGAAGCTGCTAGAAGCTTCCCCCATGTCCAACAGAGCCAATGCCAGCCAGCTTCAAGGCAAACCCACCATTGGCCAAGGCTGAGCCCATCAGCAAAGGTGGCAGCACATATTTTAGAGCGGTTAAAAACTGCTGCAGAACAGCAGTGGGAGAGAGGAGTGAGAGTATGTGAGAGAAACAGCCCTGCAGACACCAAGGTCAGTAAGAAGGAGGGGGAGGAGATGCCCCAGGCGCCAGAGCAGAGATTCCCCTGCAGCACATGGAGAAGACCACGGTGAGGCAGGATGTCCCCCTGCAGCCCATGGACGGAGAGAGCCAGGTCCCCCTGCTCCATGAGTGGAGCAGATATCCACCTGCAACCCACGGAGGACCCCAAGTTGGAGTGGGCGGACGCCCAAAGGGGGCTGTGACCTCATGGGAAGCCCACGCTGGAGCAGGCTCCTGGCAGGACCTGTGGGGGACCCACGCTGGAGCAGTCTGTTCCTGAAGGACTGCACCCCATGGAAGGGACCCACTCTGGAGCAGTTCGTAAAGAACTGCAGCCCCGTGGGAAGAACTCATGTTGGAGAAGAGTGTGGAGGACTGTCTCCCACAGGAGGGACCTCATGCTGGAGCAAGGGAAGAGTGTGAGGAGTCCTCTTCCTGAGTAGGAAGAAGCGGCACAAATGTGTGCTGAACTGACTGCAACCCCCATTCCCTGTCCCCCTGCACTGCTGAGCAGTGAGGAGGTAGAAAAATTTGGAATAAAGTTAAACCCAGGAAGAAAGGAGGGGTGGGGGGAAGTGTTTTTAAGATCTGTGTTTATTTCTCACTATCCTACTCTGATTTACCCAGTAATAAATAAAATTAATGTTTTTTCCCCATCAAGCCTATTTTGTCCATGATGGTAACTGGTGAGTGATGTCCCTGTCCTTATCTCAGCCCATGAGCCTCTCACTGTATTTTCTCTCCCCTGTCCAGCTGAGAAGGGGAGTGATAGAGCAGCTTTGATGGGCATCTGATGTTCAGCCAGGGTCAACCCACCACAAGTGTACTCGTGGGTTTTTTTTCTGACTAGGATGGACAGGGTTTTACACTGAGATTTCAAATGTGTATAAAGGATAGATATCACAGAATCACAGAATCACAGAATCCCAGAATCACAGAATGGTAGGGGCTGGAAGGGACCTCTGGAGATCATCTAGTCTAGCCCCCCTACTAGAGCAGGATCACCTAAAGCAGGTCGCACAGGATTGTATTCGGGTGGGTTTTGAATATCTCCAGGGAAGGAAACTCCACAACCTCCCTGGGCAGCCTGTTCCAGGGCTCCGTCATCCTTAAGGTAAAGAAGTTGTTCCTCACATTCAGGCAGCACTCCCTGTGCTCCAGTTTGTGCCAGTTGCCCCTTGTCCTGTCGCTGACCACCACAGAAAACAGCCTGGCTCCATCCTCTTGACAGCTGCCCTTTAGATAGTTATAAGTGTTGATAAGGTCCCCTCTCTGTCTCCTCTTCTCCAGGCTAAAGAGCCCCAGGTCTCTCAGCCTTTCCTCATAGGAGAGATGCTCCAGTCCCCTCATCATCTTCGTAGCCCTCTGCTGGACTCTCTCCAGTAGTTCCCTGCCCCTCTTGAACTGGGAAGCCCAGAACTGGACACAGCACTCCAGATGTGGCCTCACCAGGGCAGAGTAGAGGGGGAGGAGAACCTCCCTTGCCCTGCTGGCCATACTCTCCTTCATGCACCACAGGATGCCATTGGTCTTCTTGGCTACAAGGGCACATGGCTGGCTCATGGTTAACTTGCTGTCCAACAGAACTCCCAGGTCCTTCTCCACAGAGCTGCTCTCCAGCAGGTTGACCCCCAACCTTTACAGGTGCACGGGGTTATTCCTCCCCAGGTGCAGAGCCATACACTTGCCCTTGTTGAACCTCATTAGGTTCCTCCCTGCCCAGGTCTCCAGCCTGTCCAGGTCTTGCTGAATGGCAGGACAGCCTTCTGGCATGTCAGCCACTCCTCCCAGTTTTGTGTCATCAGCAAACCTGCTGGTGATACACTCTATCCCTTCATCCAGGCCATTGACGAGTGTGTTGAATAGGACCAGACCCAGTACTGACCCCTGGGGAACACCACTAGTTCCAGGCCTCCAACTAGACTCAGCACCACTGATCACAATCCTCTGAGGTCTGTCCTTCAGCCAGTTCTCAATCCACCTCACTGTCTACTCATCTATCCCACACTTCCTAAGCTTACCTATGAGGATGTGGTGGGAGACAGTGTCAAAAGCCTTGCTGAAGTCGAGGTAGACAACACCACTGCTCTCCCGTCATCCACCCAGCCAGTCATGCCATCATAGAAGGCCATCAGGCCGGTCAAACATTATTTCCCCTTGGTGAATCCATGCTGACTACTCCTGATAATCTTTTCCTCCACTGTTCAGAGGTAGAAGCCAGAATGAGCTGTTGCATCACCTTTCCAGGGATGGAGGTGAGGCTGACTGGTCTGTAGTTCCTCAGATCCTCCTTCTTGCCCTTTTTGGAGACTGGAGTGACACTGGCTTTCCTCCAGTTCTCAGGCACCTCTCCTGTCCTCCATGACCTGTCAGAGATGATGGGGTGCAGCTTAGCAATAACATCTGCCAGCTCCCTCAGCACTTGCCAGTGCACTCCATCGAGGCCCATGGACTTTTGAGTGTCTAGTCCAGCTAAGAGATCCCTAACCCAATCCTCCTCGACCAAGGGGCAGTCTTCCTTCCTCCAGACTTCCTCTCCTGCTTCCAAGATCTGGGATTCCTGAGGACCAGCCTTAGCAGTAAAGACTGAGGCAAAGAAGGCATTCAGTAACTCTGTCTTCTCCATATCCTCAGTCACCAGGTCATCTGCCTTGTTCAGCACCTGCTTCATTCAGCAGTGGGCCCACATTTTCCCTGGTCTTCCTTTTGCTACTGATGTATTTGAAAAATCCCTTCTTGTTGTCTTTGATGTTCCTACCCAGACTTAATTCCAAATGGGCCTTAGCCTTCTTTGTTGCATCCCTGTATACTCTGAAAACATTCCTATATTCCTCCCAAGTGGCCAGTCCTTTTTTTCACATGTTCTAAACTTCCTTCTTCCCTTTGAGTTTTTCCAGGAGCTCCTTGCTCATCCAAGCAGGCCTTCTGCTTCCTTTGCTCAATTTCTTCCTCATAGGGATGCATTGGTTTTGGGCTTGGAGGAAGTGGTGCTTGAATAGCAACCAGCTTTCTTGGGCCCCCCTACCTTCTAGAATCCTAGCCCATGGGATCCCTCCTTTGAAACCGCTAAATTTAGCTCTCTTGAAGTCCAGGGTTGCAATCCTACTGATTGCTCTGCTTCTTCCACGCAGAATCCTCAACTCCACCATCTTGCTGTCACTACAGCCAAGGCTACCCCCAACCTCCACATTCCCAACCAGTCCTTCTTTTTTGTTCATATGAGATCCAGCAGCACACCTCTCCTCATTGGTTCCTTCACCATCTGAGTTAAAAGTTATCATCAATGTTTTTCAGGAACATCTTGGACTGTGGATGCTTGGCTGTGTTGTTTTCCCAGCAAATATTAGGGTGGTTTAAGTCCCCCATGGGAACCAGGGCCTGTGATTGTGAGGCTCCTTCCAGTTGTCTGTAGAAGGCTTCATCCACCTCCTCATCCTGATCAGGCGGCCTATAGTAAACACCCACAACAAAGTCTGCCATCTTAGCCTGCCCCCTAATTCTCACCCATAAGCTCTCAACCCGCTCATCATCCCCCACTAGGCAGAGCTCCATATACTCCAGGTGCTCTTTCACACAAAGAGCAACTCCCCCACCTCGCCTAGTTGGCCTGTCTTTCCTAAAGAGTACAAGAGTATCATTAAATAAATCAGGTTACAGACCTCTGTCTGTCACTGAAGCTAATTGGCATGTGCAGTTGATATCCCTCTAAATAAATACTCTGACTCCCTAGATAGTGGTCTATACCTAAACTGCCTATGAGATAACGGCCCTTAGTACACGCTAACCCCTGAAACATGCTCCATCTGGGAGAATGCTAAGAACTGAACTGACAATTTAGCAGCATGAGTTCAAAATCTAGGGCCTGTGCCTTGGCTCTCTTCTCCTTACTCTTACAGGTGTCCACCATGTGGCTTTTCTCTGCTCCAGCATTATTTTCAGTTACAAAAAAACAGTAGTAGAAAAGCTGCTTTGCGGCTTGCCACACGTGTCTTTTTACCACTGATGACATTGTATGTGTACAGCAGAGCAGGGTACAGAAAACAAATAGTAAAATCTCCTGACAGAGTATTGTGAAGGCTGTGTCTGATAGAGCGAACAAAATTGGCACAATTAATTTCTTCACTACTGGTGTAGTGAGACTCTACCATGTACCTCTACACTATCTTCTGCCCCCGACCCCCCCAGATTTCCTTCTCAAGGGAAGGGTCTGGTTTCCGCCAGACTGGAGCTCAAGAAGGAAGCAATGTGTTTACAGGAATAAGGGCTTGGGGAAACACAGGTTGAAAAAATTTGGTAATGTCGTAGATGTCATCTGCCCTAACATTGGCAGGTACAGTACTGCTTACTATAATTTGAAAACTTATTTGAAATTCTGTTAAGTCACACAATGATGAAATGATAAGTTCAGCTCAGAATAAATAGCTTGTGCTGAATAAATATATACTGTAGCTTATGCTTCATGCATTTCCTTTTGTATGTAAGTTCTTGCTTTCACTATAAAATTAAAAGTCTCATTTTTAAAAAGTGCTTTTAAGGAAAGGAAAATGTTATTAAAATAAAAATAGTACTTACAAGCACTAAAAGTTCTCAAAGAATAAAGAACATGGGATATATGTACTTATGGGCTATTAATAAACAATGTTTGACTCACAGTTTTCCCTGTATAATTAATTTCCTGTGCTAAGATTAGATTTTTATATGCTGTTGATGACAGTTGTGCCTAGTTTTCACTCAACTCAGTGGAAATCCATCACTCAGTAACTTTAAAATTGCTTACTCATGCATCTCTGCAAAGAACATTCGAATAAGGCTCTTTCCTTCATGGAAAAATCAATTAAAATTATCAAAATATGCTAAAACAAGTAAACCTTTTCATGCCACAGGCTTATCAGCAACATCTGAAAGTAAAATTAATCAGAGAATTCAGTGATGGAAGATTTGGAAAGACTAAATTATAATTTTTCATGTTCTTTTTTATGTTCTAATTTTTCAGATTATCTGAAAATCTTGGATAAACAACTTTAAGGTCGTACAGCTCCAGATTTGATTCTGCTGTCTTCAGATAGAGAACATAAAGTCTTATTTCAGCTCCTGGAAACGAATTTTCAATGGTGCCTAAGGAACTGATATAATTTGAAAATTTTAAATAAATATAGTGCTGACAAAAGATTTTTATTTCTGTCACAGTGGCTTTTAGCAACTTTCTCTAGTGAAAATGAAGAATTTTAAGGAAAAACTGTTAACGTCCTATAATAGTTATCTCTTGACTTTATCATAGTAAGGACAATGCTGCATCTTCTACACAAACCAATACTACAGTTGAAATGAAAACAGGGGTTAACTTACATCTGGAAGTGTTAAGCTCATCCATGCATCAGGAAGGCAATTTGTTCCAAAAGTCAAATTAATCAAGTCCATAAAAATGTCAATAAATACTTTCTTTTGTATAAAACCTAATAAAAGAAAGTCAATATAAAAATAAATTATATTTACAATTTTTAATAGAGTTATTTTGTTGGTTTTTTAACTTTAATGGCCATATGGGAAAATTCTTTATTTTGGTATTATGTGCTATTAATAGTGGTAATATCTTTCAAGCCAAACATAAAATTTTCTCACTTAAAATAAATCATGTGTGGCCTGCCTAATAGCAAAATGTCAAATATTCCAATACACTACAATTCTTTTGATACTTGTCCTGATCTGCATTGTGATCACTAACCCATCCTCACACAGTCTACACTGATAGTTAATGAACCGTTCACAAATACCAATCACACACATTCTGTGTATTGAGTACCTACCAACCTTTTCTTTCACTGTGCCCTGTTTTAATTCAGTCATAAATCTATCTCTAGTCCTGAAAATAAGTGTGTGTTAGAGAACATGATGGAAACCACAGACCATTGTCTGTTAAACTTTGATTGTTTAAAAAGCTTCTCAGAATCAGCTTGTGGGACTTATAAATAGCTCCAATAATTTAATTTTAAAGAAATTGTAAGATAAAAATAAATAGGTGCAACCAAACCTGTTAGTTTTTTAAAATAAGCATGAATTTGCTTATAAGCAAATAGAACCTTCAAACTTCATGCACAGTATTAAAACACAAAATTAAGTATAGCAAAAAATGACAGACAGATGTGATTCTTTTCTTTAAGAATTTGACTTTGCTGGCTTAGTCAGGATTCACTGTGAAACCTCTGTAGTAATGACAAAAAATGTAAAATAAGTTTCAAATTATCTAAATTTTGAGAGACAAAGCTGATATGGTCAGGTTATGATCACTTCCATAGCACCAAATCAGTAAGTTTTCAGACTACAGTTAAAAGCAAACACAATTAGTGAAATAACAGGACTCAAATTTTTTTCTTTTGACAGCTGAACTTCTTGACCTTTTGAAAAGGCACATCTGTGCACATTCTATGGCTAACAAACTTTTTTCTTTGAAGTGGAACAGTGAAGTGAAATTCATTAAGTTTATGAAGAAAGATTTAAGTGGTAGGAATATTAAGAATCTGTTTGTATATTAATTGCATAATGTCAGTGTTTAAAATCAACTTGCCAATTTGAATTAATAGTCTACAATCTCTGTAGACATGTTCGCCTCCAATCAGGAAAACCAGGAGTAACACCCTCAGCACATCTTAATACAGCAGAGAAATCCTACACATATATAACCTTTGAGAGAAGAAGGAAAAAGTAGATTTGGGAAGCTTAAAGTCTGTTGGGACAGGAACAAGAAAAGGAGAAACATCTGGACGTCAAGCCTTTTGTCCTACCATTAATTTCAGCATGAAAGCAAAATCTGGGAGAAAATACTGGCAGATTGATAACAGTAATCTGATGTTACCTCTTCAATGTTTTTGAGGTTTCTACTTTGAGAAAGACTACCTTTTAAAATCATGTGAGTTAGGCTCTTTACTGTAGCACCTTGGATTGCTGATTTAATAATTTTAAGATAACCAGAAACTTGTATTTTGAGAGAACTTCAAGCCACAAGAATCATATGATTTCCATATGGTACAATAAAGCCTACATCACAGAAGCATCATTATTGGGAGACTTCACAGAAGATTCAATAAACATAGTAACTTTTTACTGGTCCATGGGGACAAAAGGCTATAATCCACTAAGGCACCAGTGAAAAAATGATATTAAAATATGAGAAAATTTTTTTCATCTTATTTGCAGTTTCAAATTGTCTAGTACTTTGCTTTACCCTGAAAATCCCTATCATAAGTTTTATTTCATGTTTTACTAAACATTTCCCTTTCCACATCTGGTCCTCAGTACTCTGGCAATCTAACTTCTTTCTCATATTATCTTGTGGTTTAAATTGTTCAGTTCCTACTGTGATTTCCCTATATGACAACAAAAAATGCTGTTCCTGTATTTGCTATGAGTTTCTGGCTGTCTAAAATGAGATTGAATTTTGTTCTTCTGCATAAAATTCTAAAAGGATACTAATAGCCTCATGTCATTTTCTGTGAGGATACGTGACTTCAGAAACACACCTAAAAAGTATTTGATGTGCAAGGAAATTAAAGCAGTTGAATCAAGTGATAATATCTGAAACAGGATTAAAGGATTGGAGTCCAAAGCATTAATCACAATTTATAAGCTTTGGATCGTATAACATGCTAGAACATAGTTTTCAGGTAAATTTGACATTAGTTGATGTTAGCCTACATCGAACAGGAATTATTGTGAGGTATTTAAGCACTGTCAGGTGATGTGCAGTGTTTACCCATTTTTCTTCCTCTGTGGTAAATGTGAAGAAATAACCCTCTCTTTCATTCAGAGCTAAGCTAATTTTTATCTATTAGTTATAGAATTGCTGATGTGCTGTAGGGTAATTTCTTTTACTTTACTACTTTCTCCTGAAACATCTGATGGGGGACAATTCCAAAGTATCTTCAAAAAGTTATGATAGTTAGAAACTTCAAATGGTGTGTGATCTAATTTTTTCTCATGACATATCTAGTAGGAATGAAGAAGTCTCAGAGAGAGAGGTGAAATCACTCATAAGCATATAAAAATATACATCAAATAACTTTCCTCAACCTATTTTTAGATATTTTGTCTAGGTTTAATGTATTTGGGTTTATATTATAGAACATGGAACTGTTTCTGAATATCTGATTATATTATAAAATTTATTATAAAATTTAATTTGGGGTTGCCAATGTTTTATAATTATGGAGAGATGCTATGAGTGGGTAGTTACACAGAAGGTGCTGAGAAAAGAATACTGGTGGATGAAAATTGGGAAAAAATTCCCATCATTGGCTTTGTCCACCTAACAAAACTGTTTCAAAACAGGTATGCTCTTTACAAAACCTTTTTGTTAAGTCAAAAAAATAAAAGGAAACCAAACCCAACAAGTTTTTGTTAAATGATACAGGAGACTGAATAGAAAATGAACTTATTAAATGTGTAGAAACACTTTTAATTAGAAGGGGTAGCAAGAATTTTGGAAAAAGAATCAGAAAAAAAGCTGGAGAGATGGTCAAGATCAGTAAGTAAACGTCACTGGAAACAGACGAAAGTACGTTGAGGAAACTGACTGCAAATTAATACACCTACTACATTGCAGATAAAACCAATCAGGAAAGGATTTCAAGAACACTTGAGAACAGGATTAGAATTCAAAGTGAACTTTACAAATCGGAGATACAGTCTAGGATAAAAAGGACACTATCCAATAAGAATAAATGTCAAGTGCCACACTGGGCTGAAATACGAATTACACAAATGTCACAATGGGAATCTTACTGTCAAAGTAAAATTTCTGTAGAAAAATCTCCAAGGATTATGGCAGACTACAGTATCACCACAAAGTACAGGGAAGACAGCGGAAATAATCCCTGCATTCTTTTTAGCCTGTGAGGCTTCTGCTGGCATACAATTTTGGAATTTGCAGATCTAGAAGGAAGTATGGAAACTATAGAGTGTGTCCAGAAGAAAGCAACAACTATCATCACAGGCTTAAAAAGCATGTCCTGAGAGGCAAGGTTGAAGGAATTCTGCTAGTTTCATCAAAAAAAGGAAGACAGTGAGAAAACATAGAAGTAGTTTTTCAGTTAAAACTGAATGTTACAAAGAGGATAGGGATAACTCCCTCTCCATAGCTGCAGTTAGGAAAAATTATAGAAAATAAAATTCATTTGCAGCAAAAATATTTCAGATAGCAGTAAAAAATATATAATCAGAAGGACTAAACTTGATCCCATTTTTATACATGGATGACTTCTTGATATCCCTTTCCAACTACTTGTTATGATACTAAGATTTTACTAGTATTTTTCCAAGGGCAATGTATCTATCTTCAATCCTAATACTAAAAATGTGATGCTGCCCCTGTGCATCATGGAAGTGACTTCAGTGTTATAGATTCTAAATATACTTTTTTTCATTACTCTGGTTTTTGTCTTCTGCTGTTAGACATTCTGGAGACACATTGTCAAACTTTTCCTAATCTTGTTGCAGTTAAAATCATAGACTCATCGAACAGTTTGGTTTGGAATGGACCTTTAAAGGTCATCCAGTCCAACCTCCCTGTAGTGAGCAGGGACATCTTTAGCTGGATCATGTTGCTCAGAGCCCCGTCCAACCTGACCTTGAATGTTTCCAAGGATGGGGCATCTACCACCTCTCTGGGCAACCTGTGCCAGTGTGTCACCACCCTCATTGTAAAAAATTTCTTCTTTATATCTAGTCTAAATCTACCCTCTTTTAGTTTAAAACCATTACCCCTTGTCCTATTGCAACAGGCTCTGCTAAAAATATTGCTCCCATCTCTCTTATAAGCCCCCTTTAAGTACTGAAAAGCCACTATAAAGTCTCCCCAGAGCCTTCTCTTCTCCAGGCTGAACAACCCCAACTGTCTCAGCCTGTCCTCACAGGAGAGGTGTTCCATCCCCCTGATGAACTTTGTGGCCTCCCAGGTTCATGTCTTTCTTGTGTTGAGGAATCCAGAGCTGGCCATAGTACTGCAAGCGGGGTCTCACCAGAGTGGAGTACAGGGGAGGTGGAGTCTCACCTGCCTTGATCTGCTGGCCACACTTCTTTTGATGCAGCCCAGGATATGGTTGGCCTTCTGGGCTGTGAGCACACATTGCTGGCTCATGTCCAGCTTTTCATCCACAGGTACCCCCAAGACCTTCTCCTCAGGGCTGCTCTCAGACCCTTCATCCCACGGCCTGTATTGATACCAGGGGTTGCCCTGACCCAGGTGCAGTACCTTGCACTTGGCCCTGTTGAACTTCAGGGGTTCACATAGGCCCACTTCTCAAGCTTGTCCAGGTCCCTCTGGATGGCATCCCGTCCCTCAGATGTGTCGACCACACCACTCTGCTTGGTGTCATCTGCAAACTTGCTGAGGGTGCACTCAATCCCACCATCTATGTCGCTGATGATGATAATAAACAGCACTGGTCCCAATACAGACCTCTGAGGGTCACCACTTGTCACCCATCTTCATCTGGACATTGAGACGTTGACCAGTACCCTCTGGATGCAGCCATCCAGACAATTCCTCATCCACCAAACAGTCCACCCATCAAATCCATCTCCTTTCAATTTAGAGAGAAGGATGTTGTGGGGGACTACGTCAAAGGCCTTACAGAAGTCCAGATACATGACACCCATAGCTCTTCCCTTATCCACTGATGCAGTCACTCCATCATAGAAGGCCACTAGGTTGGTCAGGCAGGACTTGCCCTTGGTCAAGCCATGCTGGCTGTCCCAAATCACCTCCCTGTCCTCCTTGTGCCTTAGCAGAGCTTCTAGGAGAATCCATTCCATGATCCCATTTGAAAACGTTGAGGGGAGAAACTTGGTATTATATCACTTGAAAATCCTTAGACTTAGTAATACCACATATCCTAATAAAGTACTCTGTATAATAGATAACCTCTTGCTTATTAGGTAAAGTATAAATATTTTTGTTATCTCTATGAGAAACCACAAATGAAGATATTTCAATGACGGATATTTTACAATCAACCATATGATGCACAGTACTGTTCTCTTTCTGATCCATACAGATAAACTCTACTCGAATGGACTAACATCCCTTAATGAAGCATGCATTCAAAACTTACTCTACTTCTGATGTACTGTTTAGACCTAGAAGTAGCATGAACACATATGCAAGAGACAAAAAAACTTCTATATATATGTATGTATATATATAGTATACAGTGCATCTTCTGCAATCACTAGACATGTTTTATATTGAGAGAGTTGATCTTGATTTAGACAAGGGCTGATTCAAAGGTGAATGACCCCACAGTAATTTCTCCCAAATTATTTCCAGTTCCTCTTCATCACTGTTGGAAGAACTATGAAGGGTCATTAACGATTTCACTTTAGCTATCTTTTTCCTTGATCATAGAAATATATTCTGCTGGTATGCTTTACCTTGATTGGAAATTATTAAGTAGAAAGTTGCACTTACAACATGGAGAATTATGAAATTGTGAAATCGGATACTTCTCTGAACAACTCTCATTCTCAGCTCTTAAGATTAAAAATCAAGATACATCACTCACTGCAACCCTCACAAACATTTTTACAGGGAAAAAAAGTGATTCAAGTTGTGAAATATATTAGTCATACCCTGGCTGTAAGAGTATTTGTTATGGGAAGACTGATTTGTGCAATTAATAATCAGCAATGGAAAATGGATCTGTTCTGCCTCTGTAGGAAAATCTTCTGAAGGACAAGTCTGACAAAAAGCTGTGAAAGGTCACGTTAAACATCTGTAAGAGAATAATAAGTAGCAACACATACAGATATGGAGAGAAGGTAAGACCCAAAATTCATAGGCTACAGAGGTCAAGCAATCATTTGACAGAAATAATGCACTGATTTTCCACATATTTATCAAAAGAAAACCAGGGTTTTCAGAATCAATAAGCTTCTTGAATTATTAAAGACTGATAGTAAGATGACAGCTAACTCCAATGATTATGACTCAGCTAAATGCAATAAACAATCAGATAGAAGATATGAGTCATACTTCTGTCTACATGTCGCCAAGGTAACAATGTATTCCATTTTTTGGTTCATTTTCTTCAGATTTTTAGAAGTTGGGTATAAAAGGGCAAATGTAAAGATCTACTGGCGATCCAGCAGTGAATATAAAGAAAAGCCATATTTTAACATTGTAATATGTTATGAAAAAAAAATAAATTTTACAGTAATTAACTCCACAAGGTATTCTGTTACAGTGTCCATGTATGTTACAAGAAGATTGTGAAATAAAAACTAACAATTTTCCTCTAGTCACTTCCACAGAGACTCTCCAAATCAAACTCAGATGAGTAATCTGGTCTTTCATTTGTCATCCTATCACCTCCCTGCAGTCTTCTATTTCTTTGCCAAGTAGCATTCCACAAATGAATAGCTTTCTGGGGGTCAAATTTTTTGATATCTGGAGAGTTCATCTGAATTATCATAAGATCTGTCACACTTTCAGACCTTAGTTTAGACTGCAAATGCATCATGGTGAGTTTCATTTGACTGAAGCCTCGCTCTGTTTCAGCTGAGCTTGCCGGCAGAGTTAGAATCAAATCTACCAGTGTCAGGATGTTGGGATACTTCTTCGAATAATCTGAGTTCACCGAATCCCATGTCAAGGTCTGGATGTTCTGAAATCTACAAAGCATTGGAATTATTGTAACTATCACTAAACGTATTTCCATAATCCTTTTGAGTAAACCAATAGACAGGCACAACTGCAGTTTTCTTATTACCTGTTATACAGCTCTAATTTCAACATGCTCCATTCAGTTTCTACTTCACCTATTTTAACACTAGCAGCTTCTAGTATGACTTCATAATGTTTAACCAAGACAGACACTTCCTCTTCACCAAATTCTGTAACAGAGGTAAAAAAAATTTGATGCTTTTGAAAAATTTAGAAGGTGCAGTTCAAATAGCCACTATCACAGTTCTATACCTTGTTTCATTTTGTCAGGCCATAGTTTAAAACTTCCAATAGTAGTTGCTCTCAAAACATCTTGACTTGCATCACAAAAACAATCACGTAGCCTCTTCACCAAATTACTTAGTACTTTAGTTCGTACTGCTGCAATATTTCCATTTCCAATAAGCTGGTAACCATGAAATTGCTGAATGGTCTCCATCAGGTATTCCTTTGGACCAGGTCTGAAAGATACAGAATACAAACCAATATACAATATTCTTTTATTATTTTCTGAGATCATAGATCAGTTGTTAGAAATACTAGACCTTGTTTGATACATGTGAAGTGTTTCCAGCGTTGACTGCACAGTTGCAAATATGTCTGCAATGGAGGACTTGTAATCAAGAGTAACACGTGACAGAATGTTGAGGGCATTGATAACATCCAATAAGAAGTGAGAAAACTTGACTATCTCCATTCTCAGAAGGAGGTGTAAAAGGCTTTTGACTTTTTGCTGGTTTGAGGCTCTTGAATCTTTTTCAACCTGCTAATGAATATTTTAAAAAAAAGTGCCAGGTATATGGACCAAGATCAGCCATAGCAATTACTTTTTCCTGAATCTATAACAAAATTTTAAATAATTTACCTTACTCAGATGTAGAACAATTGCAGGATAGCCTTTAAGGAGAATTTGTAGGGCTGTTTGTAGACGAGGAAGCCACTGGGAGCCTCCAATGCGAGAAGGAATAGCTGGGTGTAAATTAATGGCTTCATATGTGGCTTTGAGAGCACTCTTATTTAGAGGGGAGTTATGATAAAAGTAATACATATTTCTCAAGACATTGCTTAAGATGTTGTATAGCTGAATATTTTTCAGTGCTCCTTTATAAGCCAGCTTTAGGCGTTGAGCAAAACAATGCACAGACTGTACACAAGGCTGAATTTCTCTCAGAAGTTTAGCTACCCCACTGTTTTCTCCTACCATGACATCTGTCCCATCGCTTCCAAAACCAACTAATTTTCTTGACCAGTCTTGGCTGGCCAGATTGAGCTGAAGATTTATTTGTAATGCTTCCTCAATTGCATTTTTTATAGTTGAAGCATCAGTTCTGGGAATGGGTTGGACTCCAACAATCTGGCAATGGACTTTTCCTTCATTTGCAAAGCGCACATAAACAACTGCAGCTGCTTTCAGTGTACTGTCTGTGACTCCATCACTAATAACAGAAAAGAATTTACATTTCTTCAGTTTCTCTTTCAAAGCTCTTCTTTCTACTTCAGCAATAAAATGTACAAACATTCTTGCTGACTTGTCATTTCTAAATACAGAACCAATATCCACTCCTTTCATATCATCTAGTTTGCACATCCAGGAAAGGTCTGTAAAGGGACGACCAGACTTAGCAATAGCATGGCATGTTCTAAAAATATTTTCTACTCTACCTAATGTTATGGAGTTCATGCTCTTCAATATCTCGTCAGCAGAAGCTCTATCTGGTGAAGCAGTACTGGCAGCTTCCATACAGGTAGCCCAGGCATGAGCTTCACTACTCTGGTGTGTATTTATAAATTCAAGTTTGAAGTCATCAGTACCAGAACAAAAATTATGAATGTCTTCCCCCAAATCCACATTATGCTTACGACATGGTGCACAAAACATTATTCCTCTTTCACCATCATATTTTAACCAGGAGTATTTTGTTAGCCATATTTTTGGAAACTGGCGATTCCTCTTTGTTTTCTGATGTTCCAAATCTTTCTTCTCTTTCCCTCTGTCACCAACTTTTCTCTTGCTAGAAGAATTACTCTTGCTTTTAAATTGCTTCAGTGCTTTTATGGCTATAATTTAAAAAGAAACAACTAAATATAAAATAGTTTTTATTTCATAAATTATCAATTGTATTTTTTCTTTTTTTCATCTATATTTATTTTGTTAATTTGGGACTAAACTGTGGCTGAAAACAACACCCATAAAAGAGAACAAGGAAAAAGCTGAGATCTACTCTTGAATTACTTGGAGGCTACACAGGATCCTGGTAAGAAATGGTCAGTTGTGACTCCAATTTCCTTTGGCTACCAAAAGTTTGTCAGCACATGCAATCAGTAAAGTGCAGCAGCACCAATACCTTTTTGGAAACAGAGAAAAACAGAGTTAGGGAGTGCAATTCAGAGTGGTCTTTCAGGCAAAATGTCGTCAGGAGTTACTACTGAAGTCACAAACCTATTATGATTCCCATTACAACTGATATTTACAGAAAAGTTAACTTGGAGCAAGTCCGTAAATACATAATCAAATACCTGTTACAGAATTCATAAAATGTTCTACAGCATATGTAGCTGGCCTGATCTTCTTAAAATATATTTAACTGCAGAATGATTTTACTTCTGCTCTGAGAAAGAGGAACTGTATAAGCTTCGCATTTTGTTCTCAAAATGAAAACATTCTTAAAGCATCAAGATTGTTCTCAGTATTATTTTCCCAAATTGTTCTCAAGATGGTAATTTCTATATTTTGTAGGAGCAAATGCCACAAGACGACATTTTTAAAAATTCTGTCTCTAGAGCTTGTGAATCTCCTAGTTTTGGCAAGGAATTTAATGATTTTTTTAGCACACTGTTGACATAAGGTCATGACTTTGAAAAGAAAGCAGTCAAATAATGAAGACAAATTCCATGCAGAACTGAGGCAAAAACCCTAGAAATCTATTCATTGGGAAATAGCAGAAGAACCAAGGAAATGACCTAAGAACAGTCTGACTCCCCACCCTCCTTACTGTAATGTGCACGTCAAGAGGCAAAATTAACAATCACATTAAGAGAGAAATGCCATTTCTGGCACCTTAAAAATCTTAAGAAAAAGAGTCCTTGTACCCCACTCTTTTCTATTTTACAAGAAGGGGCAAATTTTCACATATGCATTATACAATTTGTAAGAACTGTTTGTTCCCATTCTCATAAAAATGACAGTTTGTCTGCTCCATTCTATTCTGGGCATTTTGAAAGGCCATAACATTAAAAAATGTTAGGAACATGCAGTTTAAATAGGTTTCCATTATGAACGATTCTTTTAAAGAACTTTAAATCTGAGGTAGCAGCTGTGGTCCACATGGACAGCAAAAAAACCTAGACCACAGCACCCTTTTCTGACTAGTGTCCAAGTACCATACCGAGGACCAAAAAGAGAGGAGGAGAAGAATTCTCAGCATACAGGAAAGATTAAAAACATTCCCTGACATTAGGTAGCCACAAAATCACAAGAAATTATGAAAAAGAGATGGGGAACAGGATTAATGGATCTGCCAGAGAGTGGAAGGGACAAAATGGCTGTAACACCTCTATAATGCCTTCTGCTTCCTGAGGTGTATGGGCACCTGTAGAGACCAGAAAAATGGGGATTAGAGTAGATTCTGTGAGCCATTGTCAGGGATAAAATTCCCTGAAAAATGGACCTTCAATGTTACCAACATTTTTTAAGTTTTGAATTTTTTTACTTCAAAACACCAGGGTTTAAAGTCTTAGAAAAATATATTGGGGGCACCATGTGTTTATAAGTGATCAGTTTCAGGTGTCTTTAGAAAAACAGCATATTCTGCAGTGTGTGAGAACAGTAAATATACAGCTGAGATGCATGAATCATCAAATCAGCTCTATAACCCTCTCAACTGTAATTATACTCATTACAAATCCTCCCACTAGTATATTCTTACTGGGGACATAGGAAAAGGTGGGATTTGTTGCAGTGGTACTATGAAAAGGACAAAGGATACAAAAGGAAGCCAGTCTGTACTAATTATGAAGCAGCTTCTTTTTCACATAGAAGTTTGTCATCAATGAAATAAAAAGGAAAACTAATGTAGAAAAAGCTACACAAGGTAGAATTGTTTTTCATTAAAATCTTTTAAAAAGTATCATTTGTCATATCAATACCATATCACGACATTGACAAACATTTATATATATATCAATAAGCAGTGCAGACATAATAAACAAATGCAAAAAACTGATCAGTGAAGAAACTAAGATTATGACCACAAGTGAAACCAAAACCAGAAAAATAAACATTCAAAAAGGAGCATTAAGAATGAGAGAAGCATAAGAGTACACTAGACATGCACCCTGTGAACCAGGACTGTGACTTTTTAAAGGGGCATAAGAAATAAAGAGCAATCACCACGCCTCAATTATAAGGCACAGATATACAAAAGAGGCTATTTCTTAATGATACACCAGTCAGCAGAATATTTTCATACAGGCACTGTATGAAAATATTTCCCTAAACTGAGGAACTGTGATAAAGAATCAGCTTATAAATTTACACAGGAAACAAAAAACGAAGAGAAGAGATTGTAAACCTATACTAGAGAATGACATTAACATTTTATTCCCTTTTCAACACATTTTTACCAAAACGTTTAAACAGATTCCTTTCCTCTCCATTTTCACTGAGAAAAATTTTTCCAGAGCAATTTCTGACTAGAAGTTTTTATGATGATCTATGCAAGTTACACACCACAGTCTGTAGCTATGCTGTAAGGGATGAATGAGTGAAATAAATCCTGAGGCTGAATTATATTCATTTAACTTTAGTAGTGTGAAAGCTAGTAATATGGGATACCTCTATCCTTAGATGAAGAAGACAGAAGTCTCAAAACTATGATTCATTCCCTCCAAGATATTGAGATACTCATCACCACCTGCAGGTGATTTTCACTGTAAATATTTACTTCATTTATTCGCTAGTTATTACTGATTCTGCTATGTTTTACATCCAAGCGTCACTAATTAGTGAGAATCAGGATTTTAAATTTAGTATTACACAGAGTAAGGTACGCCTGCTGCTGCACAGATGCAATGAGGTGAAAGGAGAGTTCACCTGTCACGCTGACTGAAATCTTAATACTTGGATATATATATTCAAGTATACATATACAAGTATGTTAAATATACATATACAAATTTACATATACAAGTATGTTAAGTATGTTTCATAAAAGTAACTGGATAAACAGATTTTTAAACATGATAGGCAAACAGTCACAGATTTCTGAAATTCAGTAACACACATGATTTAGTAAGAGACATAACAGGAGATGTAAATGAAACTGAGTCAGTAGAATTACCAAATTTTCCATTACCTGTAGGGAGAGGTTTGGATCTCTGATTAAGTGCTTTATATCCCAAAAGTTTGGGCATTTTCTATCTGTATTATTGGCCTAGTAAAAGATTCTTCCTCCGTCTACAAACTTAACCTTTCTTATTTACAAGTATTGAAAAAAGCACATTGAAAAGGAATATAGACTTAGAAAAGATAAGTTAGAGATGACAAACTTATTTCTACACTCATATACAGACTTCACTCTCTATTCACATCAAAGCCAGATCCTGAGGATTACTATTGTAGGCTTTGAATTGTTTCTACAAAAGTGCTTAGGAAGAGAAAGCATAATCTATAGACGTTATTCAAGATCAGCGGGTAATTCTGACTGTTCCACTCAATAAAATATTCTATTAAAAAGGTAAAATTTGAGCTGAACTAGATACATATTTTAATATGCCTATCTGTTTCAAATTTAGCAACACAGTAAAACTGAATTGACAAGTCTATAATTTGAAAAGAAATACCAATACGATTTGGTCATAGGCTGTCCTCTATGTTTTACTAGTTCACATCTTAGCAGACTATTTTATAGTTTTATAAATAAGCATTTTAAACACTTTTTGGATACTGGGTACATACGTTTTTTAAACCTGATTGAAGTTTATTTCTGATGAATAATCAGTTCTGTAATTCAAACTGGAATGATTCATGAGGATCATGACTGACAAAACAAACAAAATTTAAAATTCCCTTCTGTAACACAGACATAAGATGAGGAAAAAAAGTCTAAGATAGGACCTATTTTGATCTGTTTGGTAATACAAACATTACCAAAATTGGATTTTCTGAAGAAAATTGAGACATTCCAGGTGTGTGCTAATTGAATTGACAATAGAAGTGGTATTAGGAAGAATATAGTGCAAAGGGGATGAGATCTAATAGATGGTTAGTTTAATTCTGTGGATAAGAACAGAACACTTCCAAAGAGACAGTAGAAGAGAAAAGGAAAACCAATGAGTGTTAGTAGCTCCGTTTAAGACCTGCCACATTTCTTCCTGTAAAAAAGCAGCTCATTCCTGAGGCAATGTATTAAAGCACTGTTAACAAAGTGATCAAAGGAGTTAGTAAAATTAGTGAAAATATTGCAGAGCCAGAGTTTGGGCTATGGCACTTGGAATAATAAAAAAAATATATAATTTAATATTTGCTTATCAAATGAAAGACTCTGTCAGTAGGATAGGAAGTCCAGCATAGGCTGTATTTTCTGTCCATCGGTGCTTAGAATGGTGAGTAACGTGCTTCCATGGAGAACCAAGCATGCAGGATAGAACAAAGTTGTCTGTGATGAATCAGCAGTTCCTTAATACTTTAAATTCCTAGGAAACACAAAACTATTTACAATTTTTATACGATTTCTTTTGTAAATACCAAATGATTTTAAAGTATATTGGCACTCTCACTTTTTGCTTTCATTTTGGCAATTTGTTAAATGTATCTTGAAAAGGCATCCTTTTGACATTTACCAAATATCCTATGAAAAACTGTTTACATGTTTATTTCTTCCAACATAATAATTTCTCCTTTGCTACTCTTTGTTTTGCTTGGAGTTCTATGTAAAATTCTTCTTCATGTAATCTCCATAATGCTATAAAAAATAAGCCTAATACTCCATTTGCAAAACAACTTTAGGAATTTTGCTACCTATATAGTACAGAAGATTGGTAGATTTATTCTATTCAGACTTGCTTTATTGTGCATGCCTCATCTGCTCATTCACTCGGCTTTCCATTATGAATGGTCTGCGGACTATTTAGGTGAGTTAAGAATTAGAAGACTAAGGTATTTGGCAGCAAATCTAGATCTGTTTAGAGGTTGTCCTAGACAGGGACTACTTTTTTGTATCTCCTTTAGAGCTGCCATCCAACAGTGTCACTGCTCGATGCTTTAATGCTTTTCTCTCGTGTTTACTAGAGACAACTACTAAGGAGGCATCTATTTTCTGTTGAGCATTCTATTGAACAAGCATAGACAGAAGGATGTGAAAAATTTTCCTGATGTTTTAGGAGATTTTGGAAGGACTTAACTCTTCCTGTGGAGTCTCTATAATGAAGGGGAGTGGTTGCCTTAGGAAATCTGGGATGTGATTTATGCGGTCTTAAAATGGGTAAGTGCATGGGAGGAAGTATGTTAAGCTTGTGCTTCCCATCCTAATTTAGCTATCCAAAAAGGTAAATATCTTGGCTTAGTGGTCATCAGACAGTAGAAGAATGCTGTTGCACGTTCTTTGGTACCTTACTTTAAACAATAATTCCTTACCGTTGTTCCAGAGAACGTGCAACAGCATTCTTCTACTGTCTGATGACCACTAAGCCAAGATATTTACCTTTTCGGATAGCTGTGCAAGTCATCTTCAGTTATTTTAGTGACTATCATAATATCAAAAGGACAATATTGTAGAAAGATAAAGATTTCATTTGTCTGCTTGCTAATTATTACAAATGTACAAGGAAAACAGTTATTCTGTCTTAAACATGTCAAGACTATTAGAGTTTGTAGTAGATAAAAAATGGTTTAGTTTTAAATATCTCAATGAATAAATGATTTAAAAACAAAAGAAAACCTTTTGAATGGAATGACTAGTCAAACTCGTATCTGCGTTTCACCTCTACAGCACTATCTGATGATTACAAATGCACAGATTTTTAGTTTCACATGACATTATATATGCAATACTATCTGCTAAATTAATCTCTGTAGAAGAGTTTGGAATGCTTACATACCCACGCGTGCTCCTACACTATAGATAAGATGATATGCACCTCTCCGAAGGAAAACTGTAAACCTCTTTCTGCCTAAAATGGGTTCATGCTCAAAAGGTAAATTGAATTTCTGCATAAATATACATGAAAAGCATTTCTGAATAAAGAATTAAATTCAGTTTCATTGTGCCTTTGTAGCCTTATTATTTTGGAAGTGTTGGATACAAAATTCTAAGTATATGTTTACAAATTGTATTTCACAGTTTTAGTGGCAATCATACTCAAATTATAATTATAATACGGAACACTGGTGGTAGTAACAAAACCCTCTGCAAATATGTGTTTAATAACTTTCTATCTCAGTTTAAAACTGCTTTACCTAAATTGTTTTATAACATTTATACAGCAGAAGGAAGTTTTGCAAGAAAGTCTTTTCAAGCATGATAAGTCTCAGGTTCCCATAATTAGAGAGTAGGCGCACAATAAATGCATGTACAAAGGAAAAAAAATAGATATCTGAGTTAACACTTGCAAATCACCCAAAACAACCGGCACACAGTGACTTGAAGAATATAATGGTTAATAGTTATAATAGACCCTATACAATAGTTTCACTAAAATACTGATTTCTTTGAAAAAGTATTTTAAAATAATACAGCTTCAGTGTTCACTGGGCTATGAATTTGTAAACAAGTTAAAGACTTGCATCTTCAAGCAAAGTAAGCATGATATATACCACACTTAAAAACATATTATAGAGACACCTGCTAGAGCAATATTAAGTATGTGGTCTTGAGGATATAAAGCCCATAGCAAAGATATTAAAAGCTTTCAAGTGGTCTCGTATTTCACATTTTCAATATTCTCTCTACGATGTTACTTTTATATGTAGCAAGATCTTTGATTGTAGTATGACCTTTAACTAATGTTTAGTAGCCTCCAGCAGTCACTTAAATTTTAAGAAGGTAACTAACAGGATTGAAAAGTAAAAACTTTTCTTACCTTTAGGTGCCACCTGTAGAAACTGCTTGTGAAGTGTAGTAAGTTGTGAAATAGTTAGAGTACCACTTCCAGAGGTCTCTATGTGTGAAACATGTGGTGAAGGAACAGGGTCAGGAATCACTTTTACATCACTGCTGATGAAAAAATTTGTTTCTTCTAAAGTAATTTCGTATTGGATTTTGCTAGAACTTTCAATATGATGTCGTGCAACCTCAATCAGCTTTTCAACACTGTAAAGTGTAAAAGCAGAAAACAATGAGTACTTTTAATACACAATGTTAATAACTTAGGTTCAAATTTCAATGTGTTTATACATTGAGTGCTTTCCTGAAGAAAGAATTACAAATCCTTTACGTGAATTCTGTACTCAGCAAAATCATTATGAAGTGTACTCCTCCTTTGGCAGCAGAAAATTGTTTGACTCTGGTAAGAAATTTATATAAAGGCAGATCTAAGCCACAGAAGAAACCTGATGGAAAAATACAAAAAGGATGAGCCTTTCATTATTCCATAAATTTTATAGGGGTGGAACACACATGTTCTAACCATGTGTTCATCCTCTAGCCTGTTACAATGCCTTGTCTTCTGCTCTGCCCTTACATCCTAGATGCACAAAGCACTTTGTAGAGCACTGTGGAGGAGCAAATAAAACTGGCTGGAAGGCAGAGGCTTGGCCTCTTTGAGCTATTGCCTGTTAGAGCCTTCACATCTTACATTAATGTCTCTTATCTTGGGCTTGCCCTGGCATGGATCGACTAGCACTGTCCCAGTTATGATTCAAAAGCTAGTATAGGCCAGAAACATTTTCCAAAAGGCAAAGTGACCCCTTTCTTTTGGAGAGTAAAATCATTTAATGATATGGACATAGGCCATTCTGTGCCAGATGGCCTAAGTGTCATAGAGTGGTCCCAAGCACATTTTATTTACCAGGACAAAAAAATTGCAAAGAACTTTTTTTTTAATGGACCTTGAAATAATTTTAAGAAATGTTATACATAGTAGTAATAACAGTAGGTGGAATTTTTCCAGCATGTGTAAAGCACAAGGAAGAAAACAACCCCACAATCCAAAGTGACAGAAGCCACTGAAATGATATAGAGACTTTTACTAAACAGAGTAATTGGTTGTCTGCTGATGCTTGCAAATCTGTAATCTAGAAAAACAGTAGAACTGATAATTACCTCTACTGCTGCTAGTAGAACCTTCTAATCATCCAAGAAATGAGTTATAACCATTCAGGTATTTAAGATAAAAATAAATTCCAGTTCATGAAATTAAATTATTATTTTCTACTTTTTTTTTTTCCATTTTTTTGCTTCTATAGAAACAACTATTTTTACTAGCATAGTCTAGTTTTTTAAAAAAAAAGGTTCCTCTTTAAAATCAGATATACATTACCTGGACATTTCTGCCAAGAACCTGGATCCAAGCCACTTTTCCATATCTCTATATGTCTCTTCTGCTTTCATTGTTAGGTCTTCAACAAATGCTAAAGCCTTTTTTTTTATAAGTTCTAGTCGAGATTTTGTAGCTACCTCTGTTTAAACAGTAATGTCATGATAATATTTATAAAACTTGAGGAAAATTATTAGTCTTAAGCACCTAAAGTTTAACATGTTAACCTGTTTTGGGGCAGTAAAATATTTATTTAATTTCTCATATTCTTGAACAAATTATTTTTCAGAATCACTCCTATTGCATCACGTATTTTACAAAAGTGTGTCTTCTATAAGCATCAGAATTCACAAGGCAACAAAGATCTTAATAAAACCAATATAGAGGTGCAAGGGATGTTTAAGCAGGCAGTGACATTGAACTAAATTAGCACCATACAGCAACAGACCTAGAAGGTTAATGATGCAAGTGTGAGTACCTTGTTATAAATTTTAATGAAAACACATCTAAATCATTATGTATATTAATCACAATAAAAGTTTGCTTTTCTGTTTCTAACCTCCAGCCTTTTAAATTAACCTCACTGGTTTTCCTCCAATCTTCCTACATGTGATTATTTTGTACCCTGAAGTTCAGGTTACATTAGAAAACAGTTTTGTTAGTGAGTGCTAAGAAAATAATTCATAAGAAAATTTTGCATAGAGTATTTACATGAAACTCTAAAAACAGTGAGAATTTCATTACTTTTAGTTTTCAGAATGGGACAAACTGAGAGAAAAAAACAAATCAGTCTTTCACTGAGGGTTAATACTTAAAAAAACCCCTCTAAGCTGACAAGAAATGAGAACAAGTCAGCTAGGTCCAAAGTGAAAACAATGCCAATGGGATGAAAAGACAGCTAAGGTAATGTATTGAGAGACACATAGAACAGGCACTGAAAGACATTCAAAGCCCTACACAAGAAGAGTAAGAAAAGACGACCAGTAGCTAGAAATTATTTTCAGTCCTGAAAACAAATTCAGTATTCAACTGATTTTTCTTCATATTTAACCTTCTGTACTGCAGAATCTTTGAAACAATATTAAATAGTAATCGGTACAGTACTTCAAATTTAAAGACTAAAATTATTTACATTATAATCCTTATTCTATACACTATTAAGTTTTGAAAATACTTAGATTTGGGGCTGAAACATTCTTTAGGCAACCAATGTGGAAAGATGTGCCTTGAAAAATACAAGGCATGTCCTTTTAATGTTATTTCTCAGACACAGTAGAATGCAACTCTGCACACTTTCTGCTTTGAGCAAGAAAGAGTTGACGTTCAAAATCTTAAAACACAGAATGGATTTGGGTCTCACAGAGGGTTATTATATTTGATGGCAAAGACATGTGTAAAAGTTGTAAGCAATGAAAGTACCTTACAGGATGCTTTACACCTGTCTAGTCACTTTTCTTTAATACAGTTTAAGGCTACCTTATTTGTGACTTCTCTGCATTTTCGTTGAGTACTTGCTATCAGTATGTTTCAAAGATAAGTGTACGACAATTTTTGTCTCCCTGCATTTTCAGAAGCAGGTACTGCACAGTCCAGTGATAAAGCTGCTCTCTTAAGAGTAGCAGAGTAAAAGGCAAGGCACATTGAGGCAACAGAGAAATGGAATATGAAATCCACATTAAAAACTTAGCAACTGTCTATAACTAGTGATTTTGCTAGTCTCTGTGTATCTATATAAGCAAAAGCACAAGCATCCAGTTAGTATAGCTGCAAGTGAAACTACGATCCTCAAATGTACCAGCTATATGCCTGTGCAATTATGAAATACAGCTCAACAAGTTTAGTCTTCCTTAGATTCTTATACCAATTTTTTGTTAAATATGAGATGAAAATTAAGTAACCTCAAGAAAACAAAACATGTCAATGAATCATTAAAATATATCTTCCTGCTATTAAGATCTTCAAAGTTACTACTGTTCCTCTCCTCATTACCCCAAAAATTTAGAATATTTATCCCTAAACCGCGTTTGGATTAAGCCATGTTGATAGTGGTATGTCTACAAGCATTTGGTCTGGTGTGGACCTAAATAAGCCATATGAATTTGGGTTTTGTTCATTAACTGCTGTTTGCCCTCTGTTTTTCATAATAAACACTATGCAAAAGTTAGCCTGCCAAGGAGGTAAGATATATGATGACAGGCTTGCCATCTGCTGCCAAACAGAATCTCTAATAGTTAGCTTCTGTATTCCCTTTAGTGAGAAAGAGGTCTTTTTCTTCTAGTCTAAACCCATTTTCAGAAAAAAAGTCAACCTATTTTCAACTTGGGACTTCTGTTTTTCAGACATCTACTTTTTGGCTGAAATTGACTCATTGGCTTGGAAGTTACTGGTTAAGACAGACAAAGAGACAGAATGACTGATCATTATGTAGTTTCTGGAAGGGTCTGACTGGAAAGGCGTTTGGAAGAATAAACACAATACATATTTTGCTGCTTCAAGCCCATGTGGCTTGAGGAAGAGGGAATCAGAGAGAAGAGAATCAATGAAATATATAATTGCCACCAAATTCTTTCCCAGATTAAAACATTTCAAATACTGAATTCAGTTTAATTGAATACTGAAGAGTGGCTAACCACCTATGTGAAACATAGTCTTTCATGATGAATACTTGCTTAGTCATGGAAAATGAAATTAAATGAAAATTAAACAGAAGAGAACAAAAAGAAGAATGAAAAACACATTTCTATTTTAAATATATTTAACATAAACCCACTCCTGACTACCAGCCTAAAAAAATTCCTGATTTCTCCAGATACTGCTTTTTCTCCCCTCCTTTTTCTTACTTATCCATCCATTTTCCCTAGAGTTTCTGGCTAGTTTTCCTTATTACACTATCTAAATTAGGAATAAAGATCATGCCCCAGTATAAGCAACCAAATAGTAACATACCCTCATGTTTCAAGGCACTGAAATATTCTTGCTTTATTTTCAGTGTCAGTTCTCGTTTCTTTAATTCTTCTGGAGTTATAGGAACTGAAATGACTTCAACCACAGGTGCGGTAGAAGGTGGTCCTGCAGGAAAATAGACCTCCCACAGTCTTTGGACTTTGTTGGTAAGTTTGCGTATCAATACACATGCACCCACAAGGCAGCACATTTTTTTAAATTAAAAATGGCACTTTCCACCTTACTTGATGTGACCATTTATGAGAATACAAACACGGTTACTCAGGTGTCTTACGCCAACATAAAATATCTAGATTTCTTCAAATGTGATTTACATCTGCAAGATGTGCTAAGATTAACACTGCATAAAATTACTCCAGTATACACAACTGTATTAAAAGTGGCTAAATAACATCATAAAATGTATTTCTAAATGGAAAACATGACTGAGCAGGTGTAACTCTGTTGTGATCCTAGTGGTCAAAATATTCTCTTTGACCCTAAAACCTATTTATGCAATTTATCACAACCAGCACATAAATAAACCTCTTTTGAATTATAGCTGTTCCTTCTGAAGTGAATTCAAGTTTAGACAACTGTAGTAAAAATTCTATGTTAGTAAATACCATTAGTTACCATTAAAGCAGTGAAAAGAACAATAATGCTACTTAAAAACCCCATATCAGAAAAAAAAAAAAAGAGAGCTATGTGATTTCATGCCATTCTAAACCATTCATTCAGCTGCTTCTGCAGCTTGTTTTAACTTACATATCTATGAACAGACATTGTAAAGGTATTTTATCACGTTTTTAAAGATTGCTATTCACATTTTGGCTATTACTCAAAAATATTAATATATTTGTAACTGATTTGTCCTAGAGGAAAAGCAGATGGATCTGCTGTATCTGCATGATACATAATGTCAACATAAAGCAAATGGTCGAATCTAGAAGTGATAAAATTACATGGGATAAGTTGTAGCACTCAGTTACTAGCCTATAGCTGTATCCTAGGGAATTCTGTTACAGGAGCACTACAGTAACACTGTATTTGGCATGAAGTCAAAGTTGATACTTCAGTTACAGATACAACAGTTGGTACTCGATGTTTTACATGAGGAGTGCACAACAGAGTTCTAGTTGCAGTTCTGTCAAGGTAAGTTAGCTAGTACTAGGTCTGAGGAAAAATCTACTTCCAAGAAGTGATCCACAAACCCCAACCTAGTGACTCAGCTACTGATTTTTTATCACAAGACTTTTCTAGAAAACTGAAAATCTGCTACTCTCTTGGCTGGATCGAGGTGTTAAGCATACACCTAAGGCTCCCTGGGGCTCACAAATTAGGTATCCATGTGGCTAAGAATTTGCAAGGTTATACTTGTTCACTGTACTATGAGCAGAATCAGCCAGAGTGAGAGCACTGAGTACAGTGCAAATAGAATGTCAAACAAAAAAAGTCAGCCGCTTTACGCATAACAACTCTGCAGTTACAGCTTTCTCACTTGGAAATGGAGTACCTGAATTCCAGGCTACCATCGCACCTGCAGGGCTTGAGCCCCTCTCTTGCTATGTAGAAAGTCTTCACAAAAGGTACAAGGTTTAGGCTAATAGCCTTGTTTCCTGCTGGAGCTATCACATTTTGCAGAAAAAAGTCGAAGTTACTTAAACCACTGCCTGCTCAAGTAAGAACTATTTATGAAAAAATGTAGAAACAGCGTGGCATACCGGAATTCCTTCCAGCAGACTGCCTTAATTGCTAGGCTAAAGAGATAGGGGTTTTAGATCTGTTTCTCTTTTGCAAATAAATTTTGTATTCTCACCTGGTTGGACAGATTCTTGCCAGGCCTATGAGCAAGATCTACCTCAATGGGAGTCTGGTCTTTTTTAGGACAGCATATGCCATTGAATTTTATGTTCTTTATTTACACCATGTTATAGTTATATATAAAAACAATGGACCTTGATGGATTCATAGTACTATATGGCTGATGAATTAATTCCAAAATAGCTTGGGGTATTCAATAATTTATCCATTCTGTTCCAGTACTTTTATTTTAATATTTGAAATATTTTGACTTATGGCTGGAAAGTAGGCAGAATTTAATGGAATTTCATTTAATTTGATAAACTAATGCTAGCTATTCAGTTCCAAAACAGCACATGGAGAAAAATTAATCTTTACTTTTGAGATTCTATTTAGAATATTTATTTCTATATAATAATAACGGCAAGACATAAGATTAAATGAATGCAATTGACATTCAAAAGCCTCTGCCATCCTTTAACGCTATCAGCTTTTCACATTGATATGTCATATTTGACATTTCAAAAGGGAAATTAAATCCAAATTAAACGTCTTGGCTTACTCTTTTCTATATTACTGACATATTTACATTTCAGTAATTTCAAGCACTGCTAAAACAAGTCTGCATTTCAAATACCTTTCTTTTTAGTAGCTGATTTGGGAGAAAGCTTTTTAGCATCTTTGGCACCTTTCCCAGTAGCTTTGCCTGACAGCATCTGTGAAGATTTCAGATCTTCTTTCAGTTCTAGCTGAAGATGTTCTTTTTCTTTCTCCATTTCTTGAGACTGTATTTCAGCTGTTACCTTGACACCATAGTCACACATAGTAAAGTACATAGTATCAACACTGTGCTACTACTATTTTAAATAGCCTATACTTGCTGAAAGTAGTTGCTGAGACATACACACCTAAATAAAACAAAGCAGATATTTTAACTAATTAAATTTATTATCTTTTGATTATTTATAAAATAAAAATCTACAACAAAAACACAAGGAAAAAATGAGAAATGTAAGAATCAACAGCATGCAAAGCAAGACTACAGTTACACTGCAAGGGTGCAGAAATCCACTTATTTTGAAGTGATCAAAGAAGAAAGAAAAACAAACATAGAAACTAACCATTTGCCCATCTAATTTACTTTTAGTTATATAAAAAAAAGAATGTAAGTATAACTTTTAAAGTTGTGAAACGTTTGAGCAAACACTGCATCACAGGATAAAACTTGTCCCTCTTCTCATGCTTCTATTGAGGGATAAGGGGGGAGTTTCTCATGGAAGAGGTACATATATAGAGTTAACATTCAAAACATTTCTCTCAGTAATGAAGGGGTCAGTTATAAATACAGAGGTGCTGATCATACACAGATCTCAACATTTTCCTCATAGAAACACAAACATATTAAATGGAAATATCAGTGATGGAGCAAGAAGCGTGACATTCAGATACACAGTGTGAAGGCTGTGTGTTTAAGCTGCCTACTGAATATAAGGCTTTGACTGTCCAATCCAGAAATGTTTAAGTAAATAAAATTCTTTACCATATTTGATACTGCTGTTACTGCTGATTGCCATGTACCAGTAATCAGATTTTGATCTTTCCCAAAAGTGGCCACTCCATTTTCAGAATTCTCATCCTTGGCACTCTTCCGTGGAGTTCTCTTGCTTTTTGACTTGGTAATATTTATTTCTGGTGAAGGCACTTTCCAAGAAACCAGAGGGATCCTTAAAATAAAATATAAAGAATAATTCACACCCCTCTTTATAAAAAGTGTTAATTTATAACTACATTTGAGAATATGCTAAGAGAATGAGAATGCTATTTTCAAAATCTTCCATAGCAACAGAAAAGGAATGAACTTTCCCTATGACCAAAAGTGGTGAAATGTGTGGATGACAAGAAAACTGTCTAGTTTAATTACGGAAGCTAAGGAATAATAATAGATGGATAAAACTATGTCAAATGACTGCATGATCTGCTAATATATGTATATTCCACACAGGCTAGTAGCACAGCCTCATTGCTAAGATAGTTTCTAAATGAACCATTAAGTATTTAAAAAAAGCCGTGGCCATTATCAAAGGCATTTCTGATATTCTGGTTATTTGATACACTTGTGGCCAAAAAGGCCAATGCTATCCTGTGGTGCATGAAGGAGAGTATGGCCAGCAGGGCAAGGGAGGTTCTCCTCCCCCTCTACTCTGCCCTGGTGAGGCCACATCTGGAGTGCTGTGTCCAGTTCTGGGCCCCCCAGTTCAAGAGGGACAGGGAACTACTGGAGAGAGTCCAGCAGAGGGCTACGAAGATGATGAGGGGACTGGAGCATCTCTCCTATGAGGAAAGGCTGAGAGACCTGGGGCTCTTTAGCCTGGAGAAGAGGAGACAGAGAGGGGACCTTATCAACACTTATAACTATCTAAAGGGCAGCTGTCAAGAGGATGGAGCCAGGCTGTTTTCTGTGGTGGTCAGCGACAGGACAAGGGGCAACTGGCACAAACTGGAGCACAGGGAGTGCTGCCTGAACATGAGGAACAACTTCTTTACCTTAAGGGTGACGTAGCCCCAGAACAGGCTGCCCAGGGAGGTTGTGGAGTCTCCTTCCCTGGAGATATTCAAAACCCACCTGGATACAATCCTGTGCAACCTGCTTTAGGTGATCCTGCTCTAGTAGGGGGGCTGGACTAGATGATCTCCACAGCTCCCTTTGAACCCCTACCATTCTCTGATTCTGTGATTCTGTATCCTTTACCTTTTAATACGGCATTCAATTCTGTGCATCTTTGTAGGCTACTTTGATTTACATTTGTCATTACATAACCCATTTAATTATGTTTGTTGGTGCAAATTTTAAACCTGTTAATGTTCCATAATGATATTTAACTTAGTTATGTGAGGATTGTGCTGGAAACTGTCAGCAACACAGAGGGAAGTAGGAAACATTTCTATAGCAGATTTCTTTCTAAGGTGGCTATTAAAACGTTTTATAATTCAGAGATGCATTAATGAAAATGGTATAGGGAAATCACTAAAAAATCAGGGACAAATCAAACGTATAAGATGATTCACAATTCACCATTTGACTATAATACCTAGTCAAAAATTCTTATTTCCCCATCATTTGAAATATATACACACATATTTCCACACACACTCACAAAGCTATCTGTGCATTGTATTTGTTAATATTTATCATAGAATCATTTTGGTTGGAAAAGACCTTTAAGATCATCAAGTCCAACCATTAACCTAACACTACCAAGCCCACCACTAAACCATGTCCCTAAGCATCACATCTACATGTCTTTTGAACATCTCCAGGGATGGTGACTCCACCACTTCCCTGCGCAGCCTGTTCCAATGTCTAACCACTTTCAGTAAAGAAATTCTTCCTAATACCCAATCTAAATCTCCCCTGGCGCAACTTGAGGCCATTAGCTCTTGTCCTGTCATCAGTTACTCGGGAGAAGAGACCAACACCGGCCTCACTACAGCTTCCTTTCAGGTAGTTGCAGAGAGTGATAGGGTCTCCCCTCAGCCTCCTCTTCTCCAGGCTAAACAACCCCAGTTCCCTCAGACACTCCTCATAAGACCTGTTCTCCAGACCCTTCAACAGCTTTGTTGCCCTTCTCTGGACATACTCCAGCACCTCAACGCCTTTCCTATACTATGGTGCCCAAAACTGGACACAGTACTCAAGGTGTGGTCTCACCAGTGCTGAGTACAGGGGCACTATCCCTTCCCTACTCCTCATGGCCACGTTATTTCTGATACAAGCCAGGATGCTGTTGGCCTTCTTGGCCACCTGGGCACACTGCATGCTGACGTTCAGCCAGGTGTCAACCAGCACTCCCAGGTCCTTTTCTGCTGGGCAGCTTTCCAGACACACTTCCAAAAGACTTCCTTCTTGAAAAATATCCAGCCTTCCTGGACCTCTTTGCCCTTTAGGACTGATTCCCAAGGGACTTTCTCAACCAGTGTCCTCAACAGGTCACAGTCTGCCCTTCAGAAGTCCATGGTAGCGGTCTTGCTGTCTCTTCTCCTTACTTTGCCAAAAACTGAAAACTCTTATCATTCCATGGTCGCTAAGCCCAAGATGGCCTCCTGCCACCACATCACCCACCAGTCCTTCTCTGTTAGTAAACAGAAGGTCTTGTGAAGCATGTCCCCTGGTGGGCTCACTTACCAGCTGGGTCAGGAAGTTATCTTGTATAATTATTTGTTATAATTAAATTATTTGTACAATTTAATAATGCATTTCTACCTTCTTGATTTGCTTTGATCTTCTTTCTGCTCTGCATCAATAATATCTAACAATGGGATTCTAGTAAAATCTTGACCATCATCTGTTGGGATTTTTCCTTCCATTGCCATATAATAGTCATAAAGAAGTCTCTTTGTATCTTGAAAACGATCCACTTCAACCTCAAGAAGAAAGGACAGAAAGATTGCAATTCAAAACAGACAGAACCAATTTTTGTTACATTTTTAAATACATGATAGCAGAAGCAATTCTAAATCCTATGAGTTTGTGGGAGAGCAACAAACATAACCATATTTGTTTGAAAATTTATAGTGTATGCAATGCATACTTCTATAATGTCTTCACACTGGTATTTCTAAAGATTAACAAAAATCTTAGTTGTTAGAATACTAAAAATTATTTACAATAAATAATGTTTGATGCATTAAATTTATTTACAATATATTTTGATGTATATTTATTTCTGTAATAGCAACTACACTAGTACCAACAAATTATAGGCATCTTTTTGTTCACAAGAAATAAAATCCTTAATAGCAGAAAATAAAAAGGGTTAAGCTATGGAGAAAAATTTAAAAGCCATACAGTTTTTCTGAACCAAAGAAACCAACAGACTTTACACACTTAACTGTCTTGAAGATCTTTTTGTGTGAATCATCTTGGAAGAAATCAAGTAAGATTGAAAAAACATTTAACACCTGTCATGTTTTGATTTATTGATACAGTATGGTGTTCTAACTGTCAAAACAGTACTAAATATTCATGGGAAAATGCACAAAACCACATTCACAAAACAAAGGATAAAACCTTTGTGGTGTAAACCAGCATTTATCCATAAGTTAAGGAGAAAATATCTTCTAGTATAACAGTGTGTACACAGAAAGGTGGAAAGAAATCTGATAAACGGCATTTATAGAAATCTATGTGTTTACACAGTAACAGAGCCACCTGGGGAACATATGTAACTTCCCACAGAAAAACCCACAGACAGAGAGCTCAAGACCAAAGAAGCCTATTTTTGGCTGATTCTTAAACAAAGCCATAACACAGCTGTTATATTTTTAGTTTTGTAGTTTTAGCATTAATAATTCATTTATTTTGGGGAGTATATACTAAGTAAAGAAAGTAAAAATTGTTTCCTTTGCATTTTTCTTTAGGAAAATAAAAGCTTAGATATGTTTAATACACGTATTTTAATTTTAAAGGGCTATTCTGCATATCCACACAAGACAGATGAAATCAGATTCATAGCGGAACTCCTCTGGACTGCATCATACATGTCCATGAAATCCTGTTAGAAGAGAATTAGGACTGCAGAGTTATACATAAATATAAAAGGGGAAAAGTAAAAGATTTGAGCTCAGCAATATACTATTAATTTGGCTCCCTTATCCATATAATTCAATAGGTATTTCTTAAATACTCAGTCCTATAAATATCCTAATTACAGGACACATATGGTTCAGTTGCCAGCAGTTATTTGATATTTTGATGTCTCTCTTTAGTCGACGGTCTTAAGTCTTTATTTATGGCATTATTTAGACTCTTTGGAAACAGAATTAATAATTTCCTAACTACAGTAACTGACCACTTCTCACATTTCACTTAAATTACCACAACACGCATATGAGATAAGAGAGTCGTTCCCTTGTTTATTAAACACACAAAAATAACAGAGACTTAAAGGGCAGGAAGCCCACCCTAAGCTGTTTAGGCCTGATTTTTCAGTCAAATTAGCATCACATGGCAAGTGTTTAAAGCACTGTTTTAATTGTCTTCTTTAAAGTTGACAAAACTTTCACTAGCCTGTCTAGTCTGGTCTAGTCTGGTCTATTCCAGTCCAGTCCAGCTCTAAACCAAATTTATGCAGCTAGAACAACAGTCACACGGAAATCTTACTTTACTTCAGGAAGTGAAGTAATTAATAATCAGGCTGAATGAGAGGAAACGCTTAATGTGGGGGAGGGGAGATCAAAATAATTGAAGATGGTCTCTTGAAACTTAAAGATAGATGTGTGAAGCCTGGATCATGTTTGAATGGATTTTCTCAAGAGCAACAAATAACATCATATTCTCAAAAACATTCCTTGCAATTTTTTTTTTTCAGTCTCTAGGTAAAATTTCAGGCCACACTGGTGAAGTTACAACTGAAATAATTTTGTGATATAGGAAACACAGGAGAACCTTAACAGCACATACCCACAGTGAATTACGTAATTTGTAAATTAAGAGCAGATGTCAATACGATCACAGAAGGATAAACAGCTCTAACATTTCTGTTACAAAACTCAGATGATGCATTCACTGGACTGCTGAAATTGCAAATAATATAGCACTATACACTACAGATGGAAAGTGTTGGGGGTTGGACAACAATAGTGGTTTTCCTTTTCATTTTCTGCCTGCCAAACAGTTAAATGTATGGAATGTCATCTACTTTTTGTCTTTTAACTTTCTAGACACATTCAGAAGAGGTATGAACATTTGCTAATGCAATTCTCAATCCCTCGCTTATTTGGAGCCAACCATATGAAACTGCTCTGAGGCTTGCTGTCCTTCAAATCCAATTTGTGTCCCCTTCCATTGCAGACTCCATAGTGGATTCATACCTGCATAAGTGAAAAGAAATGGTTCATTGCAATCCCCCTATGATCTGGTAACCAGCCATCATTCATGATATCTGTACGCTCCTGCTCTGCTTCTTCCCTTCTCTTATCACAGATATCCCATAGATGATCTCTTAGGTCCTAAAACACAAAATCAAATATGAGAAATAATTATGAAAGAAAATGTAAATACCTTTTTGTATTTATTATTAAAAATTATAATTTTTGCCTGGTCATAGGTTATCTTCCCGTTTGGGGCTTTTTCTTTATCATTATGAATGTCAAAGCCTGGTCAACAAGTCATGTGCTTACAGAGACCTGCAGAAAGCAGGTTTACAATTGTGCCAGAGAGAATACAAAGGTGTGAGATGAATGTGTAGGCTGCCTTGCTTTCCTCAGGTAGAGAACATCTATATATGCTAGACAAAGACACAAGAATATGAACAGCTGAGCTCCCAACCACACCAACAACTTTCTACTTGAATGGTTTGCTAAGTAATACATGAGAATACTCTAAGGAGATGTGCAATACAAAAAATTCTGACAACTCTGAGAATCAGAGTTCAAATATTCTTCCAATATGGGTAGCTCCATGCCATTTTTCTTTAAAACTAAGGGCTCTTCAACTAGTGACTATATCTAATAGCAGCACTATGTGGCTCACTGACGGCACTGAAGACATACTAAGCATACAACATGCATGCAAACCCTCTGTTCTCCATTGCCTTCTCTGCATGGAAATAGTGTGACAGACCTCTATGCAGTAAGAGGTGACAGGAAGAGAATACTGTTAAATGCAGTGCTACGGTAGGCTAAGATGAGCTCTCTCTTGGGCTTCAAGGAGTTCTATCCCACTTGACCTGTTTCAGGATAAAGAGAAAAGGTGTTGCAGGCTACTAGCCTTTCAACGTGGAGCGTAGGCTTCAGGTGATAAGTGATTCCATATTCACCAGGTCTTGGTCCCAGCCTAATATGTCAGATTCTGTTTCTCACCCCACCATCCAAAGATTTCAGACAAATCCAGTTGCCCTCTGTTGGTCAAAAGTGAGCCCAAGTAGTCCTTGGGCTACCTAACACATCAGTGATGGCATAGATAGAAGGCAACCAAGGTGAAGGCTATCAGGTATTCATGATTGTCTTCATGGTAGAATAAACAGGTAAGGTTATGCTACTGAATAAAAAAGATATAAGCATAAAACTTCTCTGTTTTGCAGGGCTGCAAGGCACCAAGCTGCTCTATCTTTCCTCCCCCTCACAGGACAGGGGGAGGAAATATGATGGAAAAGTTCATGGGTCAAAACAATGATGGGGAGACCACTCACCCATTACTATCACATACAAACCAGACTCAACTTGGCAAAATTAATTTAATTTATTGGCAATTAATAACAGAGCAGAATAGTGAGAAATAGAACAAAACTAAAAACACCTTTCCCCCAGCCCTTCTTCCCAGGCTCAACTTCACTCATGACTTTTCTACTTCCTGCCCCCGAAGTGGCACAGGAAGGTTGGGAAGTGGGGGGTTGTGGTGAGTTCATTATGCGTTGTCTCTGCCACTCCTTCTTCCTCATGCTCTTCCCCTGCTCCAGAGTGGGGTCCCTCTCATGGGAAACAGTCCTTCATGAACTTCTCCAATGTGGGTCCTTCCCATGGGCTGCAGTTCTTCAAGAACTGGTCTAGCGTGGGTCCTTTGTATGTGTGCAGTCCTTCAGGATTGTACTGCTCCAGCGTGGACTCCTCTCTGTGGGTTGCAGTACCTGCCAGGAGCCTGGGTGTAGCCTCTCCACAGCCTGTCGCTCCCTTCAGGGCACATCCACCTGCTTCAGTGTGGGGTCCTCCACAGGCTACAGGGTGGATATCTGCTTCACGGGCTGCAGCAGAACAACCTGCGTCACCATGGTCTTCTCCAATGGCTACCCTCCTTCTTCACTAACCTTGGTGACTGCATAGCTGTTTCTCCACATTTTATCACTTCTCTCTCACAGCTGCAATGCAATGTTTTTTAACCTCAAATGACAGAAATGAGCAGGCTGGGAAGGCTGAAAATGCTCGAGGAAAAACATTCCACAGATTATCACACTTGTCATTTTTTCTTTCTTCTTTTCTAGCATCACAGAAAGATGGATGACAGAATTCTTACATTCAGGGAGGTACAACATGCAGGGCTTAAAAGCATAGAGGAGGTATCACCTTCACATTCACCCACAGCTTTGGGATCCACAAGTACTAGAATGGCTGGCTCATTCATAAAGCGAAATTCTGGAAACCATATATTTACTCCAAACTGCCCCACTTAGTGTGCTTAGCTTTGTCACAGTATCTGTGATATCTCCATCATATGGGACTATCACCTCCTCTTAACCTAATTTGAAAAGGACAACGCCAAACATGGATTCCAGTTACGAGTTAAAGGTCAAATATTTTAAATTTTCACTTTCTAAAATACAGGACAGAGGGATTTCAGTCTTTTTACATTTCCACTTAGTAGAAATCAGGAATATGGATGATGATTTTTAAGTCTTCTTCTTCATTCTATTGAAATAATGCTATAGAAAAGGAGGTCCAGTGCTTTTTCCATCTCAGTGGATTCATCCATGATTCCACCAATGTTACCTTCAACTAACAGTGTTGCCAGACTTTTTTTTCCCCTTTTCTGGGAGCATTTCCTGATATGATTTCAACTAAAATTATATCTGTTCTGAAATGGGAATCTGATAAATTCAAAGATAGCTCCTGCTTCCTGTCTACGTTAAATCTGGCTCTGAACTTGTTAGGACCTTTACTCTTACAGATTCATGTGAAGAAGAACTCTCAGGACATGTACGACTTAGCTAAGACCTACCTGAGTCAAAACATTTCAAAGAAATTCTCTGTATTTTGTATGAGTCAGTTTTAGAAAACATGTATTACCATATATCATTTATGGTCAAACTAAATGACTGCCAGGATTTATTAGAATGTGATAGAAATGTCCAAACTTGTGAGTAAAATCTCTGAAAACCATAAAATGTAAAGAAAAAGAAAGCACAGAAATATTTATTTTATGATGTGCCAGAATACCACAGTATAACCTAAAAAAAGAAGCAAGACATAAGAAAGGTATGGCCAAACACCAGAGAAATAATTGTGAAGAACCCTTTATGTACAAGAGGAAGTCAAAGAGTTTAAGAGGAATGGTAAAAAGGAAAAAAGTGTAAATAATAATATGATTCCTGTTACGTAGAGTTTGTACACGATGAAATAATACTTTAGGGTATATTATAACTTTTGCCATTTACTTACAGTAACTCTTTGGTGTAGTTCTGCTTTTGTTTCCTCATCTTCTCGCAGGTCATCAGCAATTGAATTGAAATCTGATTGCCACTGAGATACAAACTCCTGCTTAAGATCTGGATGCTTCAAATAATTTTGGAATTTTTTTCTGTAAATTATGGTAGAAATAATTTTGGTGTTAAAAGACATATATATATAGAATACCTTCATGAAAATACAAAAAAAAAAAAAATAACATAGTAAGCTACTATTTCTACTCACCTAACATCTGCTAAGTAATAAATCACAGAGTGCTGTTCATCTCTTAGATATCTAAGTATAGTTTTGATGGTATTCACATACGCACTTTCTACCATTTCCCAGTAAGGTACCAAAAAACCAGGTATCTCCTGTGAATTTTTTCAAAACATCAAAATTAATTGATACATTTCCTGGTAACCCATTTAGCTGCAGCATCAGCAAATACAAGAAAGATTATTTCATTGAATCATATTACTGATTTTTTTCACTATGTATTTCATTTGATTTATAACTGTTTACAACAGATTATAGACACTGTACCAACATATGATTTATCCTGTGCATTTCTTTGGAAAAAAGTGGCAGTAGTCAAAATGAATGGGAAATTTCAGCAGATTACTCCAACAGCTGTTGTTTTAGATATATACATAAACTAACTGAAGATATTAAGTGAGTACTTAAGTGTCAAAATTTGGCAGTACACAACTGTTCAAGCCGGTACAAGCTGTCTAGTGTTGCAAAAGTGACATTTGACTGACTGATTTTCATGAAACACTAAATAAAGCCCATGGCCAGAGGAAATCCCACATATGCGAGCTAATTGCAGTCATGAAGGCAAAACTGGTAAATACTAGGAAAGGAATTACAGAACAAAATGCAAAGCATTATTATACACCCTTCAAATCTACACGTCAAATACTACATGCAGTCCCAGCTCCCCATCTAAAAAAATTTACAGTAGAGCTAGAACAGACAGACAGAAGGGTAACAATCAAACTGAACATATGAGCTGCTCCACATAATGAGAGTTAAACAGATTATGACTGGAGAAGCAAAGCAACACTGAGCAAAATGAAGATGTAATAGATGTCCGTCACACCTTAAATACCTTCCGAAGGTGATTATAGAATTACTATTCATTGCAGCACACAATACAAGCACTGAAATGACCCGAGCAAACAACAGGTTTAAAACAAAGACAGAAATGCTTTTTTCAGAATTAGCATAACTATACATGCCAGATCATGGAGACAAAAAAGAAAATTGCTTCAAAAAAACCAATTAGACATAATCACAGAAGAAAAGTCTATCGAGGGCTACTAAACACAAAGATGCAGATATAAAGTCATCTCAAGAAACCCCTAAATTTCAGACCATTGGAAACTAGGAAGATGTTCTTGGGGAAAATACATCAGGCAAAAAGTATTCTAAGAGAAAGAGCATTAAAGACTCTCCCCATTCTTAGGTTCCTTCTATGAGATCCACAACTGGCCCTTGTTAGAGAGAGGAAACTGACCTAGTAAGTCTATGCTAGTAAGTCATATTATTAAAAATATTATTTTGGCATCCATGTCGTATTCTTCATCATCATTGTGAAGAATGTAGGAAAAAAACCAAACCAAACAATTATCAAAATTCTAAAGGTGTTTCCTTTACATATTTTAGGAGTAACCGTTATTTTTATTTTCAGATATTTATAGTACAGTCCTAGTGTACCTTTCTTTGAAAATATTGAAGAAAATAATGTGCAATGAGACAAAACATTTAGGTAGATTATGCATAAAATACTGAGGAAAAAACTCATACTTTGATATCTAAGACTTTTAATCATGAATGAATGTACCTTGGGAAGTGGTTCATCTACATAAATCCATTCGTCTGATCCTGGTTCAATTGGTGGTGCTGGCACAGGAATGGCAGGAAGCAGATCTCGATGTGCAACTGCTAAAAGCTTTTTTCCTGGTGATATTTCTTGAGCAGACCCTTGATTATGAACTTACAATTAGTACGTTCAAACGCCTTTTAAGTATCAATAAACAGAACTGACATCTCTGCTCTCTGACAAGTTCAAAATAACGGAATAGATTCAGTATTTCATTACTTAGATTTGTTGATCAAAAAATACTCTAATCAAATCAATGATGCCATAGTTAACAAAATCATTTTCCAGTTAAGCTTATATTTTGCAGGGCTGGTACTTTTCTAAAACCATCACTAGGAGAGAAACAGGAAGGTAATGAATCGTTTGTATGGATAAGAAACAAATTCTTTATCAGATAAACCAAGGCCAGTGGTGTTGATACAATTCTGAGATGCATTATAACTGTCATGAGTTCAAGGACTTCCTGCTTAATTAAAGAACAATTATAAACACTCACAGCTTTCATGCTAGTCTTGGGAAAGAGGGAATCAAGAAAAATAAACATTGAAGAAGAAACAAACAGGTAAATTGAGCTAAATCTTGCCTAATATGAAAAATGCACCTTACTCTGAGGAGAAGTATAAAAGATGATGTATGGGGGCGGGCGCGGGGGGGGAAGAGACAGAAAAGATCATAGAATCATAGAATGCATTGGGCTGGAAGGGACCCCCGAAGGTCATCTAGTTCAACTCCCCTGCAGTAAGCAGGGACATCTTTAGCTAGATCAGGTTGCTCAGAGCCCCATCAAGCCTGATCTTGAATGTCTCCAGGGATGGGGCCTTGGTACAGAATGAAATAAGGGAAAAACTAACCCTGCTAACCTATAGTACAGCAAAATAATACTGAATATAGTCGGCATCTTCAGAAGATGGTTCAACTCTAGGATCTGAACTGACCTCTGGAAAGATACCAGCATCTCCTCAGTGACCACAGAAGGACCCTACAACAACTAGATTTTTAAGTTCACATTAATTAACTGCTCAGAATCATCTGCAGGAATTCTGGCTAGTTTTGCTGTGGATATGAAAATATTCTTAGAAAACAAATAGGCTTGCATTAAACCACTGTTGTAACAGTCTTGTCTTTTGGTTGGAAAGAAGCTTAACATTTAAAGATTAGATGTCTTTTATTTTACTTCGTGTGACAAATCTACCTCTGGAAAACACTGTCTTCCTGGGTGCTTCAGTCATTCTCCTGATTTAAGCTTATAAAAAGAACAAAACTGTTGGCCACATAAAATATTCCAACTACTTCAGCTTTTCTTAAATATTTTGAGAGCCAGTCTCTGGATTTAGCTTTACTATGTCACTCCCAGAACGCTACTGATGTCTGACTAATTAATACACATTTTCATACCTCTGTTCTGCTTGTATAAACTTAATAGTGAAGGACAGTTTGGAATCTATCAACATAAATATGAAATTAGACATTATTAACAGACACCAAGGATTATTTCTCCATTGGGAGTAAATAGCCCTTATGGTACTTCTACAAGATAGGTGGATTCTAAACAGATAATCTCAACTCCATTTCTATCAATAGGAATTTTGCCATTGACTCCAGCAGGGTTATGAATTATATCAAGCATATAAAAAAATCCAATTCCAACCAGGTAGTTCTTTGAAAATGCTCTATCCAGTTTTCTGTCAGGTGAGATAATCCCAAGAATTTTTCATGAACTGGAACGCTTGTTCAGGAGTAGTAGTCTAAACTTTTACTGTTAAGAGTGCTTTTCAAGCTAATTTTTTTTTCCCCCAGTGGTAGAAGACATATCAAGACTTTATCTGCTTTTTCAAGGTGATTAAGAGGAAAAATGGAACAAAGATGCAACAAAACACATGTCAAAACTCCAAGTTATCCATGTTTTTAAGCTGCTGCTGATAAACGAACACAGGTTGATAATAGCAAGTTAGACTCATATCATTATGCTATCCCATATTGTGAAGATGCTAACTGTAATATTTAAATCAGGAAGAAAGGACTGAATTTAGTAATCCTTCACTTCATGGAATAAAGTAAATAAATAAATCCAGTTGACACTTTCTTTTTAAATATTTTAAAACTTTTTCCTCAAATGGTTTACAATTATGTGAAAAATTGGTCCGAAAAGGTAAAAACACAATAGAAAAGTTCAGAGTTCTAGTGCAGTTATCACTAACTCACACATCCCCAAAGTCTTGCAGGGGCCAGTAAAAAAGTATGTTTCCATATAGTTTTATATATTAATTGCTAGTGTTAATAATAAAAAACAAAGTGTTTTCTTACTGGATTGTAAGAAGTAAGAACGGGAAAACTTACTTCTATTCCTGTTTTTGGCAATTTCTTCCATTATAATTTCCTTCACTGTTTCACACACGAGACTTTCTTCTGTCTCTGCATTGACTTTCACCAGAATATTTTGATAGACTGAAAACCATTTCTCTAATTCTGGCCACGTGTCTAGAAAGCCTGAAATTCTACAAAAATAACATTAATGTATAAAATTAAAATCTAATGGAAAATAAAACATTTTCCCAAAATAATAAACAAAAGAAAAAGCAGACCATCTAATTTAATACTAAACAAATCTGGGCAATATTTTTTGCAAAATAATATCCCATCCACAACAACCCCTTCATTTTCAACATAGGAAAATTTTCAAAATCCTACCATTAACTAGCCTTATATATTTCTTAGTCTTTCTTGTCACAAGGTAAACCTACTTTCTTATATCACAACTAAAACAATAATAATCAATGTATAATAGTCTGAAATAGTTAACAGTATCAAATATTTAGAAACAAATCTTGTTGTTCTTGATTTTGCTCTTTATGTAAAGTTAAACTCCAATGATTCAATAAGAAATACAAAAGTAATTGGGTTTTTTATAAATGTAAAAGTGGAAAATACCATTTTAGAAAATCTGAGGGCAGTCACATGATGTATGACATACCTCAGATATACGTATGCATAGATACATATAGATGCATATATGTTTACATATGGTTCATGCAATATACATCTGAAAAAGACATTCTCCTTGGAAGAATACCTTGAAAAAGCAAAACACACAAATTCTTATCTTCTAGGATTTTATAATGTACCAAAAATGAAAGCACTTTTTAGGCTCCACGTTAGAGAAACTCTTAGGTAAACTCTTAACATTAGGCATGTCAGAACTATTATGGATCACATATGAGATTCAGATTAATTACATGCCTAAACATTTGGCAGAAGCAACGTTTTTGTACATCATATAATATACCTGTGTAGGACCTGGTCCCTGGCTAAGTCAATCTTCTCTTCTAGGATTTCAGCATCTGAATTTTTATTGTTCTCCTGTTCAGTTTGAGATGACTTTGATTTACCTACTGTGTGGAAAACAGCATATATGAGCATATATTGAAAAAGGCAACTATGTAGGTAGTTATTTGCCCAAACTAAGATATTAACATAAAAATGTCAGTGTTCCTTGATCTTAATTTCTTCATACCCAATTTTTATTTGGTACCAAACTTCCAGAAAGAAAGCCAGAGAAAATCATAGAAATATAAAGCTAAGCTGGAAAAGACCTGAAGACAATGTCTTGCCTCTTCCTCTGTTTAAAAGCATTGCAAATTATGGTACTAATGTTTCCTGATGGATGCTTTGCAGTCTTAGAAATCTCCAGTTGCATACAGGAAGCATTACTGTGGGCGGACTATTTCATGCTTATCTGTTCTAACAGTTAAAATGTTTTTTTTCCCGTCTAATCTGAATCTTCCTTGAAGTTAACTACTTCTTTTCGCAACAACAGGCAGATAGATCACTGTATCGGGAGACAAGGTATTCTCTCTCTCTGAGTCTTCTCTAAATTAAGAAAAAACACCTTCAATTGATTAGAAATAAGCCATTTCTATAGATTTCTAATTTTTTTTAGTGTTCTTTTGACTCTCAATCACCACATTACATCTTATGAAATAAATTCTCTTTGGATTTCTGAGACTGTATCATATATTATCACATTTTCAAAGTGTTTTGGTAACACAAGGTCTTGAACAAGAATTTTGAATGTCTATACACTTACATCTCCACTGCACTGTTAGCAGAAGCTCTAATGATTTTGACTCATCTTCACTCCTACCTATGCATAAAAGCTAAAGGTAAATGTTGCTTTAATTCAAGCCATGTACCATGTAAGTGCTGCAGCGAAAACAATGAAGAGGAATCTCCTTATAATTTGGACAATATGGGACATATTCATGAAAAGAACCTATGTTTCGCCAAGGTGAGTAAAGGCAATTAATAATGTGTGGTCTGCAAGTAAAACAGCCCTCAAAAAGCCTTTGATGCCTTTGCCTTTATTGGCCAAAATTGACAATTTCTGATTGTTCACTGACTAACTGAAGGCAAGACAAAGGCAGAAATCAATAGGGAATGAACGTTGGCACTCCCAGGGAATGAAGGTTGGCACATCACTTTGTTTATCTTTTCTGTCATCCCTTTCAAAATGTGTCTCCTGAAGAAAAATACTGTTTACACATACTCATTTGTAGAGGCATACTTCTGCATCTGTTGTAACTTGGGTTTTTTCCAGCTGCTGTTCTATGTGATAACTAACACAAGCCACTGCTATCTCAGCTCCAGTATTTGAAATAATCCAGAAACATTCAAGGTGATAATGCACAATTAATGAAAGCGATACTGTGAGATGCAGAGAAACTGTGCAGTAACGTTATTTTGCTCAAGTAAGTACAATTTACAGGTATATTTGGTAAATAATGTTCAGGATTAATGTATTGCTTATACCTAGTCGTGTACTTTTAGATGGCTTTTAACTTTTAAAGTTAAAAGGGGCTTACAAACGGAGAAGAAAGTTGTCAAGAAATCTAGACTATTTCTAATACCATAATTGTGAAAGGAAAATAGATATATTATATAATTTATTATTTCTAATTAAATATGCAACTTGGTATTATGTAGCAAAGTACTCACAATTTAGTCACTTTGTTATTATAACAATCTTTACATTCCACATACATCAGAATCTGCTTGTCGTTTTACTTTGTTGAAAGTAGTTGTAAACTTACACTTGAAGTTAGCCACACGTTTCAGTACCACGATGTCTGAAATATCCAATAATACAGAAACATCAAATGCAGGTGAGGTAACAGGAGGCTTTTTAGGGGCTCTGGGATCTGTAACAAGTGAGAGCTTTCCAGAATTTGCATCTTTTTGTTCAGGATCAATCCCTGTATAGGCTTTTTCAAATAGCTTTGCCTGATTAATTGTCATTGGAAACCCATCCACAATCCATCCCTTCTCTGGTGGTGTTTGCCTAAAAGTAAATGAAGAACCACAATTATACAGTGAATTGATAACATAATAATAAAACCTAAAGAAGAGCTTGCCCTAGCAGTCTTTCATTCTGAATTTACTCTATTAAATATCCTGATGAATACAGAATACAACAGACATAATTAAAACTTAAACCGTAAAGCAATGGATTTTAAATCAGAAAAATAACATCAAGCCTAACTAAAAGTGAAAAAAAGCAGAAACAAAACAATTTTTGCTGTCTTGATAAATAAAGTGTTCAAAAATATTCTCTATATAGACTATAGATCAGAGGTGTAATTTCAATATTTTCTCTACTAACTTCTGCCCTGAAGTAACAAACAGCAAAATACATTTTGTGACTTTAAAATACACTAATAGGTGTAATATAACTTAAATGATATCTATGTGGGAACTTAAGTGCTAATTGCATATCAGGGTAGTCGAGAAAATTTTCTGTCAAATAAGAGTAGACAAAAATAAGTAACCTAACTACTGAAACATGAATGCTTGGATTACACATTTCACAAAAACTAAAAAAACCCTAAAAATCCTAGCACATGCTGAATAGCTTCCATATTCATAATAAACAAAAGAGAGACATTAGTTATACTCAATGACTACATGATAGTCGTGTGTATTTTTGCTCACCTTCAGTAGTGTATACTATCTGCATAATTTAGGGGCTAGACTCTACTGCTAGCATTCTACTGCTAGCATAAAATGAGCATTAACTACACTAATTAGCTCCACTTCCCAAGTAGAAGACTCCAGCATGCAAAAAATACCTTAATAAAAAGAAATGGCTGAATCTGGATTACAAACCGGATAACTAAATTTTAAATAACTGAGGAAAAAAGCTATACACTTTCATACCTAATGGCTTCCAATAGGATGTCAATTAATAATTCATCGGGAATACTTTTTCCTTTCTTCAACAATTTCTGTGATGCAGCACCAAGCTGGGCACGAACAGACAGCTGTGGAAGAGCGCAGTGTAAAACTAATATGTTCAGAATGTTCACAACACTCACTGTTAAAAAAAGTATGATTCTACTTTATGTATTATGTATTATTTATTTATTTAGTTAATGTTTATTGTGTTATTTATTTATTTATAGTTGACATTTATTGTTATCTATTAATCATAGAATCATAGAATGGTTTGGGTTGGAAGGGACCTCAAAGATCACGTAGTTCCAACCCCCGGCCATGGCAGCGACACCTTCCACTAGACCAAGTTGCTCAAGGCTCCACCAAACCTTGCCTTGAACACTTCCCGGGATGGAGCATCCACAACTTCCTTAGGCAACCTGTTCCAGCGTCTCACCACCCTCAGGGTGAAGAACTTCATCCTTGCATCTAGTCTAAACCTGCCCTCTCCCAGCTTCCAACCATTACCCCTCATCCTATCACTGCAGGCCCTTGTAAAAAGTCCCTCCCTAGCCTTCTCGTAGGCCCCCTTCAAGTACTGGAAGGCCGCTATAAGGTCTCCCCGGAGCCTTCTCTTTTCCAGGCTGAACAAGCCCAACTCTCTCAGCCTGTCCTTGTAGGAAAGGTGTTCCAACCCTCTGATCACCTTAGTAGCCCTCCTCTGGACTCGCTCCAACAGCTCCATGTCTGTCTTGTGTTTGGGGCTCCAGAGCTGGGTGCAGTACTCCAGGTGAGGTCTCACAAAGGCAGAGTAAAAGGGCAAAATCACCTCCCTCGACCTGCTGGCCACACTTCTTTTGATGCAACCCAGGATATGGTTGGCTTTCTAGGGTGCAAGTGCACACTGTTGGCTCATATTCATCTTATTACCCACCAACAACCCCAAGTCCTTCTCCCCAGGACTGCCCTCAATCCACTCATCCCTCAGCCTGTATCTGTGCTTGCAGGACCTTGCACTTGGCCTTGTTGAACTTCATGAGGTTGGCCTGGGCCAACCTCTCAAGCCTGTCAAGGTCCCTCTGGATGGCATCCCTGCCCTCTAGTGTGTCGACCTCACCACACAACTTGGTGTCATCAGCAAACTTGCTGAGGGTGCATTTGATGCCACTGTCCATGTCGCCGACAAAGACGCTAAATAGCACCAGTCCCAGTACCGATCCCTGAGGAACACCGCTTGTCACTGGTCTCCACTCAGACATCAAGCCATTGATCACAACTCTTCGAGTGCCACCTTCCAGCCAATTTCTTATCCACTGAGTGGTCCACCCATCAAATTCATGTCTTTCCAATTTGGAGACCAGGATGTCACGCAGGACAGTGTCAAAGGCTTTGCACAAGTCCGGATAGATGACATCAGTTGCTCTTCTCTTGTCAACTGATGCTGTTACTCCATCATCAAAGGCCACCAGATTCATCAGGCAAGATTTTTCTCTTGGTGAAGCCATGCTGGTTGCCATCAATCACCTCCACATTTTCCATGTGCCATATCAGAGCCTTCAGGAGGATCTGTTCCATGATCTTGCCAGGCACAGAGGTGAGACTGACTGGCCTGTAGTTGCCTGGGTCTTCCTTTTTTCCCTAAATGGGGGTGAAGTTTCCTCTTTTCCAGTCAGTGGGCACTTCACCGGACTGCCACAACTTCTCAAATACGATGGAAAGTGGCCTAGCAACTTGGTCTGCTAGATCTCTCAGGACCCATGGACGGATCTCATCAGATCCCATGGAATTGTACACCTTCAGGTTCTTTAGGTAGTCACAAACCTGATCTTCACTTACAGTGGATGGATCTTCCTTCTCCCAGTCTTCAGCTTCTGCAACTTGGACAGTGTGGCTAGAGTCCTTGCCAGTGAAGACTGAGGCAAAGGAGTTATTGAGAACCTCAGTCTTCTCCATATCCCTCGTGACTAGTTCTCCTGTTTCCTTCTGGAGAGGGCCCATAGCCTCCCTAGTCTTCCTTTTATCACTGAGAAATAGTTAATTAAGGAGAAATAGTTCCAACTGATGTAAAAAAGGCCTAACTTAATTGAAATCTCCCAAATGATTTCCATCACTACACCCATGAAAAAGCCAGACAGAAATAAGGTTGAGAAACAAAGGATTTGAAGGCTGAGAAATAAAAAATTAAGTGTCCTGGTTCTAAGCTTATTCTGATTTTTCACTACCATAAATTCACTGATGGTTTTCTACAGTAGCACTTAACTTCTTTAGTTCTACAGGGATTCTTTTATATTTTAGCTTTCAAAGTATTTTCTAGTGAGCAATAAAGTCAGAGAGATTATTGCAGAATTAAGTATCTCTAAACATAAATAAAGGAAACCTTGGCATGGGACAAATTATCTGCTTGGCAGCAGCAAGATCAGGAATACATATTTGTTAACTCAGAAGTGATGTAGAAAGTATCATATCTTACATAAATGTAAGATTTAACAAGAAGATATAGAACTTCAACAATACATAACCTCTAACCAACATACACAGGAATAGATTTTCATAATATAACATTTTCATATTTCACACAGAAAATGCTTGCAGTGAGATCAATGAATTAATACAGAATTATGAAAGGGTGTCACCGTCTTTTAAGTAATTTAACCATTGTAACTAATGCATTTTTATAAAGTACAAGCTAAAAATGGATTACAAACCTTGGATAGGCCATCCTGACTGTCATCTGATTTAAACTCTTGCCCAGATGGATCCTTTTTGACAGGACAATTGCCTAAAATAGGTACATTATAAAGTTCGACAATTCTATTACTATGATATTTGTTACTATATAAGTAATAAATAATAAAAGTATATGTGTCATTCTTGTTCTTTGAACAAATCAATACAGAAGGTACATACAATTGTTAGAATCATAGGATCATTGATCAATTCAGGTTGGAAGCAACTCCTGGAGATCCCCTAGTTCAAGTTCAACTTTCTGCTCAAAGTGGCATCAGTTAAAAGGTCAGACCAGGTTTACCCAGTGTGATCTTGTCAGCCTTCAACACTGGAGACTACACTGCCTCTCCAGGCAATTTGTTTCAATGCTTGATGGTTCTCATGGGGAAAAGGCCTTGTCTTACATCTAGTCAGAGGGGCAACAAGGGCTTTTACATTTATCTTCACAGCAAAAGGAAGGCTGGGGAAAATGTAGGCCTGTTGAAAGAGACATACAAAAGACTGAGGTACCCCAAGGCCCTGAGACTAGCAGGAAAGTCTGCAGCAAGAAAGATTTAACCTTGATGGAAGAGACCAGCTCAAGGAACATTTAAATAAAATGGAAATGCTGAAGTCCATGGGACCTGGTGGCATATACCCACACACGCTGAGGGACCTGGCCGATTTCATTGCGAGGCCGCCTTCAATAATCTTTGAAAGGTCCTGGTGATTGGAGGAGATTCCTAGGACTAGAAGAATGCAACTGCCACTCCTCTCTTCAAGGAAAGCAAGAAGGAGGAATTGGGGATGTGTAAGACAGTCAGCCTCACCTCAGTCCATAGGAACTGATGGAGTAAATAAACCTTGAAGCCATTTCCAAGTGTATTAAGGACACCAAGATGATTGGGAGTTGTCAGCATGGATTTACAAAGGGGAAATCATGCCCGACTGTAGTCATGACTGCTACATTACTGTGTAGCAGTCACATCTGCATCCCACGTCCTATCTCCTTGATTCTGACCCTAATCCACACCTGCTGACTTGAGTTCCCAGCTTGACCTCAGACTTGCTTCAATGGCAGAATTCCTGGGTTATCACCAGACTGAGGATCACTTTGATCAATGTCTCTGGACCCAGTAGTGACTCTGACTTCCGTCAATACCCTCACTCTATCTGTGAATGTTGGCGCTTCCTGCCCTTGTCACTTAGCACACCTTCTTTCATGGAGCAGCCTGCACTTGCTGCTCCCAAACAGCTAGTGTGGAAACAGGAAATTCATAACGGAAACTACTACGAAAACTCAGATGTCATGGATATTACCTAAATGTACAAAAGAAAGGGGAATAGCCATTTAAATCTAATAAGAGAAGAAATAAAATTAAATTTTATAAATATATATATACATCTATAAATAAAATATATATGCACCTTTGGTTCCATTGACAGGTGTTTCTCTCTGGAGTTTCTTTAGAACTTTCAGTGGTGATTTTGATAAGTTCTTCCGGACCTTGTATTAGTTATGCAAGGAAATGGATTAGAAAGGAAACCACATATTACAGGAAAAACTAGCCTGTCAATTCAAGTGACTCTTGAAGACTTGTCTGTCAAAACTTAGAATTAAGTTTGAAATTGAGTAAAAAATTGAAACAATATGCTTTTTTCCTTATATATTCATTCTCACCTCCCTGTGAGAGCCATAACCAAAATTAACAAAAATGCTTACCTCATTTTGTTCCCCAGAACTCTCAACTTTTTGTGGAATCACATTGTGTTCATTTTTCATTTCATTTTTAAGAAAAGCTTGGATGGCCTCCTGAACCAGAGTATCAACAGACAGTACCCGGATATTGCAAACTAATACACAAAAAAATTAGATAACTTTACAATTTGAGTTGAGCATACATACAGAGAGACTATTACTGGCAGTTAAATTAACAATTTTGTTTGGGCTTTTGATGTAAGTTGTTTCCACTATCTCTTCTCTATAACCACTGCACAGTGTGTATCCACGATCACACAGCTATCTTGCTAGTCTCTTCTATAACAAACTTAGAGACGTTTGCCAAAAGCATTTTCAAATTCTCAATGCAGAAGTAACACTATGTTAACACTATATTCAAGTTCAGATGTTTTTAATCTTACTTTGGAAGACAATGAATGATCGACTTGCAACCAAGCCCTGCAAAATACAGACGCATCTGAGGTTCAAGAATTAGTAATGCAAAGATGTGCCCAAATAATTTTCATTGTGAGTGGGATTTTAATGCAAATAAACATTTTAAAGGATTTTAGGAAAAAGAAATAATTCTACCTTTTTCAATGAACTTTACACAGGTAGTTTTTCCACTAAAAAGTTTTCCCAAAATACATCCCTTGATAGGAAATCGAGGAAATACAGGTGGTGAAGATTCAGGTTTTGGAGGATAGAAAATCTCCATCAGTCTATGAATCACATGACCCAGTATGTTATTATTAAGAGGAGGTTTGTTTTCACTGTTCTCTTCAGCTGGGCACCATTCCCCTGACATACTCTGTATAAATGACAAATTACCCAATAATTTGTCAATATGCATCGTCTTTCATCTTTCTAGAATATGTATTTATACACAAACACAATACATACAATAACCAAATATGAATAGTACTAAATAATAAAATATTTTTTAGAATTGACCCTTGTTAAAAGCCATAATTATGCGATAATCATTAAGCATGTATTGATATTTAGTAATACCTAGTTGAGAGAGACAAGTACTCCTACAACCACTTTCATAGATTCCTAGAATCATTTTTTTTCTTCCAGAAACATGAAAAATCATTGTACCAATACCACAGAATGAATCAACAGCACGTTTTTGGAACAGAAGCCGAGTATTCTAAAAACTGGGCAACATTACTACCTAGAATCATACATAAATCTTTGCAAATATTTATGGACAAAGATTTCAAATATACATATTTGCCTAACACACATTCAATGGAGAGGAAAAAACCTCACAAAACACAACAACCCAATACAAACACAAACCAACGAAGCACCATATAATCCAAACAATTTTAAGGCAAGGAAATACTGAGTAGAAACTTCCAGTTCATCTGCTCTGAGACCATTATAAATTTATCAGTGGTATGAGTTACCAGCATAGAGCTTAATGAAGTTTTGCTAGTAAAGATACTTCTACTGAAAATCACATTGGAAGAAAGATAAGAATGGAAGGATGTGGTCAAAAGAATTGAACACAGAATTGTGCTTTTGCACTCTAATTCTACCAGTATTGGATCTTACAACACTAGGAAAGTCCTGAGGTGCAGTTTATGCTATGAGAAGTTAAAAGAGAACATTCTAGTATGAAGGGTAATACTAGTTCTGTATTAATTATTATTTGGTTCCAGGCTATTAAACAGCTTTTTGGAAATATGTGGACTAATAATATTCCCAATCTGATTCTAGCTTGTCATCTCATTTGAGGAACACAATAAAGGGTTGAGAGGCAAAGTCAAATGTTTCAGCAAGAGAAATTCCAACCAGGAAAAAAAATGAAGATAAAAAATGTTCACAGTGAGAGTGGTCAAGCACAGGAACAGATTGCACAGGCAGTCTGTGGTATTTCTATCCTTGAAAACACTTGAAAGCTGACCAGACAAGGTACTGAGCAACCTTATCTGACTCAGAAGTTGGCCCTGTCTTGAGAAAAAAGGTTGAATTAAATGACCTGCACACCCCTTTCAACCTAAAAAAATGTATCATTCTATAAATTAAATATTTAATCACCATCAACAGAAGCAACCAGTTTCAAAGTTCTACTGAAAGACAATGTTTTGGATTCATGTTCCAGACAGAATATGCAAACTTTCCCTGAGCTTACTCTCATGAATGATATATTGCCACAGCTACAGGCTTGGGGATGAGTGGCTGGAAAGCTGCCCGGCGGAAAAGGACCTGGGGTGCTGGTTGACAGCCGGCTGGACATGAGCCAGCAGTGTGCCCAGGTGGCCAAGGAGGCCAACAGCATCCTGGCCTGTATCAGAAGTGGTGTGGCCAGCAGGAGTAGGGAGGTGATCGTGCCCCTGTACTGGGCACTGGTGAGGCTGCCCCTTGAATCCTGTGTGCAGTTTTGGGCCCCTCACTGCAAGAAGGACATTGAGGTGCTGGAGCGTGTCCAGAGAAGGGCAACGAAGCTGGTGAAGGGTCTGGAGAACAGGTCTTGTGAGGAGCTGCTGAGGGAACTGGGTTTGTTTAGTCTAGAGAAGAGGAGGCTGAGGGGAGACCTTATCGCTCTCTACAACTACCTGAAAGGAGGCTGTAGTGAGGTGGGGGTCGGTCTCTTCTTCCAAGTAATTAGTGACAGGACAAGAGGAAATAGACTCAAATTGCACCAGGAGATGTTTAGAATGGATATTAGGAAAAATTTCTTCACTGATAGAGTGGTCATGCATTGGAACAGGCTGTCCAGGGAAGTGGTGGAGCCAAAACGTGTTGATGTGGCAATTTGGGACATGGTTTAGTGGGCATGGTGGTGTTGTGTTGATGGTTGGGCTTGATGATCCCAGAGGTCTTTTCCAACCTCAATGATTCTATGATTCTACAATACTAAAAGAACTTGATCAGTGTTGATTTTGAACACATGTGCATTGGACAGAATAACACAGTGTAATTTATTATCACTCTAAATGCAAATATACCTATTTTTAAACAGTAAAAACAAACAAAAAAATCTTTTTAGTTGTACTATATACCCTCTCTAATATATCTCAAAAAACATACTTCTTAACATATATTTGAAAAGAAATGCTTAAAAAAATCAAATCCTTGTCCTATCTGAAGCACTCTTCCTTAAACACATAAGTAGAGATGGATCAGTTGTTTTAAATTCTACCTGCAGGAAAAATGAATTCCCAACGAAACGGGCTCTAAATTCAAAGTACTCACCTTTCAGATTTCTTGCCCTCTTAACCAGAAGATTGCTAGGCTGTACCTGTCTTGAGCTAAAGTAACTTACCTGTCAGAAACCAGTTTTCAGGTATCCAGGTATCCTGGTCAACACTCTCGATCAAAACTGGAATTTATTTGATATTTTGAGCAGTGCCTCTGTTATGCTTGTTTTTGCTGATTCCATTAATTCCTGCAGTGATTAGCCGCAACTGGTGATGTGGTAATTTCCAAGCTCAATGTAATGTGGAATAACTGACCGATAGCACTAATTTTGTTCTTGTATTTTACCAAATATATTTGATAATTTTAGTCAGTATTTCTAAACTTAGTATGCTTGAGAGATGCCAAATTGCCTGTGTTGGGCTTTTTTCTCAAGGGTTAAGAAAATCAGCATAAACTTTGCCAGAATGCCCTGCCAATACAACTTTATCAAGAAGCAATAGTTTGAAGGTATTAGCTTCCATTTAGGTTTTTAGAAGGTAAGTATGAATTTTGCCAACAATTTTACACATGTCATATGATACCAGCTTTCGGTATTTTTTCTCAATACTGATTCAGAAAGGCATAAGACTAACAACATCTGGAAAAAAATTAATTATGTGAATGTATATTAGGACCAGACTGGTAGTAAAAAGGAGGCTTTAAATGTGTTATTAAATGTTTGGAACCTTTCGTTCCCTTAGATCTAGGGAAGACTACTGAGTCTTTGCAATAGAAAAAACAACGTGACTGTAAAAACTTTATTTTTCATTAGTGCTCCTCACTGTTTCCTGCCTATCTGTCCTGTATGTCCTCCCTGTTGATTTGCACGTATGTCTTTTTCACCTAAAGAAAGTGATCATGAAATTCATTACACGAGTTGATCTCGTCTGAACAAGGACCTTATAAATAGATAAATCAGAAAAACGTAGGTTAAGATTGAAACCAAAGTAAATTGATCTGTCAGGCATTCATTACAGAAACTTGTAAGAAACATTTGCATTCATTGCAATAGCAAATGTACTAATTGGGTCACGATGTGGACAAAAACACACATATATTGTAACTATAATTTCCCAACAAATCGAAGACAAATTATTTGCCATGATTTTGCCATATTCTAGTTAAACAGATTATTTGAAAAGACTATGGGGCAGGATTTTTTTTCCCAAAGAAAAGCATCATTAATGTCATTTGCAAAAAAATGGTACAATACGTTTTAACAGGGAAACATTTATCCTTCATCTTTCACTTGTGAAATTACATTAATGTATTGTAAAGTTGAAGAAACGCTTCAAGGAACCCTGAAAAACAGTTACACACATTCTAACAGAGTGTTAAGAAAAATGTCAGCCATTTTTAATAATTTTCACAAACGTAATTATCTTAAAATAAATGGATCACTCAAACCAACAAACCTTGTTAGAAAGCTTTTGCTCAAAATTTCTGAAATTAAGACTCTCAGGTTTTGTAACAGATACAGTATTTCATTTTGTTGGCTACTTTCTATTGTATTTTTGAATGTGGTAGTATTAACCACACATTCAAATTCCAATTAGCTCAAAGTTAATTGCATTGCAATTAACATACTTGTCCTATGAACTCAAGAGAGAAACACAATCAATTTTATATACGAGAATAAATTTATAACAGTATTTTAAAATTGCACCAGTTCTTCAGTGCTACTAACATAAAATATAGCCACGTATTTCATATAGAACCTCAAGCAATGAAAATAAAATACATGTCAAAATGTGGTATCAGAAACTAATAAAAGAACAAAACAAAACATCACAACAAAATGTTTATGATTATGAAAAATCAAGGTGTATTATATTCCATCATGTCTTAACAGTTTGATGTACCTTGTATTCACCATAATCTTTTTCATCTAGCAGATTCACTTTATTCAGCTCTACAAGTTGTTCTGGGCTTGGTTCATTTGGCAAAGGTTGAATTGAGGCTTGTTCATATATTGGTTTTCCATTAAAAAAAAATTCCTTCCAACCAAGCATCAGTTTCAATGGAATCCTGCTGTGGAACGAAAAAAAAAAAAGAATGAGTTCCAAAACAAAAAAGTCAAGGGTCAGATATTTGAGAACAGTGGACCCAAGAATCACAAACACGAAACAAGCATAGTTGAGCATATGCATAGTTCATAATGCATTTTTTAATTATTACAGCTTTCTATAAGTGCTTGGTTACTTATATGACAGCCATAGACCCTTGTAGGCTTCAGTGTCTTCACAAACATGTCATCACACCATATTTATTCAGCTGGCAGACGTGTAGTAACAATTTTGCTATAGCTATGTTTCCTGCTCCAAAATATTCATCCCTTTCGTGAGGTAAAGCCTCCTCTCATCAAAAATCTGTAGAAATTTTTCCTGGAAGCTAAAATGAATTTAGAATTATCTGAGTAATTAAACTCAATTTTTTTTTCTTTTAGAAAGGAAGAATATTCATATGAAACAACGAGACAAACTGTATATACTAGCAAGTTAAATGCAAACAGGATGCTGATATATGACATATTAGAATTCTATGGCTGCTAAATAAACAATATAAATAACAGCTTAAATTAACAAATGGTCAAAAAGAAAGTTTCTACTTTTTCTAAAGTTTACATCAATTTGGACTTCTTATTTTTTAGTAATGGTTGTAGATAGTTGAGAGTTACGGCTTTAAATAAACTCTGCATATGCAATAATTTAATACCTATCGTATGCATCCTGCACAATGAAGTGCACAGAAGGACAGAGAAAGCAAACCTATGGTGGCAGTACATCCAGATTCAACCTTGATATGCATACTTTGGAAAGATATTTCAAATATCTGTACATGCCGTGCACCACTCAGTACAAGCAAACGTGACACCAGCTTACATTGGAACCATGACTGTGTCAAACAAGGACAACATCAAACCATCACCAAACCGTGTCTATTTTATCAGGTACTTACTGGCCTAAATTTATGTAATTTCCATAAAATACAATTATATCTATTTCATATGATTACAGATTTATTATTTTAACATACAATTACACTAAAATGCAATGAAGATTTTGCCTTAGTTTCTAACACTGTAAGCCTTACCCTGTAGTCTATCCACTGAATACCCATAAAAGAACAACAGTAACATTGCCCCACTCTGTAGTTTTGGAAACGCTCCTACAGCACAGGCACTTGGAGGTTACTGCCTTTTTAGGACCTTCTCAGAAAACCTGCGCAATTAGGGCATGTCAGAAGAGGGAATCACAGCATGTAGGACTTGGAAGATTTTGGGCTGAGCTGACAGTCTTAGGATAGTCCAGGCAGGTTGGTGTATCTTAGGAAATTCATTCTGTTTATATTACACTGAGGAAGTGTTCAGCTAGTGAAGCAATCCAGAATGGGATGAGCATCAGTCAGCTTTTAGCCTTTAAACTAAAGAATTTGCTCATAACAAAGGAAATCAGTAGTTCCACAAGCTGTAGAACTAGTGGATCTTGGTCTCCTAAGGGTTCAAGTCAGTTGAGTTTTCAAAAAATTATCTTATGGCTTCAGCATTAGTTCACTCTGTACTACACATTAGTGAATCCTCACAGGAAAGTAACATCATCATTTTCCCACATAAACTAATTGGAGCTTCCCTGTAAGATATATGAGAATCTACATAACATGTTATGGTGCTTAAACTAGTCCAAATAATGAAGCCTAACAGCTACCTAACAGCTGTTATTATTGCCTTACAGCTACCATACTCACTTGTTTGTCAGCAGACGATATTCTCCTATTTTTGTTGACAAATCAATGATTTGGTCGATCACTTCCCAACATATAGAATAATGCTTTTTATAACGTGCCTGAGCTCTTTCAACGGCAATTTTCTCATGACGTTCTCTTTCTTTGATAATTTGGTCCTCATAATCAATTTTTTCTTGTTTTGCAAGAGCCTAGAAATTTTTTTTAAAAAGTAAACTTGAGATTACAAAGAAGGGGGAAGTGCAGAAGTGCACAGTCCTGGAAATGAATATGAACTTGCTCATTTAAGTCTCATTAAGCCTTATTTTCAGCATACTCGGGTAGCCAGCAAGCAGATTAACACATAGACAAATCTAAAAACTTTTATTCATTCTATAACTTCCAGTTTGTTTGCTTTCTAACTGATAAAATGTAATGAAATGAAGGAGAAATATATTACTTTTTTCCATGAGAAACAGATTAAGAACATATTCAGTGCTTAGGGGGCAGGGAAACATGAAATGATGCTGTCTACTCTTCCTAAGGAACAACTATGCAAATGCGTTGGTAAAGGAAAGGCTTAGTTCCACTGAAATCCACAATGGAATACTCATTTAGAATATGTGACAAGTAATTTAACTCACAAGATTCTGATCCGCAAATAATTTTATATTACTGATGCTGTTTAAACTTTGAGAAAGATTTCTGGTCATGGTAGAAAATTATCAGTAGTTTCTGTGACAGTGTGCTCTGTTTAGCCAAAAGTGTACTTAAAAGAGATGTTGTAATCAAAGCTATAGCTGCTGATTACATAGGACTCGGCTGTGTTGGAGGATTTGGAGCTGCTAATTGCTCCTGGCAGGAGCTAAATAAGACTTTTACCACCACATTATGGCCTACTATGAGCGTAGCACTTCACAGTTAGCCACAGGATTGTGAGTCCTTATAATTCATTAATCAACTCCAAGCTCCAAGGTAGGAATTGGCACTCACGAGTGACACACCCCCTGCATTTGTCAAAAATGCATGTTAACAGATTACATCTAAAGAAAATGAAAAGCATGATTCTTGGAACAAGATCTTATGTCACCATCTTTTGTCATTTTGCTTCTGCAAGACTGTGCCTTTTAAACTCAGCACACAGACATGTTTTCCTACAAAGGTAAAATTGGATTGGAAGAAAAGATCAGAATTGGACTTTAAGTTGCTCAGCTTCATCCCTTATTAAGGTAGCTATAACTTTGAATCTAGATAAAAGAAAATATTCACCCTGTCCCTAGAAAAATCCTAAAATACAAATTCCATTTTATAGCAGGCAGGTACAGTAACAGCCCTGCAGCAATTCAGGGAGCAAGTAATATTTTACCACTTCTCTATCAAGAGCTTCCTGGAACTCCTTCAGTCGTCTTTCTTCATATTGTCTTTCCCTGAAAATTCTGTTTTGCCTTAACACCTCTTTTTCATGTCGAACGTGCATGAGTTGAACAGCAATCCTCCGCTCCTGCTGAGATTGCCTCATTAGTCTGTAAATAAGTTGCTCCTCCCGGTATGCCTCCTAAAAGATAAAAAAATAATAGTATTAAGTACAGCTTACAAATTATTTCATAGACATCTCCTCAGTGTCTCATATGAGAAATATGAATGGGGTCATATAACAGCATTTACCTGCTAATTTGGTACATAAACCCAGAGCAACATCCATGAGTACTATTTTCGTAAACTTTATATGAACTGTAGAATTACAGAAGTGAATTCTAACTATGTCTTAACTGAGATACACTGTAAAAATACATTTGTTCAGATTAACTCAATTTTGACTCAGATATTTCCTGTGTGAAAAGAAACTGCAGCATATTTCAAATAATTGCTTCTGTATGTAAAGATATACCCTTTCCTCAAATCATTAACTTATCCCTGCTCTTCACCATTCCCCATTCTCAGACATACACTGCTGGATCCTTGATCAGTCTATTCTTTTATAGGTCTGAATTTTTCCTTCTTTCTTGGAATCTGGGTAATTATCTCCTCCATTCTCCTCCATTCAGTAGACTGGGAATACAAGGAAGCATTCAGAACAGAGGAAAATACAAGACTACTAGGTCACAGTTTCAGTGTAATCACTGGGACATGAACAGAATCCCCTATTTGGTACTATAAGAAAATAATTCTGAACCATTGCTTGAAGCATGGCCCGTGTGCACAGACACTTTGAAGGCTGTTGACTATTACTATTCAAAGTACTTGTCAAAACATAATAGTATCTTCTCACGGCCACACTTCTCTAGACTGTTCTTGGTATCTAAACTAAAGCTTAACCTAACCTAAAGTTTTGCCTTATTGCTCTCACAGTCCAGAACTACTTCTGAGTTCTGTGCAAAAGCATCATCTTGCCTTTGAAGCCCCATTGCCAAATATTACTCCTACAGCAGAATTTCAGAGGAAATTTCTGATTCCCTGGACACTTGTTTCAGATGCAGCTACAAAATTAATTCAAATTTAAGGACCTAAATTGGGAACAGATCTGAAGATTTCAAATTCACTCTCCTAAGAACAAAGGAACAGGTAAAGCCAGTTAGTTTGTTTTGAAAAACAAACCAAAAGAAAATATCACTACTATTTTCTTTTAATCTAGTTTATTTTCCATCATCTGTCTGACAGAGAGGGCAGAACACATTACATAAATTCACCTACAGGTGAATTTATTTCATTTACAAATGAAAAATCAAACATATATAAATTATATATTATCATACTATTTACGAAAGAAATATACAAAGGGGTCTAGATCTGTGCTACACAATGCAATCAGGACATCTGTAACAGATGTCTAACACAAAGCTGCAAAACATGGCTATTTTAATTGCAATAGTAAGAACATCAACTTTCTAATTAATTCAGGTCTTTAATGATGATGCTAGAGAGAAGCCAATATTTTTCAAACAAAACTCTTCCCATATTTTTAAGTTACTTTACTTTATAATTGCTGGGAATAAAGTGCACTCCAATTAAACACTACGCTAAGCTGATATAAAAATCCCTCCACATCGTTTAATTTAGCCAAAATGTGAGCTTTGCCCTCCCCTTTCCTAGCACTGAATCTCATGACACTGCATGATAGTTCTAATCGCAAAGATGCAGTTGCCTCAGGCTTTAAACTTAGAGCGCTTCACCTGCACACAATATTGTTTCTCTATAAATCTTATACAGGATCTAATTTTGAATGTGGGATTTTTTGTACACTATTTCAGTGTACTGTTTGTACACTATTTTTCTATGCACAGATTTATCACCATTCATGCATCTGAAATGCAAAACAATGCAATAGTAACACCTCCGTATGCATTTTATATTTTCATATTCATTCTATGTGTCATTTGTTATAGCTTGGGTGATAAAATTTTCCAATAGCACTGCCTACTGAAGAGCTAATCTGTCCTTTTGTCTCTTACATTCATGAAGTCAAGGCAATAAAAGGAGACATGATGCCCTTTGCTGCCTCAGTTTTATCCACTACTTCTTTGGACTTTCATTAAGTATTTCATTAGGATTTCAAAGAAGAGGATGCACAGACTTTCCTTCCTATTACAAGCAAATACCTTTCATTGTTTTCTTCACTTGTAACTGTTTATCCTCAGCCATGGACTAGTACAGCAATAAGTACCCCACCAGCAGAAAACAGATCTTTAAATCCTAATTCGCAGGGGACTGAAGGAGCTACACTAACAGAATGGACATTTGTCATACTCAAACCATCAACTGTGTGGTGCAAATAGTTGATTCAATGAGAAAACAAAACTCCTCATCTAGGTGAATGCGCTCTTTATAAAGGAAATGGGAAGATGCTCCTTTAGGACAATTCAGAGCAGGAAGGGTAGAGAACTTTGATACTCTAAGTGACCGAATACTTTGACATGCTGAGCAGGCCTAAAAAGAGTGAGCAGGAAATTTTTGAGGAACAAGAATATATGAAAAGGCAATTATCTCAGAGCTACACAATGGATAAATTAGGATTCAGAACACCAAACTTGTAATTTCAAAAAGGGTACTTATTGGTGGGGGACTGAAGCATTGATAGCTACCTTTCATACAAACAGGAATGGACAAAGTACAAAAACCTAAGGTTGAAAAGTTTTGAAACTTTTGGGCATACCAGGAGACAAAACAAATTTGGTAGTACCATTTTTTGATCTAACATTTTACATCACCTTTTTCAGAGGACTGCGAAGTGTCTGAAGAAATCATAAATATCATAAATGGGTCATCTCAGTAATCATCCAAAAAATTACTACTGAGAAAGCATAATACATGCTTTTTTTCAGTTTGCCTACTCGAGACAACAGTGGCATCCAGTGGCCAAATATTCATTTGTTTATATTTCATGTTCACACATAATTGCTAGATAACATTTTTCTACTTCCTTGTCTAGTTTACATACAAATGAAACAATTCATCTTGTTGTGTAGTCATAAGATTTATGACCAAAACTTTTAGCTTAGCGTACATAAATCTATTTGGTTGACAAGCAATAATCTAGTAACAATTCATTTCCCCTCCCTTTTTAATCTTTTCAATTTATCGCTGATGGAAACTTCTTCCTGACAACTTTTAAAATTCAGAGAGGTAAAATCTGAACAGAGCATTTAAAAATAATGAGTACTAAAAACAAATACTTTATTGAAATGGTGGAGATCAAAGATTCAAATGGGATGAAGCCATGTTACTGTCAATGCACTTTCGACTCCCGCCTAAGAAAATCTGACTGGCATCACCTTGTGATCCACATAGATTAGTCTCATGTAATTGTAACATAATTTTTCTCACAGGCTCCAGCTTGCAGTGTGAACAATATTCTTTTACTAGAGGTTTATACGTACGGACATGAAATACACTAAAGCACTCTGAAGGGATGAAACCCATTTGACTCTAAATGATCCCATGCCCGGTGTTCAAGTTTTATGCAGTATATGTAAAAATCTGACCCTAATCTCTACAAGAAAGCTACAATTTCAGTCTGCAAATCCCTTCTGGTTTGACGGCTAATGGAGGGAGAAAGTAATTTTCAATTATTTTGTATATTTATTTATTTATTAAAGAAAATATCTCAGTTTGCTTCACACTTCTCTGAAGTCAAGCAACATCTAATTTCTGAAACCTCACAGAGTCCCAACCAGACACCTCTTCCTCAGCTAATTTAGAACGGAATTACCATTCTAAATAGATTCTCTGATCTGGTCAGACTACTGTTCCAGTCAACAGCTCACCTATCTATCCTTCTAATTTCTGCAGTCTATGACTTCTATTTTTCCTATATCACACGATTTTTTCTTTCTGAGAAGTTAGGAACACTATTGTTACTTTTGCCTTGCTTTGGAGCCCCACTGGAGCCAGTCTGATTGGCAGTACGTTGCAACAATTCTTCCATCTCAAACCAAGAAGACTTGTACTACAACCTCAGGTGGACCAGCTGTCTGACCTCTTCTACAGCACTGGCTTAGAGCTGCTGTATCTACTAAAGGCCCCAGTGACTGCTGGTGGCCACATGGCCATTAGTCTATAGCCATGGCTATCGGAACCCACTAGTCCAGGCTGCTGGGGCTACAACAGCTGATAGCAGATAAAGAGCAAGTTTCAGGACTACAGTGATTTCAGACATCTGGGTTGCAAAGTTACTTCATGGCCTACGTATATCCACAAGAACATGATATAGAATCTCTTTGAATTTGAGCTCAGAGACAGGATACAGGGATAGACAGATTCTTGGTCTAAGCCACTACAGGTGTTTTTCACAGAATATAGGTCTGGGATAGATATTGAGAAATCACCTAATTCCAACATGCCTACCACCACAAATTTAATTTTTTCTTAACAACTCCAAAAACATCTCCAGACATTACATGCCAACGCTGAAATATAAATATTAGATAAAGTTTCATACTTTTGCTCTTCGGAGATGCCACACATCTGAAGTGCTATTATTGCACAACAGCAGTGGAGACAGGCTCAGCTATATGCACCTGGGTTCAACACATGATCTAAACTAAGGACTCAGTGCAATATATTAAGACAAAAGACAAAGAAATCACAGAAACCTAGTAAGTTACAAGGTTCTGTTTTGATACAATCATTACAAAAGAGAAGATCTGTGAAGTCAGTAATATAAGAGCTGCTTTTTGAATGAGGAGTGTCTGAGGAAGAATCTGAAAACCTTGTGCTTTATGGGACAGGATTCAAATGGCATAGCCTCAATACCCATTTCTAGACAGAGCACAGACATCCTCCAGGCACATATCTTCTATTCCATAACACATCAAAAATCAAAGCTCTGATCTGCAAAGTGTTTTGCTTCTTCACATCACCCAGCACAACCATTTCCGAATTCATGCAGCCAGATCAAAAACTTTACATAATACCTTTGTAAATATACAAATAATTATACAGTATATAAATAATACCAGTTTTCAACCAAGGAATGCCATGTTTGGTGGTTTTTAATAAAAATCTTCTTCAGAACTAGTATACATTTTGACAATCTAAAGTTCAGCTTTGGGGGTGGGGGGAATAGAAGGCAGGTCTTCAACTGATCTCTAATAATCTTAGCTTTGCTGCCTTCATTTGATCCTTTATGACTTATAAGGATGAAGTATGACATGAAGGTGGTGAGAAGAATGGACAACTTTACATATTTTTCAAGGAAAGACAATGGTTGGCATAAAAGTTATTTTCAGAGAGAAGTGCATATACCTCCCTTTAGCCCTCCAAATTTTATTCAGTCCTCAAAAATACTGTTTTATATTTGTAAGCCAATGTGTAATTACTAATTGTGCATGAGTTATATACTTCAGCACACATTTTCTCACCTGTTCAGCTTCATGTGTTATTAACTGTTCCATTAGCATTTTTCGTCGTCTCTTGTCTCGTTGTTCTCTAGCAAATGTATCTTCCTCTAAATGTTTTTGAGTTTTCCTTATATATTCATCATCTGAATAAATATTTAACAGCTCAGTTGCTGTTTGTGCTGCAGTTTCTAGAGTTGTTTCTTGCAGCTTCTGGGTTTGCAATGGTTCTTGTATACTGCTGATCGAAAAGATTAAATAGAAAAATATGACTGACTTTATAGGAATTATGGTTCTTAGAGGTGTTTTCATACAGAACCTTGTACAGTTATGTGCAAATCTGACAAATGCACAACAGCACTTTTGTGGACACTGTGACTACTCCTTGATGCCCTTGCCCCCCATAATGACCCCTAAGTCTAGAGGAGGGCTCCAGCACTGTCTTGAGCCAACTGTCAACTAGTTCATTTGCTAATATAAAGCCAAATTCTGCAGAAACAGGAAATTAGGATGGCTCACAGAATATCAAAGAAAGATGGGTTTCTCTTCAATATCTCCACAGACTCTAAGTGCAGTTTTGCAGAGTTATTAATTGCATGTTGTTTGCACACAGAAGTATCCACAGCAGTATGCATGAGTGCCACCTCTTCTGAGCATGGTAAACATATCACTAGACGTGGCAGAAAAACTATCACTCAAAATTATTCACAAATAAATCAACATAGAGATAAGTTTAAGGAGGAAGGTTACTTCTCGCTATTTTCTTTGAAATGTTACCATGTATGTCCACAACCATTCTCGTCTCTCTGCAGATCTAACTGACCTTACAGACTCAATGACTGAAATGAACAGAGAAGAGATGCACTTTGTGTCCTTTATTGCTGCATATACAGCAAAAAAGAGAGAAGGAAGCTTGAGTCATTCCGACGACAACTAAAGGCAAGGTAAAAACACTGTAACAGTGCTGGAGCTGGAATATTTGCAGAGCTACTGGGACAATCACTCAAAGGGCAATCACAGTTTAAATTAAACAAGCCATCACATTTTCCTCAAGTAGCTGTCTACAGAGATAGTAGGCACTTGAGGTAGGATCCTGTCTAATCTTAACAATCTAATATCCAAATATTACCTGTCAGTGACTTGGCTGTGTACTGCAGAGGCATTTGCTGCTATAGACTTCTCAAACTTTTTAATCTCCTTGTATGTGTCCTGAAGAAATAACACAAAATCTAATGTTTCTTTTCTCTTTACAAAGTATCATAAGGATAAAGTATTGGGGAATTATTTTTATGTCATGTTAGTAAAACTGAAATGTTTGCACTGAAAATATTTCAAGTGTCTTCTAGATCAAGAAAAAAGAAAAGACTATTTCCTTCTTTTACCTTTCACTTCCTTCCCCATCCTTTTCCTAGCTATATCTATGTCCACAAGCCTGAAAATCCTACCATTTTGTAGCTGTTCATTCTACAGAATAATTTTGATTTTGTGTAGGATTCTAGCAGTTTATAGAATTCCTACTCTTCGGGGATTTTAAACAAGGTATTCTGGGCTATGATCTGCTTTAGTAGTAGCTTGAATTTATCCCTGCTAGTTACTCAAGCAACTATGTTCCTACATTCTACATTTAAATGCATCTGTCATGGTTGCACAGTTGTAAAAACTGGTAATATTTGCACTCCTGATGACAATACAATCCACGAACTGTAAGATTACAACCCAAGTACTCTTCAGCACTAGATAATATAGATTTATTTTTTTTCATTGGTGCATTGCCATCATCTCTTGATTTGATCTAAGAGTGTTGTCAGTTTCAGCTTTTACTAACATTTTTGAGAAAGCAGACAATTGTATAGTGTGTTACAGAAGAGTTCGTACATTATGGTGCAAAACTTCAGCATACGCAAATCAGAAGGAAACACTAATGCTTTTATTTCACGTATTCTACTCAGTAGACTAGAAGCTAAAATACTGTCGGCAATTAAATTAGTATTTATTTAATAAGGACTTTCACCCTTATTTTTACTAAGTAACAAATGCTGAATCATAATCATATTAGTATTTAGCCCCATTTTCACTGATTGAGTCTACTTCATCATTTTAACAGTTATATCATCAGCTTTTGGATGGTGCAAGTACAGTATTTGCAAGTGTAAGTGCTCCCAGAAATCATATGTTGTGCAAGTTAATATAATTAACATTAAAAGAACATAGATGTTACCTCTGCTTCTCTTTTCTTCTTTAAGAATTTTTTGGCTTCAATAGCTTTTATGCCGTGGCTTGGTGGTGGCTTTGGAACCTGTATAACGGCTGCTCGAATCCTGGCCATTATTTCATTTTGTCTCCTTCTTCCTATGAGATGCTGAATATTTAACATCTTGTGTTCAGATACTTAAGTTCAAACAAAATACACCATATGGCCCTAATACACTACCTATATCTCTATGAAGTAAACGTAATTAAGCCATTAGGAAAAAAATCTTCTAGGAAGAAAGTAGAAGAGCTTATCAAGCTCCGGGCTAGAGCAAAAGACTTTTCATTCTTTCTTTTTTTTTTTTCTTCCTAAAGTGGATCACTAAAATTACATGAAAGCAAAAAATTCTGTATCTTTTGTCCATAGTTAAACCTTCTCAGCCACTGTACTAATAGATCATCAGTTTTATATCAAGAAGCGGATATCGTAAAATGCATTTTAAATTAAAGTATCATTCTATATTCTGAATAATTTGGCAGCTTAGCAATATGCTAGTATATGTTACCAATATTTTAGGATGAAGATACATTTTTAAGTTCCATTATCAGAAAATTATACACCTATATATGCTATGCTTGCATTAACAAATAGTACAGTGCAATAGAAGCACATCTGTAAAGAAAAACACTTTGTGCCCTATGCTTATTAGGCGTTTAAGAGCTTGTATTAAATTCTAGCTCTAGTGCGGTAACTATTTCAGTTCAGAATTCAGAATAGAAACTGAGAATACCAGTTTCCTCGTACGGAAACTGAGAATATCATCAGGTAATATTACCACGGAACAACAAGTCTCAGATGATCAAGAAGTAACAAATATTTAAATTACACTAGTTAAAAGTGCACTACAAATACATGCAGTTAAAACTGGAATTGAGTGGAAAAGAAGTTTTTTTACAAAGAGGCAAAGACAGTTAAAAAAAAAATTAATATATCAAATAAGATATTAATAAATTTTCTTTTAGAATTTTATTTTGAATATTTGGGATATTGCCTGTATTTTCTTTTCTAGATACATGGACTTTTTTCTTTTCATTCTTGTTCATGCAGTGGCAATAGAACAGCTAAATAACCACAACAAGCCTCTCTCCCTTTAATTAGCCATATAAAATGCATCTCAAATTAGGCAACTTCATTTTCACTGTGGTTCAACACCCCTTGGATAGCTGGCCAGTTCCTCTATACAAACTACAGGATGTACTTTGGTTGAGTGTTCCTGTATCTTAAGAAATTCCTCTTTTTCGCTCTATCAGAACAGCTCCACAGAGCTACAAGATGTCCTGAGGCCATACCCACTGTAGGTCCCCCTTCCCTGTGTTTTTTTCCTGCTTTTGAACAATGCTTCCTCTTTTCTTCACAAATGAAGAATGTCACAAAATTCTTTTACAAGGACATCTTAAACATGTACAGTTGTGAAATTTATGCTTTTGTCTTCATATCTATAAGTATTTTCCATGCATGATAATATGCAAATACTCTTAATTTAAAATTAAGTTATTTTTAAATATAAATGTTTTTTAGGGTCTTTTAACAGTATATTGGCTTTATATCTACACATTAATGATTGTCATGAGTACTCCTTTTCTTTGTTTTTGTATAAACATGACTGAGCAGCACAGAATTAAAAAGTACCCACACTGGCTTTAACTAACCCGTTGTGTACATGACCTTAAGAAAATATTTCTTCAGAAGACTATTAAAAGTAAGTAGTCACCTTTTCAGTGTCTTGGGCTCTCTGTTTCTCTTGGAGCTTCTGAACTTCCTGTTGTTCTGCGATATGTATACGAGCTATTTTATCTTCCATTGCCTTAGATTTTGTTTCAAAATGCTCTGAAATGTGCTGTAGCTGCAAATCAGCCTGACGTGGTGTTAAAGTTTTTAAACTCTAAAATTAAACATCAGTTAATGAAGAGTCAGAAATACTAAGAAATATATTTAAATACGATAATTTTGCTATAGTAATTTCAAACTGTGTTTTCCGGTGTTAATGTACACAGAACATCTAAACATGGTCAAATATTTTTCAGAAAAACAGGCCTAACTCTATTGAAAAGAACATGCAGATTTGAACTTGAACAATGCCAAACTGTATTTAGTTTGGAGCCAAGGAGGCTGAGGGGTGACCTCATCGCTCTCTGCAGCTTCCTGAGGAGGGGATGTGGAGAGGGAGGTGCTGATCTCTTCTCCCTGGGATCCAGTGACAGGACGCATGGGACTGGTTTAAAGCTGCACCAGGGGAGGTTTAGGCTGGACATGAGGAAGCGTTTCTTCACCGAGAGGGTGGTCAAACACTGGAACAGGCTCCCTAGAGAGGTGGTCAATGCCCCAAGCTTGTCAGTGTTTCAGAGGCCCCTGGCCAATGCCCTCAGTAACACGCCTTAGCTTTCGGTCAGCCCTGAAGTGGTCAGGCAGCTGGACTAGGTGATCGGTGTAGGTCCCTTCCAACTGAAATATTCTGTTCTATGCCAACTGAAATATAGAAAATTCAACTTAAACATAAGCAAAAAAAATAATGAAAGGGTGATGAACCTGCTCTAGGTGGTCTTGCTCTGGCAGGGGAGTTGGATTAGATGATCTTTCGAGGTCCCTTCCAACCCCTAACATTCTGTGAAACAATTTGCCCAGGCAGGCTGTGAAGTCTCCACCTTTGGAGATATTCAAAACGCAACTGAACAAGGTCCTGAGGAACCTGCTCTAGTTGACTTTGCTTAGAGCAGGGAGGGTGGATTAAACGACCTCCAGAGGTCCCTTCCAACCTCAACTAGTCTATGATTCAAACACCATTCTGAACCCAATCTATTAACAAGAGCTAATCTCAGTTGTTTTATCTTCTTTAAGCTATCCCTCTACAGGTGAAGGGATGTTTCCACTGTTTGGTACTATCCTTGCACTTTTGGTAAACTTTCTGCTTGTAGAGTATTTTTCAGGAAGTGTGCCGGAAAAAAACCCTGAAATTTCACCCAGCCGAATTTGTTTCACAATATACAGCTTCTTAAAGATTGCTCATCCTGATAACAAATTATGATCTACACATGCTGAACATTACTGTTGAAGACAAGAAGAACATCCTTAACAGAATCTACTACATCGATACTGACTTCCTCTTAGATAATCTCCTTCCCCTTTGTTTTTTCCTTTTTATATTACTCAGCATATGGTTATTGCAGGCTGAAGTGTAATATAAATATATGGAAAGACATGCAACAGAAGGAACCACTGTGGCACAAAGCTCAACACAGTTATAAACAGGTTTCCTGGGGGGGAAATTAGTCTAAATTGATACCTAGACTGCAACACAGTCTGCAATCTGTACTTATCAAATGAGTAAAATGGCAGCTGCTGAACAGCTGCTAGCCTTTGTTGCTATATGTATTTTAAGTCTGGTGAAAGCTTAAAAACAGAGGTAACACAGGTAACACAGAATGAGCCAAAATAGACGATCAGTATCCTCCTGAGTCACAGACAAACTGTGTAATCCCACTGTCCACGTATAAGATATGGCAAAGGACTGCTTCTTTTCCATGTAAGGACTGGGTTTTGAATAGGAGATTTAAAAAGTGGGGAGGGGAAACATGCAACATGCTTGAGAGGTACATGTAAATATGCTAGCTTTTTTCCTATTTATTTATACAAAATAGGCATAGTTAGTTACCTCTTGATACAAAACACTTTTAATAGACTTAAGCTTTGCAGTTGCTGCAGGTCTCGTTGCTTCCATGGCTACTCTAGTGAGCTTTGCCTTTCTCTTTTTTTGTAAAGCAACATACAATTCATATAAAAGCTTTGTTGCAGCCCCATGCCGTCCTGTCATGATGTCTTGGGCCACATTCTCATTAAACTGTACACCAAGGAGGTGAAGCGTGGGCTCCAGGCGAGAAAAATTGTTAAGTTTTGCATTTGCAACCCTATATGATTAAAAACAACAATAAAATCAGAACATAAACTTATTTTCAATACCAACTTGTTGCAATAAGCATGGATGTGACATCTATCTCACACCAAGATAGGAGCATAAAAAAACCACAGAGGACTTCCTTAAAGTAACGTGATGCACACTTTAGCTTAGGTTTTATACTGCAGTACATACAACTGCATTGATCTACAAGGCACAACTTTCGGAAAAAGTAGAGAACACATTGCGTTACATAAATCTTGATGAACACACATACAAAGTGCATTTGACAGCAAAAGCTTAGCCCCCAGTTGCAGATAATTTTATACCACCCACAAAAAGTGCAGAGTTAGAATGAAGTTTCTATATCAACTGTATCAATCCACTTGGGCTCTAACCAGACAAAATATAGGAAATTATTAAAATATAGTCTATTAATCCTCACAACACATCGTCATATTTCTACTCCAATTAAAAAAAATGGACACATGGGTTGCAGTACTGTTGAAAACAAAGACTGTGGTCTCAATAAGCAATTTACATTCAAAACTGAAATAGTGCATCATGGATTCATGTTTCTCTTGATATGTAGATTCTCCTGTGGGAGCATCGAGATCAACAGATATATAGGCCAAAAGCCAATAACAATAAATTATCATTGTATCACAATTAACACATGAAATTTCATCAAACAAATCCATAACTTCAACCTGAGTCAGAAGATCATGATTTCTATACTGCTCTACCATTTGAGTTCACCGTAGTTCCTTCACATGAACAAACAAGTTTTGAGGTCAGCCAAGCTACAGCATAATTCTACAAAAATGTCCAATATTAATATAAGACCTTCTGGTAACACAGTATTCACCTTATTGCTAGACAAAACAGTCCAGGAGCTCATTATTCTCACTAGAATAGTCCATGCCTTATTTCTTACGCAGTTATATATAACGTAGCTTACAACTATTGAACATTTTTCTGCCATTGAGTCAAGGTTAAGGTGAGCCCTATTGTCAGAAATCACCACACATGCATTGAAAAGCTGTGGTGGTATCACCTCTTCAATTTTTGTTCTGTAATCAGGTCAGATGGAATTTCTTAACCTTGCCTTTTAATAAAAAAAAGTTTTGTAAATCTTATTTCAAGAACATTGTAAGCGTTCAGGGAAAATTACAATGTTTTATTTTTCAAATATGGACAGCTAAACTGGAAAAGGTTTTCCAGTAGTATTCCCTTTAAAAAAGTAGTATCACTTTCTCAATTAATATCCCCTTGCTTATATGTCCAAGAACTGTGGAACATAAGCAGCTAATATAGCTAAGTAGACCTTGACTAGTTAGTCGCAATGACCCCACACACTTTTCTGTTAGTGCCTTCTAGATTACGGTCTCCTATTCCTAAAAAGGGAATCTACATTTCTCCCACCACCACCCTAAGAGGTATGATATTGCCTTGAGCTGTGCTAAAAAATATTAAAGGGATGCCAGCTTACCAAATGATCCATGAATAATATGCTTTCACTTAATAGCACACTCCAAATTTTAAAAGTATTACTTCATAGATATGAAGCAAGCTTAGGCAGGTATAGGTTCTTGCAGGATTTCATAACCATACAATGACTATTACACAGGAATAATTTATTTATTGTGCAGAAGAAATATCATGGAATTGAGGAAAGATTGCCTCAATTCTTGATAGTTGTCAAAAGATCAATGTCAGTAATTATTAGAAAGGAAAATAATGAAGAAAGGTGAAAACATCAAATTATCTTTACAAAGTCATAGAGTACCCCATTGTAAATAACACCACATACAGTCCTCCCTCTCATATGCCAGACACTCCCAGCCCTTACTAATCATCATGGCCTTTCTCTGGTCCTGCTCAAATACATTCATGTCATTCTTGCACTGTGGAGCCCCAAACTGGACACAGCACTCCAGATGTGGTCTCACCCATGCCATGTCTTCTTAATATGGCCCAGGATGCTGTCAGTTTCCTTTGCTGCAAGGGCACATTGCTGGCTCATGTTCAGCTTGTTCTCCCCCAGGGCCTCCAGGTCCTTCTCTGCAAAGCTGCTTTCAAGACAGCTGGCCCCTAGCTGGTACTGAAGGCATGGGGGTTTCCTCACCAGAAGCATTTCCCTTTTTGCTGAACTTTGAGAGATTCCTCTCAGCCCTTGTCCCCAGCCCATCAGGGTTCCTCTAAAGGGCAGCACAACCATCTGCTGTATCAATCACTCCTTCCAGTTTTGTATCATCAGCAAACATGCTCCGAGCGCACTGTCTATTCATGCAGATTGTTAATGAAGATGTTAAACAGCGTTGGTCTCAGAGTCAGCACTTGGGCTACACCATTTATCACTGACCGTCACCTGCACTTCACACTGCTGATCACAACCCCTTGAGCCTGGCAGTTCAGCCAGTTTTCAGTCCACCTCACTGTCCACTTACCTAGTCTATACTTCATCAGTTCGTCTATGAGAATGTAAGGGAGATGATGTCAAAAGTCAATGTAAACAGCTTACGCCGCTCTTCTCTCAACCACTGAGCCTGCCACCTCGTTGTGGAGGTTGTCAGGTTAGTCAGGCATGATTTTCCCTTCATAAATCCATGCTGACAACTCCAAATCATCTTGGTGTCCTTAATACACTTGGAAATGGTTTCAAGGTCTGTTTACTCCATCAGTTCCTATGGACTGAGGTGAGGCTGACTGTCTTACACATCCCCAATTCCTCCTTCTTGCTTTCCTTGAAGAGAGGAGTGGCAGTTGCATTCTTCTAGTCCTAGGAATCTCCTCCAATCACCAGGACCTTTCAAAGATTATTGAGAGTGGCCTCGCAATGAAATCGGCCAGGTCCCTCAGCGTGTGTGGGTATATGCCACCAGGTTCCATGGACTTTAGCATTTCCATTTTATTTAAATGTTTCTTAAGCTGGTCTCTTCCACCAAGGCTAAATCTTTCTTGCTGCAGACTTTCCTGCTAGTCTCAGGGCCTTGGGATTTCTGGGTGCGAGTTTTGCCAAAAGAGCAGACCAGGACAGAGAAGGCATTCAGCACCTCAGCCTTTTGCACGGCAGACTGAGGGATATTTGAGAGTCTGAGAGGGAGATTGATCATTGGAGTCGTACTCTGCCACCTATGACGCATGGAAGCCAACTCAGCATGGCCAGTACAGAGGCAGGTCCTCGATTTGCATTGTGCCAAGAGGGAGGCAGTATGACAAGGGATAAGGAGGGGTGGAAGGAGGTTACAGTACAGAGTGGAAGAGAAAACCCTCTTCACTCGCTGAGATACTCTTACAGAACATCTATGAGGTCCTGGGTTTAGTGGACAAAGAACATAATGATATAGAGGAGGAACTGGAGTAAGCAGTCTTGCTGAGGTGAGAGAGACCAACGCTTCACAACAAAATCTGCATTAAGACCGGCACTGAGAAGAAACAACGGTGAGTTACAGTCATTGGTGATTCTCCCCTGTGCAGAACAGAAGTACCTGTTTGTGGACTGGACCCTCTTTTCAGGGAAGTTTGCTGCTTCCCTAGGGCTCAAATTAGGGACATCACCACAGGACTGAAAACCTTAGTACAATCTTTAGACTACTACCCATTCCTGCTCTTTCACGTGGGTACAAATGATATCGCAACAAAAAGTCTGAGGTCAATCAAAAGAGATTTCAGAGCCCTGGGAAATAAGCTAAAAAATTCGGGAGCACAAGCAGTGTTTTCCTCAATGTAAGCACTAATGTTTGGGGTTTTTTCCACTGTGTCCTGTGCCCCAATCAGCAGTAGGCTTACATTTTCTCTAGGCTTCCTTTTCCTGCGGATATACCTGTAAAAGCCCTTCTGGTTGCCCTCCATGTCCCTCAACAGTTTTGACTCCTAATGGGCATTGACTTTCCTAAAGCCATCCCTGCATACCCAGACAATGTATTTGTGCTCTTCCTGGGTCACCTGGCCCTGCTTCCACACCTTTTATTCTTCCTTTTTATGTTTGAGTTTTGTCAGTAGCACCTTATTCTTCCATTTATACCTCCTGCTGTCTTTTTTCTGGTTTATTCACATAAAGATGTAATATTCTTGGAGAAGATGATGTTTGGAACAAACAAAAAAAAAAATTTTTTTTTTTTTAAAAAAAATATATCAATCAGCATTCTTGGACTCCTCTGCTCTCCAGGACCATTTTAAATAGGGTTCTTCCAAGCAGATGTCTTGGACCCCTCCTCTCTCAAGGACCATTTTACATAGGATTCTTCCAAGCAGATCCCTGAATAAGATAAAGTCTGCTCTCCTGAAGTCCAGGGTTGTGATGCTGCTATTTACCTTGTTCACTCCTCTCAAGATCATGAACTCTACCATCTCATGGTCACTGCAGTCAATGCTGTGCTTGACCTCCCTTGTTCATACTTATTAGGTTTAGTAGAACATCTCCCCTCTTCAGCTCCTCAATCAAGTTTCTCAGTAAGGTATCATCAATGCACTCTAGTAACCTCCTGGATTGCTTGTGCCTGGTGGTGTTTCTCTTCCAGTGGATATCAACTTGGTTAAAGTTCTCTATTCAGACTGAGATCTGTGAAAATGAGAATTCTTTCAGTCGTCTCAAGAAAACCTTATGTATTTCTTTCTGCTCAAGTGATCTGTACCAAACAGTCACTACAGCATCACTCAGTTTGGTCTTTCCTCTAATCCTAACCCACAAGACCTTAACTGGACATCATCCTTCCCAAGGCAGAGCTCTGTGCATTTTCTCTACCCTCTCACACAAAAAGCAACTCCTCCTCCTCACCTGCCCAGCCTGTCCGTCCTAAAGAGCCTATATCTAGCCAAGGCAGCACTCCAGTCGTGTGAGCTATCCCACCGCCTCTCTGTGATTCCAATGATACCATAGTCCTGCAACTGCACGCAGGCCTCTAATTCCTCCTGTTTGTTCCCCATGCTGTATGCATTAGTATCCAGGCACTTCAGAGATGCAGCCAGAATGTGTTGATTTACCAGAGAAAGTGTGAATGCTTCTCCCATAATGCTATCTTCTCAGCAATTCCTTAATTGCATACATACATTGGGGTGGGCAGCCTTCTGCACTGTTTTGACCCTCTTATTCACATATCCTCCTCTTGCTTGCCAGTCCAGGCCATAACTTCTTCACTCGTTTGAGAACAATCATCTCTTTCCCCCCCTCATTCCTAGTTTAAAGCTATCCTCACCAGGTCTGCCAGCCAGTTGGCAAACATGCTTTTGCCCAACTTGGTCAGGCAGATCCCAGCCCTTCCTAGTCCGCCATCTTCAAAGAGGATTCCATAACTGCAAAAAACAAATCCCTGCTGTTGACAGCAGCTGCACAAACACTTGTTGACCTGTAGAATCTGTCCACTCCTCATGAAGCCTTTCCACCTCACCAGCAGAAATGAGGAAAAAAAACACCTGGGCCCCCATGCCTTTGACTTTTGTCTCCAGAGCCACTTTTGTTATGCTCCAGGACTCTCTGGCAGTATCCTTGGTGCACACATAACAGAGCAGCAGCGGTAACAGCACAAGGGCTGGACAAGCCCTTCTACAGTCCTGGACCTGACCCCCAGCAAGCAGCAAACCTCCCTGACTAGCATGTGAGGTCAGCAGATTGGTGCCTCCATCTCCTCCAGTAGAAAGTCTCCCACTACTATCACTCACCTGTTCCTCCTGGTGCTCCTGTCTTGTTCAGATTTTTCAGCTCAGATGCTTTGTTGCACAGAGCCACCAGCTTATCATCTGCTACCAAGGCAATGAACCTGTTCTGCAGCTATGGATCAGCAGGCAGAGCAGGAACCTTCCTTCTCTTGCCAGAAGTCACAAGCTGCCAGTCATCTGCTTTTCCCAACCAAACAGGCACAGATTCTGACTGCCTTTCCATCAGCACAGCTCTGGGTTTACGTTCCTGTATCTGCAGTGTCTCAGAGAAGATGTAGTCAATCTCCTTTTCATCATCTGTGACACTGAGCAGTGTACTGACCTCCTTCTGCAGCAGCTTGACTTGGTGACACAGATCACAGAATCACAGAATGTTAGGGGTTGGAAGGGACCTCTGGAGACCGCCCAGTCCAACCCCCCTGCCAGAAGAGGATCACCTAGAGAAGGTTGTGCAGGACCGCATCCAGGCGGGTTTTGAATGTCTCCAGGGACGGAGACTCCATGACCTCTCTGGGCAGCCTGTTCCAGTGCTCTGCCACCCTCAAAGTAAAGAACCTCCTCATGTTTAGATGGAACCTCCTGTGTTCAAGTTTTTGCCCATTACCTCCTGTCCTGTCACTGGGCACCACTGAAAAAAGACTGTCCCTATCCTCCTGACACCTGCCCTTTAAGTATTTATAAGCATTGGTCCTCCACGAGCACACACCTCTGCAGGCAAAGCCACCACCTCCCCCTGTCCAAGGCTAAGTAAAGACTCTGGGCACTCGCTACAGCCTGAGACATGGAAAATTGCCTCCTTTCTCTGGAAAGCAATCTGAGTTGAGACCTCTAACATTCTGAGTAGCTGCTCCAGTGGGTACTGGGGATCATGCCCTGTCATGTATCACCACCTTCACTGAGCATACATACACTGTTTCAGCAGATTTTCTAACCTCTTCTTGCACTTGCTGAAGTGCATCTTCACTAATTGTACCTCCTTAATCAGAAGTCAGGTGGAGACAAGAGCTCAAAGCAATCAGGAAGCATGGACAGAACTCTCAGAAGCTGCTAGAACTTGCTAGAAGTAAAAGCCTCCTGAAGCTATCCTTTCCCAGCGGCAGCAGGCACTCTAAAGTTCCTCGAAGAGTTATGAGGTGTTCTCCAATGATCCTGGAAATTCACGAGAGATCTAGAAGTCCAAGCAGCAGAGCCCAAAAACTGCTGTGCAAAACTGCTGTGTTTGTTGGCTGCCTTTGTTAGCTGTGCTCAAGCTGCTCTCCTAGAAGTTGGTGGGACTTGGATAGGAAAGGGTATACATAAATGAGAAGTGCAAAGAACATAAAAAGAGGTTCAGAAGAAACAAAAAGAGGATGTACAGCCTGGCACATTTGATACACATGTACACCAAGGTCCGACAATATGGAGCATAAGACAAGGAACCCCACGAACTGCATCATCAACATACCAAGGCTCAGAGACCTGCACAAGATTTTTCAACTTCCTGGTTTTCTGTTCTTCTTCATTGTGGATATGACACCAGCTTACTTGTAAATTTATAAATTCTTGTACGAGCTTCAGCCAGGGCTTCACTCAGAGCCTCACAATGCATCTCCACCTTCTTCACTTTAGTGAAGGTGTAATGGTCACCACCACAGCATACCTCTGGATTCCTGGCTCTACACAGCTCATGGAGATACTGCAAGTATCTCTAAACTTAAGAGACATCCTTGAAGGGCTTGTTGAACTTTTTGTCTAACCTGCTACTATTGTAGTTGCAACCAAAATGCATCATTTTCTTAAAGTAGTATGATCAGTTTCTCTGGAAACACGAAGCTAATCCGTGTGTCAAATACAAGCAGCTTTTGACTTACTGATAAATGTATCAAATATCTTTGTAAGTTCTAGACGTCTTTCCCATTCTGCATTAGCAAATCCTAACTGAAAAATAAATATTTGATCTAATTTCTGTACGAGACATGGTATGCATATGTACTAACCTGCTCTCTGAAAATTGATTAAAGTCATCCTGAAGACCGTATTTGTGTAGAAGTTCTCCTAGGAGGTAGCCATTAGAAAATTCTTCTGAAAATGATCCTGGAACTAAGTTCGGTTTTTTGTTGTTTGTTTTTTTTAAAAAAATAAGATAATTAAAAGAATTCATACGTTAATCTTAATACAATTCATCATTATTTTAATAACAAAATTAAGTCCAAACTTTATTAAATAATTCAGAGGAATTTTAGGAGATTGATTGAGCAGTAAGTAGTTTTCAATTCACAAATAAATCTGCTTTCAGTGTAGTTATTTTGCAACACAAGCTTTAGGTAGTCATTTAATTCTCATTTTCAGTGTTAAAAAGTAAACATTGTCATAATGGTCATTAAAATCGTGGCAATATCTATAAATGATAATTACTAAATTTTCTGTAAAAAATGCAAATACAAACAAAGCTAGGTCTAATGTGCTTCTCTTCCACAGGAAGACGCTCCCTCCTTGCAGAAGAAATGCTTCTCCAAATCCAGCACAAGCACAACACCTTCCATTCAAAAAAAAGCACTGCTTTGCAAACATATTAAAACATTTTTATCCTCTGGAGTTCTCGTTAGCAGATGAAGCTTAAGCTTCTCTCTCCTGAGAGCACCTGTGCTTTGAGGAAGATTAACTTCACCTCGAAAATCACCGTCTTGCACATGAAGATTAAAAATCTACCTGAGGAGGTACCTGGACGCGAGGTTCGCCGGTTGGTCAGCGGGAGCTGGGCCCGCGGGACCCCCTCGATCCGCCGGCGGCACGAAGGCCTGACCCTGCGGCGGCCCCTCGCGACGACAGGCAAGCCTGCTGCGCCCCGAGCCCCTGCCCCTCCCAACGCGGCGGGGCCCTCGCTCACCCACACTCCGGGAGAGAGTCACCTCCTCGTTCAGCCACTCGCACAAAATCTCCGACATGACAGCAGGCGGCCGCCCTCACGACGGGCTGGCACCGCGTCCCGTTGCCACGACGACCGGACCCGGCGCATGCGCGGCGGAGGAGAGGCCGGCGTCCCCGCCCGCTGCAGCGGCCAACAACCCCACCCCCACCCCCCGCCACGAACTCCGCGAAGAGGCTGCGCATGCGCCGCAGGTGGGGCGGGGATGCGGGTGTGGCCGGGGCGGGGAGACGAGAAGGAAGGTGAGCGCGCTGCGAGGAGGAGCGCGTGCCCGCCTCCGCGCTCGCGGGTCAGCGCGCTCCGGGCGGCCGCCCGGCCCAGGCGCCTTTCTGGCGGGAGCGCGAGGCGCTGGGCGGGGAGCGCGGGGCCGTCCCCGGGCTGAGGAGGGGCGGCCGAGTGCCGGCGAGATCGTGGCAGGGGGGAGGCCGCAGAGCAGGGCAGGACCGGACCGGACCGGACCCATCCGGGTACAGGTGGTCGATGGCACCGGTTACTCAGCGTTCTGTCAGCGGCGGCCACCTTGTTTGCCGTGCTCCCGGCCGCCTTCGGCCAGCTGCGTGGCCGCATGTCTCGCCGTTTGTTTGATACGTGTTTCAGTCACTACTTCCCCGTTCCACACCCGCCTTACACGGTGCCTCGCTGCGTTTGCTCTTGCGTTAGCACAGGTGGCGTAGAGCACAGGGCGGTTAGGCTGACAAGCAGTCTGACAGGAAAAAGGAAAGTGAGGAAAAATTAATCCAGGGTGGTTTTCCCAAACCAGTTCATATAACGGCACAAGTTACTGTGTTGGCACCGTGTGAAAGGGGGAGGGAGAGCAAAAAAACGATGAAAAAAGCTCTGTCAGTTCAAATGTGGGCTGCACATTTACAAGGGTGTTTCTCAGCAGCAGTGTTTGTGTAAGAAGTCTCAGAAGCATTTGTGTGCCAATACAGCTGCTCCTGTGGCTCTGCAGCAAGCCAGTTTGGGGATCGGAGCTTGGTTTGGAATAAGCCTCTCTGATACTGTTTTTTGCTCTGCTTTTGTTTGTATTAGGTCATCTTTGTTTTAGAATCACGCTGAAATAGTCATGTATAGTTTTGGTGCCCCCATTTTGTTACAAAAATGTAGACAATAGAGAAGTGAACTGGAAGTGATCTGGAAAATATAGTGTACACAATAGGGATTTAAATTGTCCAGTTTCTTTTTCTGCAAAAGATCTGTAGTTGATTTAATTAAATTTTCAAGTACTTTTCAGTGCAATACAGAATCCTAAAGAGTTGTTTAATCTAGAAAAGACAGAAGCAAGAGGACCTAGTGGTTAATGGCAGGCAGACAACAAACTAACCATAATTTTCAAAAGTGTCAATAACAGTTGACTTAAACAACTTGGAATATTATGGATCTTGTTCCTCTAGAAGTCTTCAGAGTAGATCTCCGTGCTTTTACAGAGGGTGTGCTTTAAAGAAAAATAAATTACCGAGTTTTGTAAGAGTAAATGTGTAACTGGCCAGTCATTTATGTCTTGAGATGGTCATTGTAGAATTAGTGGCACATGAATGAATCAAGCAACTTCAACACAGCAATGAATCAAGGAGACTTCATGAGAGGGGATGTGCTTTCCAGGCAAATGTTTAAATTAATATTTATATTGTTTTAAAGGTTTAAAGTTTTGTGTGTGTTAAGTTATAAAAATACCCACATCTTAGGGGAAGAAAAACACCTGTGATTTTTTTTTCTTTTATTATAATGTTTGCGGTGTGAGTATCTACCATCAGAGTAAGTTTCTGAGATGTCAGAGTGCAAAGAACAAATCTATTTTAGCTTCGTCATGGAATTTTTTCCTAGGCTCCAGAAATCAATGTATATGTATTTATTTAGGTTTATATGTAGTTAAATGTTGCTGTAAGTAGTCATTAACAGAAGTTTGTGTTGATTTAAAAAATGCAAACCAGAACTGATTTACATTATGTTTAGGACTTGTTTCCATATCACCTCTGACTTTGAAAAGCTGGTATTGCCTGTATCTTTAGGATTTTTTTATGCACTGTATTCCTTCATGTTAATAATCATATTCAATGGATTTCTAAACAGCTAATTTTGTTTAAAAATAACATTGGTTGTTCTGTTTGCTGCGATGGACATAGTAAAATCTTAGATAAGCTAGAATTGTGAGAAAGATGTGGAATTTCATATTTGAGTTCAGTAGTGGTTTGCTGTTTCATCTAAGTCTGTCTTAGCTTTTAACAAATCTATGTAGCTTTCTTACAGAATTGTGAGTAGTGATGGAATAATGTAGTAATCAATTTTTACTTCATTCTTTCCATGGATTTAAGAGCTTGGAAAGATGTCTATGTTCTGCTCTGTGAAAGCTGAGTCCAGAGAGTGTTTAAAGGAAAACATTTACAGACAAGAAGTAAGGTAACTGTTTCTTTGATTCTACCCTTGCTGAAAACACAAGTATTTTTAAATAATAAGGTTATTTATTCTCTGTTCTGTTAATGCTAGGAATGCTAGTGGAAATGTCCTGGAAATTCCAAACTGTTTTTCCACAGAACACTGTACTTTGGATAATGTGGGTTTTAGACACTAATACTGGGCTGTGGAAAGCATCTGAATTTTTCACCTAAAACTCTGTGTTTATTTTAAACTTCATGCATCTTCATGTGGACTTGCTTTGAAAGAGCCAAGAATTGTCTATCCGTTGTATTTATAATGGTCAAAGGAATAGAAGACATCAAACAGCAATCTGGTGAGCACAGAGATTGAAGTGCCAAGGCTTATCTGTTACATTTTATTCCTTGTGTCCATCTGTAAAGAAACTGCGTGTATGAAGAACAAAAGAAGGGGTTATGACATAGTCAAGCCTACAGCTTTTGTGGAGATTAGTTTCAAAAAATATGGACTTAGTGGTATGCATAAAGAATAAAAGGGCAAAATCCTGTTTTTGAAGTTACTATCAATAAACTTAAGCTTTTATGACAAAAGGACAATCAAAATACTTTCAAATGTTCAAGATACTAAAATGAAGGATGCATTAGTTGGGCAGGATTTCTTCTTAATACAGTGAAGATGAAGAAAAGTCAGATGGAGAATTCTGTAGCTCAATTCTTAAATTAAATTGCATTTAGATTGAAGCCGTGCAGTAGCAGCACTAAACTGATACAGAGTAATTAGAGAACATGTGAGTTAAGGAGTTTCCTTTTTTGCACTAGAACTTGTTGTTGCATCACTAAGATTGTTTATAAACATAAACTTAAGTATGATTTTTTTGTAATTTTATGTTCTTTATTGTTTGCTTGCCTTGTCTCTTTTCTGGGAAGTTACAAAGATGCTAAATAGCCTCCGCTTCTCCTAGGGCTTCTTTTCCACTTTTCCCTCTCTAGTCTGATTATTTTTTTTACTTAATGTTATTTATTCCTTCTGGCTTGATCCAATGATCACATCCTCTTTGAAACTCTGTTTCAACTGTATTCATGCTGCACAGATACTCACCTCTGGATCCTCATGTCTGTACTGAGGACGGTAGAGGATCAAGCCCTAAAGAAAAACCTATGATCTTGAGGTTTGTTCTAACCACGTTTCCACAGCTGTTTGCTAGCTACATCTCTCAGTTCCATTACCTGTACCAACATTTAAAACACCATGACTGTGGAACCGTGTCCTGACTCCTGCCTTGGTTTTCTCTCTTGCCACAAGACAACAGCTATATTGATTGTGACCATGTGTTTGTCTGGTTGTTTCCTGTTTCTGACAATGATCAGTAACAAATTCCAGAGAAGAAATTAGGGGAACCCATATACTAAGACTCCCTACAGAACATTCTGCCAGCCACCATCAATTGTGCTGAAGGACTTTCTGCATTCACATGAGCTAGTACATGAACACATGCAGACAGCTTTGAATCTGTGTAAATGTTTAACATTGACAGTGGTCTGTGGTAAGGAGTTCCGTAGCTTAACCTGGCTTTATATGGACAAATTGTGTGAAGTGCAATGTTTTGTGTATTTTGAAACCGCAGTCTCATTGCTTTCAGTGCTCTAGTAGTTGTGTTATTTTTAAACAAGAACATTACACACCTGACTTGCAGGTTGAACTGATGTTTCAAGGGCTATCTTGCTTCCAATAGGTGTATAATGTATTATTTTAGATGTACATTTACTGTCCATCTTTATTCTCTCTCCTTCCCTGTTTTGGGGTTGGGGATTGTATCTCTGGAGAGGAACTGTGGTTCCTATGGCATATTCTCCATTTTTTATTATCTGCATGAAGAATGCTGGGGTCTGTGTAGAAGTACTGTAGCTAGTGTGCTGTAGAAGTACTGTGAAAAAAAAAAAGTCCCCCACTTTAAGTAGTTGTAGAACAAATACTTGGCAATGCTAATGTGGCTACATACAATATATATCCAAGAACTGCAATTGCTTCTTAAGCAGCCTCTTTATTTTAAACAAGTGTGTCACCTGTGTTCAAATACTGATGAGAATATGATGCAGTCTGGAAAATTACAGGTACACTGTGTGCAGGAAAATACTGTAACTGGGTGCATTTTTTTTCTGTACTGCAAAGCTGACTATTAGTATGGTTCAACTTGAATAAGTCTCAATAAATCACTGGGCAAGATGAAGGCAAAAGAACTGCAGAGAAGTTCTGACACTGAAGAAGCAGGTCAAAATGCTTCCCGTATGAGGAACAAGTATAGGGTTGCAGCACACTGATGTTTTGGTTTTCCATACTGGTAACCAAATAAGGAAGAAGAAGATTTCACCATAACTCGCTTGTTGTACCTAAGACAATACAGTTCAGTTTAGTTCAGTTACAGCACTTTCACATTTAAGCCAAGGTCTGAAGAATTTTTCAGTTCCAAATCAGAATTCCTGTCTCCAGTGTGATGTGTTTGTCTGGAATCACTGTCCACTATGGTGGATAGTGGCAGATAATATTGAATAACATTTGAAATATTGGTGCTGTGATTTCATTTGTAAGCCTACTACTTACTAAAGCAGCTTTTTTTTTTTTCATAGAATCATAGAGTACCAGGTTGGAAGGGACCTCAAGGATCATCTAGTCCAACCTTTCAAGGTAAAAATACAGTTTAAATTATATGACCAAGCACTCTGCCAGGCTGAGTCTTAAAACTGTCCAATGTAGGGGAATCCACCAGTTCCCTTAGGAGATAATTCCAGTCTCTAATTGTCCTCATGGTGAAAAAATTTCTTCTGGAGTCCAATCAGAGTCTCCCCAGGAGTAACTTGTATCCATTACTGCTTGTCTTTTCCGTGTGACTCCTTATAAAAAGGGAGTCTCCATCTTCTTGGTAGCCACCCTTTATGTACTGGTGCATGGTAATAAGGTCTCCCCGAAGCCTTGTCTTCTCAAGGATAAACAAACCCAGTTTTCTCAGCCTTTCTTCCTGTGGCAGGTCTTCCAGTCCTCTGATCATCTTTGTGGCCCTTCTCTGGACCCTTTCCAGCTTGTCCATATCTTTTTTGTATAGCGGGACCAAAACTGAACGCAGTACTTAAGGTGTGATCTGACCAGTGCTGAGTAGAGTGGGATAATGACTTTTTTATCTCTGCTCGTAATGCCCTTGTTAATGCAACCAAGTATCCTGTTGACTTTCTTTGCCGCTGCAGCATGTGATTGACTCATGTTGAGCTTGTCATCCAAGAGCCCCAGGTCCCTTTCCACAGGGCTGCTCTCCAGCCAGGTGGATCCCAGTCTGAGCTGCGTTCCTGGGTTATTTATTCCCAGGTGCAAGACCTTACACTTGTCCTTGTTGAAGTTCATAAGGTTCCTGCTAGCCTGCTCCGCCAGCCTGTCCAGGTCTTCCTGAAGGGTGGCTCTCCCTTCTGGAATGTCAGCTACCCCGCTTGTTTTGGTGTCATCCGCAGACTTCATCAGGGTGCTCTTGATCCCAACATCCAAATCACTTATGGAGATATTAAACAGCATTGGGCCCAGTGTTGATCCCTGGGAGACCCCACTTGTGACTGGTTGCAAGTTTGAGAATGAACTATTTGCTACCATTGTTTGGGTACGGCCTGTCAGCCAGCTCCCCACCCACCACACAGACCACTTGTCTAGGTTGTAACATGTCAGCTTTTCAAGGAGGAGGCTGTGGGGGACCATGTCAAAAGCCTTGGAGAGGTCCAGGTAGACAATGTCCACTGCTCGCCCTGCATCAACCAAGTGGGTTACTTTGTTATAGAAAGCGATGGGGTTTGCTAAGCATGATTTGCCCCTGGTGAATCCATGTTGGCTTTTCCCGAACACATGCTTCAGTTTACTTGTGATAGTCCCCAAGAGGACTTGCTCCGTAACTTTCCCAGGGGTTGATGTGAGGCTAATGGGTCTATAATTACCTGGGTCCTCCTTGTAACCCTTCTTGTAGATAGGGGTGACATCAACCTTCTTCCAGTCTTCAGACACATCTCCTGATCTCCACAGCTTCTTAAAGATTATGGAAAGTGACCTTGCAACAACATCAGCCAGCTCTCTTAACACCCTTGGGTTGAGGGCATCTGGGTCCATCGATTTGAACAGGTCAAGCTCCTGTAACAGTTGACACACCAACTCTTCCTTCACTGATGGAGGGTCTGTGTCTGCATCAATCTGGATTTTTGTTCCTGTGGCCTGGAACCCAACAGCACTGGTGAAGACAGAGGTGAAGAAGGTGTTAAGGACCTCTGCCCTTTCAGTGTTGTTGGTGACTAGTTCACCTTTCCTGTTTAATAGTGGGCCAATACTCTCCTTCTGTTTCTGGTTGTTGTTAATGTATCTGAAGAACCCTTTCTTGAAGTTTCTGACATCTCTCAATTTCAGTTCAAATTGAGCTTTTGCTTTCCTAACTGCATCTCTGCATACCCTGGCAATGCCCTTATAGTTTTCAAAAGGTAATGTTCCACTTTTCCATCCACAGTACGATTCCCTTTTGGTTATGAGCATACCCAGAAGCTCACAGTTAAGCCAAGGGGATCTCTTACGCCGCCTACTTCCCTTCCCTTTTCTTTTTTTAAGTGTATAGAATTAGTAACTTTCACTGAAGGTTCTTGAAGAGAAAAGGTCATTAGAACCTGTCTGAATAATGAGAACATACATGTCTTAAGGACACAGAAAATTACAGGGAAATTAGAGACTGACATGTAGATACAGCTTTAAGCAACTGTGTAAAACAAAGGAATGGAGAATTAAGGCCATTTTTATTTTAGAGAGGTCACTGTGATGCCACTGAAATGATTACCCGTTTTTGAGCATCTCATTCTTCTTAATAGTTTATTTTCATTTTTATTGCCAATTTCTTTCCTTCCACACTTGTAAATGTTTTCCAGCAGGAGGGTGGAGATTCTGGGATGTAGACTCTGATCCCTTAGTGGGACGCTAGGAGTAGTTAGGAAAGGCAGTAGGCAAGGGGTGAAAAAGTTGAAGATTAGAGACTGGAATTGAATAAAGATGCATCAAGGAATGGGACTGGTACAGATAGCCAAGAAGAGGGTTACATTAAGGATGGAATAAAGGGAATTGAGGCAACACAAATTGCCTTAGTTTTATGGCTTGAACAGAGCCTTGAAATTCTGACTCACTGTTTCTCTGCCTTAGGAAATTGTATGTAAAACATACTGGCAAAGGATGTTTTCAGTCAGCCCAATAATTGCCCATGTCCACACACACATCTGTGTCATAATAGTTAGAACTTAAATTACGTAAACATTTTTCTTGTAGTCATTCTTTTATGCATAGAATTGTTGTGTGCTTGGTGTAGATGAATGGAAGTTCTCTTCAGTCAGATGTTAAAAAAAAAAAATGGCAGCTGAGTAGTAAGTAAATTTCAGATAGTTAATTTTTATTGTGCACAGTTATCCATGGGATACAGGCCTGGAGGAAGAGGGCCCCAAGAAAGCTGGTTAATATTCAAGGATCACCTCCTCCAAGCTCAGGAGCAATGCATCCCCACAAAAGACGAAGTCAGGCAAAAACACCGGGAGGCCTGTGTGGATGAACAAGGAGCTCCTGGACAAAGTCAGACACAAAAAGGAAACCTACAGAGGGTGGAAGCAAGGACAGGTAGCCTGGGAGGAATACAGAGAAATTGTCTGAGCCGACAAGGATCGGGTTAGGAAAGCCAAAGCCCTGATACAATTAAATCTGGCCAGGGACATCAAGGGCAAAAAGAAAAGCTTCTATAGCTAAGTCGATGATAAAAGAAAGACTAAGGAAAATGTGGACCCTCTTTGGGAGGATATGGGAGACTTGGTTACCCAGGATATGGAGAAGGCTGAGGTACTCAGCAACTTTTTTACATCAGTCTTCACCAGCAAGTGTTCCACCTGCACTGAGAAAATGAAGAACAGCCCACTGTAGAAGATCAGGATTGATATCTAAGGAACCTGAAGGTGCTCAAGTCCATGGGACCCGATGAGGTGCATCCAGGGATCCTGAGGGAACTGGCAGATGAAGTTGCTAAGCCACTATCCATTGTATTTGAGAAGTTATGGAAGTCCGGTGAAGTTCCCACTGACTGGAAAAAAGGAAACATAACCCCCATTTTTAAAAAGGGAAAAAAGGAAGACTTGGGGAATTACAGGTCAGTCAGTGTCACCTCTGTGCCTGACAAGATCGTGGAGCGGATCCTGCTGGAAACTGTGCTACGGCACGTGGAAGATAAGGAGGTGATTGGCAACAGCCAGATGGCTTCATGTCTTGGTTTGAGCTAAACCAGAACTAATTCTGTTCAGTGATTTTACTTTTCAGTTCTCTTGTAAGTAACTGCACTTTCTGAAATCACAGCATGTTTTTCCAGTGTCTGCCTCTAGTAGTGATAACACTTGATGTTTATAGTTAATACGAAGGAACAGTATGCAGAGAGGCTCTTGCTTTTACTTGCTCCTATAGCAGTCAAGGTCAGTGCTAAATCTTTTGCCCCATGTTGGTGTATTGGATGTGAAAAGGGTCGCAAGCACGTAAAAGGTCGCACCTGCAGGGAGGAGCAAACCGGGCAGGTGACCCAAAACTGATCAACAGAGTGTTCCATCCTATAGATGCCCTATTCAGTATAAAGCTGAGGGATCACAAGGGTTAAGCACTCTTCTTCGATGGCTGGCATCCAAGGAGGACTCCATCAGTTCTTCTGTCTTCAATCCAAATCCGTACATTCCTGAACCCGGTTCCTGAATCCAGCTCCTGCACTCGGTTCCTGTCTGCTGCCGAGTCCACCCTGGGACTGCCCCAGTGACAGTCCTGCAGTGTTGGTGGTGACATATGGGGATTGGGGATGGGAGGTTTGGTTTGGTATTAGTTTTGTATATATTTCATTATTTTTATTATTATTATCTTTTATTTCATTGTTACTGTTTCATTAAAGCTGTTTAGTTTTTCGAACCGTAAGTCTCCCTCTCTTATTCTCTCTCCCTTCCCCTTCTGGGAGGGGAGAGGGGTTAATAGAGACCATCTGCCATTCATTGGTGGCTGGCCCAGCCTCAACCCTTGACACTTCAATAAGGGCAAATTGTGCCTGAAAATTTGATGGCCTTCTATGACAGTATTACAGCATTGATGGATAAGGAAAGAGTAACTGTACGTCACCTACCTGGAGCTGTGCAAAGAATTTGACACTGTCCCACAAGACATCTTTGTCTCTAAATTGGAGGGACATGGAATTGATGGATGGACCACTTGGTGGCTAAGGAGTTGGCTGGATAGACGCACTCAAACAGTCATGGTCAACGGCTGGATGTCCAAGTGGCATTCCTCAAAGATCAGTATTGGAACTGGTGCTGTTTAACATCTTTGTCAGCAACATGGACAGTAGGATTGAGTGCAAGTTTGCCAATGACACCAAGCTGAGTGATGTGGTTGACATGCTGGAGGGCAGGGATGCCATCCAGAGGGACCTTGACAGGCTGGAGAGGTGGGCCCATGCAAACCTCATGAAGTTCAACAAGGCCAAGTGCAAGGTCCTGCACCTGGGTCGGGGCAACCCCAAGCACGGATACAGGCTGGGCGATGAGTGGATCGAGAGCAGCCCTGCGGAGAAGGACTTGGGGGTGCTGGTGGATGAAAAGCTGTACGTGAGCTGGCAATGTGCATTCACAGCCCAGAAGGCCAACTGTGTCCTGAGCTGCATCAGGAGAAGTGTGGCCCTCAGGTCAAGGGACGTGATTCTCCTGCTCTGCTCCACTCTGGTGAGACCCCACCTGCAGTACTGTGTTCAGCTCTGGGACCCCAAACAAAAGAAAGACATGGACCTGCTCAAGCGAGTACAGAGGAGGGCCACAAAGATGATCAGGGCGCTGGAGCACCTCCCCTATGAGGACAGGCTGAGAGAGTTGGGGTTGTTCAGCCTGGAGAAGAGAAGGCTCTGGGGAGACCTTATAGTGGCCTTCCAGTACTTAAAGGGGGCCTATAAGAAAGATGGGAAGGGACTTTTTACAAGGGAATGTAGTGATAGGATGAGGGTAATGGTTTCAAACTGAAAAAGAGGTGATTTACATTAGATATTAGGAAGAAATTCTTCACTGTGAGGGTGGTGAGACACTGGAAGAGGTTGCCCAGAGAAGCTGTGGCTGCCCCCTCCTTGGCAGTGTTCAAGGCCAGGCTGGATGGGGTTTGAGCAACCTGGCCTGGTGGAAGGTGTCCCTGCCCAGGGCAGCGGGATTGGAACTGGATGATCTTTACTGTCCCTTCCAACCCAAACCATTCTGTGGTTCTATGATTCTATGATCCAGAATGCACCATTTTCTTCCTGCCTCTTCTGAGAACCTCACTGAATTTGAAGTAGTGTTAGTCTTGGTATATGCTCAAGTAGACCTGTCTTCACTGTCAGTAAAGAGGTGATAAGCCACATCACTCTTTCTTTTTCTTCTTCTCACTGATGGTTTCTGACAGTGAAGTTCATTCTGCCCTTTCTCTTTTTTTACCTGTCGCCATACTGTTAGATCTCTTTTACAATATCAAATACAGATGCTCAGGCTGCACTATTCAAAACAGCCATTTCAACTGCAGTTATAAGAGTGGGTACTTACTGATATTAAATGTTTTCTTATACAGGTACTAGTAAGTCGTTTGTAGACTGTAGTTGGTTTTTTGAAATTATATCCAGTAGAGGATTTGAAGATTTAGTACAACCTTGAATAGAATTCTTGCTGCTCATAGCAATTTAATAAATTCTTCTTTCATTTCCATTTAAATAGTGAAAAATTGTCACATTTTCTGTGACAAGAATTCTCCTGCATGGTAGATAATAAAATACTTAAATGAAGTCCATGTACTCTATCTTTTGGTCAGTTTACCATTGGATGGTAGCAGAAAATTCTTTCACTAAAGCTCGTAGCTCCTACAAATGCATAATCCATATATTGTACACACATCAGAAGAATCTTGTAGAAACAGAGTAATCCTTATGCTTCATTTAGAGAAAGGTGCATTTCTAAGATTTAGGTGTACGTTTTTGGTTTCTGTGAGGGTGTAATTCTTTTTCATTGTATTTGGAATAAGAAGAGGCCCAAGCATATAAAATCAAGTGCAGCATACTTTTTATTAAGTTATTTTAAATCAAATAAATTCTGTCCTTTGGTTTGAATTTTTTTTTTCTTTTACAGGTTAATGCATGATATTACTTGAATGGGCCAGGTGAAGCACAGAAAAATAGTTTTAATTTTGAAACAAGAAATAAGTGTGCCTGACAGACTTTACTGTTTATACAGTGTGAAATTAGTCTCACTTATATGTATAGGCCATGCAAATAAAATTTAATAATTTACTGCATAATATGATGCATGGAACCTAAGATTCATGTAATTCTGTTTTTGGCATTATGCAACTGCTTCCTGTGATTATCTGCCTTGGGAACGAATATGTTCTGTTTGCATTCATAGTGCTGCAATTGTAATTCTCTGGAATAATGTTTGAGGAAAAAAATGTAGTAACAGCTGAAACCATGTTGTGTGAGAGGGTGACATTCCTAAAAATAAAAATAATGAAAACCCCACTGTACTTCTTACAGAAGTTCCATTTTAGACCCTAGTTGACTTTTATTAATATTTTGCCAGCCTCTGCTTTGTGGTATGTTCCTTGCTTCCTGCTCCTTATTTGAATAGTATTACTATAATTTTTATTGATGACTGTTTGTGCAAGTTTGTGAGTACTCAGGAAGAATACTGTCTTTAATTTTATCAGCTTTTATTTTCTCCTATGCAAGACTTGCTCGTTGTCCTTTACATGTCTTTCTGCTACCCCTCTTCTTTCTGTGTTGTTATAATTCCTCACTGAAGAGAGAATTTTTCTGCTTTACTCAGTTCAGATTCCATTTCTTTTCATATTGATTTCATATTTCAGAAATACTAGAAAACATAAAATTCTTCTACATTTTAACTCAATCTTTTTCCACGAAGGCTTCATATTGTAATTAATTTTACATCAGGTCTTGGCAATGGAAGTAAAACTCCCAATCTAAATATATACGATACCTCCATAAGAGAAAGAAGAGAACATGTGAGTTTATGGGAAGTAATTTTGCTCCAGCATTATGAAGTCTAGCAAGTCCTGTCAGCAGCCCTTTAACAGTCTGCTGTTTTATAGCAGCCAGAAGAAAATAATATATTTACATTAAAAAAATGTGATCAAAGAAGTTAAGCTTAAGGCCCTAAAATGTCATGCTTATCATAGGTGATTTTGTGAAGTATTGTCGTTACTGAGCAAGACATAATGTAAAGCTTAAAAAGGCATGCATATCATATCACAGTAAATAACAGTTGATGACATTCTTTTCTAACACAGGATTTTGTTAAGATAAACAGAAATTTGCAAGCAAATGGCTTACTGTACCTGGATTTATCACAGTGTTCTCATAAACTGCACATGTGATAAATACTTTCATTATATAGTATGAAACATATGCATACTGTATTGGTAGCACATTGAAAACCTGGAAGTATTTCAAGACCTTCAAGCTAGCAAGTATGTAAAGCAGTAAGATAAAAACGTTAATAATCAGGTTCTGAGTAGAGATTACACAACCATTATTGAAGCAATTCTTATTAAAGCAGTTTTAGTGGATAGGGCGTGCTTTACAGAATAAGAATGTCACTTTCCCAACAGATGCAAGCAATGACTAGTAAACTTAAATGTGCAAAAAGTTAGAGGAAGAGGTTCTGGGTTTTTTGGGGGGTTGGTTTGTCTGTTTGTTTGTTTTCAGAAAAGAAACCCCATTGTTTTGACCAGAATCTGTTGTGTGAAGCTGTAGAACAACAAATGAGTAGAATAAATAAGATGAAGCACAGGCCTTTTAATTCACAGTCCACTCATAAGCAATAAGAAAATAAAGTGTTCTGGAAGTGAAAAGGGAGTTAAAGAAAGTGAGAGCTATTTGCTTAGCTGGAAAATGTTGATATATTTCCTTGCTCAATCCTCAAAGTGTTGGTTATCTAAAAATCTAGGAAAGGATTTGATGATAATTTTTGATGGAAAGTTGACTTTTACCTTTTTATATATCCAAATCACACACACTTAGAGACTTAATTTGGCTGTGTTTTTCATGCCTCAGTAAGACATCTGTTTATACTGTTCTAGCTCCTGGCCAGAACACGTATATAGTAATTTATTGTGGAGATACAATGCAATCGACTTAAAAGATTTAGGATTATCTTTTCCTTTAATATTTTGGCTAAAGTACTGTACCACTTGAGGTTTTTATTTGAAGATTTACTTTCAATCAAGTTGTAAACTTGTAAATTTTTTTTCATATATATGAACAGTTTTATTTCTGTTCTTACACAATTTTTTATTTTTTATTTACAATTTCAAATTGGATATAGTATGAAATGCTAATATTTTTCTAATTTGGGGACTTGTTTTGTTACTTAATCTACTTCATGGTAAGTCCATTTTATGCTTATTTTTAAAGAAAATAAAACGAAATTCTGGGACACAAAACACTAGTCCTCGCAACAAAATGCAGCTGCTAAATCATTAGGAACCTGTCTGACTTGACATTGTGATCAATATCTTGGATCTTGTTTGTGACAGGTGTGGCCCTTTGATGGCTTGTATAGGAAGACTATATGTTTAAATGGAGTAGAAAATTGTATGTTGTAATTTATAGTTATTAGCAGTAATTACTGTTTATTACCTCTCCGTGACTTGGAAATCCATTTATGATGCGATTTAAACACAAGAGATGATGATGCCTGACAACATGTATGAGGTGAAGATTAAAAATGTATTTTTTAGTTCGGTAATTTTTTTTTTCTTAGTTTAGCATTTGACTTTAAACATCTTTTATTTGTAGCAGCTCATCAGTTAATATAACTTGTGACTAATTCTCAGTGTGTTATCCACAGCTGGATACTGAGCTGTCCACTTATTTTATTGTCTCTACAAAAATATTGTGTAGTCTATCGTTTAACTGAGAGACAGTCTCTGGAAATTACCACAGCTTAAACCAGCAGATGTAGACCATATTTGCTGCTACCTAAACTGTGCTGCTTTGCTGGTCTTGCCCAACAATCTTTTCTTTAGACTTAACTTCAATAAGTTTGTTAGGATTTCATCAAAATTCTTTGACGTTTCTGCTAGATACAATGAATGCCAAATTTTTTTTAATTCAGACATGTCTTCTGAATATTTCATATGAAACTGTCTTACAGCATTGAAAGTGGATCTGGTGTTACCGTCTTTTAAAGCAATATTCTTTAATTCTACATTAGACTGCAAGAAGTTTTCTTAAAAGAAATTAAACTCTTAAGAGAAATTATCAGTCTAGGACTTCTTGTGTATTATCTATTTCTCACTTTGATCCCAGAGCAGTCAGTCTGAAGATTTTTTTCATTTTACAGCCTTTAACATACTACCTGTACTTTTGCTGTTAAGTTATTGTAGATACCTTACATTTCTGAATTTCCTTTGAATGTTTTTAGATTAAATGCTAAATTAAATGTTGCTATGAATGGACATGTTTTTACGTATTCTTGGTATGTGTTTTTTTGTTTGCTTTGCTATCATAGAAAGCACATAACTGTCTGGTTTCTTCAGGAATATGGCCTTTTTTGCACATGTAAGTTTAAATTTTTTAAGCAGATGACATGATTATAAAGTCAAATGTGTATTTACGTTGTGGTGGGGTTTTTTTTAAACATTGATAGATCATGTCTATAAATTTTTTCTTATATTTCAGAATAAAGTTTAGTGAATATATTTGGGTTTATGTCTGTATATATATGTATAAACATACATAACTCATGTCTATATATATGTAGCATTACTCCTTCTGTATGAAGCTATCCCTTTATAAATTTGTACCCTAGAGTTGTGAGAAAATACTCATCATTACTGGCTTATTAATGACTTTTGCTTAATGCGTAAGAAAGACATACTTAAATACATTTAAAAAATGAAAATGGGATTGACATGATTCGATTTGTGATTACTTTTATTGGCCTTGGGAGAAGATCTTTGCTTTATCTTCACTTTAACAGTACTTATTGTCAAAAGAGGAAAGAGCAATAATATTGGAGAGGGAATGGTCATGAAAGTCTGTTTTCCAATTTGTATTGATATTAGGAAAGAAATAATGATGTCCTCTACTGTCTTTTAAATATTTTAGCTTAAGTTAGTAAGCTGGTGTGATAAATGACTTGGTACTGTGTAATTCAACTGTGCATCAGGAACAGCAACCTGCTCTAAGAGATGATGTGAACTTTGCAGTAATTGATGCTGTCTGTTGATTTGGTTTTTTTTCTGAAGACAGGTACGTGATTTTGAAATCAAGGGAAACCTCGCTGCAGGCACAGCCATCAAAGATGAGGCTTTTCTAAATTTGTGAGGAATAGTATACCTGTGAGGCTATGGAGTTACCCTAGTATCAGCCCGAAGGGCAGAATTAGTACTTCTTACACACTAAGTAAAGTGTGTATTTTCTGCCCTCCGTGCCCACCCTCCCTGAGTCGTTTGAAGTGATATTCCTGTTAGACATCCAAAGCCATGCAGTCCCAGAATGGAAAAATAAATAATTGGATACAAAAATACAAGTCAATACAAGGAATTTATTGACTCCTCTCAGTCCTTATCCACATGAACAAAGTAGATGGTGATTTGATACTCTATGGTCAAGTCTAAATGGCTTTGAGTGCTGTTTTGTTTATAGAGCACTTGGTGGCCTGTGATGTGCTTTGTGCAAATTTGGGTCAGGATTAAGACTGACTCCTTCATAACTGATAATAGAGCATGAATAGCTAGGACTGGGTATGTGAATAAAGTGTAGACTGATAAGAGGAGTTTTACCGCTGCACTTCAAACTGTTCACCCTATGTGATGTGACAGAATTTGTTCTTGAAATCAGCTGAGATTCAGTGAGCTGAAGAAGTTATCTTTGCAATTGTGGAGTTAAAAACAAACTTGAAAATAGGAAAGCATCATGATGAAAATCTCAATACCTGAAGTATTTGATCTGGATTTTAAAGAGATGTATTAAAATATGGATACACTATGTCTTGGGTAGCTTCCTCTGGAGACTTACAAACCACTATGGAGTATCATCTAGATGATGAACCGAATGTACCAAGACAGAGTTCTTTTATGAACAATGAAAATCTGAATAGGTGTGTGTAAGACAATGATTTTGGTATGTATGATGCACATTCCGCGTAACACGTACAGTTTACTTTGTATAATCATCGCTTTCTTCCTAAATTCAGCTCCTCTCTTTTGCCTTCTTTACGTCTACTTGGAGTAACGACAGAACCAAAAGGGGAACATGGAGCAATTGTATAATTTAACTAATCCTTTCCAGCAATTTTAGTACAAATTATTGATATGCTAATCATATAATTAGTAATCTGTAGATAATGCCAGTTGGTCTTCAGAAATTAATTAGGCTAAAGCTTTGTGACAGTTAGTATTAGAAGTGATTCATAACAGTTTAAATCCTTAATTGCATTTAGTTATAGATTTGCTAATGAAACAAACAGCTGTACCTTTTCCATCTGCTCTGTTAGTCTGCTATTTGAAAGGATTAAGCTTCTCTGCGAAGTATTTTTCACCTTAGTTTGTTTTGGCTGTATTTTATATCTTACCTTGCACCTGGCCTAATTTTTCCAGAGCCCTTCATTGATCTGGTGTGATTTTTCATCTTACCACATCAATGACATTACTCTTTTTGTTACTTTTTCCAGTAACCCATTTGGTTTGCCTGTTTTGGCTCAAGATGGTAGAAATTAATTTAACATCTCAAATGAAATAACATGTATAATTTGCAAGCAGCATTCTTAAAAATGTTGTAACAAATTACTTAAATGATGTTCAATACAATTGAATCCTGTCTAGCCAGTTGCTGATAGATGCAATCTGGACAATATTTTGCAAGAGTTTTTATTGAGAATATTCAACATCAGCTTTTAAGAGCCTATGAAATTGACTGTAAATATGGACCCAAGCATATGGAGCTAAAAAGGAACCTTGTGAGTGACAACAGGATTTTCATGGAAATTTGTATTTAATTTTGGATTTTTTTGCGGAGAAGGTATTGAGGACTGAACTGCAAGGTAGCAGAATTACTTAAAATTTTGTTGTTTGGCCATGAATGCAGATAAGTTGTTCACCCTTCAGATTAGTGAATATGGTTGTTTGCCAATATCATAAATATGGAAAGCACAATTACAATGAAGTGTAGTTAGGTGGATATGTTTCAAATCCCTGTAGCATTTCCCCAGAGGACTGATGATACTGATGTGTGATTCAAAGAAGGGAAGCTACTTTAGCTGTGCCAGCAACTGAATCTTGAGATGCAGCGAAGGTTTTCCACACCAGCCAGAATAATCAAAACTTTTGCACATGTAATCACAAAGTCTGTGATTATTTTGTTGTCTGTTGAATTCTGGGTTGCTTAAACTTGTACTATCTTTGAGACAGGAATGAGAAAAACTGTGCATCTTTGTCTTTGCAGATAGTATGATTTGCATTCATAGTTGTGTCACAATAGATAAACCAAATAGTGACAGTTTGTGAGTGAATTACAAAGTGGTCTGGTCATAGTCTGATGTGTATACATACATGTCCAAGTGTATGAAAGGGATAGAAATTTGGCTGTTAGCTATCAGAATGACATGGCTTATATTATGTGATCAATCTTGAAGCAGACTGAGTCAAAATTTTTTTTCCCAGGGAATAAAAGCCCAAAGATTTGTTCTATCTAGTTGATATGATAAATTATTAAAAACTTTTTTCAGCAACCGGGCACGGCAAATACACTGTTTTGTACCTTTCACAAAGTAGAGATCTGAGGAGCACCTTGTTGCTTTCTTTCTTCTTCTTTGTTTTTATTTTTTTCCATTAATGTGTCCTTTTCTGTTAACGTTTTCAATCCTTCCTCCAAGACAGCGGTAATTCCCGTAAAATGATCCCCATGACAAGGTATCTACCTCTTTTCATACTTCTGGAAGTGCAATTTTGTTGACTTGGACATTGCTTCAAACCTTTGTAAAATTCAGGCCCGCTGAAAGCTTAACTTTTTCATTTCTTAAATGAAGAAGAAAAAATGTGAAAAGGACCTGAAAAAAACATTATTGTCTTTCGTTCTTTCTTTCTGTTAGAATTTATCATTTTGTCAGACTTTATCCTCAAGTTTATTACAACTAATAATTCTTTCAGCGTATTCAGGTAATAATATCCTGCCTAGTAAAGAGAGTAGGTTGATGTGCATAATGCTGCGTTCCTGGACTTTCCAAACGTTGAATACTGCTTAGCTAATAAGCTCAAGATAACATATTTGCTTTTTAAGTTAATGGCACCAAAATGGCTATAGGGATACATTTTCTGACATGGAATTTCTTTGTGTTACTTAATTCTGAAAAAGGAAAAAGATACAATATTTGCTGCATTGTGTTGAAATGTGTTCATTGTATAAAGAATAGTTTGTTTTAAATCAATGGAATTATTCTAAGTTAGTAACACTTTCTAATGTTAATTCCATCAAAGAGACAAACACTTGATCTGTCACACTTTACAGAATATGTAAGACTGTGTAGATTTTGTTTCTCCATTTGCATCTAGAAGGATGCTGAAATTTTACAAATTTTAAATGGCATGTCCCATCACTGAAGAGTTTGAGACTCTGCTAGTACTATTTTTAGAAGACTTACTTTACTGGGAGAAAGGTGAGGTCAAAAGGTATCACTAGATGTCTATGTTTCCTTGTATGATGTGCTGGCCACGTGTTCTTTTAGTGAAAAGGGACAAATTATGCAATGTTTGTATAACTATGCAATCCAAGAAATATTGTAATGTAGAAAAAGTAGAAGCAAGGAATATAGAGACAAGCAGGTAGTTAACCATGAATTACTGATGTAAAACAATTAAGATTGGTCAAAATTACTTGCATGTCTTAATGTTCTTCGTGTAATGAAGGATAATTGTGATACAGAAATCGTAATTGGAGCTGCAGTGATTGAAAACTTGGATGACAGACACACAGAGATGCTGGCAATTTGGATTGTTTCGTTTTGCTATTAGACTTCTGGTAATTACCTGAACACACTTGACAAGGCATCATTAAGTATGACAAAAAGAAAAATCTATCACCATCACATTAAAAAATAAATTCTGTAATGCTGAAAGCTACATCAGTTTTTAGGAAATGGAAAATTTTCTGTCTGATTTTAGTGCTTCTACTATTGCTCCCTTTTTAACCTGTGCTTGACTTTCCTTTCAGATACTGGAGACTCAAAGAATCTGTAGAGTTTTTGAAACAAGAATTGTGAAAAAAGTCTTCTCCTGCCCAAGCTCCTGACTGCGTGACATGTAAGTCATTTAACCATTTGTCCTGATTTCAGCTGGGATAGAGTTAATTTTCTTCCTAGTAGCGGGTACAGTGCTGTGTTTTGGATTTAGTGTTAGAATAATGTTGATAACACACTGATGTTTTTAGTTGTTGCTAAGTAGCATTTATACTAAGTCAAGGACTTCTCAGGTTCCCATGCCCTGCCAGCAAGAAGGCTGGAGGGGCCCAAGAAGCTGGGAGGGGACACAGCCAGGACAGGTGAACCAAACTGGCCAAAGGGATATTCCGTACCATATGACGTCATGCCCAGTATATAAACTGGGGGGAAAGCTGGCCAGGGGCTGCTGCTCAGAAACTGACTGAGCATTGGTGGACGAGTGGTGAGCAATTGCATTGTGCATCCCTTGTTTTGTGTATTCTAATTATTATCATTATTATTATTATTGTTGTTATTGCTGTTATTACTACTACCAATATTATTATTTTCTTCCTTTTCTATCCTGTTAAACTGTCTTTATCTCAACCCACGTTCAGTGTCCATGTTAACACAGTGTTAGCAGAGATTCTGCCTTGCAAGTAGAATATCAGCATCTTCCAACTGATCTATGTTACAAGCTGATTAGTGTACGTTCATAATAACTTAAGGAAATAGATAATGGAATTTTCAGAGGAATTTCTAGGTGAAGTAGGATGGTAGAGCTCACTCTGCAGTAGACAGGACATAAATAGGTTGTTTAAAGAGAAGAAGAGGGGAACGGATTTGGAATCCTGAGTAACTAATATAATAAAAAGAGGTGTTCATGGCTCTAATGACTCCTTCATTTAGCTGGCGAGATGCATATTACCACCATATGTGCTAGGAAAGCCATTCAGTTAAGGTCCTGACTGTAATAAATTAGCAATTGTGATCAACATGTTATTTTATTTGTAACATGGATTTTGGCATTGTTTTCCATACATTAACATTAGTATAAATATATTTTAACATCATTCATATCTTCATTCTTTTGTGAATATTGTTGTAAGAACTTAGGGATTCAGGGTTCTTCTAGAATGGGTGTAAACATTATGTGCCATGTAAGAATCCTGTTGTTAAACATGAACTAACCCTTGTTATACTTGTATTGGTTTTGATTAATTAGTGCCTTTTCCTCTTTCTTATTCCTTCTTCTTTTGCAGAAAGCCTTATATCCACTTAACTTTGCTTTTGCTTTTATCTTGCCCAATATATGCTAGCCTCCAAAAGGAGTGAACTTGAAATCTTAATTGTTTATTCACTAGTCATTCTTTTTAAAGAATTTAAAAATTAATTTGCTACATTAATAATTTTTCTTTTTCAAGTATTTGTAGTTATTATTTTTAGTGTTTTTCAGCTGATTTTTTTAAGGTAGTTGTGAAAATTAAGTTCCTTTCCTAAGTATAGATTTTTTTATCTGGTATGGATGTAAAATATGTGATGCAAATAGAACTGTGTTTGCAGTCGTCGTCTGTTTCAGAATTTCTAATAATTAACTCTGAAGCTTTCCTGTAGGTACTTCTTTGCCTAATAACATGAGCTGTCTTTCTAAATGTAGTTTTATTTCTTACAATTTTCCACTCCTAGATGAGACTTCTGTTTCTGGATCATTATGGTTTGAAATGGCTAATTAATGGTTTGGTTGTGTATTAACATTGTTTTTTAAATATGTAAGATCTTTTATAACAGTGATTTCACAGAGCATTGATAATGCAAGGTGCTCATAGTCTTTACAGACTACACACTCTTTTTAGCAATACTTTAAGGAGCCTGTCATTTTCCAAAAGCCACTTAGTTTCTCTTCAGTCTTATGCTACAGTATGCAAATTTTGTGTGATTCAATCACCAGTGTAAATAATAGCTTTCTCAGAATTGAAATGAGCAAATAATTAATTATTAATAGTTTTGCACTGGCAATATTTTATTCAAAATAAGTTTTCACAAGTTTACAGAAAATTTTAGGGTTTAGACTTTTTCTATCTTCTGAAACATGAGGGGACTAAACAAACAGTATTCACCAAATGCTCTTACTTTGATTAACTGGGGTTATTTTACTAGACCTGCTACATCTTGCTTATCGCTGCACTATCTTAGTATCTTAGAATATTGATATCGTCTTGCTTACTGCAAAGGTCCCAATTTTTTCAAAGGTCCCAGTTTTCTTTATTATTTATTTAATATGTAGTCTGTAGAAAAATAAGTCAGATTATACATTCTACATTTTATTCTGAAAGCAATTTCAGGATTCATAGTTTTCCTGACTTCCCAAGGCTAAATTGACAAATATGGGCTGGCCAGATGGAGAACACTTTCTATTGTTTGTTGGGTATTTAAAAACAAAATAAAGCAAAACAAAACAAAACACCTCCCCAAAACCTCCAGACCCCACAATAATTTTCTTTGCATTTTCAGCTCCACTGTTCTTGAAGATGGAAGTTTATTGTCATGGGACGTTGAGTTTGTAGTTGTGCTAAACCGATCTTTTCTGTCATGTAAGCTTGTACACTTGAGATATTTGACAGGAAAAATTGAAAACTTAAGTTTTACCATATTCTATAGGAAAACAATTATATGAGTGGAGCGATGTATTCTTGGTGACCTGTGTTGCTAAGAAACAAACGGCTGTGTTGTCAATTGATAAAATCCTTCTCTTCTAAGTGTTTTTACCACAAGGTTCATTGAAATGCCTTATTCAGGCTTCAACATCTTAAATCCATAAACCATGAGGTCAAGCTATTATCTGCTTCTTTACTTACTTCAGTCTTGCTCCATCTAGACTAAAATCATTCAGACACCTCACTGTGCACATCTAGTATAAAGTTCCAGTTCTACAGGGAACAAACCAAGACTCTTCCTGTTTCTCCAGATTTATCTCCCTCTCCTGTTTGTTGCCTTGATCCCAGCAATGTGTCTGTCAGGCCTCTATACTGTAGTATATTATACTGTGTTGGTTAGTAGATGGAAGTGAATGACCACTGCATGGCATCACCTGTCACTGCATGGCATCACCTGTCACTGCATGTTGAAAAGCTGGACTGTATAAAGTGGTATGTGGTTAATATGCTGGTTTACCAGATTCTAAGAATTCTGGAAAATGAGCAGGGTATCCTCTAAAATTGTTCTTTTAAAGCGTTTTTCGTTCTTGGTGCTATCTTACTTCTCATTGCAACTAATGTGAAAGCTCCTGACCAGCAAAGTCATATTCAGTGATTATCAAATAATTATCAAGCTGCTAGCATAGAGAGTTGTGGTGAATGGAGTTCAATCCAGCTGGCAGCTGGTCACAAGTGGTGTTCCCCAGGGCTCAATACTGGGGCCAGTCTTGTTTAACATAGAATCACAGAATGTATGGGGTTGGAAGGGACCTCTAAAGGTCATCTAGTCTAACCTCCTACAATTTCTAACAGTTGAAAGAGGCTAGCATTTATATTAGATCTAAATTTAGTAGAAGTTGATTGTTCCTGCTGTTCACAATAAGATATTGCTTCAGTGGCAGGCAAATGCAGGATCATGACAACATCCCAAGCTCTGAGGTAAGAATGTTTTTGCCACATGAGGTCTCACCTCCTTGGGACTGTGAAAGTTAGTAAGTTACACAGTGCCAGGGAATTTCTCTACTTGCTGAAAGTCAGTTGTCCATACTGTTTTATTATTTGTACAAGGGAGTAGAGTTTTGCCCAGGATGTTGCTTAAAGTTTCCAAAGTTTGGGAGTGTGTACAGGCTGTGGGTCGTTCTCAGTTGGCAGTTGGCTTGCAGACAACCTGTTTGGAAGGTAATAGAGTTTGATAATATGGACTTGTTCTGTTCTAGGGCAGTTAGTCTGAGTGCTGGAGAGTAGTCTTGGGCACAGTTAAGTTGTAAGTACAGCTGTAACCTTCAGTACCAAGTTTTGTATGCCTGCCTAAGCTCAGAACTCAGTGGAAGACATATTTTAGGTATTCTTGCATCTTGTACATCTAATCAGCTGAGCACTGGAACTTTACATGTATAGTTCTTGGGATCTTCTGCTCTAGTTCTATGAAACTCAAGAATATGTGCATCTTTAAAATTTCCAGTGTAACAGATTACTGTATATTCATTCATTCTGAGCACTTCTTTTCCCCTGTAGTGAGTTACAGATTATAATGCTTTTTTGCAGTTTTTCTGTGTAGTACAGGGATATAGAATTTCCATGCATTTATTGTTTTTTAAAGTAGAATGTACAACCTAGAAAATTATCCAGAATTCATGGAATATTCTACACAGACCTCCAGCAGTTATTTCAATGCCTAATTTTCAGTAATGTTGAAATTCTGTGCCTTACTTCTGTCCTGAATTTGTCTACCTTCAACTTCTAACTAGAGGACCTACTCCTTTCAAAATCTTTGTGTGTTGCCCAACATCCACTTCCCATGGGATAATCAAGATGATTTTCAGCAGTTATATATATATACACCAAGCAGTTTCAACTCATCCCTGAAATTTCCAGGGGATAGTTAAATTGGGATGAATTACAGTCATGGGTAAGAGCTCCAGGAATATTTGGAATTCATTAAACAAAAGAACAAGTTAGGGAAGGTTACTATGTTGTGTAACTGATAAACACGCTGTGAGCATTTATAAACCAGATAACCGCTCTCTGGTTCAGTGATAATGAAACAACAGAAAGGAACTTCTCTGGATCACTTTTCTTAATGCATTAGCCATTTCAGCTGAGAAGGGCAACAAATGATTTTAATACTAATTCATTATAGTGATACTGTTAAATGATGAATCTCTGATTAGACTCAAGAGGATAGGCAGTTGACCACCTTGGTTGAGATATGAAGTGAGGCTTAAATAATATGATGGTCTTGCATGATTCTCAGCTTCCAAACTAGTTCACTGAATATAATGTATGCCAGTCACTTTTTGAAAAAACATTTCAAAAAGTAAAAAAAAGTAGAATTGTCTCCCTGTTTGTGGTGTCGTTATACATATTTCCACTTTCCAGGTTATTATTGCATTTTAAAGATGTTTCATAATTCTGTCTTCTTATATCACAAGCTGATGATTAATTCTTACTTGCTTATCAAATGCAAATGACATGCCTTGAATAAAGAATACCCTTAGACTGTGTGCTCGCTAATACAAGAATTGTCATGGCTCCTGAGTTCCAGAAGTGTCCATCCCATATAGGAAATATCTTTGTAAGTGAGTAATAGCAAAGGGTTTAATATTAACAGAAGAAATAGAATATATAGAAGATTTTCACTGATTTTATTTTTAGCCTTCAATAACTTGTAGAAAATAGCATTGAATAATACATTTTCAGCTGGGCCATACCCTAAACCTGGACATCACATGTGGCTCTGGATGCTGTGGCAACTGCAGCTGTGTTGTCAAGGAAACAGCCTTGTGCTCAGTAGGCAAAACCAATGAGGATTAAGCAAGGCTATATTATAGCTAAGCCTCTGTGACCTTATCAGGGATCAACAAGATCTGTCTGTTCTTTACTGTGCAGGTGTCCCTCAGGAGAGAGGGAGATATGCACAGGCAAAACCATACATGCAATATACCTGATTTAAATGTCAGACCTGGATTATTCTAACAAGTGAATGCATTTCCCAGTTAGAAGGATTAAAAGACTCCGTTTGTGTAAGTAAAATGTTTACATAAAATAAAATTAAATAATAGAAAGGAAAGTAATGTGACATGTTTTTCTGTAAGCTATGAAATGAGGAAGAGATAATTGAAGTATGTTGAACTCTGGAAGTCTTTTTGATCTTTGTTGTAGCTTTAGAATCAGGCTGAAATTCACACACAAGTACGCCACTATAAAAATATGTTAATTTCCCAATGATACGAAACAAAGTTTGTAGAACACAGACATGCAGGATAGTTGTGAACAGTTTCAAGCACAGTATTCTTCTTTAGTAAAAGGAAATACTAGGTGTGTCACTGAAGTAAGCTCACAATCCAACATACACGTATTATTTCATCCCAGTTTTTTGTATCTAAAAGAATCAAAATGCAAGTGGAACTGAGATAAATAAGTGCAAGAGAAAAATGCCTAATTGTTTTTTGCTGGGTGGAGAAGGAAGTTGAAAAAGTTGTTTAAATTGCTATCAGAAGTTAATTGATTTCTGCTTAAACTTTAAAATATTTTTTCTTTTTGTTTCTAAAGCAAAATGTTACACTTTATTTGAAGCGTCTTAATAAATAATAATGAATGAACAAGCAAGTAAGTTTTACACGCTTTTGCAGAATCTGTAGAGTTTATTGTGCTTTTTTATATTGTCACCTAACATCAAAGCTGTTTAAATGTCTTTCTTAGTTATCCCTATGTTTTAGTTGTTAATCTGCATGTATTAACCATTGTATTTTTCTTGTTTCAGTATCTCTTGTGGCGTTACATGCCCATTTAAAAAAAAAGTAAAAAATTAGTATTTATCTGCAGATAATGCCAGATGAGCCTTTTTCAGTATAATACTGTCCCATGTCTTGTACAGAGAAGGGAGGAACTGAACCAAACTGTGAAATGAGACATATCTGATTATCATGGTGATTTTGCTTCTAACATGATCTTGTGATTTATTTTCTTTCTTGGTGGTTTTTTTTTTTTCCTACAGAAATTAATCTAACACTGCCAAAGCCAATGCATTTTGTCAAATTTTGTTTATTCTTTCCTGGCATCCCACTCTTTTTTTTTTTCAGTGCTTTTGTATTTCTTTCTTTTTTATATCTGATTATTTAAAATACCTGATTTTTTTTTCCAGAATTACTGTTTTTACCTTTTCATTCAAGTTACAGAAAAATTCTATGTGTAAGTTACTTCCTTTTAGAGAGAGTTCAGACATTTTGCAGCATGGTTAAGGCCATTAGAGAAAACTTGAAATTGACCTAATTTCATTGCTTCACTTCTGAGAGTTGCCACTCTCCTAATACAATTTTCTGTCACAATGTCAGGGGAAGAAATGAAGCGAAGAGGACAGGGAAGAATTGTCCACTTTTGTGAGCTGAATATGATGTCAGTCTTCTTGATTATGTAAAATACACAATAGAAAAGTTAGAGATTAGAGCATATTCAATGCTTAAATATTTAATTCTTAAATCAAGGTTGTTAGACTACATGCAGCAGTTAGCTTAAAAAACTGTGTCTTAAGTCCTTGGAGCAAAGTCCAGTATGATCCAGATACACTCAGAGAAACAGAATGTTAATATTCAAAATAAAAATATTGGGAAATGTGTTGTGCCTCCCCAAAAGTTTCTTATTCCCATTCCTTCTTTCCTTATTAGTTTTTACTTTCAATTTTCTGGTGGTTTCGTACCGGTGTCATATTTAGTCCCTTTAGTATCACATATGATTTCATCTTCTCATACTTCTGTTTATTCCTTATGTACCTAATAGTTATTTTGAAGGTCAGGTACAGAGCTGGATACTTTTTTTTAATTCATAGTCTGCATCTTGACCTTTTTCCCCTCCTTGCATGTTTCTTAATTTTGTACAAATAAATTTGTCTTTATTCTGTATTGCTCCATCTTCTATCTATAGCTTTGTGATCATTTTTCTTTCAATCACTAAAATCCATACTTTTGTTAAATAGCCTGGATTCCAGAAGGAGTTTGATGTGAATTCAATTTAATATTTAATCTAGGGTTCACTAATATGAATGACCTTGACTAGTCAAATCACTGATTTAGGGAGCAACAAGTGGAATCTAACTTTTTTCTTTAAACCAACTCACTGCTTTGACAATGTGCCGGTAAACTGCTGCAAGTTGTCTGCTACCCTGCCACTTCTGCAATCCTGAACAACAGGCAGAGCAGCAGCAGTCTCTCCAGTTGGGTTATTTGTGGACAAATAGGCAGATCAGCCTTTCCCTGCTCATGGAGTGAGTTAGATACATGCAGGACATCTCATCCCCCCTGTGCATGTGCTGTGCAGCTGATCTGTGTGTTCATAACAAATCTAAGATATTTCTAATGCTGTAAATTTACAGCAGGCCATCTGTACATGTCCCCAAACCATGTGTCCAGGTGTTCCAACTTGTGTAGTAGATCTCTTTTCTTCCATGTGAAATGCTGGCAAATATGATTTTCTTATTCCATTTTAAATTACTGGTGTAACTTTGGTCCATCTATTCTAAATGCCTTTTCCCAAAGGGATTTAATTTATTGGATCAAATTCAGGAGTAGTCATTGTAAACATATTACTGTGAAAGCAGATTAATTCAGTATGGAGGAAACCAGAACGAAACCTACAGTACTCTACTTATTTCTAATTTTTCTTCATCTTTCACTTTATGTAGCTATTTACACTGCTGTAAAATGGAAGAACAGTTTTACCAAATTGAAGTGTTCACGTTTGGCATATATTTCACATTGACAGAACAGCTCTGGAAAAAAATGAGATTGTGGAAGACCTCAAGCGTTTAGGCCGCTATTGTCAAAGGGCTGAACAGAGAACTGTCATTTTAACCAAAATAAATAAAAATGTAATGTGCAAGGCAAATTAATTTAGTCCTATGCTTTTCTCAAATCTTTTGCATGTGAATTCTATCCCCTTCGATTATGATGCATTAATTCCGTTGTTGTTATGAGATTATGTGTTTATATGAATAAAATATGTTGTATTATTTTTGCACTGTATTGTAATATTTTGAATTTGGTGCACTGTTCATAACACGTACATGCAAATCTGTACATTTGAAGTTTGTTTTTTCCTGATTTATCTTTAGACTTCTGATCTGATTTACACATTTAAAAGTAAGTTTCTCATGAGGGTGACTTAGTAGCCACAAATCACTTTCTGAAGAGTTTTTGGTGAATGAAAGCATTCAAACTTGAACACATTTTTTCAGGTTACAAAATCCATATTTTTTGGTGGGTATATTAATCAATAGATGTGTTGTTTCTTAAAAAAATTAATATATAGCAATATATTGTATGTTTTAAGTTAAAGACTGTCAGCTACAGTAGCTATCTGTGAAAAAAACAACTAAAGACTTTTGTAGTATGTATCTATGTATCACTGCAATAATAGGTAGCAATAGATAATCCTAGCAAAAATCAACGGTACTGCTCTAACAACTAGCCAGAAGTACCTCATGCTTTTGCAAATTTCTTGCCCTATTTTCCTGAGATTAATTGACTTTTTTTAATGTAGAAAATTATGCAAAATGTTTACATCAATATTTTTCTATTCCTGTGCATACTTGACTGCATTTTTGTTGTTGTTATTTGCTCCTTTAGTATTTGTATTATGTGTCTTTTGTATACAAAAATAATCAAACAAATAGAAAAACAGCCAGTGGTAGGCTTTAAGATCTGCAGATATTTTTAAAAATCAATTCGTTGTCAGTGTGTTTTTTGCATGTGTGTATGGTTTACATACTGATTTTCAATTTGCAATGCAGTTTAAACTTAGATGGAGAACCAGCCTAAAGCTTCAATTGTAAGACTGTTATCACTATGTTTGAATCCATATTCTTCCTAAATTCAAATTGTTTGACAGCAGCAGTAGTTAACCATATTGAAGATGGTTTTATGGAGGCTTACGATGATCCAACAAGCAGTGTACAAGCTGGACTATGCTTAAGTACTTCCCCTGTGGCTCATTGCATCTTCCAGGAGGCTTTCAGGTAGAGAGCTACAGAGCTGTGAAGCTGTAGGTCTGCACTGGAGGAAAGTGAAGAGTGGGTCTCAAAGCTGTCTCCTGTCTGTAACTAGGGAATATTTATTGAAACAATGCAAAACATGCATGTTTTCCATTACTACTTTTATTTAAAGCACCAGTATTTCAGTTTAATGGTTTAGAAGTGATAGAACAAAATCCAGAAAGTTATTAATAGACAAATTGAGAAAACATGTTCAACTGATTTGCTAACACTCTTTGGTGTTTCCATTTCTAGTCTGCAATTTTGATAGAATCCAAGTACTGGTGGTGCTTCCACTGAGAGATATAACGCTCTTTTGGAAGTAATACAGTTCATCCAGTTAAAAGACCTTCAGATTGGCTGGGAAAAGCACACAAGAGGATCATTTGGATTACCAATTCTGGTTTTTAAGGCTATTAACAGGCCCACATCCAAGAAGATGACTATTTTAGTGCTTTGCTTAGGATTTATACTGAGGCACATGGCTGCTAACACAAAACTGTTCTGCTTCCTTAGAAGGTATTTAAGTCCTTTCAGACACAAGAACATAGAAATGGCTGTACTGGATCAAAGCTGTTGTTCGTTTTCCTGGTATTCAGCCTATGGTTGGAGTTCATAACCCATACTTCAGAGAAAAAGGCAAGAATCTGTTGCATTTACAGAATAATCAGCCTAATAAAGAAAATTTCATGTTAGGTTCTCCCAGTGACTGCTTGTGAGGCTTGATTTATATGTGAAGACTGCTCCGTTCAGTTGGATGGAGAAAATGAAAGAAAGGTAGAAGTTACTTCTTAGTGCTCTGTGTAAAGGAGAACAGTAAGGAAGATTGATAGAAGGAAAAGGAAAGACAGAGACCCATAGATTGACAATGACAACGAGTAGCTGACAGTGTGTTCTGAAGAGTCAGTATTTGATGGATACTGCCTGAACAAGAATGGAGAAATTGTGTTAAGATTCGGGGTAAAGTTTGAAGGAGAGTATATGATTGTGTCTGCCGTGAGTGTAGTGAGAACCCTGGATATATTGTAAGGGGAAGAGGCTTTTGAGATATTGATTGATGTTAATTGCATTTCCTGATACGCAGCATATTAGGTAACTATGATAAGAGACCTACATGATATCTCAAGAGCTCCATGTTCAGCCTCTGATAGTAAACAAGAGAAGAACGGCAAGGTTGAGAAAAAGCGGGGTTTGAGCATTTCTTTTCGTCAATTTTGAATGTACTGCTTTTCAGTTTCTGAGTAATAGCAGCCCAGTTTATTTTCATTGTATCATTTGCTGTTTTATAAGCCCACATAGTCATCTCCTTTCTAAATTAGAGAGTCCGGGACTTTTTTCCCTTTTGTGAGGTAGTTTTTCTATACCTCTCCTTATATTTTTAACATTATATTTTAAATTCCTGTCTGAACTTCCTCCTGTTATTTTTGTATTCTTCTTGTTTTCCTCTTTTTTGATGTGTGATTCTTAGTACTAAGGTCAGTACCACTAGTATAGATATGTCTTTGATTTCTGTAGTCCGTATGAACACTGATAACATTCTCTTCCATTCTAATGTTTATGCCTTGTTTTTCCTTAAGATTTTGAGCAACTTTAGATATTGAGAAGAGTGGTTTCTTTCTTAGTAGGTGCATTTGATTGCATGTCCAATATATGTGCAAGTAGTTTGTTTTTTTCGTTCAGTGTCTACTGGGTTTGTAGTTATCAAGGAAGTTGTATTTGCTAATGTGATTTTCAAAGTGGAAATTGAGTCTGTCCATGTTCTCTTGGTGTAGAGTAGAGCTCAGATAAAAAGCACAGACAGCTTGCATATCTCATACACTGGAGCTTGTGGAGGTGGGACTAAAGGTTCTTGTTTTAGCTCACTTAGTCATTTGTTTCTCCCCATATATTCCCCTTTGCTTGAGATAATAAAATAGGATGTGCTATTCTCTGACACACACACATGCTTTTTTTTAAAAAAAAAAAAAAAATGTCTTTCAAGAGCCTAGGTTACAAACTCCCTGTCTGTTAAAGGAGATAGAGTATTTAACAGAGCAATGTGGTGTCTCAACAACCAGAATCACAGTTAGGCAAACATATATTCTTTCATCCAGTGGTCCCTGTAGTCAGGTGGCTATCATGTTCTTGGGAATTCGGGATTGTGAATTTCCTGGACTGCCGCTCCCTTCTTAAGCAATATTAAATTCCTTAGTCTGTAGCATTAGGTCTTTTTTAGAGGTCTCACACTGTTTAGCAGGGCAGATTCATTAACTGCAGGTTAATGTTCCCTTTGAACTTTTTCAAGGAATTTTCAACTTACATATCTTTTAAATCTTCTAACAATATAGTTAAATGGAAGCTTCAGCAGAACCCAACAGAAGAAAACTAATTACACTGTACTAGACACAAGCAGCACTTACCTTACTTCTGCAACTTAAACATATGCTTTTCCAAAAATCCTTTTAAATATCACACTTCAGTTTTGGCTGAGCGTAACTTTCACTGTTTAGGACAGGTATTAAGTCTGCAGAAATGACAGGTATTAGATGTGCAGTTCCTGTTTTGCTGACAATGTGAGCTTCACATAAACCTTTAATAAAATTTGGCATAACTACATGACCTTGCTGCATCACATTTACTTGACAAGGTACTATTTAAATAACCTGTCACTTTGCTGGAATCTTGATGACTGCAGAAACAGGTATTGCAGGGTTTTTTTAAAAATAAATATTCTGATCCATTTTATTATGTTGATACAATTTTATTTTTTTTAATGTTAGTGTTCAACTGTGCTTGCCCATACAAGAGTGTTAATGTCTCTGATTATTTTATTCCAGCTAGAAATTCCCTCTGGTTGATCTCTAAATTTTCTTCTTATTGACATGTCTGCAGTAAATTTATCCTATGCTATACCTTAATGAAAGGAATTGGGTAGGACATAAATCCCATGTTGAGATGCAAATCTTTGCCAATCTATGGGCAGAAGTGTTAACAAGATTGTTTTTCAAGATCTGTAATTCTTTGCTAGAATAAAAGAGTTCAATTAGAAGAGACCTACAGTGATCATCTAGTCCAACTTATTATGGTATTCAAGACTGACTCCTGTTCTTGTTACTCTTCAGTGATTTCTGTGTTCCCATGAAGTCTCTTCGCTGGGCTTTGGTGATTTTTTTCTTTAAGCATAAACCATCTACTGATGATACTGATTTGCTTACCCATTATAATTAGATTCTTTAGTGATAATTTGCAGTTCTTATGGAGTCTAATAATATATAACCAATTTCTACTGAACATTATTTAAAATCAGAATGAATTTTATTTTATCTGAAGAAATGGAATTGGAAAGACTACGGGTTTGTGGTCCTGCTTTTGAATAGCTCCATGGGCCTTGAAAGGATATGATTAAAACCTCTGCTATTAAGGGAAGAATGAGTATACCAGCATCACTGAGTATAGAATTTGCAGCTGTGTTTAAGTTTTGCCCCTTCGGTGTATTGACTTTCATTTGTTTTTTCTAACTGGGAGTATTATTAGAAGGTAGTCTAAATTTATTAGTCTGGATTTTCAAATGTTTTAAACCAGCATAAGTCAATATGAGTCAGGGCAGCCAAACTATTTTGTTGGGTTTAAAATAAACTATAAGAAAAAAATTACAGAAAGCATGTTTATTTTTGGAAGATATTTAAATGGAAAATATTCTACTTCCTCAGGTATGAAAAACAGGTATATTTAATAAAATAATATTTTGTTACAAATTTATTATTTATTATTATGACTTCTTGTTGGCTTCTTTGAAGAATAGTTCCGTATTCTTTGTCCAAGTGTATTTATAATATATTTCCCAGTCTTTTGCTCAATTAAAAAATATTTGTATTTTAACTTTTGCATTTTTATGACCCAGAATACTGTTCATTTTGCACTTTTGAAGTTTTAAGTGACCAAAGGAGGCACTCCATGTTTTTGATCTTTTCTTAAGCATCCAGTAACAGTACACATGACCTTCTTTGTGACAGTTCATTTTGTTTCCTACCTGTATCTTATTTCTACTTTCATTCTTGTTTATCTTCTTTACCTCTCCTCACTTCCTTGTGTTCCGTTCTATGGATTACTTCACCAGTATAAGTTACTTGTCAAGCTGTCTAAGCTCCCCCTCAGAAATCTAGTGGTGGGTGGTACAATTCAAATATTGGTATTGAAGCAAAAAGGAAATGCAATGCTATTTAATTGATTCTAATAGTTAAGAGGCACAATCTTAGAATCATAGAATCATTTAGGTTGGGAAAAAACCTTTAAGACTGAGTCCATTAATTCAGTCTGAACCAATAGCAAAAGCACTTGCTGTGAGAGAATGGGATAACTAAAGCACAGGATGGAATCGTTTCTATGTGTTTCTCTTTTTTGTATGATTTGTTAATTTTCTAAGATACTGCAAGAATCATTATTGTAATAAAATTTTCTGTTTTGTTGGCATTTGATATTTACTTACCTTTTGTTGCTGTGGCTGGTCTATTCTGCAGCTTCTCCCACAGTGAACTGAATTCATTTGCAGTGTTGTCATACTGCAAATGAGTGGGAAACAGAACTAGTACTTAGCTTACGTTCAGGGCAAAAGTAGGGGAACCCAGGCATGTACACTAGCAACCTGCTTTGGAAAATGCTGGAATTAAAATAGGTGCAACTAATAATTTAGTTGCTTTTGAAGTGTGTTCCTTCAAAACTAGTGAGTACTCTTCATGTAGTTTTGGCAATTTGTGACAGTTAATTTCGTTATTCTGTTCCAAATCTTCTACTGTCACATACATTTGAAATGGGTTTTCCAGTATATCCCTGTAAGGAAAGTTCCTTCCATTTTTTTCGGAAACCTGCTCGTGGTGCCACTGAAAAGTCTTCATGGAACTTCAAAGCATGTAAGATCTAGAATTTCGGTTTTGATTTCTTGTTAACAAGCAACTCATTTAAAAATAATTTCTTTTTTTGAAATTAAATGCTAGATTCTTGGAATTATTTTTTTTTTCCTTACATTGCCCATGAATCAAAAAATATGGTGGACACAGTTACAGACTATGTCCTTAATAATATAATTTTGTCCTGATTTTGTGGAGGACTAACTGAAGAGTTACTTCTCCTCTTATGGATTTCCTGACTGGATTCACTGAAATAATCCATTAAGTATTATTAGTTTTTGTCTCTGCAGTGCACCCCAGTGGAGTGCACCTGGCTTACGTTATTGTTTGCTTCTTGCTCTCTAGTTTCCTGGTGTCCCACAGTATGCCACAGTCACTGTCATCATCCTAGTCCCGCTATCAGTATTTGGGTTAAAAAACCTGTACTTTCCTACTTAGGTGAGGAATTCAAATCCATACTATGTTTCCCTTATTAATGCAGTGAACTTGTTTATATGATTTGATTCAGATATTTTAGTGTTTCACACTACTCCTCTGTTGGAGTGAACAACAGTTTTTCCTGTTTTGTGTACTGAACACAATAGGCATTCCGCTTACTATTTTTCTTCCATATGCTTTTATATGTGTACAAGTTATTAAACTAATTTAAAACCAGTCATTCTGCTTCTCTCGTTTTAATTCTTAATTTTTTTGCACTTGCGTGTTGTCATACATTTGTTAGTAACTTTTGAGGTACCATAAATGGGACTTCATTATTAACTGACCAATAAACTGAATTCTTTCATATCTACAAAACAGTTCCAGTAAATATATTTTCTTTTACTCTTAACTTCTTTACTTACCCTTCACTTCCACCAGTACAGTATAAACTGTATGATATTACTGTCTAAAAATTGAGTATGTCTAAGACAAAATTACCCTGTATTTGATTGATGTAAGATTAAAAAGAAAAAGCAAATACAAAAATTAAAGGGAAGAAGTTAGATCGGAATTCTACAGTTTGAGTGGAGACCCACTTAGGTATGAATATGAAATGTTTATGGATAGACATATGTTTTGTGGCAGGAGGCTGCAATTTTCCTCATGCATAATAGGGACAAATTAATAAAGTTTTTCAGGTGCACTAAGAAATATAATTATGTGATAGATCATACATGTTTCTACATTTTTTTTCCTGTATCTTGTGTCACTGTTCTATACTTTCAAGAAACTGAGAAGACTATGAAAGAATAGGATTTCCAATATTAAATAAGAAAAGGTCTGCACAGAAAGTTGGAGGGAATTGCAGGAAGTTTTTTTCCTAAATATTGGTTGATTTCCTGCTTTAAGCCTCCTCTGATTTTCTAGATACTGTAGCAGCCATTTCCTATGAGAGTGTGAGACTATTTGTATTAAATGGTACAGTGATTTTCATGCTCAGTTTTATGTAGTGTGCGTAGCAGTACTTTAGATCTGAAGTCATGATGAACCACACAGTCGCTATTTTGTTGTTTTAAACTCGGAGTATCTGGGAAAGACAACTTAGATTTTAGCCTCGTACTGGATACACGAAAACACCCCTTTTCCATTTCATTCATGAAAAAATGTTTCCTTTTATCTAGCAATCTTTGACTTGATTACAGCATTCTGGAAACTATTTTGCTTTGTTTTCTTTATTGAATGCTAAGGTAAGGGCATTCAGAGAAATATTTTTGTTTGTGTTTTGTGGTTTGTTTCATAACAAGAAAACATCAATACGAGACAGCTATCTCTTCATAGAGATAGGAAAAATCAAATTACATTAATTTTCATTATAAATAGATGTCAAATTACAATGCAATAGCCTTTGCTTTTGTCAAAACTAGAATGTACATAATTACACATATTAAAAAAATCTGTGTGTAATTACCATAATGAAAAAGCCATCATTTCAATTCTAAAGCACATCAGGAAACAAAATTAACAGAGTCTGCCAACACATTCGATTCGTCCATCTTTGACATGAAATTTACTAAACGTACGTTTAGTAAGGAAATTGTGATTTTTTTTTAGGTTTCTTCATGCAGATTTCATAATAGAAAGTGAAAATCTGTGTTCTTGTCTAAAGCAAAATAATTATAAAACTTTCTCAAAAATAAGAGCATTATTCTAGTCAGTCCTTGGAATTAGAATTGTAAATGTTTCTCTCCCCTCTAGCCCCCCGATCTGTTTCTTTTCACACGTATGTATGTCCCTGACCTCGGCCTGATTGGCAAGGGAACTGCAAGCTCTTAGTACTTTTTCCCACATGTCAGTGAGATGATGTTGGGAATACTAAATGGATTAATAGCGTAACTAATACTTAATTTATAAAAGGTGTCATGTATGCCATTTTACAGTAAACAGTTTACTTAATAATACAAGTGTTTTCTGTCAGTAAAAAAATACTATGATTAGAAGAAAACATTTTTAATTGTTTTTACAGATTATAAAGGCATGTGTCAGTATATTGTGTGCCTGCTGTTCGGATTTGCTTTATTTGGTTACAATTAGTAAATATTAGTAAACATGAACTTTCAGACTGGTTTTGCCCTCCATGGTCACTAAGCTGCTCCTTCTAAACCAAATTTTACTCCATCTCAACTTTTCCCAGCCTTCAAATCATAAAGAACAGGGCTGCCATTTCATCCCCAGGTGTGTGCATTCCACATGTCAGGTTATGAACTTGATTAGAGAAGCAAAATTGGATGTGGAAGCTGCCAAAAATTATTAATAAAACTTGGCAGCAAAAATAAGGTTGCTTTCAAATTGGGCATGTAGGGTAGGTGTTCTGTAGGTAAACTCACAACATTTTTGTGGTCTTAGAGACCTTGCTGTTCATCCTAAGATCCCAGTGAGTACAATCAACAATAAAATGTTATGTAAGGGGGAGACTGAAGGTTATCTATTATAGTCAATATTGCCTAGTTGTGGTTTCTTTAATTTTCATTCAAATTTCCTTTTATATCTTCTGTTTTCTTTGAAGACTCCTACTAAACCATAAAAAGTATGTTGGCCTTACACCTTGTATTTATTTCCTCAATCTTTCTTTACTATTTTATTAAAAGAAAGGGTAGCCCCACATCTCATGCAGACTTTAGGTCCAAGCCTTAAGTTCGAAGGGGCCTGTAAGAAGGCAGGGGAAGAACCGTTCACAAGAGTTTGTAGTGATTGGATGAGGGGTGATGGTTTTAAGCCAGAAAAGGGTAGATTTAAGTTGGACATTAGCAAAAAGTTCTTTAATATGGGGGTGGTGGATCACTGGAACAAGTTGCTCAGAGAGGTAGTGGAAGCCCCAGGCGACAATCACGGTCAGGCTTGATGGGGCTCTGAGCATCCTGACCTGGTTAGAGATGTCTCTGCTTTTTGTAGAGGGGTTGGACTAGATGGCCTTTAGAGGCCCCTTCCAACCCAACACATTCTGTGATTCTATGGTTCATCAAGATGAACAAGATTCTCCCAGTATTTTTATGCTGGTCTGGGTGGAAAGAGTGGGGTCTCATGAGAAACGGCTGGGTATCATGCTTGGACATGAGTGAAGTCTTCAATTTCCATAGATATGCTCCTAGAGGGTGTTTGTGATGATGAGGCTTAGTTACTCTTTTTTTTTTCTGGGTTTTATTGCTGTTTGTCTCTCAACTCCTTCCCACTTGTTACTCTGACTGCATACTAACAGGTAAGATGATTCACATTCTGTAAGATCCTGTTTCTCTTCGTTGACCATACAGGGACCCTATATAGCTCAGCTACAAGCTCAGGTATAGGCATCGGGTTAGGTGAGGTGAATCCTGATTTGTCTTTCTGAAAGTATTATCTCTTAGGGAGCACACATTGGACTCAAAGTTCAGCTCAGTCAAAGTCATTAAAGAGGGAACATTACTTTCTTGTTCCAAGATGGTCAAGTTATGGTGACCTTTCTAGTGTGTATTTTACTTGACAGTTGGCTGTGTTTTGCTGTCCTCTAGTTGCCTATAGTACTTTCAGGGTTGCTTCTTCCAACTACAGATTTATCTACATTTATTGAACAGAAAAACTTTTGCTATAATTTCTCTTTCCCCTCTTTCCCGCTTTCTGTTGATAGATTCTGAAACTTTGATACAGGCTATGAGTTAATGACTGAACAGTGTATTTCCTTTTTAAAATACAGTAATAAAATGTGGTTACATGAAATAGATGTATACACATTAACAACTTTCTACGGCAGAATGGGAGATCCCCTATCTTGTTTCTGTTTCCCTAGTTCTGGCCACAAGTGTGTGTTACTTACCTTGCACATGAGCATAGCCAGCTCACTAGAATGTCACAAAACTAGGTTGGGAAAACCAGAAGCTGTTTAACTCATTAAATCTTTAATCTTGAGATCATATAGATGCTGTATCCTGGACAATCAAACAGTGTGGGGAAACTGCATTACTAAGTGTGGGAAGGAAGGAACCATCAAAAGCGAGAAGAACAGGGAAAAAGTGATGAAGCAAGACCTTTTCCTTTCAGCACTGTCAAACTGCAGATTTGTTCCACTCATGAGCTATCATCTCCACATTTAATACAGCTGCTCTTCACTAAATAGAATAACTGAAGTTCATTGTGCCATAATTTACAGTTCCTTATTCTACTGTCAGGTTGTGTACCTGTGTCTTAGCTCACCTGAGTTCTTGTTTCAGGTGTGAGTTATTAGATTCCATATCCATTCTAAATGGCTACATTTACATCCTCTGGTTTTGGGTAATTTAAATGAATTGATCTTCTAATTAGGTCTTATAATTAAAGGACACTGACACGGTATACCTGAAATAATATTTATGTTAATACTGAGCTTTATCAGTGGCACGAATTTAATTCAGTAGTTTTCAGTTATGTGAACACAGTGAGAAATTAATTAAGAATTATCTCGTGCATTTGCTTTCGTTCACCTCTTAGTAAATTTTGTTGTAAACTGGCTAAAGGCTTTTATGAGAAATTAATTAATAGATGTGGAACCACACACAAAAACTAACTATCCCTAGTAGGTTTAAAAAGAGTTCAAGGAAAATATATTTTTTTCCTGTTAAATAAAGCATACTGTATGTATTATTCTACATACAGAATTTTTAGATCTAAGATAAAATCACTTTGCCTTAAGTTCCTGCAGTTACAAGGACTTCCCAATTTCCTGAATTATTTCTAAAAATTCAAATTGAATTATTACAAAATTGCAAAGGTTAGGGAACACAAAAGAACGTTTTGTTACACTTAGTCATCATCTAGATAGGCTTATAGTATTTTGTTGAGCGGATTATTTTCAGTTATTTCTTTCCAAATCGTTTGGTCCCTTTAAGAAAAAATAGACGTAGAAAATCTTTCATCAGTGATGCCAGCTTTTTATGTATTTTATGGATAAGTAGGAGATTTCAGACTCCAAGCTGATTACTAAAATTACAAAAAAAGTAAGAGAGAACTAAAACTGAATGGAAATATTTTTCCTATGATTATGATGATTTATAGCACATTTTGTTTCTGAAAGATACAATTGTAAAAATGTTTCCATTGCTTTTTTGGAGGATTTTTATGTTTGCATGTTAAACTCTGTAAATGTCAAGAAAGAAATAAATATTTTTGATCACAACCATAGTAAAATAATGACAGTCCTTTCCCACACACTGCTCAGTTGACATGGAAAAATCCTTCCTCAATGGAATCCTTAAATATGCCGGTATTCTTTTATATACTAGTCTGGCTGTTACTCCTTTGGCTTGATTTCAGTACGTTAGCAGTAATTCAAAAATGTTTGTTTCTGTTGCAAATAGATACTTTCTTTTTGCATTTAGTGCAGAATACAGGATTTGGATTTGGTGCTAGGTCTGTGCATAGGCTTTTGGTTGAGTAAGCTGTTTTAGCGCATCTGATTTGCTTGGAGTTGTACATTTGTAATTTCTAATTCCAGTTTCACCACTGTGCTAGCAAAATAGAGAGTACTATAAAGTTAGGTAACAGTGACTACATGTAATGAAATATTTCTACAAGATTATCTTCAGGTATCAAGGAAGATATATATGTCTTTTATTTCTGGTACTTTCTGTGGCTCCTATTGATGGTCATAGACATTGAGCAAAAGCAGTGTGTTTTTTACAGTAACAAATTTTTTCAGTAGCTGAGGCTTTGGTCTGAAATGAAAAAAAAGGTGTTGTTCATTTTTCTGTAGCTTTTTGCACTGTAATTTTTGGATTCGGTAGTGGTCTCACTCTGTGACTCAAACAGGAAATTTGTCTGCAGTGATACTAGTGAGTTAGAGCTGGTTCCAATTGATTCCACTTCTTATCTATCCAGAAACTGTATGCATGTTACTTATTTAATGGAAAACATATTTATTATAGCTAGTTGTGAGAGAAACATGATGAATCGGTTAACCAAAACCAAAAAAATAAGCGGGGTGGGGTGGAGAAAAGGGAATGGCCCTTTCTAGGGGAGAAAAGAAGCTCCAAGGTGTAAGTGTCAGTTCTTTCTGCTTCGTTAAAACTCTTTTTATTGATTTCTTTTTTCTCAGAACAGGTAAACTGGTTTTGGAATTAAACAACATAGAGGTATTAAGCACTTTAAAGAGATGCGTGGATACAGTGTTAATTCCTTTGCATAATCAGAAAATACATGCAAGGGTATTAAAGAGGTGGTTAAAATCAGCTATGACAGGATAGATTCCTGCTGAGAAATCTTTCTGCTGTCACGTCTTTGTTGTGCAGGCTGTAGTTACGAACACATTTTTCACTCTATTTCTCTCGGATTGCAGGGCTATTGTATATCCAACAGCTAAAATGAGAAGTGGTGGAAGTAGGTATTTGAACATCACATCCTCCCAGCCTTTTCTGTCCCTGAGATTTGTCCATCCCATGGCCTGCTTTTTTGCTCTTCATCCTTTCTTCTATACCCATAGTTTTGATGGTCTTATATTTTAGTCTCATGGTCAAACTGATTACAGGGACATATTATTATACTCTTACTAACTGTACCAGTCATTTGAGCCTGCCTGAGTTGAAAAGAACTCAACAAAAGTTCTTGTTTTGACAGAGGTTTTAGAACATCCATCCAAGCTACACCTTACCTGTCTGCACAGGAATGCTGAAACGGAAAAATATGACAAGACTTCAAATGAAATCGATATACCATAGCCTGAGGGCCTCTGCCATGAGGTTTCCCCTGCTAAAGCACATTCTCTGCAAAACGGGCTTTACAGAAAACACTGACCTGTCCACATCTTTCTGTCTTGCATGACAGAAAATGAAAGTCCCAGAAGAGATTGTCCTTTAGAGCTGCTGACTGTCTCTCATGCATAGCAGCTATACTGGGTGGCAGTTCCTGTGGTTTAGACCCATTTATACTGCTTGCAAGAAGTGAGGTTGCCCAGTGGACTAAATAACAGAAATTGTAAGGGAGGGTAAATAGCAGCAGGAGAGGAAAAGCAGCAAAGTCTTGAAAGACTTGAAAAGTCTTCAGTACATAGTCTGGCACATAGATGGTATCCGTATTCTTATACACAAAGTTATGCTCAGAGAAGTGAGCTAAACATACAGAAAGATAACTAGATAGGAAGGGACTTGGAGTTTAAGCAAAATTCAAGAGTTCAACATTTAATTAAGTAATTTCGTGATTGATTGGAATTACAATCCAAAGTGTATTTTGATGAGAAGGTGATTACATGTAAATGCTCTTGAGATACTGTCAGTAACGGCTAATGGCTAATTATGTCAGAGAAAGGTTGGATGACAGTAGTTGTCTTCTTTTTTTAAGTATCAAGATCGTAACTCAATTTTCTTTTTCATCTAATCCTAAGAATCAAGTGTAGATCAAAACTGTTACGTATAGTTCTGAAGTAAGAATTCATGTAAATTTGTGTTTCTGGGTCATTCCTTCCTAGGCAAAGGCATTATTTTTGAAGGAGGTAGCATACTAACCATAGAGAATTGCTTTATAGGCCACATTAAACAGGGGGTTTGAGATCAGTGAGAGCTGGCAGGTCTCAGTCTTTCAATCCAAAAAGCTCACTTCGGTTCACCAAAACTTTGAACCCACTCATGGATGTCAAATTCATTATCCAAACTGCCACTCTGGGGATTGAGTACTTGAGCGGCTAGTGACCAAAGTACCATCCATAACATAATATATGAGGTTTACTGGCTGCATAAGTAACTATGCAAAACTCACCAGTGATGTATAATTCCTGTTAATGAGGTCTTACATCTGTTCTCTAAATGTCCTGGGAGTCTGGAGAACTTGGAAATGACATAACTCAGAAGTAGACTCAGCTTTTCTTTGTTCTGAGTGTTCACAGGTTGGCTGTTCTGGTCACTTTCTGTAATTTTTCCAGTTCCTTGCTTGTCCTGTTTTCACTTAATTCAGCAGTTGTTTTACCTCTTTGAGCTATTATGATATTTTATCTCCTCCAGTCTTGTTTAAGAAGTCATAAATCACTGTGGCAGATGCTTATTGTCTTGTTACGTTTTGGGTTCAGTCTAGGTTACTTTTACTAACTGGCAGGTACTTGACCTGGACTCTGCCAGGTGTCAAAGTCAGCTTTTGCTTGGGACTAAATTATCTATGATTAATTGTCTCTTAGTGACAGCTGTTTACTAAGGTAGCAACTGTCACCTAACTGCCTCCAATTCCCATATTCGTATACAACTAATTTCTTGGGTTTGTTACTCTTTTCCTTTTGGCAGTGCTGTACATGTACTGTGCATGGTTATTCTTATTTTGGCTATCTTAAGATACTAGAATTTTATGAACAATTGAACCTCCAAATAAAAGAATAAAAATAGACTAGAAGTGAAGAAAGTACAATGAATAGCCAAAATCAAAACTTCCCTTTATATTTCTTTGTTTGGCATTTGGGTTGAATGTATCTCAAAATCTTGGATTTATAATTATTCTACATGCTTTTCTATTTCAACAAGCTAAATCAGTTAAGAGTTCTAATACACAATCTGGATTAGACTCTGCATTAGTAATTTTGAAGGCATTTTTCTATTTCCATGTTTTCCAGCTGAAATAAGAAGTAACTTTAATAAAACTGTAAATCAGTCTCAGACAACTATTTATATTCTCTAAGAGTTTGAATTGAGGGAGGTTTTTTTTTATCCAAAGAAAAGTGGCTTTATTGAAAGTTTTGATTCCACTGAGAAAGACTTTAACCTTTTAAGTAATCTTATTGAAGCCAAAGCTCTCTGGTGTTTATCTTAATTACTTAATACGTGTTAAATGACACGTTGTCTAGCATATGTCAGCTAATACGTTGGGTTGGGCATCTTTAAAAATTACCAGCTGTCCTAATATTGAAAAACAAACAAATTTTCTTTCAATTTTCTGACTTCCATTGTCTTGTCTCGTGTGATACCATCATTTCCAAGTGTCATTTGAGACTGCCTGAGATTTTACATTTAAGATTAAGCTGGAAGAAAAGAACTTCTGAATTCTTCAATAAATCCTAAAGACCCAAAATAAAATCCAATCCCAAATCTTTTTACTTTTACAAAATATGATGAAATTCAGCTCTTAGAGACACAATGATGTAGGTAAAGAAGTCCAGATACAAGTTATATCAACACTGAAGCTGTTAGTAGGCTGATCAACACTTTTGCATGTATTATACATCTGACATTTGCCAAGCCTTTCGTGTTGTTATTTTATTTAATACCCTGACAGGGTGTATACTTAGAAAGTAGGCTACTCAGGAAAGTGTGTTTTTCTTCTCAGAGAAATTAACCAGATTTTCCTTGCATAAATGTAAGTAAATATCAAGTCTTTCCTAGAACATTGTTTTGGTTCTTGGAATGATTTTAAAGGAAGCTGAGGATGGCTCAACTCCTTTTAACATTTTGCCCACTTCACTGCTGAAAAGTGTATGCTTATATGTCTGTGTTACATGACTAAAATTAGATGGGATTAATCAGCATCTTATTTTTCTTTATCCAATGGACTCTGTGGTGTGTTTGACATACCCAAAGAATTTTTAGGGTCTAATAAGAATGTAGTAGTAATAGATTAGGCTGTAAGCGAATGATACCAGAAGTACTATGATGCAGTTTTTCTGATGATGATCTTCATGTATATATGCATGTTTGAATGTATACTGTATTCACTGTGTGTGTCTTGAGCAGTGCACAGATCATTCAGTAATCAGATTATTAGTTCAATCGTATTAGAGTACTTTACACTGTGAGGGTATTCCCTTAATCCCATTCCTTTAGCATGCAGAAAATACGGCAAATAGCAGTGATGAACGTTAGGTTAAAGGAAGAGTCCCTTTGTCTCCACCTCCACCTCTGCAGCTTTAGAATTAAAGAGACTTTGTTTGAGCCTACAGGGGGAAAAACAAACCCAAACACTGACACTCTTAAAATTCACACTCTTCTCTGCTGCCCTCTTAATTGTTTAGCTCCGTTTTACCAAATAACCGTTGCACAGCTAGGAAGGTTACAATGCTGAAATATGTAAACTAACCTGCAGTAAAATATCATGTCTTATAGATTATAATACTTTATTAGCATATGCAGCTTTCATGTTATAAAACACCACTTACAGTTTAATAGTCATAATACATATGTATGCAAAGGAATTATATGTACTTAAGGTAGAATATCAGTAGACTTCCAATGCATATTAAACAGTTTCAGAATTCCTTTCTGCCAGGCAGTCATTATGGCTGCATTTTTTTAGTAATTTAAACGTGCCTAGGAATATTGGCTTGGAGGCCAATTGACAAGAAATACTCTATGTCCATACTTTTAAATTGCTTGCCCTCCAAAGCACTGTTGCATGCAAATAACCTACTGGGACCAGTCACTTGTGCAAGCTCCAGATTTATATCCAGATCTGAAGTTCTTTGAGAAACTAGTAGGTGACTTGAACCAAATCTGTGTCAGGGACATTCTGAAAATTTTATCAGTATAGGCAATCAGGTTCCAGTGCCCAGGAATGTTCCTAGGTAGACATGTTCCTAGATTTACAAGCATGGATGTAGTCATTGCAGCTAACAGGTAGTAGTTTCAGTCTGTAAAATTCAATGTGACCCTGTTAGCAGCTGAATAATATTTTATGTGGTTTTAAGTCACACTAATGTGTATTTTTTTGAATGCTGTTGCCATCTCTATTGAATTCTACAATAATTTCATGTTCTGAGGAAAAAAGAAATACATATATTCTGTTTGCTATCAACATTAATCAGATTCATTGCTTTTACTGGAACATTTAGAAAAAAAAAATGGCACCTAAATTTTTTTGTGTATATTCTTTTACATTTCAATGGGTGTGAATGATTTTACCTAACCATGAAGCTTTCTAATACATTGGCAAATATATTGTGAAATGTTTTGTTTTCATCATCATCTCAGTAGTTGAGCACTGTATCACAATCTCTGCTGAATCTTGAGTCAGAAACAAAATAAGACCTCTGAGTTCTGGCAGTACTTACTTTAGATGACTTGTACATTTTCAGAGTATTAAGCAACTTTATAACTAATAGCAGTCAGGATTTAGTGAAAGACAGATACCTATCAGCTTACAGGGAATATTCCTGTAAAATAATTCAATTCTAGGCTGATCATTTTGGCAGATCTGTAATGGAAAATAACTACAACTTTAAAAATAGTAATTTTTCCAGTTCAGGAGCTGTAGGATTCCATCACAGCATCGACAACCAGTTCAAAAACACGAAAGTGTAATTTACTGATGTATATGAATTTTTTACATCTGCAGACAGAGATCTCTATGCTGGAGTTAATGCTGCAAGCAGGCAGCATACAGTTAATTGGGAGGTTAACTGAGAGATATGGATCAGAGTCCTTTCCTTTTCATGGGTTTTTTTTTTTCTCTTCTAGCTGTTTCTTGCTTCTGGTTTTGAAATTGTTTTTTATTTAGGGAAATTCTCCTCCAACTGTATACTTCATTCTACATATAAAATGCACTTTTGTGTTTCTTTTTCACTAAACATATTTTTAAACCATCCAGACTTTGCTGCATTACTCAGTTAGACCTGCTGTTTTTACCACAATGGAGACTTCTTCCTTTTCTTTTGCATTTAGGCAACTTCTCTGTAGCACCTACACAACTGCATTTTAATTTGAATTTATTTTTCTTTCATCCAAGATTGCAGCCTCTGTTTTACGGATTTCTGTTACAGTGAGCTTCAGAGCATGAGAATGTTCTGTTACAAGCTGCTGGAAGCTTTCAGTAAGTTGGATTTTCACAGAATCACAGAACGTTAGGGGTTGGAAGGGACCTCTGGAGATCATCATAGTCCAACCCCCCCTGCTAAAGCAGGTTCATCTGCAGCAGGTTGCACAGGATGGCATCCAGGTGCGTTTTGAATATCTCCAGGGAATTAATGTTTTGAATGAACAGAATCCATTAGCTTTTGCATGCTGAGGCTGCCTTCCTTTCTGTCTCTTCAGAAAGCTTTTTTCTATCTGTTGGTGCATTCCAAACCAACGTGCTCCTGTTTCACTCTTGTTCATGTGCAAAATTCGTGTTTCCTAAGAATGGTCATTCACCCTACCCTTCAGATCATTTCCTCCAAATGTATATAGCTGATGATTGCATTGTTTCCAGTGTCCAAACTAACACCACTTCCTTTTTACCCCTCTTTGTCCTTCACAACAACACTACTTTGTAGTAATACATAGTAATTATCCTACTGATTCTCTTCTCTATCTGTTCATAATGGGCCGATTGTACTTTCTGTACTGACTGTATGAATAGATATGGGAGAGACTTGGTGATGCTTGTTTGGACACTTGGTCTGGAGCCTGGAATACTGTGGCAGATAAACATACTGAAATTTCTGGATAGTTTTTAAAGGGGACAAGAACGTAGACAATTACCATGGTGAGGGCCTAGTAAACAAAATTAACCTAGAAAGATTAAGAAAACAAAGCTTCTAATGAGCAACTATAGAATCATCTACCATTGCTAATGATAGTGAAGGATTTTGACTACTCAGATATATTTTGATGAAAGGAATACAGCAAAATAAATCCATCAGATTCCACATTAGCAGACTTCAGCTCTGAAAATTAATATGTAATACTTCACAGGAGGTAAGTCTAAGAAAACATTCAAGGAAAACAGGTATCACCTTAAATATAGTATACTATTATACTATATATTGTAATATATATTATACTGTATATATAAAGAGAGAGAGACCTAGACAGGCTGAAGAGCTGGGTGGGGAGAAATTTAATGAACTACACCAAGGTCAAGTGCAGAGTCTTGCATCTGGGAAAGAACAACCCCATGCACCAGTATAGGCTGGGGACTGAGCTGTTAGAGAGCAGCAGAGGGGAAAGGGACCTGGGGGTCCTGGTGGACAGCAGGGTGGCATGAGCCAGCAAGGTGCCTTCGTGGCCAAGAAGGCCAGTGGCATCCTGGGGTGTATTAGAAGGGGTGTGATCAGTAGGTCGAGAGAGGTTCTCCTCCCCCTCTCCTCTGCCCTGGTGAGACCCCATCTGGAATAGTGTGTCCAGTTCTGGGCCCCTCAGTTCAAGAAGGACGGGGAACTGCTTGAAAGAGTCCAGCGCAGAGCCACAAAGACGATTAAGAGGGTGGAACATCTCCCTTCTGATGAAAGGTTGAGGGGGCTGGGGCTCTTCAGCTTGGGGGAGAGGAGACTGAGGGGTGACCTCATTCATGTTTAGAAATACGTAAAGGGCGAGGGTCAGGGGGATGGAGCCAGGCTCTTCTCGGTGATGGCCGATGACAGGACAAGGGGCAACAGGTGCAAGCTGGAGCACAGGAGGTTCCACATAAACATAAGGAAAAACTTTTTCACTGTGAGGGTGACAGAGCCCTGGAACAGGCTGCCCAGAGAGGTTGTGGAGTCTCCTTCTCTGGAGACATTCCAAACCTCCCTGGACACTTTCCTGTGTGATCTGCTCTAGGTGGTCTTGCTCTGGCAGGGGGCTTAGACTAGATGGTCTTTCGAGGTCCCTTACAACCTCTAACATTCTGTGATTCTGTGATACTAACTACACACTCGTCCAATGCAGAGGATATACAGTGTAGAAAGCAACAGCCCAAATAAATCATAGGTTCTTGTTTGACGTCAAGTATAAGTAAGCACAAAAAAAGCAGAAGCTAGGTCAAATGACAACAGATGAGTAGAAGAGAGTCATATAAATCACAGAAAAACTCAAACAAATCCAGAACAGTTGGAGCAACCAAAATAAAATCAACTGCTGATTAATTAGACAGAATTTAGTGGCTGTGTCTATACGGATATAATGAATAAGCCAGCAACAATTCTGTAGCCCAAGAACATGTGGTGCCACACATCCGATATCCGTATAGCTAAACTCTCTTTCCTCCAAAACAGTATGTCCCACACTGTCTGTAGAAATGGTAACTTGTCCATACTTCTTCCCAAACGCTCCTGTACACCCCCTGGAAGAGTGCTGATTTGAGCAGGCTAAGACTGGCCCAAGAGTGTGATAACTTAAGTGGTATGGACAGATGCATACTAGTGCTTGAGCTTATGCCACTGAGTCCTTAGGGAGATCTTTATGTGGCTTGCCTATCCTTTCCCTCAAGGGATGATTTTAATACAGCACATTTTTCTTCCTGGGCTTAGTCCTTCTTTAAAGCCTTTGAAGAGGAATTAATCTTCCTTGATTTATTAACACAATAAGGTCTTGGTTTTCTTATAAACCAAGGTTATCAGTTTTCCCAAGCACAAGACATGAAATGAGATGTGTCTAAAGAGGGACAATTTGGAAAATATGAAGTATCTCTCTGGTACAATAAGAGAAGTAAGAGAAAGACCAAGAGAACTTGGTTCTCTAACAAATTTCAAGATTTTAAGATTAAGGCCAAAGATTTTAATTAGCTTTCAATAGAAAAGTCAGTCTCAATGAGCTGCTGAATGATGTTAATACCAAAAGGAAGAGCTAATGGTATTTGCTTAATTCTGAAGGAGAGAAATAGAACAATACAATCAAACTACTTATCTATAATCATCACGAGGGGAACAAGGAGATGAGTAACTTAACAGCTTTGTCATGAACAAATAATGTCAAACCAGTTTGGTTTCTTACAGGCCTTATAGATAGAGAAACAGTAAATATTAGACGTCTTGATAGTAATAAAGCTTTCAATGCTGCGTCACTTGCCATTCTTACAAGTTAGCAGGGAAACATGGTCAAGATTAATTTATATTAGACTGAAAACAAAACTAGTTGAAAAATTAAACCAGAGGTAGTTATCAATGGTTCAGCATCAAAAGTCTGTATCAAGTGGAGTTCTATATGCATCTGTCCTGTATCCAGTACTATTCAGGGTTTTTAATAACATCGTTAAACATCAACTTAAAAAGTAAGTAAGTGAAAGACAATTGGTGTGGTGGAGCTGCAATGGTAGATAATCCAAAACAGCCTTTAAAAATTGAAATCATATTATGAAAAAATAAGAGATCACAAAACAAAATTGGATGGAAACGTATGAATTTAGGTAGGAAAAAATAGCCACACAGCAATAGGATGGGGAACAACTGAATACTAATTTTGTAAAAATAAAAGGAACCATAGACTAGAGCAGATAACAAGCTGAGCAAGAGTTAAGCCTGTTGAATACTGTTTGTATTGGTGTGTTTCACTTCAAGTATCTGAATATGACATTTATTTGAACATTGAAATCATGCTTTATTTGCAAAAGAAAGACTTTCTGTTTTGCCATATGTTTCAGTTATTCTTTGCAGATAAATATATTTTATCTGAGCTAGACATATGGCTACTTCCTGGTTTGCTAGGAAAAACTGTCATTTGTGACAATGGCAAGTATTATGTCCGATATAAATAGGAGTACAGTTCATAAGATATGTATTTTCCCTTCTACTCTTCAGCAATGGTAATGACTACATTGAAGCACTTCATTCATTTTTGGAGTGTTTTTCTTCAAGAACAGGTAGAATAATTTCAGAGAGTCTAGGAGAAAGCAGCAAGCTTTGTCAGAAATCCAGAGAAATCTGTGACAAGGGAAAAACTTGAAATCTTTCGTCTTGAGAAGGTAAGATAGGAGGATGAGAGTAGGGGGGTATGATAACAATTTTAAAATACTTAAAAGCTGCTGCAAAAAGGAAGAGGTTAATCTGTTCTCTGTCTGTGATGTGAAGAGCAAACGGTAATAGTTCAGGTGATTTAGGTGAGAGATATGAAGACTTTCATGTAAGAGTTTAGGAGAGGTTATGGAGAAGGCAGATTTTTTTATTTGTAGATTTCCTGGCAGATTGTGGAAATCCCATCACTGAATCATTAAGAGTAGGTTAGAAAAATATCTTTCAGGAATGAAAAAGCACTTTGGTATTGGAGATAGAGCAGATGCTGTCTTAGGGCTGTTTCTGACCCTATTTTGTGGTGATTCTTAGGGTAAAGTTCCAAATTCAACAGCAGCGCTGGCATAAGACCTTTCTATTTTTCCATATTTGAACATATGTAATGTTTTCATTCAGTCTTAATTTTCCTACATTAAATTTTACTTTCTTTAGTGATCCTTCATAGATTATTCCTGACTTTCTCCTGCCCATTTCAAGTCATGGAGCATTGCCTGTCTTCTGTTTTGACACATTTATCTGTGAAGACTGTGAACCGAATCAAGCAACTAACAAACTCTTACTCTGTGGAAGATCTGATCAAATTTGCAAGTTTTGTTCAGGTGGACCAGTTCCTAGATCCGTTGCACAATAGATCCTGAAAAATAGATAAGTTGATGTAACTAAAGAGGCATCAGAGGGGAGGAAACAAACAGATGTAGGTTGTGATTAGAGACATTAAAATGAGCACTGTCGACATGAAAATGTACATGGACCTGTGGGGTCATACCCCTGTCCTCCCAAGCCACTTAAACAATTCTGTCTATGTGTTTCCATATACTACCTATCAAGCATCTGTATTGCTACTTTGAGAAGTTATATGTTAAATTTTTATCCAAAGGATGTTGCAAACATCAATATCTTTTGGCCACACAATAACCATGGGCTTAAAATTCCAGCTGTGGGCAACTCTGGAGAATTAGCTGCTAGTATTTTTTTGATAGAATAGAATAGAATAGAATAGAATAGAATAGAATAGAATAGAATAGAATAGAATAGAATAGAATAGAATAGAATAATTTCAGTTGGAAGGGACCTACACTGATCATCTAGTCCAACTTACTGACCACTTCACAGCTGACCAAAGGTTACAGCATGTTATTAAGGGTGTTGTCCAGGTGCCTCTGAAACACTGACAGGCTTGGGGCATCGACCACCTCTCTAGGGAGCCTGTTCCAGTGTTTGACCACCCTCTCGGTAAAGAAACGGTTCCTCATGTCCAGCCTAAACCTCCCCTGGGGCAGCTTTGAACCATTCCCATGCGTCCTGTCACTGGATCCCAGGGAGAAGAGATCAGCACCTCCCTCTCCACGTCCCCTCCTCGGGAAGCTGCAGAGAGCGATGAGGTCACCCCTCAGCCTCCTTGGCTCCAAACCAGAGAAGCCCAGACTCCTCAGCCGCTCCTCCCAGGACCTGCCTCCCAGCCCTTTCACCAGCTTTGTTGCCCTCCTCTGGAGGCGTTCAAGGACCTTCACGTCCTTCTGAAATGGTGGGGCCCAGAACTGCACACGGTGCTCAAGGGGAGGCCGCACCAGCGCTGAGTACAGCGGGACAACCAGCTCTTTAGGCCGGCTGGCCGTGCCGTGGGTGATGCACCCCGGGATGCGGTTTGCCCTCTGGGCTGCCAGGGCACCTGCTGACTCACACGGAGCCTGCTGTCGGCCAGCACCCCCAGAGCCCTTTCTGCAGGGCTGCTCTCCAGCCACTCCTCTCCCAGTCTATACTTGTGCCTGACATTATTCTGTCCCAGGTGCAGAATCTGGCATTTGGACTTGTTAAATTTAATGCTGTTGATGCTTGCCCAGTGCTTCGAACTATCTAGATTTCTCTGTCTTTATAAAGAAGTGCATCTCTGCTTCCTAACTGCTTCAGCAGCAGTTTAGTTCAACTGTCCTTCCTCTGGATGAGAATAATTTTTCATGTTTGAAAAAAAATAGAAAGAATATATTTATATACACACCTTAAGCATTATAGTATTGTTACAAGTAATCTTCACTTTGTTAAAATACCAGTCAAGAAATAGTCATCTGTCTGAGATAAACTACACTTATCTATTAACAGTAGCTGATGCATGTGGGGAATGGGGGAAAGAAAAACAACCTATACTTACTGAATGTAAAGCATGTTTTTATAACGGGAATATAATCTTCATTCAGATATTTGAGATAAAATACTCCAAACAGTGTTGGAGACATTGGCCATTTTTACCATTTCCAAGCTACAGACTACAAAGACAATGCAGATATATAAGATGAAGTTTTAGTTGCATGAAACTAGGCCTAGTAAAACAGAACTGTACCACATTATATTGATAGTAGATAAGGAAATTAGATACTCCAAGAGATTGACTAGATCTGTATCTTATTCCTTCATATTTTGAGTGACATGAGATGTTACAGTGTGATTCACATCTTATATTATACTTATGGCATATTATTATTGTAATTAAATAAACATTTTTTAAATAAAATAAATTGATGGATCATATTTTTAAACCTTGCTCACAGATGCTGCAATATTTCCATGGTTTTAATCCCAAAGTACTGTGGTACGATCAGCTACTTTTTGCAATTATGATTAATAATTAGACAATATTTCTCACCTTAAAATTATTCAGTGTCAGATTAATTTGCCAGTTATATTCATTAGAAAATTTCAGAAATACACATATCTCTTAAACATAGCAAATTGCTTTGTTTTAAAATGACGAATTTTGTTAATTCCACCTTTCTTTTTTATTAAGTTATAGACAAACATAGAGCTGTAGATGATGTTTGAGAGCCAGAATTTGGATAGAAAGAGGTGCTAGAAGAACTGAATATTTATAAATTAACCAAGGAGGAAAATCATACAAAGTACAATGAACAGCAGAGTCCTAACAAGCAGTGGTGTAAGAATAGAGAGTTGAGTATGAGAACAGAAGTAAAAAACTGTCAAAGAAGGAGATATCAGAGCACAATAATCGGACAAGAAATGGTCAGAAATTGGAAATTTCACCATCGGTGAATATTGCTTAAATATACTGCAAAATGAGACTTGACACCAGCAAAGGTATTTAGGTGGGATAAGGGAAGTCATCATTGGAACTGGCTGGTGAAGGACAGCAAACATCAAAACTGCAAGCATCATCCTGAGCTCAAGTTAACATTGGCCATGCAGAGAAGTGGGGCCTATTAACTTAATGTCATGCTAATGTCACTACACTACTGGTTTTGCTCGTGTGTGGTCCATCCACTTTCCATGTCAACTGGACATGTGATGGTCAACATCTAGTATTGCAGATATGTCCTCTGCTTGGCTCTCTGCCTGTATGAAAGAAAACTACTTTGCTTTAATGATAGTGTTTCTCTTCTGCACTTGGGTTCTATGCTGGTTTTTTTCTTTGCTTAGGTCCTTTAACTAAAAAAGGCTATCTGCCCAAGTGGCTTATAAGCATCTTCTTTGAAATCACTTAAAACTGTTTTTCTTTACAAAAATAAGAATTTTGGCAGCTCATTTCTTTAAAGAAATGAAAGGTACATCTCTCTAATTTCATTTGCCTGCTAAAGCTTTCAGAAAGGATTCTCAGTTACATACAGCTATATACCTTATCTATAGATGTTAACTCTTTTATTTTACAACTCTAAAGTTTTATGTCTTAAAATCTAGTTTTCCTTACAGGTATTTTCTATAATAGTTTTGTGGAAAGATATTGTACAGTTGCATGACTCGGTATAAAGCAAGTGTGGGATATAAATACTGTTTCTGGAATATGTAGTGGTACATACAGTTTTTGTACATACAGATTTTCCAAAGGCATGGAAATAGATGTGCATGGACAGACGTACTGGATTCCTCCAGTAACTGGCCTTGGGCAACTAGTCCAGCCAGTAGTTGCTGCTGGATCCCCTGGTCTCCCAGTTGCCTCACACACTGACACATGCATGCAAATGGGTCTCTTCACTAAGCTGGTCCAAATTTATGATCTTGTTGGTAGCTAACTCTGGTAGAATTCGTGGTCTCCATGAGCTGGTTTGAACCTTCTGGCCTTTCCAGTAGCCAGCTCTTTGACCCCTATGGTCTTTCCAGCAGTCTAGCCCAGACTTACACACTCCACTACTTGAGTCCCAAACTTTTATCATACAGTAAAACTATGCAGTAAAATTTCCTGTAAACTATGTGAAATATCTTGACTTGAAGCAGAAAGTTAAGGAAATCTGCATTATAGTATAATGCAGCAAAAAGTGCTGTTGTCCACAGAAATGCAATGAGTTCCACTTGCAATATTCTGAACAATTTTAGCTACCTTAGACTGTATACAAAAGAGCACAGGTATCATGTAACTTTATTTTTGTGATGTATTTTCTAGTATTTGTTTGAATTTCAGTCTTTAGCCCTGTTTTCTTCCAAGATCTAATTTTTTTCCTGTAAGTTTACTTAGTATTCGCATTGTTTCACTCAAAATTCTATCCAGCGCATGTTTGGGGTATTTTTGTTTGACAATGGCTGTATTGCTATGCAGAAGTTGTAAACTACTTAATACTGATCGAAGCAAGAAGGTGAAAATTGGCTCATTTTTAATAACAAACCTTGTTAATAACAAGGTTTTTTATTAAGTAAACAAGGATTTCACAAGGAAACAAGGATATATAAAACATAAATAAGTGCAAGGATCACTTAATAAAATAGAACCCCACAATCATGAATTTGCCATAGACATAGGTAGTAGCAGCAATGTGCTACTAACATACATCAGTGTGCATGCATTCTTTGAAATTAATCCCAGGGTGGCACACAAACATATAGTTACACAAAAACAAGCAGAGCATCTCAGACCCCACAGAATACACTGTCAAAGCATAACAAGGGAGTATTGTAGCTGAGTGCTATCAGTATTCCATTGAGAGCTCCTACCAATTTTTGTCCTTGAAGAGAGCTGAAGGACCAGACGAGCTATTAGTTCACTTTCATGTTTAGGCAGAAACATTCTTTCATAACTGGAGCTAAAGAAAGTTGGCAGTTTCTTAAAAGGACAGTATAAAGGGCACCCACACAAATTACTCTGGAGCAAAAGAGAGGCAATTCAATAAAAGACCAATTTGGCTAAATTGTGAGTTCTTCAAGGACTGAAGAATCTGAAGATTGACCTGAGAAACAGTGAGTCACATGAAAGGTGGAAACTAGGTCAAATTACAAAGGCTGAATAGAAAATTAATAGCATATGCAGGTAGAGGTCAAATCCCGCATACAAAGGTGCAGAATGATATACAACTAGTCTTTATTTTCTCTGCCTTGTTGTGTAAAAAGGCTATTTCACCACATTATTTTTATTAACATAGATTCTATTTTTAAAAGTTGGGTTTTTTTCTTGAAAACTGCATGGGATGCATTAGAAGTGTAAAATAATTCTCAGATAGTACATGTCAAAGGAAGTCAAAATGTGACAGTAACATCCTGATGGAGAAAATTGTTCTTCTTGGGTTTTTTAGGTATTTTATGATTAGTATGATCTGATGTGTTTCACAAATAAATATTTTTATCATAATAAAAATTAGACAGTATTAAACAGAATCCATGTAGAACAAAGGTTCTACATGGAATCTTCTAAATTAATCTAGATTATTGACTGAAAAACAGTATATTAAACAGTCGCTTTAGACAACCTGTGCAGGAAATGAAAAAATAATGAACAGCATTTATGGGAGAAAATACAACTTCAATCAAAATCTCCCATAGAAGTTCTACATTCCTGTTAGGAAAAAAAAAAAAAAGGTATTTTAAAAAGCATATACGTAAGAGAGGAGAAGGAGCAGTGAAAAATATGGTCTTTGTATGTTTTTTAAATATCTAGAACAAAATATCTTCTAGTACATTCCTTGAGAGATACTGTAGCAGAAAAAATAACGAATAATAAGGCTATTTTCTGATGCGTTATTTTTGTGAAGCATTTTAAACAGATTACTCCAGAGAAGGAATTCATATATTTAATCCAGAAATGATGAGTGAGAGCAGTTCTGCATAGTTAAAAATGCAGATTTTCTGCAGATTGTAAATACTTTCCCATGCCTATGAAACAGGTACACAGATATGTAGACTTATATATCTAGGTCTTGGTGCATAATTTAAGATAAACAATTGCAACTGCAATTGTCTGCATCAGGTGCCTTAAGATCATAGTAAAAGGCAGACTTTTTGAAGAACAGTGGGAAAAACTGTCTTCAACATTGCCTGGAAATGTAGAACCTCTATTACTAGATATCTTTGAGAACATGTGAGAGAAATATTTTTTATAAACTACTTTGGTACACTTAACTGTAACTTAGAACTGGAAAGTGATTTAAACGGACCTCAGAATATCAACTGTGCTCTGTGCTTAATTGTGTAAAATTAAAACTTTACCCCTTTCCACAGGTTGGCTTTTTGCTTTAAAAAGCAAGAAATAAACTGAGCATTTTCCAAAAGTTTGATAGCTCCTAAATTCCTCCCACAAGATGATTTGGCCTATACCTTAGATCTTCCATTTCAAAGGCATTTCCTGACTCTTGCATGTGTTGGTAACAGGAGAAGGCAGCCGATTTCATACATCAATAACTTCATTTAATCATCTCTCTGCTAATGAAATGGTGTGCCTGTGTCAAATACTGCACATCTGTTGTAAGATGTGCTGAGAAATGAATGTGTTGCAGTCTTTCAAAAATACTGTAAGACCATGAACCTAAAGCTGTGGTTTGTAATAAAGGAGCGAACCTATGACAAAATCACATTTGTATCTACATCTCTGTTTAATTATCTGTGCATATCAGCAAAGTAATCATAACAAAGAGTTTTGCTAAGAAACGAGTATTTTAATTCTCTACAACTAAAGCAACTTCTGCAGCAGATAAGCTTTTCGTAAGCAATCTTTGTAAGAAAGCTTCTGCTTGCACAATAATGAAAGATTATGTAAAACTGGAAAAGCAACATAACCTACCATAGACAGACATTGAAGAGTGAAACTTGAGATGACAAACTATGTTTGAAAACAAGAGGGTGTCCCTACATAATTACGATACCTTTTCCTCTGCCATTTTTACATACATGGGATGAAAATAGCTTATTTTTCTGTGCAACAGACCTATTGAAATGGAGATCAGGCTATTAGACTGTTAGCTTTACCATCCTGAAGTGAGAAAGTATAAAAAGAGTTTTAAAACAAGAAACAGGAAACATTCTCAAGGAAGGACTCACTACTGAAAAAAAAAATTCTCTTGTAAAAATAAACTACAGTTCTAGAAACATAAGGTTTATGCGTAATATTAAGACACTCTTTTGAACTATCACCATAGATATTATATAATGTTTGTGTGTATATTCTATCAGGTACTGAGCACTTAAACCCTCTCCAGGTCATCTGAGTTGGTCTTACATGCTGCCACTGGCTGTCCCTCAGCACCTGAGAATTATTTTTCTAGCTCCTTATACCTGATGAATGGAGTACTGTCAGCTGGATTTTTGTGTAAACTAGGGCATTAGCTCCTGAAGCTCATCTAAACCCAGACAGGGAGCATGGCCATCTGCTCTTGATCTTCCTAATGTGTAGGTGCTTACCTTCTGCAACAGAAGTTCCCTCAGCACATAGCTGTGCGCACCCCATAGTGTTTAGGAGTATTTGTTCTGCAGAGGTGACTTTTTCTTCTGTTAGGAACATTTAATATCTATAGCTCAGGTGGTACTGATAGTCAGTGTAGTGTTCTTGCCCCTATTTCCAGAGCTAGTGGTCTAATGTAAATACTTCCATCCGTGACCTGGATGATGACACGTCAGCATTAGCAAATTTACAACAGGTAGTAAATTAGGGGGTGATGTCAGGCTGAGAGGACAAGTGGCAGAGTTTTAACCCAGAGGATACTTAATAAACTCGAGGAGTGGGCCAAAAGAAGGCTTGTGTAGTTCTGCACCTAAGATGGAGTAACCTCGTGCATCAGTACAGACAGTGAACCAGCTGGCAGGGTAGCAGGCCTGTTGAAAAGGGCCTGGGATTTATAATGGAGGCCAGGTTGGATACGAACCAACAGTGCACTCTTACTGTGAAGCAGGCAACCATACATTGTGCTATGAGGGTAACTGCATCTGTACTGCTGTGTGTTCCCCAGTACAAGAGAAATGTCAAAAAGCTGAAGCACGAGGCCCCTAGGATGATTACTAGAGTGGAGCATACGATACACAGGGAGAGGCTGAGGGAAGAGGGTTTGTTTAGCCTGAAGAAGAAGTTTAATGGAATTAATCTAGTTATGTTCTTCAAGTACCTAAAAGGCCAAACTCCTTTAATAAGTGTATGCTGGGAGAAGACACTGGTCCAAAGTTGCAACAAGGGAGATTTGGATGGGACATAAGGAAAAAACACTCAGAGAGTGGTTAAACACTGGATTGGTTTAGCTAAAGGGGCTGTTGAAATCTCCATCTCTGCAATTCTCAAAGGCACCTCTTTCCATTGACTCTTGAGAAATTAGGGATCTCTCCTCTATCATTCCTCTCCTAAGGTCAGAAGCTTGATTTTAGAATTTATTTGTTAGAGAAGCAGTACCTCAAATGGGTGCTTAAATTGAGCAGAGCATGTTTGGCCTTAGGGGAGTATAGCAATAATTTGATTTGAAGAAATTACTTTTGCTGCCTTTACACTTCATTTTATGTGCGCTACGCTTTCTTTAATTTTGTGATGGTAGTTCTTTACTCTTTGCTAGGAATACTTCCATGAGAAACAGCATGAGCAGATAAAATTAGCATTTATTTTTTTTCTATTTGCTTCTGAGAGTGTTTCGTAAATAATCTTACAAGGCTTTGTATTTTTAATTATTTTGCCCAGAATTTTTTAAGTATTTATGGAGGTTTTTTCAAATATGTAGTCCTATTGAAAAAGCCATTTATTGCTGTGCATAAAGATCAAGGCATGTACATTCAATAAAAACTCTTATTTTAGATTAAAGAAAACAATAAAATATAAAAACCAGCTGCTGTCCCTGCAGATAAGCAGTCTTACTGGGATGTTAAAGCTCAAGTAACAAGAAAAGAAACAGAATTCTTATCCAAGTTGTACTTGTCAGAGTGCTTTGAGTGTACCTTATATTGTTTATTTGCCATGTGTTTTATTTTTTATTTTGCTTTCCGTTGAGGTTTTTCACATCAGTGTGTTGTGTCCCATGAATGGCTTGAGCAAGTTACTGTTTTTCCAGTCTCCAGAATCTGTCTCTTCAGGTCATATCATTGTAAAGTTCCATGTGTTAATTCCTTCTTTTCAGTCTATGGATTGTAAGAAATTGTCACAGCCATTTTCATTGCTAGTTTTCTACTGTGTGGCTGTCTCTGTCTCTGCAGAATTTGTTCTTCGTATTAATACGCAGAAAAAAGCTCAAAATCTAAGTAGGAATGCCCCACTAATAAAACATTTTTTCCGGCTTTGAACTACTACAATAGAACAGCATCAGTTAAAAACGTGAATTAGGCATTGCAACTATTTGTTTCTTGTTAAGAAACTATCACATACAAAACTTGATTGAATCTTAAGAAAAGAAGTTAGTAATTAGCAATGAGAGAGCCAGTTATCGTCATTACGGACAAGCTGGTTTTTCTTGCAATTATGCCCATCACTCAGTTCACAAAGAAGGGAGGGGGAGGCAGGGAAACACAACAGAGAAAAGGATGGCTAAGTAAGGATTGATTATTAGTAATTATGTCAGTATTAAACTGATCAGGTAGAATGCTTTTAGCATGCTGATGGTCTTTATGTGATTTCTTCTAACTAAAAAGCATGATTCTGGTCAAATGGTGAATTAGTCCCCACAGATAATCCTGAATAAATTTTGGTTGAAAATAATTAAGTGGAAAATCGGATAGCCTTGATAGGAAGGAACCATTTTCAATTTTCCTATTTGGGATCCAGCTATTTTTTTCACTGGTTTCTGAAAGATCAGGTAGTTAATGATGGTAGAGACCTCTTCCTTTAGGCTTACTGCATGGAAGAGGTTTCAGAATGTCCACATGTGGGAGGAAAAGATGCATCGTACCTCCAGTTGTCATTTCTTGATTTAAACTCTGCTAAATACTGTTAGAAGAACAGTCATACTGGGTCAGGAGAAAGGTCCATCTTGTTAACTATCTCTTCTCCAAACTTAGCCAATAAATGTTACTTGGGAAAGCGAATAATCTCAAACAAACACAAATTTCTGTTTTCTAAAGTAGCACATTAATCATTCAATCTAAGGCAAAATACAGCAGCTTTCTAGTTAAGATAAAGAATACTCAATAGGCTTACCTACAACATTTTTCTACACAATTATTATTCAGATGTAAGTAAAACAGCAGTATGATTCCTAACGATCACATAACATGATTCTGAATGGCAATGTTTTAATGGATGTGAGGATTATTTTCTATTTCATAATGAATTTAATACACTTAGTAGAAATAATTCTTAAGGGAAATTTTTCTCCTACTATAGTTAAATCTCATAATGTGATGTACTCTATCATATTATGTGACATAGACTTGGAAAACTAATACAAAAAGGCAAAAGATTTTTTTAACTTTGTTGGCTAGCACAGCACAAAGACCTGAGTTTGTTCTGGAGCAAGGAACACAAATACATTCAGGCACATTTCAGAAAAGATCTTTGAGTAGCTGTTCTACTGCAGTCAGGGTTGAATTGAAACATCACCTGGGAGGCACTGGTTTGGCCACAGGGCCTACACTGATGGCCATCAGTAGGATGGCATGGAGAAGTACATTATGCCAAGTTCAGAACTGAATAGATTACAGAGCCAGGAGGAATATCATCATCATCACATAGTTCTGCCTTCTGTATAATACAGACTTTATTGATTTCACATGCGTCTCCTCATCTACTTCAACAATTTCTGATTGATTTAGGGAGCAAATGACTCAAGACAGATTTCTAACACTTTTACATTTGAAGAGGCTAAAAAGTAACATAACAAAGACAATACACTTTTACAGCTAGTGCTCATAAGACAATCATGTAAGTTAGAAATGAAGGATTATTTGCTTTTAGTGTCTTTTAAAAACCTGCATCTGCCCTACAATAATGGATGGGACCATTTCTTAGAATATTTTAAGAGACTGAAACAATTTAAGAGAGATTCTAAATAACTAGGAAACAAGTCCTTTGAAAGCCTGTTTTTATTACTGCCTCTTTTTCTCTTAGACTTTTAAGACAAAATGAGATTCTGTTGGACATACTGTGTTAATTAGATGTAAAGTTTTGTGGAAATATATTCTGGTTTAGAAATGTAAGTAGGCTTTTTGTAACAGTAAAAATATCTAATAAGAAATTACTCATTGAATAATCATGTAACTTGAGTTATAGATCAAAGAGATGAAAATAGTTAAACTCTGAAAGGGTTAGCTGGTCTGTCACTTATTACCAGAACAGAGAGACCGTGTCATTGCGTAAACGCTACTTTGTGTTCATGACATCATTGTTTATCACTTAGCTCTTATACTGTTAACCTAGTATTTGTATATGTGCATCTCACATCAACCAAGCTGTTGTGATACAGAAATATTTTTGTTTATAATTTAAGCAAAAATATTTGTCAGGATGAATATCATCTTTATTTCATTAATGTTCCCATGAGAAGAAAACATATTTCTAGACAATAGACAGAGTTTACTGGTTTTCCCTTTCTTTGTGTGATTAAATTGGAGGGAGAGAGTTTTTGACACAGAAATATAAGAAATAATGAATTGAAATACAGATCATGGATGTGATCCCTATTCCTTCCACAATGTTCCAATTCTGTTTTAACAATAACCATAATTAAACTATGTGCCAACTGCAAGAGAATGAGATACTCAGTGAAGGTATCCATGAAAGCTACAGGTTTGTTACAAGTTCACAATTAAAAGAGATATGAACATTTCACTAATTTCTTTAGGAGGTAGTCAAGTGATCAAGGATGGCTTAATGAAGTGGGAAGCTGCCACATTGTACAATGATTCCAACCAAAAAAAAAGAATTATTTTATCTCTATCAACAGACAAAAGTCAGCTGAATGTGCCAGCCTTGTACAGCTGAACATGAATTTACAGGGGTTTATAGGGCAAGTGATACAAGGCTGAGTTAGATAATGTTACACTTAATATTCAATCTGTGTTAAAAAAAAACATCAAAGCATTCTGTGTGTCTATTGGACACCATGAGACACAGATGATTCCTGAAGAACAGCTCTTATTGATGACAGGCATATTCCTTATAGTTGTGTAAATATCGAAGATGTACTTATTTCAAAACAGAAGTAAACATATGGAAACATCTTCTATAAAACTATAAGTTCTCATTAATTAACTTGTTCATTATTTGATTCAGGCCTTATAACATTTTCAGATTTCTTCAACAGGGTTAGAGCTAGTAAGGTCTTTGCGTTGTACCTCACTTAATAGGAGCCCAATGTTCTCTATTATATCAGCACAGATCCAGAGCTGCAGTGGCTGCAGGCATGAGCAAGCGTGGTAGATGGAATACTTAATTACTAGTTAAAGGACAACTTTCACACAAGATAAGAAGTGACCTGACTTCTGGCAGAAGTCCTGACTGCCACAGTCACGTGGCCGGCTTACCCCGGAAAAGTGTCAGGTCCCTCAGGACCAGGCAGTCCTCCCTTCCTTTGCTGTCAGCTGCCACCCTGCTGGTGATCTCCAGACTCCCCGTGACAGCCTGGCCCCCCAGGCCATGCCTGCTTGCCAGTGCGGTCCATGCTCAGAGGTCACACTGACTGAGATCCCATCATGTGACCGTTCGCTATGTGTTAATACAAAGATCATCAGCACGTCTGAGGGTAAAAAACGCTGGGGATTTCTGTGGCAGATGGCAATCTCACATACCCCAACAACAGGAGTGCAAGAATAAGGTGCCCTAGGTGCAGACTGCCGTGGAGGTCTGGGGGATCGTTACACTGGCACAAGGCCCTGGCTATTAAAGTGATTACAGGTTTTTTTGAGAGGTGCAAAGGATGTGTGGAAAAGACTCACAAATGTGGTGGCTGGACACATGGACCAGATCTTGAAAATAAACCAGCATCAGTGCTTTTTGTTCATAACCAAAAATCCAGAAACAGGGAAGGGGTGTATTTTTGATGATATGGAGTGTATGCAGAATGTCCTGGACTTGCTGGCCTTGGGGTACTTCTGGGTAAACAAGAAGGCACCGCTTCAGCTGCCAGCCCATCGTAGGCCATTCTCAGATAGCATGGGCTGTGACTCTGTCAAAGTGGTAGCCACCATGGGCTAAGGGTGTCATGGTCCTAGGGGTGCTTCCTGTACTTTTAGGGTGAACCTTCTGTGTGACGAGGAAAGAGGAAGGACTTTTGAGGCACATGGGTGATGTGGGAGTGAGTGAGTGGGACCTGCCATGTCTTCTCTTGTTTGACAAATGTCCTGTAAGTACATTTTGTCTGTCTCTAAAGAGACTCATATCAGAGGGTTTGGGCTGGTGCTTCTTCAGAGATCATGGTAAGGAAAGTAGGCAGCAGCAGAAGAAAAGAGCATTCTTTCTCTGTAGTTTTATGAATTCTTATTGCCATTTTATTTATTTCTTATATTCTTTACATTTAAAAACAGAGGCTGTCTTGTTTGCTTTCTCACGCTTTTTTTTTTTTTGCAGGGGTGCGGGGAAGGGCAGGGACAAACAGCCACGACCCGTATACAAACTTACTCTCTGAGGAAGGCTGGAGGTTTTTGGTAGATAAGGGCTGTGGGAAAAAGAAAGAGAGGTTGGAGTCTCCTCTCGTATACCCTTTCAGTCTCACTGCCTGACATGCTGCTTTTAGCATTTTTCTCACCTGTAAAGCCCTTTCCTGAAACCTTATTGCTTCCTTTGACTAGTTCCTCCAGCTCATGTCTTCTTTACTACCTTTCTCCCAATCCTACGTGCTTCTTGTTGTGACATTATTTTGGTCTTTTTGAGGGCAGTGAAATTTCGTTCAGCCTAAGTGGCAGAGGTCTGATGGAGCTCCAATGCAGAATAAACTTCACTGAGGTTGGTGTGGTTATAGTGATACAAATGTCATTATATTGAAAATAAAGGTAGGCCCTTGCTCTCTTAATGTACTAAACCTTCCTTTCCATAAAGAATCTGTTGATGTTAAGGACTGCTCTTTGGAATTTAATAGCTTACTTTAACAGATTCCAAGCCTACAAACTTTTCTAAATAAATCAGTCTCTCAAAATGAAATTATTATGCTTCTAGATCAGCCACAGAGGAATCTTTCTCTGCGGATTATAGGGGCAGCTTAAGATCCTGACCTAAACCAGATTTCTAAAGTGGGTACGCCAGTTACATGACATAGGGTGGGTCAAGTTGATAATCCCTTTCAGAGACTGGCCAAGCTCTATTCTAGAAGTGGCTATGGTTTTGGTTTTTTTACCCTGTTGAAAGTCTACTCCAATTTTTCATACTCTAATGGTTAGTATTCTTTTGGTTTACTGCCTGGTTTTATTTGTGTTCCATTTCTACCTGTTGTTTTTGCTCCAGCATTGTTTCTTAGCCTAAACAGCTACTGGACTTTTCCAGTGCTTACTCGCTTTTGTATTTATTGACATACATTACCTTTATAGGGACATGTAAGTGCCTGTTCCATTTTCTGCCTCAACCTTTACTTTGCCACATTAAACCAGCCAAGTTCTGTCAGTCAGTTTTTAATAGATAGGCTTTAGAGCCTTTACCTCATCTTGATCACCTTTCTTTTTTCCTGTCCTAATTTGAAAGAATCTTTCTTGAATGTGGGTGACGTGTTCTTTGCACATTGTACTACTACCTTAAAATATTCTCCTTAATCCAGTGCTCCTAGCATCACAGTTGTGTTTTCTTGGCAGTATTCCACTAGAGGCTGAGAATGCTTATACAGACTTGCCTGACTGGCTTGAATATTGCTAGTAGTGTAGCTACAGGCACACAGTGCTCAATAAAAGCTGAAAAACCTAACTCAAAATCCTGGGGAAATATATAAAAACTATCTCAAACTGCACTGCCTGATGCCACAGTTACCAAGGTTGCATTACATCAGCTAGCTGTGAACTGGATAGCACAGGTATAAATGTCTAAAGTTATCCGTGTTACAGATCTCAAGGATAGTTCTTAACTCTCGTCCTTCATCTTGTCTTTCACTAAATGATTAGTGATTTAGTTTTTGTTCTCTTTTTCCTATCAACCACATTCCAGGGGTATTAAGCCTATTTTATAGGCCTTTATATACCTATAATGTACATGCAGAACTTTACATTATATGCTTTTCTTACAGAAATTAAGATAGTGATGATGTGGACAGTACTTCTTGATTCACCTTCATTTTTAAAATCTCTTCCCTGGGCAGAATCTTATCTCTCTTCTCGCCCACCCCTGCCCATTTTGCTGTCCCTGTGTTTAGCAGAGGCGAGCAGATGCAGAAGTAAAACAACCAGCCATAGCCTGCTACATCTTTTATGGCTGGTGACATACATGTTAGGTTCTACCTTCTGTTCCTTTTCTCATTTCTGAGGTGATAGCATTTTTTCAAGCACGCATTCCCTATTTACCCGGATCGGTTTCATCACTTTCAGCAGAGTCACTGGTGGAATTTGCTCAGAGCTGGCTGAACGCTGTAAGCATGTGATCAATTTCAGGGCATAGTTTTATGATACAATCAACTGAGTCTTTACTGCCAGCTATGCATTCCATTCCCCTGTCACCAGCATTTGTTTGACCTCAGAGCGAGCCTGTTCAGAAATTTACAATAGGTGGAAAAAAAAAGGAATTGTCTTCCATCAGTTTAGCTGCCTAATCTTAACATGGAGTCAAATGGATAACACAGCAGACATGATGGATGGAAGGGAGCAACCCAGGTGGAGCTGCAGAGTGAAACTGTTCCTCTCAGCAGCAGCTGGCAGTTAGTGTAGCCCAAACCATACTGAAGAAACACACCTGAACTTTCATAGTCTTTGTATGGTTATATCATAAGGTATGCGTTCCTTACTGGAAGATGTTTGCCTGTCTTGCCAAGAAACTGTTCATATCATTACTGGTTGTTTGAAATAGTCTGCAGAATTTCCATTTGAGCAAAAGACATGAACAGTTCTGACCCTGATTGGAGAGACTTGACTCTAACAACAACTTAACATCCACACCACAGAAATCTTGCTTCATTATGAAAAAGAATGTTCTTGCTCAATCTTCTTGCTTACATGAATTTTCACTACACATGCATGCATTTTATTTTCTGTTCTGTTCACTGACGTGAATACAGAGTAAAAAGATGTGATTCAGTGAAGGCATTAATAGGAATATGTAAAAATATTTTAAGTTAAGTAGAGGTTGATGACTAGGGAATAATTGGGTACGTCAGTAAAATTCAAAACCCTATTGCATAATCTGAAACTTTTCATATCACAGGAAAAAGCTAACAAAATTATATTAAAAAAATACTTTTTTCTTCTGTTTAGTCAGCTTTTTGATGTAAAACCAACACCTTTCATTCTGTTGTAAAAAGAATTTATTTTTTCTGCTATTCTAGAACATAAAACATGAACTACTGGTGCACAGAGTATCATGAATGCAGTTTATATTGAAGGGGTATTAGTTTTCCCTTAAAAAAAATAAATCCTAGGCAATAAGCATTTAAAAGGAGCCACAACAACCTGTAGCATATGTAGCTGATGCTTAAATATATTCTTTTTCTACTGATGCATTCCTACGCTCCAGAGTATAACTCTCACCTTTAAAGCTGTCACATTCAAAACATTGCTTGCACTGAAGAGAATCACTGTTTTGCCTCGAGCAAGGAACGTAAGTGTTGCAAAACTGACTCCTCCTCTAATGGGGAGAGCATGTACAAATACACAGAGTTGTATTTCTGCTAGAGCTGCCAGGCTGAATATTTTGCAGTCAGAGCTGTAAACCTTGCAGGCTTTTTCTTTGTTTATCTTTCTACTTTGGGGTTTTTCCCCCCCTTCTTTCTGGATTTTTTTTTTTTTTTAATATATGTGAAACTCTTTCAAATGCTGGATTTTCCCGTCCTTGTTCAGGAAGCATTCATGAATTGACATGGGTCAACGTACTTTTCGTTACCAGGCAAAAGTAAGTACTGCAGTTAAACCTGTTCCTGCTGTATGTTTACCTGACTATAAAGGGTTCTGTGTCGTCGTGTAAAGGACAAAGTAGACTGTAGTTCTATTAGCAGAAATTAAAAACATACAAAAAAAGTAAAAACAGTTTAACACAATATGGTATGCTAAATATTGTATGGCTCACATTCTGAAAAAAAAAAAAAATTCTTGTCAGTCAGTGCTCTCTCTTTTAAAATACTGAAATAAGCCAGACATGGAGATGCCACTCCTTCTATATGTTTTTTTTCTTTAAAATTACAGGATTGCGTTGTATTGTTTTAAAGCATTTTTAATGCTCTTGGTAGTACTGATCATGCTTCATATCATTTATGTTCAGTAAGTATACCTTATTTTTGTCATTCATTAATGAAAATATGCTGGTTGAGGAAATAAACCTCCTGGAGCTCCCATAACTGCCATCATCTCTTCCACTATATAATGTGCCCTAGCTATTACTGTATCCTTCCTACGTTACCCTCTCCTACGTTTGTGTATACATTCGCTGGTTACCAGATCCTGTTGTGTGTTACTATCTTCAGAATTCTTTGGTATTGGACTGCCAGTCGAAGGCTGAAGGGAAACAGATCTCAGAGAGAAGGGAAAGAAAAGCTGGTAACTGAGCTGGCGAGGAGTATGAAAGAAAGAAAATGATGTGATTTAATCCTGAGGTAATATTTTTAGCCAATTTTCCCTGCATTCTATTGAAACACTGTACCGTCGTCTTCATCTGTAATATTTTCACTATTCCAACAGTCAGCTGGGAATTCATTAAGAGTCTGGGAATGAATACTGTTTCCTTTGCTGTGAGTTCCCTCTAGAGAGCGCAGCAGCCTGCAAGACAGTCTATGGATTCTGTGTCTGTATTACCAGCACAAGCTTTCTGCTGCAGGAATGCTACGCTGCGGCTATCAGTCTTTTCTTCTTTTGAGAGTAGGCTTGCTATTATTGAGCTGAACTAGGCACTCCCTTCCCCAAGGCAGAAAGTTGGATTGCCCAGGCAGTGAACAAGTTTAAGCAGGTAGTGCTTGAATGTCTGCATAATGAATGGAGCCATTTAGCATATGCACTTTTTGCGGCACCGAGTATCTATAGAAAGTCTGTGGTGTGAGTGCACCATTGGTCTACTGTGATGAAGTACAGCCTAGTTAAGGTCTGACACAAGGATCAACAAGGACCCTTATTTGGCATGGAGCTTGCAGATCTTGAAGGAAAACAAAATCTAGAGAAACAGCAGTATAAAGGCAACAAGTAGAAAAAACTGACAGGTAATCCTAGCATTTTTGGTGTTGTTAAAACTGAATGGGAAATCTGCCAGACTAAATTTTCTTCTGAAAGGTGTGATGCTTTGACAACGCAATGTTTTCCAGTGGACTGAGCTCAGAAGGATAGTTCAGGTCTCTGAATTGTCATCTTTATTTTTGAGAAGGGCTTTATATGTTTTTAGGCATTTCAATTGGATTATCATTTTTTTTGTTGCCCAGCTAAAGATCATTTTTAAGTGTGTTGAGTTTTTGTGGCTTCAGCTGAATTAACACCCACAGCGAGTGAATCTCTGCTATCAGAAACAGGGCTTTTGAAAGCTCTGGCCTTCATTTAGAGATTGTGAAAGTTTGACTTCTACATGTTCCTTACTGCAGTGAAGCAAATGGAGTTCAGCTACTTCCTTCAGCTGCATCAGGATTTCAGTCCAAAATTCTAGTCTCCCAGGCTTGTATTCTTCACCTGAATTAGACACAGGTTAATTACAGACTCATAAAACAACATAAATACTTCATTCCGACTACCTCTTGGTTTTGTCTTGTTTGAAGGTAATATTCTGGTACTTACATACACTCACATTTACAAACTTTAAGTTGTTTTCTACATATTTCTGTACCTGCATATACATATATACATATCAATATACTTTTATCCTTCAGGCAGGATTTTATTAGGGTTTTGTTCCAAACTCTTGCTATGCAATACCCTTCTTTCAAAGATCTACTCCAGCCTGAAAACCTTAGTTTTCTGTGGCTTCAGCTTCAGTGCCTTTTGGTTCCCATTTATTCCTTCAGTACAGCTGCCTTTCAGACAGGTTGTAGGACTTCACAAAGTAGGATCAAAGGGCAACTCAGCCTGTACTGTTAGTACTTGTCTGTACTAATCAATTGGACTAATCTAATGCTCTAATAACTTCACTCACAAAGACTTTCTCATTGATCTTTTCCTGACTGGTCCCCTACACTTTTTGGGGTTTGGTCTCCTTGTTAGCTCTGATTGCAATCGCATTTCCCTCAGCCTGGCTCTGAGTTAGAAATCTCCTTCCACATGAATCTGTACTTATTCCTGCTGCGTGGTCAGCTAGGCTAAACTTAGTTCATTTCAGGCTGATCTTAACCCTTTTAAAGAATCAGCTCTTGTTATTTTGATATCTTTTATTGATTGGTCAGCTGTAGCTGTACCTATTGTGCAATCCTTCCCTCACCCCAAGTTACCACTGTGGAGCAATTTAATTAAACGTTATGAAATCAAGGATTCAGATTTTTTTAATGATCTAAATAATGAGAGAAGGAAGGTTTCTTACTTTCTTGTCCTTCTTCCTTCCTATCTTTTTTATTGCCTGGCCTTACTGAAGAGGTCATGACCTCCCTCTGAGAGAATAGTATCTCAAAGACCGGTTAGTGATGGTTCTATTTAACATGACCTTTAACCCTTGTAAAAACTTACTTGCTAAGAAACTTTCATATCCAGTGAATTTTTTTTACAATCACTTTTTAGTCCTAAAACTTTATTGTAACTTTCAGTAGAGCCACAGGTAATTCTGTTGGTAAGAATGTCTTTGCAGACAATCTAATTGGACTTTTATATAACTGATTTTTGAATTCATTGGCAATACTTAAAACTATTTTTAAGGAAATGGAAATTATCAGGTTTTCATAATTGTGTTCTGGTAAATTGAAAAGTCAATACTTCAGGCTGAACAAAGCATTCAGCTAATACTGTCTAATCTGAAAGAAACTTATTATTATGTCATTTTAAAGCTTTTTTTTTAGATGTAAAATAAAGTGAATTATTAAAAATGTAAAAGTTTCCTTCATAAAAATCCGTGATAACTGATTTCAGTGTTTCAGAACATTGTTTAGGTTTTCTTTCTCTTCTGAAACACCTTATTAAGATTGTTACAGCTTATTTAAATGTTTCAGCTCACTTTAGCCTGTGTGTCTGGATAAAAGTTCTAACCAAAAATTTCACTCACTTTAAATTAAATCTCTGCTTTTCCTTTTCTAAGATTTACTGTCAACTTTGGTATAGTCTGGACTAGCACAAACTTTATTCTGAGAATCTTCTAACTACTTTTCAAATTGTTGCTTGTCTGTTATGAGTAAGGAGGAACACCTTCTAATCATGCAAGTACAAGGATTTTATGAGACTTAGAGCTGTTGCATCCACAATCAAAACCTTTCTCCCACTTGTTCAATTGTAGATATTGATAAACAAACTTACTGTCCTTTGGAGTTCAGTCAAATTGCATGGCAGTTTTCTACAGCTGATCCACAGAAGTTTTCTTAAGGAATAATTCAATTTGTAGTGTATAGCAAGTAACTCCATATTCCCAGAAGAAGCCTATGCTTGGTAGAATTCTGCACTGACAGTGATGTTTTCTGTATGTGCTGTGCTCTTCTGGAATTTTCTCTTGCAGTAAAAAAGTTTCATCTTTTGAGTTACAGCATAGCTGGGGACCTTGCAAAGGTTTTGTTTAATCTTTATTTCAAAATAAACTATGTAGGATGTTTCAGTTGAAGATTCAGAAGAGTTTGGATCAGAATTCTTAAAATGAGAAATCAGAAAGCACTGAACCACAAGGAAATTTTTATCAGTTTCTGACTGTATTACTAAGGACTCCAGGACTACAGTGATTCATCCGAAAGATGTATCTGGAGGTTAAATCTGGGAAAGCATATGATAGGTTTACTTCTACTTAAAAATAGATATCCCTTTTTCCATCAAATTCAAACATTCAACTCAAACTATTTCTTGTAAGGGCATTTCTTATATATACATTAAAGTGACTAGAAAAGGGAGAGGAGAGAGACAAGCTGAGAGCCAAAAAATCAATTGTGCCTCAAATTACAGTATTCACAAACACAGCTCACTGCCATGGAACAGTTCAAGAGATCTGCAGTAGTTCAAACTTTGAAAATCCTCTGCAGGACAGCAGATTCACTTTTGCAAACTGCTTTATTATGCATATTTTCCCGTATTTCACTGAAAATAGTGAAATCAGCAGATAAGAAAAAAAATATTTTTAAAAAATCATTGCAAAGAGACAAACAAGTGTAAATCTCAAAGCAGTTGTTTCTATAGTCCAGGCTTCTTGACTTCCATCATGGGTGTTGGGAGGGACAGCGGCCTAGGAAGTCCCAGTGACCAGGAGCGCCATGACCAGGGCAGGCAAACAGGCCATGGGGCGTCAGCCAGGCTGTGGCGTGGCCATTTGCACGGCAGTTCGCGCGGGAGGGCGCGCAGGGAGGGCATCGTCACCCTACCAGCGCAAGAGGTGAGTTCCACTGCTGGCCATCACCCTCCCAGAAGGAGCTTAGCTGCGGTGTCCACCCGGCAGAAGGCTCTGTCCTCTGTGCTTGCCAGGACAGATGTGTCAGCCCAGACAGAGCTCCCACGGAAGCACACAGACCTCCAGACCTCGGGCTGCAGGATGTGCCAGAGCCCGTCACTGGTGATGGGTGGCAGCAGTGAGAGCAGCTGCGTGCGGTGTGACCAGGCGATGATCTGCTCAGCCTGGTGGCAGAGCTACAGGAGGAGGTAGAAATGTTGAGGAACATCAGGGAGGCTGAGACAGAGACAGACTTGGTGGAGCCACGCTCTGCCCTCCCCGGGATGGAAACAGGAACAGCCACCAGAAAAAAAAAACAAGATCAGGGGGGCCCTGCATCCTCCCCCTGCCAGGCTGAAGGCAGCAGCTTAAAGGGAAGGGGTGAATGGAGACAAGTCCATGCTCAGGACAGCAGGCGAACCCCCTCCTTGACCACCTCGCCCCCCCAGGTACCTCTGCACAGCAGGTACGAGGCTCTGGATGTGGGAGGCCAGCCAATGGATGATATGGATGACAGTCCACCTACACCAGAGGTGTCACCGAGGTCAGAAAGGCCTACCTCAGATATCACAACCACTGCATGAGGAAGAAAAGACAGGTTCTAGGAGTTGTAGGATACTCCTGAGGGGAACAGAGGGTCCAATATGCCGGACAGGCCCCCCTCTTAGGGAACTCTGCCGCCTCCCTGGGGCCAGCGTTAAGGACATCACCAGGAAACTCCCTGGCCTGGTACAGCCCTCGGACTATTGCCCGTTACTGGTCTCCCATGTGGGTGGCGATGAAGCCACAATGCATAGTCGAAGGGGGATCAAAGAGACTTCAGGGCGTTGGGACGGTTGGTGAGGCAATCTGGAGCACAGGTTATTTTTTCTTCTCTCCTTCCAGTCACAGCCAGCGACATTAGAAGAAACACATGGACTCAGCCTATTAATACATCACTCTGGGGCTGGTGCCACTACCACAGTTTTGGGTTTTTGGATAACGGGATGGCCTACATGGCACCAGGCTTGCTGGTATCAGACGGGATTCACCTTTCTCAAAGCAGGAAGGTCTTCGCACAGGACTTTGCGGGGCTCATTGACAGAGCTTTAAACTAGACTTGGACAGGGATAATATCAGGCTTGCCTGTGACAAGCTGTCAGATGACATGCCATGGTTAGAGGGGTGGGGTGCTAGTGAGAGCCCTCAGCCTGCCGCTCTGAGGTGTGCTGGGTACACTGCAGCACACTTGAAGTCTTACAGAGATGAGATAATAGGAGGTAACAGGAGCCAACAGGGAAATGAAACTCTGGCACAGGTTGCCCAGAGATGTGGTAGATGCCTCATCCGTGGGAACATTCAAGGTCAGGTTTGACAAGGCTCTGAGCAACACACTCTGTGGGGCAGCTTGAACCTGGAGTACCCCTTAACAGAAGAAACATTATTCCCCTACTTGCAACATGTACCTGCCAAGTGCAGCTGTGGCTCTGCCTGATGACTTTTCCTCTCCTGCATATACTCGCGTACCTTGCAGCAGCATATGACCAACCAAGCAGAGGAGTCTGGTTAGACTCCTTTTAGGGCAGGCCAACATAATGCACCAAAAAGGAGCTGGGGGATTATTTTATATTTCTAAGAGACCACTATATATATATATATATATATTTGTCTTTTGAAGAGCCAAGGGCACTCTATTTTATTTTTATTGTTTTCCTGCCCCATTGTCGGTTGCTGAATTAAAAATGTGAAAGAATGAATGTTAAAAATACAGTTCTCTGCTGTTAAGGATAGCACTTAGGTGAGTCCTATCACCTTTCTGTATAGGTTAGATTTCATTCTGATCTCTCTAGCTTTACAGTTAATGATCTCGGAAAAGATCTTGTTCAGCACATTTGTTAACATCTGATACAATTTGTTTTCCTTGTCTTGAGGAATTTTGTGATTTCCTGATTTTCAACCCCCTGACAACCTGAGGCAACCAGAGGTTTTTAGCATGGCAAATCTCTTAGCACATTCATTGTTCCTTCAGGGTGAAGTAATTTCATATTACCAGTCCTTTTAAATTGTCACATTTCCACTTCTAGTGAACATGAGATACATAACATTCCCTGAGAGCAACTGTGTACTGTTTCATTAAAACAGTCCATAAACTTGGCATTGATAATTTCTGAAAACTTTCAGACTTCTAACTGGAGCAAGAACAATCAGAAACAATCATGATATAAAAATGGAAGTTTTATAATTTAGGACAGAATCATCTGTTTGATGAATAGGATGTTTTGGATGCTTCTGTGTGGATGCTTCTGCATTGGAGGAAACAAGAGATGGCCTTTGGAAAAGCAGATGTGACATGTAGCCGAATCTACATCTGCTCACAGCTTGATCCAAAAATAAGATTGCTGCTGTTGCTACTTCTTCACCCCTAAATATTAGCTGGGAAATCAAGGGAGTTCAAGGAAGCTAATCCGAAGAGAGTAGGCTTTTCCTTTAAAAGATTAATTTTACTTAATCATTATGTAGAGAAAATAAAGAACAATACACTTCAGTTATGATAGAGCAAAGTCATATGCTATGGTGATGTGAAAGGTAGGTAGATCATGATGGTGTGAATACAGAATAAAAATAGCAAAAATATCTAAAAATTCAAAAAATAAAAGGTACATACCTTAAAGATTAGCTTTAAAAACATTAATAGAGAAATTACCTATTAAGATGGAAGTTTTAACTCAACTACCAGGTTTAACTAAACTGCTAAACTACCAGGTTCAATGACAAGGTCTGGGCATCTGAAGGTAGGATCCTTGTGTCACACCTTTGTTTTAAATAATTACATAAAGTATCTTTATATATATAATGTAATTGGGTTTTGTCTTATTATAAGGAAGAGAAAAAATAGTTTGCGGCTATTTGGCATTCAAGGTATTTCTTCTAATTTTCTTTCCAGGAAAAGCCCAACCTCATGTGTCTTGTATCATCACTATACCCTAATCATCATATATCTGCTTAGCCCAAGTAATGCCAAATTAACCCAAATTGCCTGCAATAATTACTAATACATGTTAAAATACTACTCATATGTTAATCCTCTCTTTAATGAGTATTATACACTGTTTCCTATATTTTTTTATTTCAAATACCTTGCTTCATTCTTTGTTTGAGTTGTAGCAACATAGATCTCTGTTGTGATTCTGAAAGATGAGGAAAGGGTGAAGAAAGGCTACAACTTAGGGAAATGTCATTAGTATCAGTTAAAGAACTTTGATACAAGATGCTGCAGGTGATTTCCATTCCCCCAGCTTCTGCTGGAAGACCTGCCCCTCAGAAATCTGATGAGCAGTGTCACCAGAAGCACTTCCCCCTTTTCCAGCCGTATGACCCACTTAGCCCAGGAGTGAATCAGATCCCTTAGGCCCAGAAAGTCCTCCCTTTGTCCATGAAAGCCACCATTTTGTCATGGTCATGGCCGTAACCCATATGATCTCAGAACCCTGTGCAAAAGCTGAAACCCTGCCCTTTTCTTTGCTCCAGAAGTATGTCAAAGGCCCTGATACATATATATATATGAACACACACACATACATATATATGTGTGTGTTTATAAAGATATATGTGAGAGTGTACAAAGTGTATAAATGTGTTTATACATAATTAGACTTCTTTATAAATATATAAGGACTGTATTTATAAAGTGTGTATAAAAATGTTGAATAAGAGATAATGAAATTAGGTCAAAATTGAATGTGAATAGAAAGAAAAATAAACAAAGGGAAGCACAGTTGAAGGGTGTGGGAGGGTGTGAGGGAGGGTGGGGGGCCATGAAAGAATTTGAATATGCATTGGGCAAAGGGCTAAGCCTGTGAAGCTAACCAAGAGGCCACCACCCAGCCCCAGGTAATCCAAAGAACACCACACACATCCAAAGACCTGTGAGTCTGGCTAAGATGCGCCCTTCCCCTAGCTTCAAACCAATCAGATCACCACACAGTATTGCTTGTCAAAGGCAGTCCTTTGACTTTGTCCTCTGCTAGAAAATACAGGTGACTTTGCTTATTAAAGTAGAAAGCCAGAACAAAAAAACTTCACAGGAACATGTGTGTAGGGACACCTACACCCCAAAGGGTTTTACAAAAAAGACCATCTGCATTGGAAAGAAGATGGTTGGACTGGGATTTTGGGAAAAAAAAAAGTTTGTTGGAAAGAGTGGAAGGCAACTTCTGCCTACAGCATAGTGTGCTGACAGCTACTTGAAATACCATGATGGTGGTGCATGTGTTCACTTATCCTTATGTTGCCATGGATTTTATAGCACTTTTTGAAAACATAATCCTGGCTGATTACATAGAAGACAGAATTACTTTGTGAACTGGTTTTGTTCCTGATTAGGACCACAGCATTCAAAAGAAGGATAATGCTTTAAAAAAGAACAGCTTTGGAAAAAAAGAAACAGTGATAATGTTTCATTACACCAATGATCAATTAATAAATAAATTTTCTTTGAACATGCCTTAAATCTGATTGTCTGATGTTTGTTTTCCTATGTCATGTAGTGGCAGCATGTTACTAGACTGCAGCACCTGTTAAAAGATATTTACTATGCTTTTGGGGAAGTGGTAAGATTCGAGGGTATAAATCACCTTTCTTAAACAGCCAGGAGTACTGTTGATCTGAAGAGAAGCCAGGTTGCTGCATGGCTTGTAAACCAAGACACTTAGAACATACAGAAGGTAGTGAGAAAGTTGTTTAGAAGGAACAGCTATTTGTGGCATATTGTAAACACGATAACAGTGTTAAGCACATCTTAATGGTAATGAATGTATTATCCAAACGTGCCTGGACTGTGTATCTAAAAGGCAGAATGAGTTCTGAAATAGCTGAGGCTTTTAAAACTGTTCTTGCTGCCTCAGTAATTACAGACCATGCAGGGAATATTTTTTAAACCATCCTTTGAACAAGCTGTTAAAATAGAATAATTTTCACTACTTTTTTACTATTAATGAAGTAGAGGCCTCTGTCACAAGTTACTTTAACAGGATGCTAGAAATCAAGACGTGGGGATGTTTTACAGCACACAGTTACCATTTGCTATATCGATGTGTTACTGGACTTTATAATAGAGCTATAACCACAGCTTCCGTAATACTGTCAAGAGTCAGACCTCAGGATGTGAAACCTCCAAACTGTGCAAGGATTTGGAAAATAATGTCTGGGAATTGGTGTAAAATTAGAGTAAATATGCCTCCATTCAGAAAGGATGACCATATGAGGATGTCTAGAACAAAAGAAAGATTTGACAACTGTTATGAGTAGATGTTCACAGATAGTAGTTCAAACTGTGAGAAAGGGTCAGATACCCATGTGCTGCTTAACAAACTACAGTCACCAAGCTATCAAGCAGTCATTTTATTCCAATTAACTTTAAAAAGTGAACACACTTTTTAGGACAGAATCTGCAAAATTGAAAAGTTTCTAGCAGTAAAAAGGCAAGCAAGGAAGAAACAGTTGTTTGTAATGTGGTGTTGCTGGCCCTAGAAATTTAACAGCTGGATAAAAGCCTCTCAAGTCCATGATGTTTAGCAGTTGGAGCCAGAGTGGGCAAAAAAGAAGGATGGTAAACTGTGGTTTTTACATCATGCCCCCAACAATTCTTGCACCAGAATTTCCCCACAAAACACCAGTTTGTGCTTTACCAAACAGCTATTCAAAGCCCCTGGGAGCTGTCGGGCCAGTGGGAGGTGAGGTTTGCAGAAATACAATACCCAGACAGCTGGAATAATATTCATAGTGCTGCTGGATAAGACATGGCATTATTCTTTGCAGCAAGTCCATTATCTGTCCATATGTATATTGCTGAAATTTATAAACACTTACTAGTTCCAACAACAGAGCTTTAACTGTTGACTGGCCATAGGCCTGGTCTTCAATCCTGCAATTAGAAAGCAAAGCTTAAAACAGATGAAAATTCTTGTACTTTTTGTACAGCTGGGAAGCTAGTGATTTTTTTGGAAGCTTCTCCTGGGTTTGCCAATGCCAGTTTCCCTTTTCAGCTGACATGCCTGGAAGGTTTATCTCAATCTATCTCAACACAAAACCTTGTTGAGCACCAGCTGGTTGGAGATTTATTGGTCTCATTATCATGCTGTGTTCTAGCAAATGGTGATAGCAGTGAGATCATTACAGCGACACAGTACAAACTACATTATGTGCCAGTGAACCAACCTTGAATCAGTACAGGCAGAACTGAAATAAATACAAATGAAAACAAGCGCATCTTACTTCACAGTGGAAGGAAAGTTGTGAAGTTGCATCTGCCACCTTGTAAAGTCCAGATATTTTAAGGAAGCATGCCATCATGTAGCAAAGAATAAGTAGTAAAGGGAATAGTAAAATAATTAAAATGATCCCTCCTTGTACATGAATTATTAAAGAGTCCAGGTGGAGTAGAAGTTATATTCTACAGCTTCTTTTCAAAAGCTACATCTTTTTTAGAAAGGAGTTTGGAAATTATTAAGTGACACATTAAAAGCGTGGCTGGAAATACAGCCAAAGCTGTGATCAGATGTGTCTGCCAGGCTGTTATGGCCAAGTTGCAAACATTGGCAAACCAGGAGGTCTCAGGGGTTGTTGAAAGACATGTCACAGCCCTGAAAGGATGGCATTTCTCAAACCCTTAAAAGGAAAAGGATGGGTAGTGCCAGGGTGCATTGTAGCCACAACAAGAAGTAAAAGAACAACAAACTCTACTGAACAGTGGAAAAGAAACAAGAAATAGGAGGAAGTTGTCTCATTCTACGACTAGGAAAGGAGATATATTTTAACAAGGCAGATTTCTGTTCACGACTGCTCAGAATAATGTACCAAATCCAAACTGGGGCCACAGACGAAGTTGAAGTGGCCCCAATGCAGACAAGCACCAAGAAGAGTTTGTTCATTGAGATGTCATTACTTTTACCTCTAACACAATTTTCCCCCCTGGACTTGAATGAGAAAGATTGTGCAGGTCTGGACAACCATGCTGGATCTTTTCTGCAAAATTGTTGAAGAGAAGAGTGAGTCTCATGAATTATTTCTTGGTACCTGTTTTCAGCAGCTGGATGTTACATTAGGAGACATCCTCATTGTGAGTTTGTATAGCACAGTCTGCTATGTAAGGTGTAGATGACCTGGAAATTGCCTTCGGGAGTTCATCTTCTCTCCTAGCAGACAGATACTGATGCATCATATTCAGGACCACCATTCACAGTAGAGAAGCCTGTCACGCTGCACAATTTGGTTTTGTTTCATGATCACAACCCAAGTATCATTTATGCCATGGATGTGGTCTTTTGAGGAAGATCCATTTGGGACTTTCCTTAGTGCCCCTACACATCTTCCTATAAAGTTGAATTTTTGTTCTTGTTTTCCATTTTAGTAGGCAATGTTGCCCATATGTTGTAGCACAGCATAGAGTCTAAAGATTGCCCCATAATACTGTATTGTGATCTGGTTGTTTTATCAGCAGTTTTGTTAACTGGTGGTCCCATAACTGTATTTTCTTCTTATTTAATGTTTTTCTATTCATATTTAAACTTCGTTAATTTCAGTACCTCTCATTAACTGATGTTTTATATGTAAACGTTTACAAATATAAATTCAATTTATATATAGAGAGAAGTGAATGTATGCATGTATACGTATTTACACACTCCCTTCTGTATAAATTTATAGAGATATTTACATGGCTGTATATCGTACGTGTCAAGAATATATGAGAGCCCTTGGGAAGGTTCCAGGTGAGTAGGAAGGCAGGGTTTCAACATATTCATCAATGACCTGGATGAAGGGGCAGAGTGCACCCTCAGCAAGTTTGCTGATGACACAAAACTGGGAGGAGTGGCTGACACACCAGAAGGCTGTGCTGCCATTCAGTGAGACCTGGACAGGCTGGAGAGTTGGGTGGAGAGGAACCTAATGAGGTTCAACAAGGGCAAGTGTAGGGTCCTGCACCTGGGAAGGATCAACCCCATGCACCAGTACAGGCTGAGGGTCAGCCTGCTTGAGAGCAGCTCTGGAGAGTTCTGGTAGACAAGTGGACCATGAGCCAGATATGTGCCTGTGTGGCCAAGAAGGCCAATGGCATCCTGGGGTGCATTAAGAAGAGTGTGGCCAGCAGGTCAAGGGAGGTTTCCTTCCCCTCTGCTCTGCCCTGGTGAGGCCACATCTGGAGTGCTGTGTCCAGTTTAAGAGGGACAGGGAACGGCCGGAGAGATTCCAGCAGAGGGCTACAAAGGTGATGAGGGGGATGGATCATCTTTCTTATGAGGAAAGGCTGAGAGACCTGGGGCTCTTTAGCCTGGAGAAGAGAAGACTGAAAGGGGACCTTATCAGTGCTTGTAACTATCTAAAGGGCAGGTATCAAGAGGATGGGGCCAGGCTCTTTTCAGTGGTGCCCAGTGACAGGACAAGGGGCAATGGGCACAAACTGGAGCACAGGAAGTTCCACCTGAACATGATGAAAAACTTCTCTACCTTGACAGTGACAGAGCACTGGAACAGGCTGCTCAGGGAGGTTGTGGAGTGTCCTTCCCTGGAGATATTCAAAACCCACCTGGATACAATCCTGTGTGACTTGCTTTGGGTGATCCTGCTCTGGCAGTGTGGTTGGACTAGGTGATCTCCAGAGGTCCCTTCCAACCCCAACCATTCTGTGATTCTGTGATTCTGTTTCAGCTGCCAAACAATCACAACAGGCACTGAGATCACACGGTTTATACTATGAACAGAACGGCAGCTGTGACAAAATGACTGCCCCATATTGCTCTCACTATACTTCTGAGTTGACCAAGGTGTGGCCTCACCTGCCAGCCAATCACAGGAAGTGCTGATATCACATGGGTTACAGCTGTGGCAAATGGTGGCCTCACATGTGCACAATGAGGTAGTTTGGGGAGGCATGACCTGGTTGAGGGGGATAAGCCAGTCACATAACTGCAAAATGGGGGGACTTCTGGGACAGAGGGGTCATGTAACCATGAGGGGCTGGACTTGCAGCAGGAGAGTCCATGCACAGCACTTGCCTTGTCTTACGTTATGTGCAATTGTCCTGACCCTTCCCGGAATCTAAAAGAAGACAGGGGAAAAGAGAGACAAAATCTTTCCTTTACACAAGAATACACAGTCAGCTGTTTCTGTAGTCTGTTCACAATTAGTACCTCTGTGCATCTGTTGTGTAAAGATTTTAAATGTTGGATCTGCTTAGTCACAAGAAGGAATAAAATGTATAACAAAAATAATTTAAATTTAACAGATGTGATTTAGGGGCAGGAGAGTGAAGAATAGCTTTTATGATCATTGTGCAAATTTCTCATAATCATCCATTCTTAGGCAATTGAAACTGAGAAATCTGTACCCTCTGTGTGTTGATCACTTGATTATAAGCTGCTGGGGGACACTGAAATGCGTGTATGAGAGAACATGGAGATAAGTAACAGCAACATATGCTCCTGCTGAAAAGAAACAGTCTTCTCAAAGCACAGAAGGCCAACAAGTCTCAAGGAGAGAAGAGCAGTAGTGATGTCATACATTTGCACTGTGGTCAGGCTTTCAATACAGTTTCATGAAATTTTCATAAATTAGCTAGAAATATGTAGTCTAGCTGAAACTACTGTGTTGGATGGGCAGGTCCTTGGAAAACCGTTTACAAGTGGTTATTAGTGTGTTGCTGTCAAAGCGAAGGACAGATTGAAACCAGCTGCATAAGACTAACTCCCTGGTGTAGCAACTAATCATTATTTCATTAGTGAGGTAGATAATGTTATACCAAATGTATTTACTAGACAAGAGTGAAAGGAGAGGGACTTCTAGTTACTGAAGAAGAGGAAGAGAAAGCAGTGATTTTTATAGTTTGCTGTATTGTTTCTCATGAAGAAAAAAAATGTTACTCAGTAGAAAAAGTGCAGTGTTGCTCTTAAACACGGATACTCAGTTGCACAGATACACGAAAATGGTAATTAGGGTTCAAGAAGGTATTTTTATGTAAATAAGGGTTATAATGGTATGCAGGAGGAACAGGACTCAGTATGTTATCCTGTGCAAAAAGTAAATACCGCGCCAGGTTTTATAAATAACAGACTGGTTTGAGGTGTGCAAAGTCATTCTTTTATTCACTTGAGTATTTTCAAGGCCTCAACTGAAATACTTTGTCATTCTGAGACAGTGCTTCATGGAAGACAAGCACAGCATCTGCAGGAAAATAACAAGAAGTTTTAGCAATCTGGAGAATGCAGCATATGACAAAATGAATCAAGACTGATAAATATATATAAGAGAAGACAAGTGTGATATATTTGAAGTGTTCAAAGTAGTGTTTCTTAGCTCTGCAGAGAGACTTGAGTAGTCTGTTGTTTTGTTGCTTTTAGAATGCAAGAGAAGTACTGGGTTAAGTTGCAGCAAGGAAGATACAGATCAGATATTAACAACATTTTAATAATAAATATAATAAAGAAGTACCCTACATTGCCTAAGGAGATTGTGAAATTTCCCTAATGGGAAATTTTTTAAAACAGATTAAGCAAATCTCAGGAATGAAATTGGCAATGTTAATCCCTCCTTGGGGCACTTAGATGGTCTAGATGACCTCCTGAGACCTCTTCCAGACTACAATTTATTGAGAAATTTTTATGCATGAAATTATTGGTTTCACATTCTTTGTACAACACATAGCAAAGCATTCCAAGGCTAGAGACTGTAGTCATTATAGAAACTGTGTACTAATAATGATATCTAATCAGCATGTTGTGTTGGAACATAACTGTAAAACTGTGAGTCTTGTACTATCCGTGACGTGGTGGGTTAACCTTGGCTGGCTGCCAGGTGCCCACCAAAGCTACTCTAACACTCCCCCTCCTCAGCTGGACAGAGAAGAGAAAATATGATGAAAGGGTGGTGGGTCAAGATAAGGACAGGGAGATTACTCAGCAATTACCACCATGGGCAAAAACAACTTGGCTCAGTGAAATTAATTTAATTTATTGCTAGTTAACACCAGAGTAGAGAGAACAAATCTAAAAACACCTTCTACCTATCCCTTCCTTCTTCTCAGGCTCAACTTCACTCCTGATTTCTCTATGCCATCCCCTCTGAGTAGTGCAGGGGACAGGGAATGGAGGTTGTGGTCAGTTCATCACACATTGTCTCTGCTTCATCTTCCTCCTCACACTTTTCTCCTGCTCCAGCATGGCATCCCACCCACAGGAGACAGTCCTCCACAAACTTCTCCAACATGGATCCTTCCCACAGACTGCAATTCTTCATGAACTGCTCCGGCATGGGTCCTTTTCACAGTGTGCAATCCTTCAGGAACAGACTGCTCCAGCATGGGTCCCCCACAGTGTCACAAGTCCTACCAGCAAACCTGCTCCAGCATGGACGTCTCTCTCCACAGGTCCACAGGTCCTGCCAGGAGCCTGCTCCAGCATGAGCTTCCCATGGAGTCACAGCCTCCCTTGAGCATCCTGCCACTCTGGCATTGGGTCCTCCATGGGCTGCAGGTGGATATCTGCTCCACCATTAATCTCCATGGACTGCAGGGGAAGCTCTGCTCCAGCACCTGGAGCATCTCCTCCCCCTCCTTCTTACTGACCTTGGTGTCTGCAGAGGTTTTTTTTCACAAATTTTCTACTCCTCTCTCCCAGCTGCTGTTGGACAGCAGTTTTTACGTTTTCTTAAATTTGTTATCACAGAGACGCTACCACCATCACTGATGGGCTCAGATTTGGCCAGCAACGGGTCCCTCTTGGAGCTACTGGCATTAGCTCTATCTAACATATGGGAAGCTCTGGCATGTTTTCACAGAAACCACCCCTATAAGCCCACCTACTACCAAAATCTTGCCACGCAAACCAAATACAACCATGTTTCAGAATTACTTGGCATCATTCAAATTATCTTGGCTTAACTTTATCGGAAAATGTGGCAGTGACTGGGATAGGTAAAAATCATGTTTTGATATGATCTGTAATAGAAATCAGATGTGATAAACTCTAATTTATCATTTTAATATGTTTTTGTCAATATAGTCACAAACCAAATCTAAATCAAGAATGACTATTATGTGTATCATATTTGTGGGGTTGTTAGTTTGTTTTCTCCCAGAACAATGAGCAAGAGGTACTCAGATCTGATGGTTAATAATACCACGTGCCATTGAACTCAGGGTGCTCTTGGATCTCCTGCTGTTTTTTCTCTATTCATCAATTACCATACAATCATAAAAAGTGTAGCAGATATTAATATGGCCATGCTGTTCAGCCTCTTGATAAAGGGGAATACTCCCTAAATGAATGATGTACAGTCTGTTGTGAAATCTGTTAACCCTGTTACAGAAATCTGTAACCCTGTTACAGACAGGAGCAGCCTCACGTTCACAAGCCCTCTTCCTCGTGGGGGACTTCAACCACCCTGACATCTGTTGGAGGGACAACACAGCAGGGCATAAGCAATCCAGGAGGTTCCTGGAATGAGTTGATGACAACTTCCTTCTCCAAGTGGTAGAGAAGCCACCAAGGAAAGGTACTATGCTGGACCTTGTGTCACCAACAAAGAGGGGCTGGTGGGGAATGTGAAGCTCAAGAGCAGCCTTGGTGCAGTGACCATGAAAGGGTGGAGCTGAGAATCCTTAGGGCAGCAAGGACCGTGCACAGCAAACTCTCTACCCTGGCCTTCAGGAGAGCAGACTTCAGCCTCTTCATGGTTGATACCATGGGATACAGCCCTGGAGGGAAGAGGGGCCCAAGACAGCTGGTCAATATGCAAGGATCACCTCCTCCAAGCTCAGGAACAATGCATCCCAATGAAGAGGAAGTCAGGCAAAAACACCAGGAGGCCTGCATGGATGTTCCTGGCAAACTCAGACACAAAAAGGAAACCTACAGAGAGTGGAAGCAAGGACAGCTGGCCTGGGAGGAATACAGAAAAATTGTCCAAGCAGCCAGGGATCAAGTTAGAAAAGCTTGTCATGGTTTAGGCCCAGCTGGGAGCAGGGCACCACGCGGCCACTCACTCACCCGTCCCTCCACAGCAGGGTGGGGAGGAGAACCAGGAGAAAAGGGTAAAACTCCATGGATTGAGATAAGAACAAGTTTAATGGAACCACACAGAAAGAGAAGAAACAATGGTAACAACAACAATACTAATGCAATAATACAAACAGCAAGTGGCATGGAACACAACAGCTTACCACCTGGACCACCCACCTTTCAGACACTTCCCCTTATATACTGAGCATGACATCAGTGGTTTTGAATACCCCTTGGCTAGTTCAGTTTCGCCGTCCCGGCTGTGCCACCTCCCAGCTTCTGGTGAAAATTGACTCTATCCTAGCCTAACCCAGGACAAAGCCAAAGCCCTGGTAGAATTAAACCTGGCCAGGGACATTAAGGGCAATACAAAAAACTCCTATAGGTACATTGGTGATAAAAGGAAGACTAGGGATAATGTGGGCCCTCTCCAGAAGGAAATAGGAGACCCAGTTACACAGGATATAGAGAAGGCTGAGGAACTCAAGAAATTTTTTGCCTCAGTCTTCACCAGCAAATGCTCCAGCCACCGCGCCCAAGTCGACAAAGGCAAAGGCAGGAGCTGGCAGAATGAAGAACTGCCCACTTGTGGTGAGTTGACCCTGGCCAAAATGCCAGGTGCCCACCAAAGCCGCTCTATCACTCCCCCTCCTTAACTGGACAGGAGAGAGGAGAGAAAAAAAATAACAACAGGCTTGTGGGGTTGAGATAAGGACAGGGAGATCGCTCAGCATTTATCGTCACGGGCAAAACAGACTCGATTAAAGGAAAATGTAATTTATTGCCAATTAACTCAGAGAGGAGTAATGAGAAATAAAACCAAATATTAAAACACCTTCCCCCCACCCCTCCCTCTTTTCCCAGGCTTAACTTTGATCCTGATTTTTCTCCCTTCTTCCCCCCAGTGGCACAGGGGGGAAAACAGGGAGTGGGGGTTGGGGTCACTTCATCACACTGTTGTTTTCTGCCGCTCCTTCCTCCTCAGGGGGAGGATTCCTCACACGTTTCCCCTGCTCCAATGTGGGCTCCCCCTCATAGGAGAAAGTCCTCCATGACTTCTCCAGCTTGAGTCTTCCCATGGGTTCAGATCTCCATGAACTCCTCCAGCATGGGTCTCCTCCATGGTGTGCAGTCCTTCAGGAGCCGACTGCTCCAGCGTGAGCCCCCCTCACGGGGTCTCTGGCAGCAAACCTGCTCCAGCGTGGGCTTCTCTCTCTCCACGGGCCACAGGTTCTGCCAGGAGCCTGCTCCAGTGCAGGCTTCCCACGGGGTCACAGCTTCCTTCAGCCACCCACCTACTCTGGCGTGGGGGCTCTCCACGGGGTGTAGGCAGTCATCTGCTCCACCGCCCATGGGCTGCAGGGGGACAGCCTGCTTCACCATGGTCTTCACCACAGGCCACAGGGGAATCGCTGCTCTGGCACCTGGAGTGTCTCCTCCCCCTCCTTCTTCACTGACCTTGGTGTCTGCAGGAAGTTTCTCTCACATATTCTCACTCCTCTCACTCGCTGCAACAACTTTTTCACTCTCTTAAATACGTTATCACAGAGGCGAAAAACGCTGTCGCTGATGGGCTCGGCCTTGGCCAGTGGCGGGTCTGTCTTAAAGCCGGCTGGCATTGGCTATATCTGACATAGGGGAAACTTCTAGCAACTTCGTACAGAAGCCACCCCTGTAACCCCCCCCGCTACCAAAACCTTGCCACGCAGACCTGTTACACCACTGTAGAAGATCAGGTTGGAGACCATCTAAGGAACCTGAAGGTGCACAAGTCCATGGGACTTGATGAGATGCATCCATGGGCCTTCATCTGGTGGATGAAGCTGCTAAGCCACTATCCATCTTATTTGAGAAGTTGTGGCAGTCTGGCAAAGTTCTCATTAACTGGAAAAGAGGAAACATAACCCCCATACTTAAAAAGAGAAAAAAGGAAGACACAGGCAATAGCCGGGGAATTACAGGCCAGTCAGTCTCACCTCTGTGCCCGGCAAGATCATGGAGCGGATCCTTCTGGAAACTATGCTAAGGCACATGGGAAAAATAAGGAGGTGACTAGTGACAGCCCATATGACTTCACTAAGGGCAAATCATGCCTGAAAAAATTGGTGGCCTTCTACAAATCGGTTACAGTATTGATTGAGAAGGGAAGAGCAACTGATGTCATCTACATGAAGTAGTGCAAAGCATTTGACAATGTACCACAAGACATCTTTGTCTCTAAATTAGAGAGATGTGGATTTGACAGATGCACCTCTCAGTGGCTAAGGAATTGGCTGGATGGTCACACTCACAGAGTCACGGTCAATGGCTTGATGTCCAAGTGGAGACCAATGATGAGTGACGTTCCTCAAGGGTCAGTGTGGGACCAGTACTGTGTAATATCTTTGTCAGTGACATGGGCAGTGGGATCGAGTGCACCCTCAGCAAGTTTGCTGATGACACCAAGCTATGTGGTGTGGTCAACATGCTGGAGGGCAGGGATCCCATCCAGAGGGACCTGGACAGGCTGCAGAGGTGGGCCCCTGAAAAATTCATGAAGTTCAACAAGGCCAAGTGCAAGGTCCTGCACCTGGGTCGGGGCAACCCCAAGCACAGATACAGGCTGGGAGATGAGTGGATTGAGAGCAGCCCTGGGGAGAAGGACTTGGGGGTGTTGGTGGATGAAAAACTGAGTATGAGCCAGCAAAATGCACTCACAGCCCAGAAAGCCAATTGCATCCTGGGCTGCATCAGGAGAAGTGTGGCCAGCAGGTCGAGGGAGGTGATTCTCCCGCTCTGCTCCACACTTGCGAAACCCCACCTGCAGTACTGTGTTCAGCTCTGGGGCTTTTCTCAGCAAAAGAAAGACTTGGACCTGTTGGAGCAGGTCCAGAGTAGGCCACAAAGATGATCAGGGCGCTGGAGCACCTCCCCTGTGAGGACAGGCTGGGACAGTTGTTGTTGTTCAGCCTGGAGAAGAGAAGGCTCTGGGGGGACCTTATAGCGGCCCTCCAGTACTTAAAGAGGGCCCACAGGAAAGGTGGGGAGGGACTTTGATCAGGGAGTGTGGTTATAGAACAAGGGGTGATGGTTTCAAACTGAAAGATAGGAGATTTTGATTATATATTAGGAAGAAATCCTTGACTGTGAGAGCAGTGAAGCACTAGAAGAGGTTGCCCAGAGAAGCTGTGGCTGCCCCCTCCCTGGCAGTGTTCAAGGCCAGGCTGGATGGGGCTTTGAGCAACCTGGTCTGGTGGGAGGTGTCCCTGCCCATGGCATGGGGGTTGGAACTGGGTGATCTTTACTGTCCCGTCCAACCCAAACCATTCTGTGGTTCTGTGATTCTATGAAATATCTTCATTAAAATGATTTTTTTTAATGTACTCTTTTAGACTCTGGTAACTAATAGGAATGTATTTGTATTAACAGCATATTTACATGTCACTGTCTGGTATTTATAGGCAGCTGTATTATAGAAGAGGTGATACACTGACAAGGCTAACAAATGCTTTATCCTGAAGAACTACAAAGCAAACACTTTACAAACCACGGCAGTTCGAAGAAGACTTTCAGGCAGCAGATGGAAGTGGGAAGCTATTTACAGCACACAGTGATGTTACACAACAGTTTTTTGGAAGGAAATGTGGAAAAGAGTCTCTCATTAACTAAAACTGTAAGGGGATTTGTCTACATTACACAATGCTAAAAAGCAGAATGTATTAGCCCCTGTGGAGGGTTACATTAATGCAATGATACTAATTTAAATGCTTAAGCTAATTGGCTCAAAACTAGCTTGATTATCTGTGGTAGACAGACCCTTAATTTTGTAGACTGTCTGGTAGACATCTACATTTATCATATTCTGGTAGACAGAAGAAACCCGAATATGGTTGCACAACAACAGTGTAAATCAGGAGTGAACTTGTTGAGGTAAGGAGGTGCTTTATGGTTTGAAGCACGGTGAGTTTTATGAGACCCAGGTCTTTAGAAATACACACTCCTTGAAGCAGTGTATCACCTGACTCCATAAATAGTGTGAAGGGATAGTGCAGCTATTGAATAGTGTATTTTAGAATCTGTTTTTGCCAACAAATTCTGAACTCAGTTACACATTACTTTCATCAAAAAATTGCATAGTAACTTCTTTAAATGATTTTATAATTCTTATCAGATTAATTTAAACTGTTTTCTTTCTAAAACAAACTTGCATGTTTCTTTGTCTCTTCCGCAGTATTATCCAGGTTTTTTCATCATAACTTCTTCCAATCCCCCTTTCCAACCTCCTGATGAATAATGGACATATAAATTCATTACATATATGAAGAAGAATTGGTGTAAAATGTTGGGAAGTTTATTTGCCGAGACGTGAATGTTCTATGGGAATATTAAAAAAGGGGGTTTGTTGGTTTTTTTTTTTTTTAATTTGGAAGGGAGAGGTTTCTTATTATAAATTTTGACAAGAAATTGTAGTTAGAAGAGTTGAGAGGCTAGGGCATTCATTCTCCTTGGGTTTTAGGCAATCGGCTCCAAGTCCTTGCTTTCTTTCGAGTAGAGTCTTTAACTGTAGTAGTCTATGTCCCAGTTGATTTATCTTACCCACTAGGATAAAAATACCATGATACCTTTTTTTCCCTTTTTGAAAGAAGTCTGAATAGCTACTACAGAATTGTTTCACCTCACGTCGCCAAGTAGTTAAATAGTGTTATGTTACTATTTAGTATTTATGAAGAATGAAATAGTTTAATTTCTTTTGTAAGTAGTTACACTCTTCATAAACAATACGATATTACGGTAGCAGGGTCCTGGCTGTCCAGCATTGTAGATTAATGTTTTTTCTCCTGGATTATGTTTTGCCTTTTGCTCTCTGGCTCAAGTAAACGTTAATTACTATACAAAGGGGAATAGTTCAGGCAGGCTGAGTTGAGATACAGAAGTTGAGACTTGTCTATAACTAAGTAGTAATGGCATTGATTGGGATTTGAGAGATTATCTAAGGGTGCCTGAACTTTTCAAGGGCCAGTCCTACTCTAATAATGCGTGGAGGCCATGAGAGGGTCCTGTACAGAGAGGTAAAGAAAGGACACACTGAATTAGCTGTGTCTGACTTCATTTATTCAGGTACAGCCTGTGGCCGGCAGGGAGTGGTGTAAGGTGGGAAATTTAACCAATTTAGGGAAGGAAGGTTGGTTTGCTGCTGTATTATAGAAAATGAACTCTGATGGGCTCTGTAAATCTCAAGAAGGTCTAGATTCCTATGTAAGGTTGCTGGAAATGAGATAACTAGTGATAGGGCCTAGAGATGCATTAAAATAATGGAGTATTACAGAAGTAGTACAAGCACTGTTGTGAACCTTTGGGAGGAACAGAGGTGAAGATAGGAAAAGATGTTTTTTAAAATTGCATTCAAATGGGATTTAGGAATTGCTACAAAAGGAAGCAGTCCAGAAAGCCTGGGATGTAGAAATGGACAAGGCTGGGATGTTTTTTGCGTGATAGAAACAGGCCAGTCTAAGTCGTGGAGTATGGAAGCTAAGTGGCACCCCAGCAGAGGTTTATGGAAATCTTTATTTTGGGAAAAAATTGCTAATGCACAGTGAGGAGTGTTTTCATTTTTCTTATTGTTGTGGAAGGAATGGATAGTACAAAAGGATTGTGTCAGGACAATACAGCATTGTTGAAGGCAATCCTTTGAGAGAGAAATGTACCTGGATTGTGCCCAAAGAAACAGGGACAAGGCATTCCAGGGCGACTTGTATTCAAGTCTTCATATAGGTAAAGTAAGGCATCATCAGAAAAAGATGTAATTAGTGATAAAAAGATGGGGACAACGATTTCACAAAGGCAGGAGCTCTGTAGTTGAGGCACTCACTGTAGCAAGGAAGACCTGCACTCAAGTTCTTGATCTGAATCAAGGAACAGAAGGTCTTGATTTTCTATAATCTACTATTGTGCTCTTTCAATATATGGGAAGATATTTTCTTTAGCAGGACAGACTTGTAATGATCTTTGTTTTCCTTCTGCTCCAAAGCTGAATCTATCAAAGAGCGATGAAAGCTCTGTTTCAAGCTGCAGCCCTGCCAAAGGGTCTCACTTCTCTACATCTATTAACATCTGTTAATCCTGTGTCAGAACTCAGGTTTGAGTTCCATACCCCAGTATCCCAAAATCCAACCCTGAATGCCCCAGTGCCAAAGTCTTGAAACATGGTCCTTTGCCGTACACAAACTGGCAGATAAATGTGCAACAAAATACACCATTCACTGTCATTGCTGAGCAGATTCTGGAAGCAAAGGAGTGGTGAACACCTGATTGCTCTTTCCTGCCTCCAGTAAAAATTAATTAGCAAGTTCAGATCAGAACTCAGGAATGCTCCAGAAGGAGGAAAAAAACCAGCTTTTTCCCTCCATTTTCCTGTTCCTGCAGTACAGGGTGAGCTGAGCAGCAGCACCCTGAACTGAGTTACCAGCTAGTGCCAGAAACAGGGAATAGCAGAGGAAAGAGTTATCTTAGAGTATAGGCACTGATCTCAAGTGGAAGGGTTTTCTTTCCCCTTTCAAATGAAAACTGTAGTTTATTATGGTGCAGAAAATGGAGCTGATTCAGCATCAATACCTAGTGTTGGAGATTGTTGATACAGTATGATCACAAGCATAATCACTTTAGGATAAAATATTTCAGGTAGGCAGCAATGATGTTGCAACAAGAGGTCTGAGAGTGATCAAGAGAGACATCAGGGCCCTGGGACACATGATTAAGGGATCAGGAGCAGAAGTAGTGTTCTCCTCTGTCCCTCCTGTTGCAGGGAATGATGGGAAAAGAAACAGGAAGAGCCAGCAGGTCAACACCTGGCTCCAACCCTGGTGTCACAGGTAGAATTTGGGGGTTTTTGATTGTGGCTTGGTCTACATGACACCATGCCTGCAAGCAACAGACAGGGAATGCCTGTCACAAAGGGGGGAAAGGATCTTTGCATAAGAGCTAGCAGGGCTCATTGAAAGAGCTTTAAACTAGACCTGAAGGGGGAAGGGGATGATACCAGGCTCACTAGAGATTAGCCTGGGGGAGTCACATCAATGTTCGAGAGATGCTGTGCAAGCAAGGCCCTTTGGACAACTGTCTCAGTGGAGGTGGGAAATGGGGACCCATGCAGCAGCAAAGACACAAGAGTTATTGGTGTGCTTGATACCACAGAAGTGCCCAAGAAACGCCACATAGGATTTAGGGCTTCTCCCTCCAAAAAGGTGGGGGGATCAATAGCCCAAGTGAAGTGCATCTATGCCAATGCACGCAGCATGGGCAACAAACAGGAGGAGCTGGAAGCCATTGTGCAGTGGGAAAACTGACATAGTTGCCATCACAGAAATATGGTGGGATGACTTGCACAACTGGAATGCTGCCGTAGAAGGCTACAGACTCTTCAGAAGGTGCAGGCAAGGAAGGAGAGGTGGTGGGGTAGCCCTTTATGTTAGGGAGAGTTTTGATTGTTTAGAGCTTAACAATGGTGATGATAGGGTTGAGTGCCTATGGGTAAGAATCAGGTGGAAGGCCAACAAGGCAGATATCATGGTGCGAGTCTGTTACCATCCAACCAGGATGAGGAGGCAGATTAAATATTCTATAAGCAGCTGGGAGAAGTCTCACAATCACTAGCCCTTGTTCTTGTGTGTGACTTCAACTTACCAGATGTCTGCTGGAAATATAATTAAGTAGAGAGGAAATAGTTTTAGAGGTTCCTGGAGTGTGTGGAAGATAACTTCCTGACATAGCTGGTGATGGAGTCAACTAGTGAAGGCACCCCACTGACCTGTTTGTGAACAGAGAAGAACTTGTGGGCAATGTGATGGTAGGAGGCTGTCTTGGGCACAGCGATCATGAGATGATAGACTTTTCAATTCTCAGAGAAGTAAGGAGAGGGGTCAGCAGAACTGCCACCTTAGAATTAGGGAGGCAGACTTTGGCCTGTTTAGGAGCCTGTTTGACAGAGCGGGGCAGAGGAGTCCAGGATGGCTGGACATTATTCAAGAAGGAAATCTTGAAGCCGCAGGAGCAGGCTGTCCCCATGTGCCAAAAGACAAGCTGGCAAGGAAGAAGACTGGCCTGGCTGAATAGAGATCTTTGGCTAGAACTCAGGAAAAAAAAGGAGAGTCTGTGGCCTTTAGAAGAAGGGGCAGGCCACTCAAGAGGACTACAGGGATGTCGTTAGGTAATGCAGGGAGAAAATTAGAAGGGCCAAAGCTCAGCTAGAACTTAATCTAGCTACTGCTTTAGAAGACAATGAAAAACGTTTCTATAAATACATTAGCAACAAGAGGAGGGCTAAGGAGAATCTCCATTCTCTATTGGATGCCAGGGAAATCATAGTGATGAGCATGAGGAAAAGGCTGAGGCACTTAATGCCACCTTTGCCTCAGTCTTTAATAGTAAGACCAATTGTTCTCTGGGTCACAGCACCGTGAGCTGGAAGACAGGGACGGGGAGCAGAATGAAGCCCCCATAACCCAAGGGGAAATGGTTAGTAACCTGCTATACCACCTAGACGTACACAAGTCTTTGGGGCCAGATAGGATCCACCCAAGGGTACTGAGGAAACTGGCAGAAGTGCTCACCAAGCCACTTTCAGTCATTTATCAGTAGTCCTGGCCAACTGGGTAGGTCCCGGTTGACTAGAGGTTAGCAAGTGTGATGCCCATCTATAAAACGGGCTGGAAGGAGGATCCGGGGAACTACAGGCCTGTCAGTCTGACCTTGGTTCCAGGGAAAGTTATGGAGCAGATCATCTTGAGTGCCATCACATGGCACATGCAAGACAACCAGGTGATCAGGCCCAGCCAGCATGGGTTTATGAAAGGCATGAAATGAGCCTGATCTCCCTCTATGACAAGGTGACCTGCTTGGTGGGCAAGGGAAAGGCTGTGGATGTTGTCTACCTAGACTTTAGTAAAGACTTTGACACAGTCTCCCACAGCGTTCTCCCAAGAAATCTGGCTGCTCATGGCTTGGATGGGCATAGTCTTTGCTCAGTTAAAAACTGGCTGGACAGTTGAGCACAGAGAGTGGTGGTAAATGGAGTTCGATCCAGCTGGTGGCCAGTCACAAGCGATGTCCCTCAGGGCTCAGTATTTGTGGCCAGTCTTGTTTAACATTTCTATCAATGATCCGGATGAGGGGATCGAGTGCACCCTCAGTAAGTTCGCAGATGACACTAAATTGGGTGGGAGTGTTGATCTGCTGGAGGGCAGGAAGGCTCTGCAGAGGGACCTGGGCAGGCGGGATCGATGGGCTGAGGCCAATGCTATGAGGTTCAACAAGGCCAAGGGCCGGGTCCTGCCCTTGGGTCACAACAGCCCCAGGCAGCGCTACGGGCTTGGGGATGAGTGGCTGGAAAGCTGCCCGGCGGAAAAGGACCTGGGGGTGCTGGTCGACAGCCGGCTGGACATGAGCCAGCAGTGTGCCCAGGTGGCCAAGGAGGCCAACAGCATCCTGGCCTGTATCAGAAGTGGTGTGGTCAGCAGGAGCAGGGAGGTGATTGTGCCCCTGTACTCGGTGCTGGTGAGGCCGCACCTCGAATGCTGTGTGCAGTTTTGGGCCCCACACTGCAAGAAGGACATTGAGGTGCTGGAGAGAGTGAAGAGAAGGGCAGCAAAGCTGATGAAGGGTCTGGAGAACAGGTCTGGTGAGGAGCAGCTGAGGGAACTGGGGTTGTTTAGCCTGGAGAAAAGGAGAGTCAGAGAAGACTTTATTGCTCTCTATAACTGCCTGAAAGGAGGTTGTAGTGAGGTGGGTGTTGGACTCTTCTCCCAAGTAACAAGTGGTAGGATGAGAGGAAATGGCCTCGAGATGTGCCAGGGGAGGTTTAGATTGGATATTAGGAAAAATTTCTTCACTGAAAGGGGTATCAAGCATTGGAACTGGCTACCCAGGGAAGCGATGGAGTCACCATCCCTGGAGGTATCTAAAAGACGTGTAGATATGGTGCTTTGCGACATGGTTTAGTGGTGGGCTGGGCAGTGCTGGGTTAACATTTGGACATGATGATCTTAAAGGTCTTTTCCAACTTAAATGATTCTATGATTCTCTAAGTGACTTTAAGGCACCCAGCACTTTCTTTGTTGAGGTTTGGTCTGACATTTGATATGAAGTAAGAGAGAATATTAAGCTTGAATAATAAGTGTCAGCTAAAGAGTGTTTCCATTACATGTTACTTGCAATAGCAAAGCTAAAGGAATTCCAGCCTTAAGCTTTTATTTTCTACCCCTGTCCTCCTATTCACTCTCACTCTGTAGTGCCAATACAATTCATTTAGGAGTAGTATAAACTGAATCACTGAGATGACTTGGGTTTTAAGAAAAATTAAAGGTTATTTTTCAGTACAAACCCTTTTCACAATTGCCTCGCAGACCCATAAGCAGCTGCATCAACCCAACTGAGTAAGAAGGAAACTGCAGTATGGGAAGGGCAGTAAATTTAGTAAGGAAAGCTTTCTGAGATAGCTGTATTGGTGTACATCAGTGTGTTGTAGAATTACATGCATAGCATTCAGAAGAGAGGTCAGCATAACCTACACTCCTTGTATAAATGGTGTCTGAGCTGATGACTGTGGCCCTGTTAGCGGGGGAACCACTGCCTTTGTTCTGACCGGTGATAATGGATGGTGCTTGACCTGGGCACTGATAATGGATGGTGCTTGACATAAACATGAAATTTCAAGTTTCTTCATACAAGAAATCACAATATATGTTCTATGCATCCAAAGCCAGGTAGATATGGTTTAGAGTGTATGGACTAGATTTCTTAAATAAGAGATAATTTATACTGGATCTGTAGGACTTAGTCCCTCTACACACCCCCATTACCATTTTTTCTACCAGACCCTAAAGGTTTCTTTTTGACTGTGGGAAGACCGATAGCCACAGCTTAAGGACCAACATCATGTTCCCAAATTTTTTGTGTCTCAGACTTTGCTCATGCTATCCCATTGCATGGGGATCCTACTTTATAACAAACATACTTGAGAAAATTCGATGTTTGTGTATTTAGCTGATTTTAATCCTCTCAGGAAACTCTCTCCTTGGTTCCCGCAAATAACAACTAACTTTGCCCAGCTCACAGGGGCATGTGTGACTTTTTTCTGTGGTTCTGGAGACACGTAGCTGAGGCACAGGTCAGCCAGGCTTGGAAGCCCATCTTCAATTGTGTGATGGACTCTTTGCAGCTCTTGCCTAGTACCTCCATGAAAGTCTGGGCATGTCACCGTGGCTGTACTAGTATTTGTAGCATAAGCTGTCTTCATTCAAACAGGCGTGAGAGCTATTTGTTGCAGGTAATAAACAATACTCATGAGTACCTGAAATAACGGCTTTACTGTATTTCCACTCGAGTTTGGCTTTTCAGCTAACTCCTGTTAACAGACTACTTGCTAAGTTCAACAGGTCAGTGAGTACATAGGGCCAGCCTTAATGGCTACAAAGAACAGCTAGGCATATTTTAATAGTCCTTTGATAGCAGTCAGTAAAGAATTCATTTTTCATTGGCTTTTACATTGTCACCTTGATGTTAACTTTTAGTTACATCCTCATACTTGAATCACAACTCCACAGGGATTGTTCTTAGTGTCTGCCTGAAGCAAGGGTCCTGATTAGGTTTAAGTGTGATTGCATAAGAGTTTAAACCATCTCCACCTCCTCCCTTGTTCTTTGACTGACATCCATCTGATTTGTTCAAGGAGCTAATATAACAAAAAAAATAGCTCTACAAAAAGAGAAGTTATTGATTTTAGTTCCTTGAACTGATTCATTGCAGGTTCAGGTGAGTGCTGCAGAGAAGGTAGGAATATCTGGTGTTTATTGGGCAGGACTGCTGAAATAACTTCAAGTTATAGAACTATACCATATAAACTGACTTAACTGCTCAGCATCACCAAAAAATACTAGAAGAAGATTATCAGCTAGTACAAAATATGACCTTTTTTTTCTCATGGGTTGACATCTGTCATTTATAAGTAGGTTGGAGGTTGTTCTAACAGTCTCTCTCTACATAGAAATGTCTTTTGAAGGTAGTAGATGTCCGTTAGCCATGCTGACCCCCTTTCCTGTTTTACAGTTGGACTAACTCTGCATGTTAAAATCCTATGCCCTGTTTTGGTTTATGTATCATACCATGCTTTAGGTATTTTCTTCTGTTCTAATCCATATAAGGAAAAAGCTAGTATTACAGTGAGTTTTATGAGAATAACTTCAGACTGGTATAACTAGAATGATTGCCTCTCCCTTGCTCAAAATGTCTGGTCTCTTTCCTAACTAATAATCTCAATCCTGTTGTGCTGCCAGAATGAAATAAACACCTATGTTGTTTAATCAGCCTCTTGAATGTTGAGCAGTCAGTGTCCAATGACTGGCAGCTCATTAACTCCTATACAAACTGCCTCATGGGAAAAATTAAAGAGATTAAATCTTTGAATTAATGAGTTTGTTGCCATTTCTTCATTTTTTTATTTCAGTAACATAATTTTAACAGAGTTGGTTAAACTTACTTGCTTTTCTTTACTAATCCAGTTCACAACCTGCTAGTGTAGGCACCAGTGAGGGTTAAACTGAAGCAAAAAACCTTTTTGTAAATCAATGTCATGCTAAAAAAGGTTTAGTCGGGTTTGATATAGCACTGGTAGATTAAAAACTACCTCCAGTCTCCTTGGTTCTGCTGCTTTCCCCACAGGGAACCTCCCACGTTTAGTTTGGTGGGAGGCTAATTTGCTATCCACCCTGAAACTCAAGTCCAGACGTCCTTGTCTGCAGAATGGGTTGTTAATCAGGCAGAGCAATCCTGCTAAACTACGGAGTTTTAGCTCTTGGCTGCTGTCCTAGCCCAAAGGCTGCATGAGCATTTCCCAGTACTGGGACATGAACACAATGCAGAGCAGCAACATGTGTGTCACTGCAGCTGCTGGCCTGCCAAGCCCAGCGTTCCACGTGGGGCAGATGATGTGCATGCCCCTCTCCGCCTTTTGTTTCCTGTTGCCTTGGTCCCCAGCTGTGCTGAAGGGGTTTGCCTCAAGAAATCGGTCGTATTTTTCTTTAGAGAATCTATTAATGAAAACATTTTGGAGCATTTTACAAAGCAGGTATCTTACTATGTAAAACATAAACTGAAATTAAATGACGTGACTTGCACTGAAACTGTCTTCTGTGTCGCCTAAAATAGACCACTGAAGTAAAAAATACATAGGCAAGACTCTGTGTTAATTTTACAGTCAAGCAAAGACTCTGTTTCTTTGTTTAGCTAGTTGGAGAATTCCACAGGTAAGGCACATGATACAGTAAACCCTGGCATGGCACCAAACAACAAAGATTGCAGGGGCACAGCAAGTGCAGTTTGTTCAAAAGTCCAGTTAAAGCTGAACATAGAGATCCCCAGAAACATACTGGAATAATCTGATTTACAGGTATGCTTTCTGCTAGAAAACTATTAACTAATGTAACCTTCAGTTGATCTCTAAAACTTAGAAATAACCTGATCCTATTACAACTGACCAGAAGTCAACAAGGGTAAATTTGTTCAGAAGAATTTATATTTAAACAACTATGTTGTTCTTTAAAAAAAGAATATCATGATGACTCTTAAAGGCCAACTCTGAGGCTTGATCTTGTGCTAGTTCTTTAGAAAAAGAAAATAAGAAATCATACTACCTTGATGATTTGCTTTGGTCTTACAATTTTCCATGAAATATTTTCACGAGAAAATGGGCATGATCTGGCAGGCAGAAGGCACTAGGTGTAGATGTAGTTCTGCTGAGTTCAGACTAAGAACACAGACAAGTCAAAATTTTTTTTTTGGCAAAACCAGGCTTTGCTGAATCTGAATATGTCACAGGATCTAACACAGAATAGCTGAAATTTAGATTACATCAGTTGATTCTGAATTTGATTTTGTTAAACACAGCAAATCCAAAATGGAAAATAGTCCTACAGCTCTTCTTTAGCTATAGGAAGCATTCTAAATCCCAAAGCAAGATTTCTTTGTAAGGGTTCTTGAAGGTCTGAGTTACATTAATGATGTAATGTTCAGGAAAATATATTTTCTCTGAAAAGCATCTTAATTTTCTCTTCAGAGTTCTGTTTAAAGCAATGCGTGCTTCAAAAGTGGATTATAATACACACTAAATCTCCAAAAGTAATAGTCTTTCTTCAGAGGTGTTTCCAGATCTCTGAAGAGAGCAATACTGCATTTGCTTCTGCTTGATTAATTCTCAATGATGAAAGAAATAATGAAATCACTCCCGAGTAAAGTGGCCAACAATTGTCATGGAGGTAAATAAGGATGAGAAGAAGGAAATCAGTTTGGGTGACATGACAGCTTAAAGCCATTCGTACAGTGCATTAAGCATAGTTAGGAACAAAGCAGTAGATAGCAAGTAGCAAGTAATGAAGGTAATTTTTACAGAGTGGAGACTGTGTCACTGATTCTGAGAACTGCTGAGGCTTCAGAGAGGACGAGCATCTTAGGTACTGTCAGCTTGATGCTGTAGGCTAACATGAGATCTCAACAAGCTTGCCTCCATAACGGTAATTTTGTTTACAATCTCTCTGTACACCATAACAAAATGCATTCTCGTGTATTCAGTATATTCCCACATTTTATGAATGCTGAAGAAAAACAAGGGTGCAGAGATCTGCAGTATTTGTGGGGGAGCTGAAGTCAGTGTCTTAATGTGAGAAGAATCAGGAACTCAGTCTGGTTATTCAGAAAAAATAGGTAATTTAAATTTAAGTAATTGTATAAGGAGAAAAATTCTTAAAAGCCTTTTCATCTGGGTGTTAAACACATAGGAACATATCACCAGAAGTTAAAACCAGAAAACTTAAAATTGAAAGTTAACAATACTCAGCATGATTCTCCCCCCAAGATAAGTTATCAGGGATAATGTCTAAATAAGGACTTTACGATAGGCATCCATTGGGAGAAGCAAGGCATATGTTGAAAATTGACACAACATATTTTTTTTGTCAATTGACAGGGGAAAAGCTACAACACTGCACTTCAGCGAGGAGATTTGGAGTCAAAGAACGTTTCTGAAATCGGTGGAGGCTGCTTGAGAACAGAACCTAGTAAGGTCACACTTCTGCCCTTTTTCTGGATGATACATATTATTTTGAATTATTTAGTTAAATGGTTGAAATGTATTAGCCTCAGATGAGCAAATGGTACTAGATGTTCTGATTTTTCTTTTTGTCCTTGAACTCTGTGTCTGCTCATAACTTGGGAATTAAGTAATAAGAAATAGGGTATGTGGAGTGCTGGGATAGAACCCTGCTGCAAGTATCCCATTAGAAACTTAAGCTGTGGACAAACTACTGCTGACATAAAATTCCTTTTAGCCTAGAGTTATAGAATATTTTTGTATTGTGTTATTACCAAAAATGTATAGAATCTTTGAATGGTTTTAAATGCAACATTACTCCAAGGAAACTATTTCCCAGGGTTTTAAATTAAATAATGTATCTGCCTCACAGTTTGAGTATTGGAATAAACAACCTACATGTTAGTAAATATCCACTAGGTTTTGTGTTTCGTGAAAAGAAACACAAACCCGAAAGGAAAGACTTTAGAGTAAACACTCATAAAAACACACAGACTTTGTTAAGAAGCGGATTCAGGATCAACTCTACTTAAAAAGAGTACTTGCAAGTCAATTTTATTTAATATGATGAAACACCCTTTGACTTTGAACTAGACCTGTTATTTCACTATTTGGGGGTTTTTTCCTTCAGCTAGACATAGTGTTACATCTATGTATATAGGTAATTTTTTTTCATGTGCTTTCCTCAGGTTTATGGAATGAAGTTGGACAAGCAAACCCTGAAAGGCCATCTGAAAACTTTGCATTTCTCTAGAAATTAGAATCACCAGGAAAAAAAAAAAAAAAAAAAAAAAAAAAAAGGCACTATTTTTTTACAATAGTTTATTCTCAAAAGAGCTCTGTGTATTTGCTTGGCATTTTCATTTGGATGTGAATGTGTAAAACCTCTTGGGTTTTGTGAGAATTTTATTCCTTGAAGAAGAAAAAAACCTGAGTTTATAATTTGAAACTCTGTATGTAAGAAATAAGGTATTTCAGTTAAAAAAAAAAAAAAAGGCATTTGCTTTTAAAATTGCAGAACATTTTTTGAAGTAGCTGAAACGAATTGAAAAACATCTGGGCTAAAGCCAATCTTTGTAAGACAATACCAGAATGTAATTTTAAAGATCTGAGAACCACAAAACCACGAGTGTTTTAGACATAGTGACAGAAAGCCAGCTGCTGATACAAAACATACTGCCTATGGATCTGAGAACAGTGCCCCAAATTGCTAACACACAGCAACACACAGAGTTGGGTTTCAACATTGTTCTTCATTTCATAAACTCATATAGATTTCAGTAGGTGTTTAACTTTTCTCCAGTATTGATTTGTACAGTTATAAATCACTTGGTACTTTTGTTTTTTCAAGGTCTCATACAAGATTTCTTTTATGATTTATTGAGTTCTCAAATCATATAATAATGTTGGGGAGTGGGGAATCTCCATCACATAGCTGTGTGGAAGCAGTATAAGGAAGCAGATCATGTAATTATAAAGTCTATTCATTCTCAGGTATTATGAGATGACTCAAGAATGTTGTGTATACAGAATCTGTATTAAAATTGAGATTGAGAGAAAAACATACAGGCAGCTATGCACTGGTCAGAATAATTTAGAAAATATGCAAACCTTTAGGTAAGGTAAGGTAGATTTTAAGGTAAAGACAAAACAGCAATAAAGGGAGAGTAGAATGAAATGCTGAAGTAATTTAAGCTAGACTAATCTTGATACCTGTCTACATAGAAAGTGCAGTAAATCTCATCTAACTTCACCAAAGCATATCTTTTGTTGATGTGTAGGAAACTGTGGGATTGAAAAGTGAGATTTAGTAAAGGATTTGTAGGGCTGTACCACAGTTGATAGTAACACTAGCAATGGAAGGAAAGCTCTTGTGCAGAAGATGGTTAGCTTTGAAATTCCTCAGGGTGAGTGTTGGATCTGAATATTTAATACTTGTTTTAATCCCTTGGACACAAAAGCTAGGAATATGGTGATGAAATTTCCCGGTTATACAAAGTGCACTCTCAATATAAAAGTGCTGTATGAGAAGAACTAGGTGACCTTGAGAACTAAAGTAATGTAAACATGCTGAAATTCAGTAGTACAAAATGCAAATCCAATCGAATGGAATGCAAGGACTGAGAGTGGACTAATAACAAAAATTACTGTTTCAGCCAGGGGCTCATCAGTTGGAAAGACAGGCAAATTACTTTGGCAAGTACTATCCTAGAAGCTTTGGCCTGCCTTAGCTGAATTATTTCTAGCAGAATTAAAGGAGTGTTAATGATGTTATGCAAAGTTCTAGTGAACACGTCAAAATAATTTGTGAAATTCTACTCATTCATATTTAAGAAACATAAACTAAAATTGGAGCAGATGCAAAGAAAGCCTCTATTCGTACTATTCTAGCAACCTTTCTTACAAGAAGATACCTCAAAAATTATCTGTTTACCCTAGCAAAAAGTCCATCATGGAATTATAGAATATTTTGGGTTGGAAAGGACATTTAAAGATCACCAGATTTCAACCCCCGCTACCGTGGGCAGGGACATCAAAGCCCAATCTGACTGTGTGGTGTCTGAGAGGGGCTATTGTATCTCTCTATAACATGTTGTACAGTGGAGGAAGAATACTAATGGGAGGGTGTAATTCTAAGGACAGAGAGGAAAAGAAAATGCAAAACTCTTCAAACTATCTAAGCCACAAGAACAAGTAGACGTAAAATAGAGAATAAATTTGGGAAATTAGAAGGTGATTCTTTTCCATTAAAGCAATTAAAGGCTGGATCACCTCCCAGTAAGAACAGTCAGAGCCAAAGTAGGTACTTTTAAAATGTATCTTGATTAGTTCATTAGCAGACTTAGGCAATGTGGTTATTCATAACAGCAGGTGCCTTGGCTGCGTCAGGTGTTTTCTTCCAGCCTCTGCTCCCAGTTGTTGCCTTTGTGAGGGCGGATCTGTAAAGAAGTCTATGGATGACAGATTGCTGATATATTACACATTTACCTTAACTCAATAATTATTTTTTGAAGACTGAACCATTACTCTAGTGTCAGGTCTTTGGAATTGTCTGGTTCAGATACTGTTTCGATTGCCTGCAGCACATACTTTCATTGCAGGTCTAGACAGTGGTCAGAGCTGGTTCATTATACAGGGGTATTAGATTTTCTCACTCTTGAGCTTTTGATATATCAGTAAGGAGTATGAAAGGATTAATTATGCCTTTGTGAAGCTAAGGTGCTGCCTGTGGTGGGAAGGAAGTGCTTTATGGCAGCTGGGGATGCTGTGATACCCTCAAGTACTGCAGTTAAATGGTTGGGCATTACCACCAAGAGAGGTCTGGCTGGTGTCCCTACAGCTTTCCTGACTGTCTTTCCCAACATGTGCAAGTGAAGAGAGTTCCTTGGGAAAAAATAGGAGGAAAGGGAAAAGACAAAGGGGTATAATCCCACTTTTCAGACGTCTCTTCGGAGTCACCGTTGCCTGTGTTAGTGGTAACTGTTACTGAGTTTATAAAACCTTATTTTGTTGACCTCTTGCCTAGATTAGTACAGGTTACCACATTGGTAAGTGGGTGTCACTAAAGGGTTTGGGAGCTTTGCTTAGGGAATATGCATGTTTAACTGCCAAACTAAATAGAAGACTATGAAGGAGAAATGCTGTATGTGTTTCTGTACCCCAGTTCTGTACAATGGAGATAAGCTTTTCACGTCGCTCTCTCAGTTTCTTACCCCATTTTTTATCAGGCATTCAGTAACATTCATGTGTCCAACACCATGGAAATCTGCAATATGTACTCAAGTAGGAGTGGTAATTACATAAACACTTTTGGTGTTTATGCACTTCCCACAGACCTCTTGGAGCCCTTGTGTAACAGTTTTCTTCAATAAAGAAAACTGTATGAGCATTAATCATGGAAACATAGCGAGATCCTACAGTTTGGTGGGTCAGGCATCTTGCCTGCGTTATGCAGAGTGCTGTTTGACATTTTCTGGCATTGGCAAGTTCAGGAAGGGTTGAGTTGGGTGAGTATATTGGGTCTGGCTGGGATGGAGTTAATTTTCCCCACAGCAGCCCTCACAGTGCTATGCTTTGTATTGAAAACACACCAGTGTTTTGGCTACTGATGAGCAGTGCTCACACAGCATCAAGGCTATCTCTCCAATATGCCCCCTCCAAAGGCCAGTAGGCTGGGGGTAGGCAAGAGGCTGGGAGGGGACATAGCCAGAACAGCTGAACCAAGCTGACCAAAGGGATATTCTGTACCATATGATATCTGCTCAGCAGTAAAAGCTAAGGTAAAGGAGGAGACAAGGGGGCAGTAATTATTAAGGCATTTGTCTTCCGGAGCAACCCGTACATATCCTGAGGACCTATTTCCCAGGACATCACCTGCTGATGGAAAGTAGAGAATTAATCTTTTCCTTTGCTTCCATGTGCAGCCTTTGCTTTTTCTTTACTGAACTACCAAAGCTACTGGCTTCTTTAACCGGAAAGCTTGATGAGAACATGTACATTTATGGATGCTATTCAAGGAGCTGAACTGTTTTCTCTACTCTCTTTTGTCTCCCTTCATAAACTCTTAGAGAAATGTGGCATAGCACAACTTGATTTTACAGTGATCAGTCATGCAACTGGCTATAACTTTTTAGGACTGGGTTTGACGCTGTGGCTGAGTTAAGATAGAAAATGCTGCTACAAAAGGGGAGATTTTGTTCACCCACTCCTCCCTCTGCTCCTTTATTCCTACCTACCAGTGAGCTCTACCTCCTTTGCACCAGGCTCACTGGACCTCTTATGAAGCTGATTTAACTTGCTGACCTGACAGAAGGTTTTTGTGAAGGTAGTTCTTTGTCAGTTTGGAGCCCAGCTGGCAGATGTAGAAGTGGGAGCACTTGTCCAGGAGCAAGGAGAGTGAAGGAAATGAGCTTCCCAGCTTCACTGATCCACTCGGCCATATTGTCAAAATGCCCCAGTTGCAGTCTCAAACACATTATATGCTGTCCGGCAAGAAACTAGGTAGAGACAAACTTTATGTCAGATATATATGTTCATAATTTGTTCAAGGGCTCAGCCCTGCAATGCCTGAATAAGCCTAGTGACAGTAGCTGGGTTCAGCCATGAGCCCAAGTGGCCAGACAAGTACACGAAGATGAGGCAGGTTGGGGATCAGGCCAGGAGCTCAAGTTCAAGGCTCAGGGTCAGGGTCCAGATCAGTGGGAAGCCTGGCCCCTTGCAAGCATGGCTGCCACACTGCTGCAGCATAGCTCAGGTGGGAGCCAAGTATAAAGCCCTCAGCTTAAAAGCCACTGCAGTGCAAAACGGGGGACAGTGCCCACTGAGGCTTCTCAGCAGAGATTTCTGGAAGTGCTAATTTCAAAGCTAGACACTTGCACCATTATTGAATCTGATCCTGAGCCCAGGCAACCAAACCCCCAGCCACGGGGAAGGTAGAAGGCATGTGCTTAGAGCTTTGGCAGCTTTATAAAAACATGCATTAGCTCAGAGCTAGAATTGTAGTGAAGTAATAAATGTTTTGATGGGGGGGGGGGGGGGGGGGAGGCAGGGGGAGTGTGTAAAACTTTTTATGTGCCAATGCCTACAGGATCTGATTTTTATGTTCTCCATAGTGTAGACAGAATCAAATCTGGCAATAACTCTAAACACCATTTACATTCTCTGGAAACAAGAAGATGGTGTATTTGGAAAAGGATAGAAATTTTCTTACAGTTGTATTTACCCAGTGCTTAGGGACCATAGCACCATTTATGGTACCTCCTTTCACACACCGTAAGTGGAAAATTCCCACAGATGAGCTATGCTATGCATTTACAGTAGGAAGTCTTGTGCTCTGCTTTGTATCAGCTATGAATGGGAAAGATAGACTATAGGATCCTGGATCTTCCCTTTCACGTATTTGTTAACCAGCCATAAACAAACACAACAGAATTTATAGCAGTTCATATGGGACTGTGGTTCTAATTCAGACTCACAAAGCCTTTAAAAAAACACATGTATAAAACAAGGAGATACCTATCTTTAATAAATTCTAGTTCTATCCTTCACTCAGTTGGCATATACAGGACAAGGACATGGTTAATTAATGATGAATAATTCATTACAACATTTAAAGAAAAATCTTGTCTGAAAACAGCTTACATTTAAAATGTTCTGGCCTTACAAGAAGAATGTACTTGTCATCATAATACAGTGGAATTATTCTTTTAAGTAAATGGAAATAATATACTTGGTCTTTTGAAATGTCTTTGGGTGATCAGAGCTCTCTGCTGACTTAATTTCACAGAAGATTTTCTTATATTTATTCTGGTTTAACATATTAAAACTGTATTTGGTCCACATTAAATAAGAACAAAATTTTTTAATCCTACTGTCATCACTTAGTAAATAATTATGTGGCTGTCCATCAGCAGTCTTGACCTAGTCTTACGGAATATCACTGATGTAATTCTTCCTTCATGCTGCCTGCTGTCCTGAGTTCAGTAAGATTGTTTCCAGAACAGTGTTCTATTCCAGTATCCTGCAAGTCAGTCAAGGCTAGATTAAGATGGGAGAATAAAAAGGTTGTACTTAATTTTTAGAAGTCTACATGTATAGATGATTACTCTTTTTTCACTAGAGTTAGAAAACACCTGATGTTTCTGTTACACAAGAATAAAATCAAAATATGTCTATAAGGAAGACATATTCTGGAGGTTTCATAATTTTTTTTAAGTTTACAAAATGTGTGTCTTTTTAAACTATATTTAACTAGACATAACATGTAGATGTGTGTAGTTCAAATTAATTCCCTTCTCTCCATACTTTGCTGTACAAACTGGGATTTGTTACATTAGTCATTCAGTTCTGTTTTAAGATTATGTCACCTGCTAGAGGTAGAACAGTGAAATTAGATTAGTAGTGAATGATTTAACTTGACAGACAGTTTAAATTATATTTAAAACATAGATCCACTTTTCTGTTATGCTTCTAAAGATGAAAACATACTAATTGCTTCAAATTCAGTGTCCCTGCGCAAGACGTTTGAATGTATGGGCAAAGGTAGCTTTCGATATTCTGAGTTTGTAAGGCTCCTGTTTATGTGAAACTTAAATTTACCAGACCTCCTGAGTGTGGTGAAGATGTCTGCCCTGCTTTCCATAGAAATACCTCTAATTAGAGGTATGCTAACATGTGTTTTTCTGCAGTCCTCTCTGTTCCTATTCACCCTCATGTAAGCAACAATCATAGGGTTTTTAGTCATTGTCTTTCATTGTCTAACTCAACTGCCTCCAGCCTACAGTGATGAAATAACTTCTTCGCACTTCAAAGTACAAAGTCTTTGATTTTGCTTTTGTCAGTTAGGTTATAAAACTTCAAAGTGTGAAACAACTTTGATAGTCTTTATAAACTCTTTCAGATAAAGCTAATCTCTGTAGGGATCTGGAGCAGCATGATCAAGATCAGATTTATTCTGTATTACAGTAGCAACAACAAGAAAAGGGACCTTTCTAAAGGAAAAAAAAAAAAAAGACCCTTTCTAAAACTGTTGAAAATACCTACTGACTGCTTCCATGCTCTAAATTCACAATCAGATTTGACATGAGATTATCAGCAGCATGTCTGCAACTGTTCCTCTTTTCTGTGTGTAAGCATGAGGTGTCCCAGTTTCCAGTTTCATTGTGTCAGGAAAAGAGGGATACATAGAGGACTGATAAACAATAATCTAAGAAGAATGTCGTGACTTTATGAATACTGCATATGCTTAGTCTGTGAAGTGCAATTATTACAGACTGGGTTTTAAGAATCTATTGTGAATGTGCATTCATCAAGCTTTACAGGAACTGTGAGAAGAATAAACCTGAAGACAATTAAGTGTCTTCTGAAATTAACATCTTCCAACCAAGCATTTGAGGATCATGCTTACTTTATACTAATGCACTTCCAGGATTCTGGCAGAGTGACGTAGTCGTATAGTCAAATCTAGGAATAAAATAAGACAAAAGAGCAATGAAAAAAAAAATATTTTTGGATTAAGAAATGGGGAGGGTGTACTCATTGGGAAGTGTTCTCATTGGAACAGTCTCAGGTCCTGGGAAGCAAAGCAGCTGAGGCCTTCCCTGGCTCTCAGGGAATGATGGGGCTTAGAAAAACCAAGTGTGTAAATGGACTTTTTAGGATAGGGCAATCGAAGAGATAATGCATTGCTGTAAAGAAGATGTCTAGTCATGGCTCATCAAAACCATTGCTTTTAGAGGATGCAGATGCTGTCTCAATGCCTAAGAGGAAACTGAAGTCAAGGAAAGACTTATTTATCTTTTACTTGAAAACAGTCTCCTCCTGTATTTGAGCACACTGTTTTTGTTAACCCAGTAGCACTGGTTTTGTTTTTTTGTTTTGTTAACACTGTTTTGTTTATGTTAACCCAGGCTGTTATTTACCAGTTTTGATATATTTGCTTAGTTTTGATACATATTCATTTTGGAGGAATGCCTTGATTCTTACATTTGCTGTGTGCTACCCCCATATCTCAGGACTTGAATTAGTTGATTAAATCCTTCTCTGTCAAATCTCCTTAGTAAAAACTGTTGCACATCTTTGCAAAACGTTGTGCTTAGGTTGTGTGCTCCAGAAAGTAAATTAGGCACCAGTTTCCCTAAGCAGATCATCATTCTACTGGGCCTAGAACCTGCTCCTTGTATTTGGTAAAAAAAATGTTGGTTCCAAACTCTCCAGGCCAGGGCTTATGCATGCTACTCTCTGCTACCTGACCTCCCAGTGCTGATGCTGGCAGTTAATGGTTATTGAGACAACTGCTTCATCATTTGGGAACTAAGCTGTTTAGAGGTGCTTAGGCACCTCCAGAGTTTTAGCAGTTCTGTCTAAACAGGATGTGGGTCTTTAGACATGTTGTGCTTTTACCCCAGTCAGCAACTCAGCACCACACAGCCACTCTCTCACTCCTCCACAGTGGGATGGGGGAGAGGAGAAGAAGAAGAAGAAAATTGAGAAAACTCACAGGTTGAGATAAAGATGGTTTAAAAGTTAAAGCAAAAGCTGTCCTAGAAACCTTGCATTATTTCTAGCAAGTTCCACCTAGCACTTGCCTCCCTTGTACTAAGTACGCTTCATAATCTCAACATGTAAGCCTGTTATATAGGGTGCCCTACTTACTGACTTAAATGTCCACATTTGATTTTGTTGTCAGCTTGCTGTCAACAAGCTGGTACATGGGAAACCAAAAAAGGATGAGATGCAGGCTGGCTGAATGCGAAGTCAGGCAGTTTCCATATTTCTGTGGCTCTGAGACAGTATCACTCAGCAATGCAAATGTTGTTCCCTGTCCATTTCACAGAGAACACACGAGAACTGTAGAATGATGGCAACACTGCGGTCACACTAGCATCTGTGGATAGACTACATCATTCTTCAGGTGTTGAAATATTAGTAACAGGATACTAATTTCAGGATGTGGAAGGTCCTTCTAGGCCTTATTTAATTAATTCAGAATTAGCTATTCTGCCTTTTCAGAGCTGTTCCTGGGTGTCCATACTGATCCAGGAATGGGTAGGCATCATTTGGCCACAATGTACTCATTAAAGATTTGGGGCTATCTTACTGTTGGCAAGCTCTGTTCCTGTAACTGTTTCTGTAGCAAACATGCTCAAGGCTATCCGCTAACTGTTCATTGCTTTGGTCATCACTGTCCTGACATCACTGCTGCTTTCCATGAGGCAACATGACCAGAGGTTTTGTTGAGAAATATGTAACTATAGCTGTTCTCTGGAAAAGTCCTGACAACATTGCATCGTACTCTGGTAACTTACAAGCTACTCTAAACAATTCACGTTTAGCATTATTGTATACTTTGTGAGATGCTGCGATTCACAGATTTCAGGACTTCAGACTCTCCCTGTAGGCTGTGATGTTAACTTGTTCCCCTGCAGAGCTTCGCAGTCAAAACATGAAAGTTCTGCCTAGATTCCTACTGCTTATGATTAGCTCTGCTGTCATATCATATGTTCCCCTTCTCTGATGACAGCTTCTCATCATTTATCTGCTGGGTGCTCTATCAGGTGGTTTAAGGCCTACTAGTATTGTCCATAAAATCAACTTAAATACCAGCCTGGATAAAATTATTTGAAGGCAGCTGAATTTGCAGGCTGTGAAAGAACATTAAAGAGCAGTGGCCCTTGCTGGTTTTGTCTCCAGGCCCACATCTAAGCTGTTGCTAAGCCTGAGACTGACTTTGGTTACAAAGCCAGCAGCCTATGAGGAAAAGATCTTGCTTAAGATTTGCAGCACCATGACTGTTCCTGCCTTTTCTTTTACCTAGTCTTGAGGCTCTAAATCTACTCCCTTCACTCCTTGCAAACTGTTCTTTCATCTTCCTCCTCATCCCCATATTTTCATAGCTACAGATAGGAAAGATGTTGAGCCAGCCAGTCAGAACAGACTTTGCTGCCCTCGCATAAGAAATATTAATGGACATATTGGGTGTAAGTGTCAAGGTCTTGGCATCAGAGGGCTACAGGGGTGGCCTTTATAAGAAGAGATCAGAGGCTGCCCTGTGCTGGACACAGCAGGTTCCAACGGGCTCCAGAACGGACCCACCATAGGACACAACTGAGCCCATCAGCAAAGCTGGTGACACCTCTGTGAAAACGTATTTAAGAAAAGGTAAAAGTTGCATGGCAATGTGAGGAGTGAGGAAAAAAAGTGTGAGAAACAACAGTGTGAGCACCAGGGTTGGAGAAGAAGGCAGGAGGTGCTCCAGGCATAAGATCAGCTATTCCCTTGCAGCTCATGGAAGAGACCACAGTGGGACAGACACCCACACTGCAATCAGTGGAGCACCCCATACTGGAGCAGGTTGGTATTTCCTGAAGGAACTGAAGCCTGTGGAGGAGCCCACACAGGAGCAGGTTCTTCTGACAGGAACTGTGGCCCTTGGAGGACCCACATAGGAGCAGATTTTTTTTCCTGAAGGACTGCAGCCTCTGGAGAGGACCACACTGGCACAGTTCTTGAGGGACTGCAGGCCAAGGGAGGGCCCTATGCTGGAGCAGAGGACTAGTATAGGGCAAAAGCGTGGGGAGGAAAGAGTGGCAGAGATGAACTAGTGCGTACTGACCATAAATCCTCTACTCCCCAATCCCCTCTGGACTGCTTTGGTTGTGAGGAGTAGAGAAGTCAGGAACAAAGGAGTGAAATTGAGTGTGGAAAAAAGGAGTGTGGGGGAAAAGTGTTTTAATTTTGTCTTTGCTTCTTCTTACCATCCAAATCTATTTAACTGGAAATTTAAATCACTTTTCCTCAGGTTGAATCTGTTTTGCCCAAAATGGTAATTGGTAGGTGATATCCCTATCTCGACCTTTTTTCGTCTTACTTTTTCCTCCTGTTTTGTTGAAGAGGGAGGTAAGAGTGGCTGGGTGAGCGTTTGGCAGCTGACAAAGGTAAATCAACTACAATTAAAAAAAAAAAAAAAAAAGGCTTTCTCCTGGTTTTTATTTCAGTTTGTTAATGATAAGCAAGAGGACTTAACTTGGATTTGACACTCATGCTTAGATAGCTTTAATTTGTGTATGAGTTCAGAAAATGCTCTGCACAAGGTGCAGTCTAACAGGGCACACAGGACATTTGGCTGGACCTGAATGAGATTTTGCCTCCAATAGCTTGTGACAGCTATTTTTCCTCTTCTTTTCCTTTTCTTTTCTTTTCTTTTCTTTTCTTTTTTCTTTTCTTTTCTTTTCTTTTCTTTTCTTTTCTTTTCTTTTCTTTTCTTTTCTTTTCTTTTCTTTTCTTTTCTTTTCTTTTCTTTTCTTTTCTTTTCTTTTCTTTTCTTTTCTTTTCTTTTCTTTTCTTTTCTTTCTTCTTTTTCTTTCTTCTTTTTTGTGTGTAAGTCTTTTTTATTGCTGCCCAGACTTCTCCTGCTTGCATGTTGCTTTTCTGTCAAGGGCAAATGAGCAGCTTCCATAAAAGCTGACACTCAGTGGAGACCCAAGAATAACATCCATATTTCACCTTTTCAATCCTTATGTTTAGTAACCAAGTTCTACTGCCCTGCATGTTCCTCTGCTGCTATTTCTAGCACATACAATTGGTGCTGCCCTATCTTCTATAGGAGACTGCAGGTTTGCCTTTAATTCAGCTCATGATGCACTCACCAAAAGCTAGGACTCCCTTTGCTGGGCAATATGGTAATAGTGTTTGAGTGAAGAAATAATATCTGCAGCCTGGAATGCCTTACAAGCAAAGATGGCATGATATGACAGAGTCCCTGGCCTCCATCTGAAATAACTCTTTGGAAAAAGCATGGGGCAAGGCTGCCAGTCCTTGTTGATCTAATCAGCCTCCTCCAGGAGGCCAGAGCATCTCTGACAACCTTGCAGGTGTTTACTTGCTAGCACATGTGGTTTTTCTTACTGGCTTTGTGCACATTCAGCAAGCATTGCAATGGAGATTGCACTGTAAGAGCATGACTAGGCATGGCATTGAGCTTCTGTCCTGATTCAGGACTGTGCCCCATCCTTTGTGTCATCCTTAGGGACTCCTTACAGAGCCATGTTCTATTGCACTGTCTTGGGATCTTTGTCCTCTGTATTAGGTGATAATGAAACAGACTCACTGGAGCTCTGCTTCTTTTGGTGATTGGCTAAATTTTGTCAGACAGATCCTTCCAGAGGGAAGGGGATTTCTTTGTATGTGAGCCAAATAGCAGGCTGGGTGGAAGCCAATAAGCTCAATAGCATAGATAGTCCTTGCCAGAAGGAGGAAGAGGTGGCCCAGCTGGATGGATCTAGTGGTAATTGTATCTCATAGTTTCTGAATTGTAAACCTACATGAATTGATGGCTAGGGAAGATTTTGCTGCAACAGTAGTCAACCATGGTAAGAGGATACCAACATCTGTGCGAACAGTTTTGCCACTACCCTCTGAGGTGATGTCTACATGTATCTTGAAGGGCCTTTTTTATTCTTCTTCACCACATTACGGTGATGAATTCATGCACAGTTACAGGCTCTGTAATTCTCCCCACAGTAAGGACCACTACAAGGATTCTTCCTCCTCACTCCTCTTCCAGCTGTTGTTGTCCTCAGATTTGTGATAGTCATAGTTTCTTTACTTTTGTCTTACACTCATGTCCAGTCTATTTGTGGCATATAAGCAGTGATGGCCATGTAATAGGTAGCATTTTCAAAAACTTGATCCTATCTGCACAGATGTCTTAATTAAAATAAGGAAGGTACTACACTCTACAGGGATTCATGTTGCCTTTGCCTTCAGCCCTGAAATGATGATTGCAGCATGTTCTCCATTGTGCAGGAGGATGCTGTGGAAAGTATAGTAAGCATTGGGCACTCAAGAGGTTTCACTGTTTGGTGCCCTAAGGGAGTGTCTTGAACATGTAGAAACTTGTCTGTCTTCTGAATGTGACTGCCAGAAACACTCTGGTACTTCAGATGTAGAAAAAGACTGGGCATCCTCCATTGCTTACAGAATTTTTTCTCTTGCTGGCAGTACAAAATGTTCTTTTTACATAATTATGGAACTGTCTTGTGTTTGTACATAAGCAAAGAATTACATCCTTTTTGACAATGAGCAGCAGGCCTATCCACTCTATAGATTGTTTTATTGCTCTTCTTTCTTCTTTTTTTTTTTTCTTAAATCAAAACCTTACCAGTCCCTCTGTAAGCTTCCATTTTAGCCTGACAGGCTTAGGTCATTAATCTTTCTGCTGTGGTCTGGAAAACATCCCCAGACTTGTTCCCAGATGTTCTGTTCACTTTCTTATCCAAAATGTGCACCCTGTTGGTGAATCTAAAATTTTAACCCAATCATGGGTACTTTTTTTCACAGTGGCATTATAAACAGCATGTTTTCCAGATCACTTGCAAACTCAATGCATAAATAGCTTCACTAAATCATGAAATCTACCAATTTGAATTCTCCCAATTTGTCTGCTAAATTTGTCCGTCACCACCACTAGCACCACGCAAACACATACTGGTTTTGTTTTCATATTAGTTTATGTATCTACAGGGAGTAGGAGAGGTAATTAGCTTGTACTGGAGGGCCAAGACTACTTTTAATGAAGGCACGTGTATTTGCTGAGGAGGTCCATTGGAGCAAGTCATAGACCCCATTTTGAAAACCTCTCAAGGTTTCGCTCAGACAGGGGTTGTTTTGCTATGCACAACATGGGGTCTACAAGATTTCTGCATGCCATGATGTGGCCCACAAACATTCATTTCTTAGAAGTCTGAAGTAAAATTCTAGGTTGTTTGTCCATGATCTAGAAGCATGTTCTTCTGGCAGCTGCACCCTGAGAAATACTGATACCATGTGTTAAAAAAGGAAGGCTCTTTTATTTTTAAATACTTAACTCTCATTCGTGCTGCTCATTACTTTGATTTACTTCCCTGTACAACAATGGAAACTATTTTAGAATGCTTTCAGACATCCTCATCTCCTCCATCACAGCACCTCTGCTTGGTTAATGGCTTTTAGAAAGCTGTATGTTCCAAGTAATGTGTAAATGATACATGACATGCTATTCCAGCTTTTTGGTTGCTGTAGCAACATCACACTAGACTACACATTAGTCAGTAGTCCAGGCCAGCAGCTGCCTTGTTTCTAAAGTGTGGTTTACACATTATGAAGACTATTAGAAACAAATGCTAGAACAGATAATTGACTATGTAAGCAGTTCCAGTGGAAGAATGTGCATGAGAAAGCATTACGTTGATTTGGTTTAGAACTGAACCTTGGGATTCTATGATTCTATGATCCTATGAATCTGTATATTAAGCTCCATAAATAAGTCTTTCAAATTTCCTTCACCTCCTCTTTGTCCACTCAATTACATACACCATTTTTAAAATGCATGCAATGAGGAAAAAAAACATGCTTCAAACATAGGTAAAAACTGAGAACTAGGAGTTCTTTGTGATGACCCGTTTATCTCATATGATGAGATAAATATAACCTATTTACCTGTATCTGCAATACCCAGTCATATGATATTGCTGCATTTGCCATGGTCTTTTTGTTTCTGTATATAATATGATGACCCATATTTTAGGAAAGTCAGTAGAGAGATTACATATGAAAAACAGCTATCAAAACATCCTTTCCATGAGAAATAACATGAGATATTAAGGATCACTAGTCAGGAATTGTAAAACAAAATTTGAATGTTTAAATAAGTTCTAGATAAGGGGTAATGTGTTTTAAATTTTGGTATGAGCAGAAAGGAAACGTGTAAAGCTATGCATTTACTTTTATTGTAATAGAAGAGTGCAATCAAATAATTCTTATTAGTCCTGACCTAATTGTTACAGAAAAAGAAAATAAAGAATACAATTCCAGAAAAGTCTCAAAAATAATAATACAACGAAAATTGTTGTGCACATGATTCCTAGTATCTGACTCTTTTTCTCTGCTTATTCTTTTGCTGCCTCTGCCTGCTAAGGTCAACAATGCTAGTCTGCCTCGAGCAGAAAGGAAGGGGAAGCAAACGATCAGTGTTCCAAGTCTTTTCACCGAGGGGAGTGAAATGCTGGTGCTGGGGTTACATGCTCTTCTTTGCTAGGAGGAAGATGATATTGATGTTCATGGTTTCTTCATCCCCTTCCTTAGGATACACTTTGAGACGATTTTATGTTTGCTAATGTTCTGCACCTTGCTATTTATTCATTGGTTTGACAGTTTACATTATGTCTAAGTTTACTCTACTTGGCAGGGTTTACATATTTTGGATATTATTCTTCCATTACCTTCATTTTGCTCAGCTCAATGTAGGCATTCTTTAACTGGCCATTGGTGAGTTGTTTATAGCCCTTGGATTTCTAGTGTCAGCTTGTCCCCCTTTTCTTATCAACCCATGCCTGAACTCTTCTGCACTGTATCCTGTGTCCTCATTCTCAAGGTTTCTGAAACCAGACCAGGCTTGTATTCCTCTACACTGTATCATTATGCCGTTATTAGGTATTTCACCATATCAGAATAACTATGTGTTACTACTGTATATAAAAAAATGTGGTTATACCATACAAAAAAAAAAAAAAAAAGAGAAGTAAAATAAATTAGAAAAACTATTACTATGCCTAAACAAGCCCCTAAAAAGGTGCAGGCAGGCCAAGAGAAGTTCAGAATAAGCCTGTCAAGCTGCAGTCCTGTGGACTTGCAAAGCCAGTACAGTCTGAAGCCCATGGCTAGCAATAGCAATGGTGTGTTTACAGGGCCACAGGGCCACAGTAGAAGACAGCTATACCTTTAGAGAAAAATGGAATTGAATTTGAGGTACAATTTGATCCTGGACCACAGTATGACAAGCGTCAAGGTGCTTGTCGGTAAACACAATTAAAGAAATAAGAAGTCTCACATTAAATGAATATCTGGAAAACCAAATGCTAATAATTTGAACTGACATTAATTTTTCATTTTGCTTGTCAAGTAAATGCAAGATAGCTATAGCAAGTATTCAAAGTGTTGCCATTCTTGAAAGAAAAGAATTTAAGCTGTTGTTTACTTGGTAAACCTTTAAATAAATAATCCCTCCATAGTTAACTTTTGTGAATTACAGTTCACTGGAATGAAAAAGACACTGATGATTTGACCATACATTAGAGAAGAACTTGGTTATTTTAAAAAGTTGCTTGAAATTCCACTCTAATTAGCAAATACTTACAGTTTTACCTTCAAGGATGCCCCTGAATGTGTTGATATGGGTGCAGACTTCACATGGTTGGTTTACTAATTTCTGTGGAATTGTTCTCTTTTCTTACATCACATTTTTCCTCTTGTTTGAAGATGAATTATGCTAGAATTATTCCAATTAAAGTTGGCACAAGTGTCAGGGGGATGTTGGCTCAAGTTGGCACAAGTTGGCAGTGAGATCAGGGGGAATATTCCTGGTCTTCTGTTAAACATTGTGATTTTGTTTTTCTTTAATCATACAAGTTTTCCATGCATTCCATTTCATGAAAAAAATGTTAATTTGAGTTTTGTGGAGTTTTTATATTTTGCCCAATGAAGCAGAAAGCTACTTGCTGGAATTCAGATATGCTATGTGTACCTTCAGCTAATACTAAATTCAGTGAAATTTCTCTGTATATGCTGGTCTGAATGTGGAGAATGCAGAGGAAAAGAAGAGATTAAAGTGTACATGGGATTGGTATAGCAGGTAAATCATCTCAGTATTTAACTTAGAGTACTACTTGCCGAATTTTTATTACTGGTTGCTGTTAGAGATAAGATAATGGCTCAGATGAGCTTTTGTCTAACCAGTTAGAGAAAGTGCCATGATTTACCAAAGAAGATTGTTTATTAATATGGTTTTTTCCCACATAGTATTCTTAAGGGACTGATTAAAACCAGAGTAAGCTCAGTATTTCAGATTCTTTACTCATTAATTACAAATTTTACTTGACTTAATTGCCTATGCTTACCAACTGCTGGTGTCATTTCTGTATCCTACTTCTTCCAATGGAGCAATCAGGAGCTAGCATTCACAGACACTGAAAATATTGAACTGAAAAAGAGAAATAAATGAAATCAATGCTTTGCACTATAAAAGGGAAAAATGGAGGCACTAAAGTCTTTTGGTTTGGAATTTATTTTATTTTTTGCTTCAAGCTGGAGATATTTTTCAGGATTCATGGAATATTTTAGTACTGAATTTGGTGTTTGACATCAAAGACAGATCCTGGCAATGTCATGGAGGGAATAATTCTGTAATTAATTAATAGTTTCATCTTAGGTCTAAGAAATTGAATATGCATGTTTACAGTATATATTCCTAGTAAATTTTTTTTCCTATTTCATCTTAGTTGCCATTTTTTATTCTCAGTAACACTGATTTTGACAGCAATAGTTACTGTGGACAGTTTTGCAAGTTATGTAAGTAGTCTTACAGGCAGTTCAGGCTTCTTGCAGTGCCACTGTTAGAGTATGTCTGAGCTTTGCTTGGTGCCACCACTATTCTGGTGTTAGAATACTTCAAAGCCAACACTTCTTTTGTCAGAAGCAGTTGTAATATTTAGCTTAATTGGAAGGAGAGTGGGCAAGAAGGAGAATCTGTATTCTTAATACAGAACAAGGAAATAAATATTATTCACTGTTTAAATGTACTATTAATAAATGACAGTTGTTTTCTTGGAAAAAAGGATGTTCGACAAACTCTAAGACATTTTAAAGATGTGTGCTTTTCAGCCAAGCAATATCATGATTAAACTTTTCCTCCTTCAAATCTTGATCTTCATCTGAGATCAGATATCCTTATCTTGCATCACACCAATCTAAATTTAGATAGGATCCATATTTTTCCAGGTATTAGGTATGTGTATAATCAAGCAGAATAGAAGAGGATAACTTTGAATTACAATTTGGAATGTCAGAGAAGGACCAATGAATTGTCTTTAGACAAGATAATAAAGAATTTTCTCTAGATTTTGTAATTAATATGCTACTGAAATTAAAAATTAGGTCCAGCAAGTTGGAGATGATTGCAAGCTTGCGGAAGGTACCAGCAAGAAGCAGCTAGAAGTTACAGTGCAAAGCACTACATGTGTCTAGTAGGCTATGTTACCTTCAGATGGGAAGCATCTTCTGAACTATCTCCTGTGAGATTTCCAGATGTCTGTAGGCAAAATCAAAACATATAAATCCATCATTTGCAAAATCTATCAGGTGCTTGTATTTTGATATTGAAAGCCCCCTACGTGTTTAAGCTTAGCCTTCTGCATGTGTGCCATTGATGCAGCTAGAAAGACTTGCTCTATTCAGCATGCCTAATTCATACCAACAGTATAACTCCTCTTTTCCCCATTATAAAATACATTCTTTATTTAAGAGTGTTCCTGACCCGAAGTAGTTTCTTGCCGTATCCTTAAAGTTTGCAGATCAAACTTTGGGTCCTATATGCGAAAGTGTAACAATAATAGTTAAAGCATGATTCTCCTCTCTCACATACCAGACTCCTTGGGCTCTTCCTGTGGCTAGCCTGTCACTGGAGATCTCTTCTTTCTGTGCAGCATTAACAGCAAGAGCTGCAGGAGGCACTTGATCCGTACCTGTACACATCTGCTGGGGCTCTGCTGCCTTGCCTTTGCTGCAGCTCTTCTCTGCCATGCACAACCTGTAATACAGTGGAAAAAAATCAACACTTGGGATCTAAAGTCCACAAAGCTTTCAGACAAGTTGAAACTGAAATTTATTATCCAGGCCCAAACCGAATTAATACCTCTTCCTCTTCAAGAGTGTGTAAGATTTGCTTTGTCAGCCAACAAAAGCTCTTTGTTTCATTTGTATTGAAGAAGCAGTTGTTATTTTAACTGAAGCTCAGTTACATGTTCTGTATTCGTAGGTCCTAATTCATCTCATATTTATAATCTTGTTTAAATAAAACCAAGGTTAACAGGATACTGAGAGAGATTTTCCAAGGATTTTTGGAAGATCAGGTATCCAATGACTCGAGTAATTTGTCTCTCATAATGCCTCCTTTATCTTTAAGTAACCTTTTTTCTCTTAGCAGCTTGCTCATGTTTTTTGCTCGTCTTTTCTGTATGCCAGCTGTCCATATAGAAAACAAAAATGGTTGAAAGTTGGTATGTCATGATAATCAAAATGAAATACATTATTGCAAGCTTGTTCGTTCATAGGTGTTTTATGCAATATTGTGTTCACCTATTTGGAAAATGTCTAGATTCAGAGCTAAAAGAGCTCCTGCATTAAAACAGTAATCCTCTGCATTAAAACAGTATTCAGTGATTTTTTGAGAAAAAACAGATTTAGCTGAATGGATCAATGAGTTTGTGACTGAGTCACAGATTGTAGCATAAAACTTACAGGAAATCTTTTGGAAATTAAACAAACAAGCAAACAAAGAAACAAACCAACCCATTTATTACCTATGATAATATATTGCACTTTTTTGAAGGAACATTTTTCAGCCCTGTGCTTTTAGCAGTAGTGTTCTTTTCTGTTGTGGGAAGGGTTGAAGGTTTGTGCTTACAGCACAGAATTCTCTGCTGCTAAGATTGATTTTTTCATTACATTTTTGTGCTACAATTGGTCTCATTTCTGAGTTTCAAGTATGCTTTTATCTATATCTACTTTCTAGAAGTCTTTCCTAACATTTTCTTACTTGTTTTCCTTGTAGCTTCCTTAATATGATCTGCTGTTTTGCTTTCAGCTTTGTGTTTGTCTACGTGGTCTTTCTTAGCCAATAAGGCATTAGAAAAACCAAGGCAACCTGGTAGTTTCTTCTCGTTCTTACATTGCTGATTTGCAGTATCCTGTGACAGAGCAGAGGTGCGTGCTTTACTCTAAAGGAGCTCAGATTGGTGAGAGCAGACAGCCAAACGTTTGTGACTGAACAGGGTTTCAGTGCTTTTGTAGAAACAGAGCAGTAAAAGAAAATGCTTTCTTTGTTACCTCATGGCTGGAGAATTTATTGTAAAGGTGTTTTGTGGTGGTGGTGTACATAAATCTGAGGGCTTCTTTCCCTGGATATGTAAATCATTAACAGAACAGTATATGTTGTCAGTAATCAGCTTATGTTTTAAGTAAGTAGTGCTTACTTTTATCTAGGGCATGTGGTTATAGCAAAGCATAAAACTGGTAAAGGTTCAAATTCAACAGTACCTCATCTCTAGCTGCAAAAATGATGTCTGGAATTTTATATTTTATACATAGAATAATTGTTCAAAATATAAATACTCCTTTCCTTATAGATGAATCCAGCTACTGAAAAGCAGCTGCTGTATAGAATCTGCTTAAACTAATCTTCTTTTCCTGCTTCACCCTCTTCTTCTGGAGTCAGTCCATTCAGGCCCCTTTAATTCCTTAAAGAGAATTTAAGTGGTTTGTCCTCACCCTTGAGGACTATACAGTCTCGCTGCAGTTACTCATACAACCCCTCCCTAACCTATGGCTCCACTCTCTCCTCTTTTGTGCTTTCATGTGTCAAGATTGTCATTCTGTGCCTATTTCTAGCAAATGTGTTTAGGTCAACGTAAAACTTGTTTTTCCTCTTTCCTTCCTTGGTATAAAAAACTTTTGAGGGACAAGGTTCATCTGCCTGGGACAGGCAGTGAAGACTTGAATTTATAATCTGAGTTTTGTGATATTCAGGTTTACTTCTTGCACAGAGGTTTTTATGTAAGAATCAGTTTCCCATTTTTGGCTTCCAAGAACACTTTTATCAACACTCACTTCTAGAAGTTCTTCAAACTCCTAAATAGTTTGAGATTTTCTACTTGATGCTTCTTAGCTTGCAAGGCATTACCCATAGGAATGCATCTTAATCTGAAATTTGTAAATAGCATGTAAAAATGCAACGTTATGTTACTTATTTTTATCAGTAGCTTGTTTAAGAATATTATGTAGTGCAAAAATACTTTACAAGTGTTCATTTTAATTCTTAAAAATTATCTAACTAGACATCATCTTAAAAATAGATTGAAAAAAAGGTAGTAAAGCAAATATTTCTTTAAAGGAAAGGTTATGTTTTTACTTCATCTTTCCTTTTTTTATGCATGAAGCAACATACAATATTTGCTTTGATGGTGAAATAAATTTCCAAGTTTTGTTTTCAGCTGTATTTAATGTATATCACTCACTGTGCCTTCATAGAAAATGGAAATAACAGTAATTTCTGTGCAGTTTATGAAGTGTGAGAGAAATTATGAAGATATGAAATTTGGCAGGGGAAATTATAAGTTGTTCTGGCTCTCTTTTTGCATTGGCATTACCTCAGTGGAGCTGAAATCAGCTGTTTACTACAAGGGAGGTACAATGTCTCCGCTTTTTTATATAAATAGTTCTTTGTTTACCTGAATAAGGGGAAGAACCCGAAAAACTATACCAGCTGATGCTACAAGTTTTCTAGAGTCTTTTCAGAAAACATAGAGTAGACAAATGCAAACAGAGAATGGAAAGAACAAATATGTAGATACCGGCATTCAAAAAAAGAGCAGATAGATGTGTCAGGTAAGGAATCCCAAGGACCTACAAGGGGCAAAAGGGGTGTTTTACATTAAGTTTGAGCTTGTTAAGCGGTGGGATGAACCCTGTAACTAGCCAAGATGAAACAGTCCTGGAATAAGGAGTTCTGTCTGCTATTTTCTTCTAGTTCTGTTTCTTTCATGCCATCTGAGTACAGAAGATGTGTTTAGACTCCCTGTGCAAAGCTGAAATGGTTTTGCATGTTGATCTATCCAAAGAGAGGGTCTGTTCCACCTGTTGGGATGCCTTGGAGGTCAACAGTGTTTCCAGGAACATACAGCTGGAGGGCTCCATTTTCCCGGAGCCCCACCAGCAGCCCATACACAGGGACTATGTCACAGGGGAAGAAAAGCTGTATCAATTCAGGATGGACAGACGTGAAGAATACAAGTGTCCAGTGCACTGGGACTCTGCTCAGCAGTCAGGTGAAGGGAGGACTGAGCCAGCACCAAGATACTGACTTTGTACAGAATATTTTGAATTGTTAAATAGGGAATGCTCTGTGAATGTGCAAGGTGCCAGGGGTTATCTTTCCATTGCATTGAACAGTGTCTTACAAATCAGAAATTACTTAAATCAGATTTAGACTACTTGTTTGTTCAAATGAGATTCTAATCTCAAGAATTTTAGCTTCAGGAGACTTTGCTGTTTCATTCATATTAGCTCTGGGATCTTAACCGTTTATTTATTAAGACAATGGGGAAGCATGAAGAATTTGCATTTGGAGTTTCATTTCAGCTATTTGTACACAAAAAGGAGGTTATTGTTTTTATCTTTAAATCAGTTTAATAACTGAAGGTACTTCTGCAGCCCTGCTGCATTATCATATTAGAATCTTTCTGAGCCCATTTCTAGACTGTTTCCACATAAACAGCATGGGTTTATTATGTGATCTAGAATATGTTCTGAGTCAGAGTGCAACTTTTTTAGTTTTTCTCAAGTATTCACAAGGTAGTTATATGATATATGCATGTCGTATGAGAAAAAGGGCATTGTGTTCCCCTTACAAGTAAAAGAATTCATCAACATTAGCAAAACTTGCAAGGCTTATACCACATAAGCACAAGCCAAAAAAAAAAGTCCACAAAAAAAGTGGGAAAATATATGAGAATCTCAAAATCTTGTTGTATTTACTGTTACTGAGTAAAGGCAAGATGCTGCCTTTTATCTACACATAAAACTTTATTGTATACCTCCTAGAGGAAGTAGCTTCAGTCTCTTGCCATAGGAAAGACAGAAGCGTATGTGCTCCCACAGCCATGGGTAGGTATCTTGAGCTTTACGAACTTAGGGACTAAGAGCAAGGAACCGATAATGAGTTATTGACATAACTGCATTCATTTCAAGGGTTTTGAACCTAAATATTTGTTGTCTAGTGATCTTATTTAACAGGCAAACAATCTTTATCTAATAGGCTCCATTCTTCCAATGTAGGTCGGTTTAGTGAAATGCTGATGCTACCCAGTAAATTTGTAGAACCAGAGAATGGTTTAGGTTGGAAGGGATCTTAAAGATCATCTAGTTCCAGCCCCCCTGCCACAGGCAGGGACAACTTCCACTAGACCAGGTTGCTCAAAGCCCCATCCAACCTGGCCTTCAACACTGCCAAGGAGGAGGCAGCCACAGCTTCTCTGAGCAACCTCTTCCAGTGTCTCACTGCTCTCACAGTCAAGGATTTCTTCCTAATATATAATCGAAATCTCCCCCCTTTCAGTTTGAAACCATAACCCCTCGTTCTATCACTACACTCCCTGATCAAATTCCCTCCCCACCTTTCCTGTAACCCACTCTAAGCACTGGAAGGCCGCTATAAGGTCTCCCCAGAGCCTTCTCTTCTCCAGGCATAACAACCCCAACTCTCCCAGCCTGTCCTCATAGGGGAGGTGCTCCAGCCCCCTGATCATCTTTGTGGCCTCCTCTGGACTTGCTCCAACAGGTCCAAGTCTTTCTTTTGTTGGGGGCCCCAGAGCTGAATGCAGTACTGCAGGTGGGGTGTCGTAAGTGCAGAGCAGAGCAGGAGAATCACCTCCCTCGACCTGCTGGCCACACTTCTCCTGATGCAGCCCAGGATGCAATTGGCTTTCTGGGCTGTGAGCGCACGTTGCTGGCTCATACTCAGTTTTTCACCCACCAACATCCCCAAGACCTTCTCCCCAGGGCTGCTCTCAATCCACTCATCCCCCAGCCTGTATCTGTGCTTGGGATTGCCCTGACCCAGGCGCAGGACCTTGCACTTGGCCTTGTTGAACTTCATGAGGTTTTCAGGCTTCAGCCTGTCCAGGTCCCTCTGGATGGCATCCCTGCCCTCCAGCATGTTGACCACACCACACAGCTTGGTGTCATCGGCAAACTTACTGAGGGTGCACTCAATGCTTTGCGCAAGTCCAGGTAGATGACGTTGGTTGCTCTTTCCTTATCCATGAACACTGTAAACCCATTGTAGAAGGCCAAATTTCTCAGGCATCATTTGCCCTAGTGAAGCCATGTTGACTGTCACTGATCACCTCCTTATATTCCACATGCCCTGGCATAGTTTCCAGAAGGATCCGCTCCATGATCTTGCCAGGCACAGAGGTGAGACTGACTGGTCTGTAATTCCCCAGGTCTTCCTTTCTTCCCTTTTTAAAAATGGGGGTTATGTTTCTTCTTTTCCAGTCAGCAAGAATTTCGCCAGACTGCCATGACTTCTCAAATATGATGGATAGAGGCTTAGCAACTTCATCCACCAGTTCCCTCAGGACCCGCAGATGCATCTCAACAAGTCCCAAGGTGGACTTGTTCACCTCCAGGTTCCTTAGATGGTCTGCAACCTGATCTTCTACAGTGGGCGCTTCTTCATTCTGCCAGCCCCTGCCTTTGACTTCTGTGGCTTGGGCCCTGTGGCTGTGAAGAGTGAGGCAAAAAATTTCTTGAGTACCTCAGCCTTCTCTATATCCTGGATAGCCAGGTCTCTCACCCTGCAGCTGTAGGTTTAAATGAGCACCTGCAGAATATCTGTTCTGCAGGGAAGAGGACAATGGCATTGAAAGGAATGGTCTGGACCTGGGATCATGCAGCTCTTATCAAAATAACAATGAAAAATTAGTTCAAAGCTATACTAATCTTTTTAATCTGAAACAATAGGCAGCTGCATCAAGCTAAGCTCTTTCTAATCTTGCAAATTTCAAGAACTACTTTTCCCATAAGTATGAAATGTTCTTGAACAATTTCTTTTGCACACAAAGTTTGAATAGATTTTGTTTTAATAGAGAGTTGGCATTTTTTTGCGCTCACTTATTCTTGTGTAATTTTTGGAGTGTTCATCCCACACTGGCTAGGGAATGCCGATAGTATTATACCAGTTAAAATGTAAAGTCCTTTTCTGAGCTTATAATGAAATCCCTCATTTCAAGACTCTTTCTTTATCAGCCATTTCTCCTGAGAGCATGAGAGCCCACAGGCTGGTTGGCATTCTTTGATGAACTCCTGATGCTGTTTACCCTACCTCCCCACTGGGACCACCTACTTTATTTGCAGAAAAGTAGGTTTCTAACTGCAGACATACACACAAGATATGAAGACAGGGATGATCAAAATGCACAATATAACAAGGCTAATAGTTAAGTGTCAAAATACGACTTGGTAATTATCTCACACATACCTATTTTAATATTTTGGTAGATTTTTAGATCTATTCACTGTCACAGTTGAGAGTTCTATGGGAGCTGATGAAATTTCTTTTATCTAACTCATTCCAGAAGAATGAATTAGGATTATTGTTTCAAGTTGAGACTGCTATAAAGAAACAGCAGAAGCTCACTACAGTTCATTTTCATGATCTACTTGAATCTTGTTTCCTTTTGTAAAAATATACGTGTTCATACTAAGTTGCTGCTGACGTAGTCTCTTTTATGTAGGTCAAGTGCAATTTTCTTTTTCCTTGATTGTTGCTACTTAGCCAATGTGAATGAAGGAACTGCAGTTTTTGTTTTACAGTTTTCATTTGCTTCTAAGAGAGAGAAAGAGCCATAGACATCATAGAATGAATATACAGTTACTGCATCAAAAGGTCAGCTTAGAATTCAGATAAGTGCTCCAAGAGAGCAAAAGTTTTGGATTACAACCAGAGAGTGACAATAGGACAGTAGAGCTACAAACAGAAGGGAAAACACAAGCCTGCATTTTCCTGTATATTGAAACAAGAGTTCTAACTGAATATAGGGTAGTATTTGTTCACCCTAAGGACAGCCAAGCAATAGAACATGTTGCCCCAGAGAGGTGGTGCAGTATCCATCCTTGGAGATTTTCAAGCTATGAATGGATAAACCCAGACCGACCTGGTCTGGTCTCATAGGCAACTGCTTTCAGCAGAGGATGTATTAGAGAACGCCCAAGCTCCCTTCAAACCTGAATTATTCTTTGATTCTGTGGTTCTGTGCTGTTCTACTTAAACTTAATAGGCTCCACGAAATTTAGGTGACCCTGTTGGGTTTTTCTACTGCTTTTGTTTTCCATTCTTAGTGCATTTCTTACAATCTGCTTCCATATAGACACACTGCCTCTTTCTGTGTGCAGCACTTCCTAAATTAATTCCTGTGTGCATGCTTTTCAAATTCTTCACTAGCGGTGCCCCCAATAAGAGGTAAAACTTCAGTAGTTGTACTTACCTGGTCTTTTTACCCTTGGCAATAAGATTTACCCGCCGCATCTAGCTCAGCGTAATTAACACATACAGGAGAATACGTGGATACCATGCTAACTGTAAACCTTGTATGTTTCTTTACTACATCTAGGTAGCTCCAGATGTTCACAGCATTTAATGGAGTTCTAACCAAACATGTATTTGCTTTTCCACTTTCCTAACTTAACTAGCTTTGTACATCTAGACTCAAGGTCAACTAGCTTTTTTGGCTTTCTTATTTGTGTTCAGATAAACACCATTAAGTCATTCTTCAAGACTGTTTTTAGTACTTCTCTTTTGAACAGAAAATTAAACAAATATATGCTTCTGCATGTCTAATTTGACAAACACAGGTAGCTGGCTAATTTCAGGCTCCAAGGATAGTGATTCTACAAGCTCTTCTATGCAAACTTTTACAATTTAATACAGAGCTTGTGAAAAAACTTTTCTCTCTAAAAAAAAATTGCAGAGGATAAGTTGCTTTGTCCCCTTTCCCCTACAACTGTCTTCTCTTCTTCCTCAGCCTCCCCTCCCTTCTGTGTGTGCATGTCAACACACGACAGGAGACAGAAGTTTTCCTTTTATCTCTGTCTTCCATAATTCTTCTGACTACTACAGCATGTCTTCTCTCTTCTTTCTCTGCAGGGTCTACTCTTGATCCTCTTTCATTCTTATCTTACTCTGCATCTCATCTGAACTGACAACTCCATCGGTCTTCTCTGTGGTGATTACCCATAAATCTACATCTCCAAACCTTTTCTTTTGCCATTTGTCCAAACAAAAATATTGGCCTGTCTTTATGACATCTCTTTGTGACTTTGTCACCTGCAGAGCAAGCTTAGACAGGGCTTGAGGACAGTTCCTGATCAGTCACCCAAATCCTTTGTTTCTCATACTCTTCCTTAACTACTGCAGAAAACTGTACCATCCTGCCAGTTAAGCAGCAAATCACTTTTCACATCTGAATTAAGCTCAAGGCTGTCTTACACATTCCTTTGTGTTGCTATTCTAAAATGCTCTGTTTCCTACCCACCAGATCTCTTAATGGATTTTACATTAACCAGCCACTGTACAATAAACAGAAAATTTGGGGAAAGAGCTAGCAAACCTCATTCTTTCCCAGCCAAGTACCCTCAACACTAAGCTACAGTCACATTCTGTCCTGGTTATCTTTTTTCTGGCCCTGTATCTCTTGCATTCATGGCCAGAATGGAAACATGATTGGTACAGAACAATTTTAGCCTAGATTACTCTAAGACATAAGAAATAAGAGATTGGGGATTGAATTTCCCTAGGATGAGATGATAATTTAACTTATGCCTCCTGTTTTCTAGGCAAATGACCAAACATGTCTATTTTTATCCAAGTGAGGCAACAATTCATAGTCCACATGTTTTTTAAAAGCCTGTGCCCTGTTTGCTCAGGTGGCAAACCATAAAAGTGAACTGGATGCTCAGAGTGAACAGAAATACTGTTACAGACTTACCAGAAAATAAAATTAAAACTGCTCTAAAATTACAAAACAATCATTGGAGATTTTGATATGTGAAACTGCTCTTAGTTTACTAAGGAAGTGAGGCTAACTGATCTCACAATATATAGGCCTCATTCCTTCCAATATTACATTATACTGTTGCCCAGTATAAATCGTATTTAAAAGAGGCATCATTCATGAAGATAATAGAAACATACAATTTGTCTGAAAACTGAATGAAAAAGAGACCCTAATTAGCATTTCTTTTCATGTGGAAAGAAAATTGTGCAGAATTTAGTTAATATTGCGTTTCATTTGGCAAAAGCCCATTAGACCATCAGCATATGCATCCTGGCCATTCAAGCCAACTCATGTAGAAGCTACCCTATCAGCATAAGTTTATCTCCAACTCAGACATATCTTTTTGGTCTCTTGCCTAAAGGAGTATCACAGAGGATGTCAGGAAGGAGGAAGCTGGCAATGCAGTGGCACGGTGAAACAAATTCTTAGAAAATCAGGCTTTATTAGTTCCATTGCTGATGAAAAACCATGGGGTTTTTTCCAGGCTGGTCTCAGCTTTAATCGTGTATTATTGCCATGTTTTAGAATTAAACTCCTGTTGATTCAGTATTGCAAAACTGTTCCTGAAAGAGCTTTTGTTCTCACAAAATTACAGACACTATATTCAAGTGTACAAAGTGTTAGCAGTGGCCAAGAAATCTCTGATGCAACTGAGGGATAAGCAATGTCTCTAAGCCACTAATCACACCCTGGCACCATCAACGTAGGTCAATACCACCATGTAGAATGGAACTATTTGAAAATAATTTTGTTTCATACCAGCTCTGTGATTCAAACCTCATCTCCTGGCTTGAGAAGAAGGATGGTACATAAATCATTACGAAAACCAGGATGAGTATTCTCTTCCTCTGTGCTGCTATAGTCATAGCTGGCACAGAGCCCATCTCCTCAATTCATAATGTCCTTGGTGTATTGGATTTGCGTGGCAAGGTTTTGGTAGCTGGGGGGCTACAGAGGTGGCTTCTGTGAGAAGTTGCTAGAAGTTTCCCCTATGTCTGACAGAGCCAATGCCAGCAGCTAGAAGATGTACCTGTCACTGGACAGATCTAAGCCCATCAGCAATGGCAGCAATGCCTCTGGGGTAAGTATTTAAGAAGTGGGGGAAAAGAAAGGCACAAGAGCAATTGCAGCTGGAGAGAGGAGTGAGAGTATGTGAGAGAAACAGCCCTGCAGACACCAAGGTCAGTAAGAAGGAGGGGGAGGAGGTGCCCCAGGCGCCAGAGCAGAGATTCGCCTGCAGCACGTGGAGAAGACCACGGTGAGGCAGGATGTCCCCCTGCAGCCCATGGAGCTTAGCGGTGGAGCAGACATCCAGCTGCAGCCTGCGGAGGACCCAATGCTGGAGTGGGTGGATGCCCGAAGGAGGCTGTGACCCCGTGGGAAGCCTGTGCTGGAGCAGGATCCTGGCAGGACCTGAGGACCCATGAAGAGAGGAGCCCACGCAGGAGCAGGTTTGCTGGCGGCACTTGTGACCCTGTGGGGGACCCACGCTGGAGCAGTCTGTTCCTGAAGGACTGCACCCCATGGAAGGGACCCACGCTGGAGCAGTTCATGAAGAACCGCAGCCCATAGGAAGAACTCATGTTGGAGAAGTTCATGGAGGGATGGACTGTCTCCCATGGGAGGGACCCCATATGGAGCAGGAGAAGAGTGTGAGGAGTCCTCCTCTAAGGAGGAAGGAGCAGCAGAGACAATGTGTGATGAACTGACTGCACCCCCCCTTTCCTTGTCCCACTGTGCAGCTCGAGGGGAGGAGGTAGAGAAATCAGGAATAAAGTTAAAGCTGGAAAGAAGGGCAGGGTGGGAGGAAGACGATTTAGGATTTAGTTTTTATTTCTCATTATCCTACTCTGATTTGATTGGTAATAAATTAAACTAATTTGCGCAAGTCAGCTCTGTTTTACCTGTGACAGTAACTGGTGAGTGATCCCTCCCTGTCCTTACCTTGACCCATGAGCTTTTTGTTATATTTTCTCTCACCTGTCCAGCTGAGGAGGCGAGTGACAGAGTAGCTTTGGTGGGCAGCTGGTAACCAGCCAGGGTCAACCCACCACAGTCAGGTACACCACCCAGACTTCATAACCTAGTACTACTTCTGTCATTATGTAGGAGACTTTGCTGGGGTTCAATGTCGAACATTGTTGTATAAGTAAAGCAGCAGGAAAAACACAGACCTGCATATTTTGTAGATGCTAAAAAGAACAAAAAGTCATGTTCCTCAGTAATGAGAAGTGTGCTGTCACTTTGAGCTTTTTGTAAAGTGATAATCATTAAAATGTTCTGGGATGTAATTTCAGTGCAATCACTGAAAATATCACTCAAATAGAAATGCCAGGCATATAATTCTTGTTAGGGGTTACTAACCTGCATGCTAATGGAGGGACAGAAAAAAATATCAAGAAATTACAAAGCTTTTATTTTCCATGCAGTTAGCCAAACACAAACAGATGAACTTTCTGAAGAGCGACAGTTTGTTCCCAGGTTGAGAATTTATATGACATTTAATGGCTTGGCTGTAAAGTCAAAAATAAAGTGGTTTGTAAAGGAATTCAGTCATTGGCTGATGCTTTTGTTACGAACACAGTTCCCCTAAAAAAGGAATTGATTTTTCACTAATGGAAAAGTATCATTTAAAAGAAAATAAAAAAGAGATGTGGGATTAGAATCAGAATTTCTTGAACCTCAGTGCCAGTTCTTATGTATATTTACCAGTGTAAAATAAGCATAGCGGAGCTTTAACACAAAGTTCTTCTCAGAGCTCGCCTCATAATCTCTCCCTTTCTCAATGGATGGAATTAGTTATATACTTTAGCTTTGTCTTTCCAGTGTTGTCATCAAGGGTTAGACAGTCTTTAAGTTTAAAGCACCTGGAGTGTTGTGTCCAGTTTGGGGCTCCCTAGTAGAAAAAAGACATGGGCATACTGGAATAAGTCCAGCAAAGGACCACTAAGATAATTAAGGGACTGGAGCATCTCTTCCATGAGGAGAGGCTGAGAGATCTGGAAATATTCAGCCAAGAGAAGAGGAAGCTCAGGGGAATCTCATCAATGGATGTAAATACCTGATGGGGAGAGCAAAGAAGATGGAGCCAGACTTTTCTCAATAGCATCCAGGGAAAGGACAGGAAGCAATGAGCACAAAAACCGAAGTACAGGAAAATCCCCTTAAACATAAGGAAAAACTTGTTTACTGCGAGGGCAAACAGTGGAAAGGGTTGCACAGAGAGGCTGTGGAATATCCAGCCTTGGAGATATCCAAAACCCAACTGCGCATGACCCTGGGCAGCCTGCTCTACTTAACCCTGCTTTGAGCAATGCAGTGGGACTAGACAGTCTCTGAAGGTCTTCCAGCCTCATCCATTCTGTGTTTCTTTGAAATGGTTACTAAAATTCCTGCCACTTGGATATTTTTTTTAATTATTTAAAACAAAATCACTACTAGCAATAATTCTGCTTATGAATAATCCCTTCAATCTAAAGACCTCAAAGTATCTTGGAAACATTAATTTCAATCAACATGCAAATTATAAGTGTAGTTAAAAAGATACACATCTCAGAGAGATTTAGTGTCTGCCCATTTTGCAGGTGGGTAGGAGGTGTCCAAGATATCAGAGACTAAGCTATTGGCAGGGATGGGAGCAAAACTGGAGCTGAGTTCTAATTCTCCATCTTTGTCAGCAGAACATACAGCTGCTTTCTGATACTCACTTTGTCTTCCCTACCTCTTGGATGGTACCTGGAAGGCTTGATGCCCTCCATGGTTCTCTGCCCTCGAAATGTTTTTCCTCCTCTTATCCATAGATTTGTGCTCCAGAATCTATACTTTCACTGAGGAAAGTAAAAATAGTATCAGGTCTTATGCAGCAGTAGCAAGTCTCTAAACTGAGAGTCTAATTTTAAAGCATTTGAAGCAATGGAGATGCCTACCAATTTCACTTGCAGACAGCCTGCAGAAATATCTTTGATTTTAACAGTTGCCCCCTGTATTTCTGCAGTGTTTTTTAAGATAATTGTATTATTGGTGCTAGCAGTGCTTCCTGCTGATTGTTTACATATCAAATTGATGCATTTAGTCCATAATCTAGAGTACTTGCCCTGTCATGGTACCAAAAGAACGAACTATCTCCTATCCTTTTTAGTTTCTAATAATGAATTGATTATATATATTAGTATTTAATTCACTGCGTGACAAAAGTGCTTTAATTCAGTGAAAGAAAATTGATTTCATATCAGAGTGTACACTAGTGAATTTCATTCCATAGCAAAACTGACCTTGTGAATATGCTACTAAGCCTCAGATTCCTGCAGGAAAATGCTTGCTTCCTGAAGAATTTGAGCAAGAGTTGTGTCAAATCAGGAATCACTCCATAAAATTTTTCAGTAATTCACATCCATTTAGTGTGCTACTGTTTTAAGAGTCCACTTAATATCATATATTTTACATGTTCATATTTTGTAGGTATTGTATTTTTAAAAAAATCCTCAGATGCTACGATATTTAGGGTTAAAGAAAAATCTAAATAAAGCAGTGTGTGATTCCCATTATGTTCATCACGAAGATTGAGAACTATCGAAGAATAACTTCAGATCAAAAGGGCTCTCACAGGAGTAAAGAGGTTCATACAGACAGAATAGGAAAGGACTAAGGCCATGTGCTTGATTGCTGAGCCTTGTGAAGTGAGAACATATCATTCCTAGAAATTATGCTTGGTAATAACACCAAAAAATAGATCTGTCTGGCCTGTGAAATTCTCATGAGAGACAGTGAGTTTTAACAGCTGAAATTATCAGATGTGGAGCATGTAAACAAAATGTAGTATTAATGATAAGAATATCAATCACATGGAAAAATAGGATAACAAATGATTCCTGAAACACCAGAGGTCTTAATAGCCTTTTCCTCAGTAGAAGAGTCTTGCCTTTGCCACACAGAGGATCTTAAGACTGCTTTCTTCTTGCATCTGCTGTTTGCAGTTGTCCCGTGAATACATCATTTACGTATAACAGAGCTTTAATACTATGCTTAAAGAAAATATTCATGTATATCTAGTCTTACAAATGTACATGCTCAGAATGTGATCCTATAAAAGGAATCACGGCATTTGCCTGCATTTTTGAATGCCTGAAGGTATCTTGAAGGTGATTCAAGATTGACTATTAAAATGAAAAGGAGTAAGCTTAAGCTAATAAATAAATAAGCTAAGAATACATGGTCATGCTTTGTGTTGCAACATGGTTGTTATTGTGCACTTGGTTTGGGGGTTTTCTGTTTGTGTATACTGTTGTATACACATAATTGTTAAACTATTATAGGTATACGCAGGTATAAAATTAAGCACTCTTGCTCCAATTAAAGTTTTTGAGACCTAAAAAAGAGCTCATGACCTTTGCCTTTCATATGCTTCTATGCATACATCAGTATTTTCAAGTACCAGCCTCACCTTTCAAAGAACAAATTTTGTTTAAGCTGTTTCAGAGTTGAGCAATTAATAGAGGTGGAAACTGAAATAGTGGAGTAGATTTTGAAATGCAATGAGCATCAACAGCTTGCAGAACCAGTGTTCTTTTGCACCACTGGAGAATGAATGTACCAGAAATCTCTATTAAAAAAAACCTGTCCTCTTGATTTGGTCTTCATATCAAAAACAAATGGGCTGTGAGAAGTGGCTAAATGTTACTTTGTTTATTTAACCTTCCGACAAGTGGGACATTGCCTGTCTCTGGTCTGTATAGGATTACACAGCATCCTGACTGCACTTGCAGCTTCTGTCGAAGGCAGTAACATATCCATACATGAGGTTAATGGTTGTGTGTTCAGATCTGTACGCCTGTGACACTCAATCTGTGTGATTCTGGGTGCCTGTCCTCAGTAGCTCACACTATAGTCCGGAACAGAGAAATGAGGTTTGCACTGGCATGCTGCTTCACCAGCCATAGGCATCTGAAGCAGTTTAGGAACAGTGCAGAGGGAGCTGTTGAACTGAGTGTGTCATTAGTGTATGTTATTCAGCAGCATTTAACTATGAAGAAGAATTGATCAGTACTATTAAACAGATAGCAATTTTTGTACCAGTCAGCATACTTCATAAAAGGTAGCTATGTAAATGAAAAGTAAGACAGTAAATGTTTAAATGTACCTAGGGTTCTGAAAGTGAGGTAAAAATCAGTTTGAAGAAATCTGAGCAAAAAAAAGGCAGAAAAATTGTATTTATAACCAGTGGACTTCTGTGACTCACTTGGTCTATTTATTTCTAAAATGTACGTTTACATCTAAAGACTTCAAAATCCCTCAATCACCCATCCATATTGCCTGCAACTAGTTTGCCCTCTTAAGGTGCTGTTGCTATTTGCGCTGTCTTGAAAGCCCACCTCAAGGCAACCTTCTAACCTGTTCTTCACCTAGATAGCAACTTTGCAGGCTGAGTCCCCTACACACTCTGAGCTGCACCTGGGGCAAAACTCCAGGGAGGAGGAAGGAAAGGTGCCTCTTTTACCCACTTCTGTGGCCAGTTCTTAGAGCTCTAATAGTTTCTGTATGCTTGAGCTGCTTCACAGAGGCTTTGTTCTGTGTGCTGGTGATAGCCACCCAAGACTGTTATACTGGCAGCTGTCCAGAGGTGTAACTGTACTTTTCTCATGCATTCTGAAGAATGCACAAATTTCAAGTGGACGAAGACCTTAAGGTAGACAGAGATACTACTGTTCTGGCTCGAGGTACCTACCATGCCCAGTTAAACAATCTGAGTTGGATTTGAAAATCTGGTGCCAGTATCTATTAAACAGTGTCAGATCATATGTTCAACATATTGTCAGTGGAGCAATTCAAGGATTAAATGAAAAGAATAATATAAAACATGGTTGTGTTCTTCTTCGATGATTTTTCCATTTAAATTATATAAAATATGCTGCCACCTAGGGCATGCAGCCAAGAAGATGCAGTCATACAACCATAAAAGCCAACACTGAAAAGGCAACTTGAAAACAGGTGACAATAATGACTGAAGTGTGGATCCAAGTTTCAATAAAAACGATTTTTGTATCAAGTGAAAAGGTCAGGCTTTATGTAAGCAAGGATTTAAAAGCCTGTGTCGTTATTACCTAAAGTAAAACCCACAGTTACGGCATTTTTTCCTCCTGCCATTTCATAAATGTCAGCATAAGGTTTTTATTTCAGGGATTGTGGAAGAAATATTGTGGATTAAAGGCAAAATTAATGTTTTTACTGTTTTAAATACAATTGGGTAACTGAGTGCCTACAAAAAAAAATTGCTAATTAAAGTTGATTGTAATGGGATATAAAACAAAATGGGTTGATGTTAATTATAGAAGCTGATAGTTGATTTCAAGTGATCTAAATTACCATCCTTAAAATTATTTCACCTGTTAGTAAAATTTACTAGTTTGCTGCTATTTACCATGAAGTCCACTATACGGAGGGCAAGCATGAAGGTTCCTGATGTTTATGCCTTTTCTTTGATACTTTGTAAATATCAAATACTTCTAAAAGAAATGTCATTGATATTTCAGATTTATTACCTTCACATTTTGTTTTTTTGACATTTTTGTGAGATAGCCTTTGTCCAATTAAAACATGCAGATCTGATATTTCAGATGCTTGAGCATAAAAAGTAATTTTTGTCTACCTGCAGTTATTGAAACTTTTGAATTTTGATCAGAGGTTTCTTTTAGTTGAAAATCAGATGGTTTTGCTAGCAAGCAGTTCTGAATTGACCACTCCAACACCCCACCCCTATACCTTCTGCTTTGGCCCCTAAATTGGATGGCAGTTTTATAATCTTGAAGAAGCATCCCATTTCAAAGGCAGACTCCAGTGTTGACTCCAGTGTTCCAAGGTGAAGCCATTACCCGGTATAATAAGGCTTATAAAACTTGATCGTTACCTTTCACACCATAGGTCCAATCTGAGACCAAGTGCAAAGAAGGAAAAATTTCACAGCCACTGACACTGTACAATAAACAGTGAAACAAGAACATTTACTGAAAAAACAGATGTAGCCAGATGCATCGAGACATGCTATAACCAGAAGTCCTTAATTTCACTTGGAGTCTTTTTTCACCAAATAACAGGAATGTATTGAAGAAAAGTGTTAAAATAGATTTTGCTGTAGTGCAGAACATATTTTTTATTCCTTGAAACCTTTTCATTTCCAAATTCTGTTTAATAGCTATTTCTTCATTATTTAACCAAGAAGTGTGCGAACTACACAGAGGAATAGGGCAAACTGATACAGTGCTGTTAAATCTAATTGGACATACTTGATGTTACAGCAGAGGTAAGGGAGAGGCATTCTTTTGTCCTTAGCTTGTTAAAACTAAACATTATCTATAGTCCAAAACCTAATATTCCATATTTAGTAATTCTTTATTTGTGAAGCCATTTGTTTGCCTTTACTGCACAGTGAAGATTTATCTCTCTTTGCAAAATTAATTTCTTCAGGTAGTTTCTTGACACATTTTATTTACTCTGTCAGAGATGCAGTTATTACCTGTTAGAAGTGCATTCATCAGTAGAAGACACAATACTGTCTTTGCAGTTTCTAAGGAACAGAGCAAGTGAGTTAATGAATGAATGGGTTAATAAATGAATACATTAATAAATTTACCTTTAACCTCCAGAGATTGCAGTGTAAGTCTCTATTCGGTAAACAAGTACATAAAATCTCACGGCCTGCAACCTCAGGGTCATTTCCTTATACTGCAAACCAAACAAAAATATCCAAAACACAATTCACCATGACTGAGAATCGCCAAGGAATAGCAGCCTAGGATGAAGATAGGGAGTAGGTCAGGTTAGTGCTATAATTCGTTCAGTTTATATATGCATCATGAAGAAATTAGGGGGGAAATTCATACTCCTAATCAAAGTATGAATTCAGTTCTTTCAGAATGTGTATTGCAGCTTTTACAAGCTTTAGTATTCTTCCACTGCAGGACTGTAATTAAATAAAGTTATTTTTGCTGGAAGATGAGCATCTGTGTGGAACTTAGGAGGGCTGTGATACAGCAATATTGATACTGTCACTGGTTTGGCATGTAGAAAGTTCAGAGTAGTTTGAACATTTGTTGAGACACTCCTCAAAAGGAAGCTGTGTGGTTTTTACTGACATTAGAGATTAATGCCACCTGTGTAAACACCTGTAGAAAATAATACGTTTATAAAATGTGTTAAACACTAGTCTACTCAGGAATGAGGTACTGGAGGAGATCTACAAAATGCCACCAAGATTAGAGCTAGGCATGATAAAGATACTTCTCTGCATATCCACATATTCCTATATTGAAGGGAGTATAATGCTTTAGGGTATAAGTGCCAAAAGATTAACTATTTTAAGCTCAGGGAAGTGAAGGTTGAAGATTAAATATCATTTTTTCCCTCAGTTTTAGATTACTGGGATAACATTGTTTCACTCCTTTAGCTAACCAATGTGCCACTCGATCTGTATATGGTATTAGTGGTAGACTTCAGCATGCAACCACAAAGCTCTTTCATCAACATGTTTGAAGCTTGGGCAATATGCTTGAGAAATGTTCATATTCGCAAATAATAGGACATTGAGTGTTTATATCAGTTTGATTGGAATAGTAATTTTTGGTAATTGTGTTCTTTTACAGAGTAACTCTACAGTCATTTAAGCAATTGAAGTATAAACGTACAGCATGTACTCAGAAAAACACAAAGAAACAGCTACTTTTCTGACCTCATACTGAGGACCTCCTGAAAAAGAGAACACTGAAACAGAAAACAATTATTTGTCTGATAGTTTTCTCTGCTCCCACTGGTACTGTTAATAATTGAGCATATTTGTGATTGAACAAGAACATTTATTCCCCTGCAGCCAGGTTCCTTCTGTTACAATCTTACTACAGTCTTAAAACTTTTAAGAGAGACTCCAGACACAGGCTCAGACAAAATGGACTGTCTGAGTGAGAGGGAATAAAGAAATTGTGCTAGAGCTAAGGTGATTGATTTCTTCAGCATTGCTCTAGTGATGCTTGCAGGCACTAGTATCCAGAAGATGCTTCTCCTCCACCCAACCTCATCACCTGTGTTCAGCAAGAAAAGGCTGTTTGGGGATGGCATCCAGTGGATGGAGCTTTGAAACTCAAAGGGGGTATTGGAATACATTCAAAATTAGAACTTTATCCAAACCTTCACCCAGTAATTATTTGTTCTTTCTTCCTTCTGTGTCCCTCCTCTTGTCCCTTTCCCTCAGATTCACTCCATAAACTTTACACATTTTCTCAGTTACTGTTCCTTTTACTACTTTCAAAGTCGTGTTCCTTTGCTTCCTGTAAAGATTTAGTCATTTTAGTCTCTCCACAATAAACTTCCTCACCTCTACACCAGCATCTTCCCCCAGAAATGTCCAAATATTGCTCATTGTAGTTCTGTGTACAATTAAAGATTATCTGAAATTTTTCATTGCAGCATGTTTTCATTGGGGGAAAAAAAGTTATAATATAACTGCAATTATTTGCTTAGATTTCAGAAAATATTCTACTGGAAAACAAAATGCTTTATGTTGATATTTGGTGATACTTGTTCATTTTGAAATTTTGAAAATATGCATGCATTAGCTGTGGTTAAAAAAGAATTTGTGACGTTCTGAAATGACATTCTGAAGTGAATTTTCTAATCTGATTCTTCACAGGCAGTTTCCAGTTTATGGGATATTTTGAAAATATTTTGTGATTAAAATAATCTTTAGTTTCAAACCAAAAATATTCAAGTTGTGACCTGCTTGTTATATTCCTTTCTTCCACTCTGTATTATTAATTGGTTATTTACATTTTCAGTTCTTAAGAGCAGAAACTCTTCTTTGTACAGCACCTAATGCAGGGGGATTCTATCTTTGTTCTCAAGACTACCATAATAAATACTATTTGAACAATAATTATTTGATACACAAATACTTGAGTGAGAGTCATTGTCCTCATAAATGCAGGAGGTAAGGTCAATTCTATCATGAACACTTTGAATCACTGATATGAACAAGCCAGTGCTTATGGCACTATTGTAGCTTTGGTAAAAAGCACATTTTACTTCAGTCATATTATGAAGGGATGTGTCACCAGTTCATGATATCAATTCCTGATGAAAGCACTCATGAAAACAAAATAAAATTTGCTGGTAGGATAGAACTGTATGTTTTGATGTAGTACCAAGTAGTAGAAATCAGAAAAAATAGATTAATTAGTGATCACAATCACACAATTTCTCTTAGAACTAGGCTTCCTTTTAAATGTGAACCAATTGCATAATCTTTAAAATGTCTCTGTGAAGTGATCTAGATCTACAAGGCAGCTTGTATTTTGGGATAATTCTTCTATTTAGCCAATGTCGAGTCAAACTGTGTTCCCAGCATGCACACTGACAAGATCTCTGTCCTTTATAAAACAGGGAGCACTTGTTAAGCTCCATCTTTAAACCACATTTCCCCTTATGTCATGGTTGAATACCTTCACTGCAAACATTATTTCTGCCATATTCAGTTGTATGTTATCTATGCCATCTTATATATGTGCCAATAGAGAAACCATTTATCACCCTCAATTAAATCTGATCCTCTGTAACAGCATAATGTCTACCTGCCAAATAATTTCATGGTATTTTTATTGTTCTCATTAGCTTCACTGAAACAGAGACAAACAAAAGAATACCCTGGTAACTGAGTAATACATCTTCCCACCTGGTCTCCAGGTGTTAATGTTAGTTGTAAAAATATTCTGCTTTGTTTCAAATTGTTTAAAGAGAGAAGGGTTTGTAAGAAATAGTATGATGAAGTTAGTAACTTCAAAGTTAGTAATATAATGTATAGGTTTTCTTGCTCTGACAGGTAAGTTGCCCATTGAAACTCATCTATATTATTTCTTCACAGCATAATGTATTCAGAAGGGATGACAAAGAACAGTTAGCTAAACATAGTCACTTTTTTTGGTAAAACATTTAATTTCAGTCTATTAGAGGCAGTTGAATCAGGTAGCCCAATAGATGTGAGACTGCTGTAGGTCCATATCCTCAGGTTCTGCCAGTAGTGAAGCTGAGCAGCTGCTGCCAATGGGTGGGTGATGGACACAATACACACACAGAGGCCACACACATCAACAAAGACATAACATATACATTTACACATATATGTGTGTGTTTGCACAAAAAAAAAAATGGAGGGCTTTAGTAGCCAGTCTTAGATGCTCAGCTGACCCAGTAGCTAGCCCCGGATCCTCTGTCCTCCCCAGTTGCCAGGGAGTTGCACTTGAGCTGGGAGGTTTGCATTCCCACTCCTCACTGGCTAATCAAGCCAAAAGTTCACTAGTGTCCAAATGTACCCGCTCAGAACAGAGCACACCCAGACAAAGGATAGTTAGAAATAGGACTTAATGACAATATAGGGTAGGCTATGGTCATCAGGCACACATGTCAGTCAGACAAGCCACCAGTTTGCACTTAACTATTCCCCTTTCCACCTTATTTTCCCACGCTTGTTTCTCCCCAGTCCCCTTTGATACCTTCCTTTCCTCCCCAAATTCTCTCCCTCCTGCATCCCTTAATGAGTGCTATACCTCCTTCAGCCTGGGAGGCATATGGAGAAGGGGATTTGTTTGGTTGGCTCCTCCTGGTGTGTTCCACACAAGGGACAATGGTCTGACTGTGCTTTGGTAGTCTTAGGCACAGCTGATTCCCTGCACCCCGTTTTCACTGGTTAGGCTGCTAGGGTTCTTCTCCTGACCCCATCAATCTTTATCCAATTCTGTCCCAGCTTTTGTGTAGATGGCGATAAGCCTTTAATCGCATAGCCTAGCGCAGTCTACTGGTAAACTAAACTGCATCCTAAATCGATAGAAAATTTTGTGCTTTCATTGAAACAGAGTGAACAATAACTGTATTTCACCATAGTCACTGTTGCTCTCAATGTTTAAATGTATTGACTTAGTGTCATATCCAAACCAATACAAAGAGTGATTTTTCTAGCTTTTGTTTTAGGAATAATGTAGTGATACTTTCAGTAATATAGTAATCCGTGAATTTTTTTTCTCTTACAGATTATCAAGTGATCTGACATTCATGAAAGAGAGGAACAGAAATCTTCCTCTCACACATGAATCCTTTAGGTAGGAAACTGGGCTTTATATTTCATGAGTATGCCATACATAAATAATATTTTAAATTATTATAGCAAGATAATGACTGTGGAATTGGGCTTGGTAGTTGGTAGAAATTAACTTCCATCATATTTCAAGAGAAATTCTCAAGTTCTAATGTAAATTCTAACTTTCAAACTCTAAAATTTTATTCTTTACAGCTTATGCTTTTCTTGTTTGTAAAACACTATTGTAAAAATAATAATCCTGAAATTATGTCTAAACATACAGACCAGCAGGGAAGAAAATAAAATACTCAGGAGCCATTAGACTGGTAGAGGAAGATTGCTATTGTTAGCTAAATCATGTTTTAGTGGGAAAACAAAGGCAGTAGAGGTGGTATTCAGGAAAAAAAAAAAAAAAAGAATAGTAGGAAAGGATCAGTTTTTAGCTTTTGTTACATTTCTAATATGAGTCTGAGCAAAGTACTTGATTGATCTCTGTCTTGGTTCCCCATTTGTAAAGTAGGGATAATGGTGCTTTCTTCTTGTTGTCTTTGCTTTTCTTGTCAGTTTAGATATTGAAAGCTTTAAAGAGTTTCAGGCTCAGTTCTGTAAAATCAAAAGGAGTTAAGTGCATAAATACTTTGATGGAGAAGAAAGTGTCTAAACTGTTCTCAAGAATCTGAGGTTTCATGATTTTTCTTTTTCAAAATTACTTAAGTCTTTCAGACTGAGGATCACATCTCCATGGGTGAGAGACATTGCTCCATTCATCATCATATATAGACTGCTAATCCAAGGAAGGATTACAAAGGGTCCTTAGGAGGTCTGTTTAAGAAAGAAATTTATTTACCCTTATATAGGCTTTTCAGGTGAAATCTAAAAGAACTTGTAGGTGCTTCCAGTTTATGCAACACAGAAATACAAGGTGCTTGGTCCCAAGAAATTAACTGGATGTCTAGGTTCCCTTACATAGCCAACAGCAGGAACCAAGCTTCCTCACAAAGCACACCACAAAACCTGCATGCTAAAAGTAGCTACCTGGAATCAGTCACAACAAATTCGGATCAGAGGCATGCCTGAACTCCCTATCTTCTCTGGAGCCTACATATCTGCATGAAGGCTGTACCAGGTGCCTGAGTGATTCAGAATGGAGAGACTTCCAATTAGGACATATTCAGAGGGAAAGCGGAGCTCTGGACACGCTGCACATCCACAGCTTTTGATTTGCATTATAATCCCGACCATCACTGATATTCAGAAACAGACCTAGTGATAGCAATTTCCAAGTCTTGGCTAGGGACATGTATCAGCGTTGGCATTTGAGAACTCAGTGTGGGAAGGCAGACTCATGCAATGTCCACAGTATAGTTTAATGTATGGCCAGTAGGATTCTGGATGGTCTAACAGACTGTCACATTCTTGCTTTATTCTGTTCTTTATTTGTGCTGGGTTTCATGCAGCTGTAGTTCAGCTTTTCCAATGGTAATAAACTGCACCGTTTTGAGACTCCTTAAACTGCCTTCCCCCAGGCCTGAAAGATGAACATTGTTTATCGTCATAACTACTGGTAATGTGAACATTGTTCAGTACAGATTGGTAAAGTACCTTCAGCTTCAGATTTCTTTAGCAGCACAAGCAAAGCTTGTGATGGACATAATGTCATTGCCAGTGGGTGCTACACAGTTGTTCCCCTTCCTGCAGGCCTGAAAACATTGCCGATAGAAATTTTTTTTCCACCTGGACAAAACTGAGTAAAGACTTCTCTGGTAAGCTCAAAAAATTCATCCATCAGAATAGCCAAGAAAGAGAGAGAAAACAGTGTAAGAACTACAACTCAATTAGGACAAGGACATTTTTTTCTCAACCCTGCTCCACAGTACCTGATTTCACTATTGGTATCTAATTTCAGCTTCATCAAGTAGCATTGTAAGCACAGCTTTCAAACCTACAATTTCATAGTATTATTAATTGCAGAGCAGGGTTATTTTACAGGAATATCTAGCACTTCTGTGCATTCTAAAACCCCAGTAATCATTTCCATTTCTATCAAGTCGCACTGTTTTCTGGGGTACAATGTATAGCTGTTGAATACTGTGTAACAGCTGTATTAAAAGGAAAAAATTCAACTACAATGTCAGAATGTAATAACTCCGTTGGAATTAAATCAAAACTTTCAAAAAGGAGGCATATGATCTTTTAATTATCAATTACTCAACCCTTGGTTTTGCATGACATCCTGGAAAATCAATGTCCGCTCAGTCCCTTATAAAAGAATGCATTCAGTCCTAATAGTGAGGCATTCCCTCACAACATCTTCAATAATGCTAGTTACCCTTTTATGAAAACATTTTCAAGTCATAGATAGGGGAGACACTTTTGATATAGTTATGACAAAGGGGGCATTATATTTTCTATTAAAGCAAGTATTTTTAAAAAACGAGACATCTCTCCAGAAGCCTGATAAACGATACTTGAACCACAAATACCAGATGCCAGGCAGCCATGGAAACATCGGCACTGGAACAAATGAAATATGGTTAATATGCCTGGAGCCTCCTGGCTACTGCTCTGCTGCTGCTTACATTCCTTCAGAGAGCAATACAAATATCAGAATGAAGCTTTTCTAAGATGCTTTTAAGCATGATCTTCAAATAAACAGAAGTTCTGATAATTCTTTAATAGAAAATATTTTGAAAGCATTAAATCCTGAATGAACAGGATATCCAGCCATCTCATACTTCTGGATAGTTTTCTAACTGTTAACAATTCAAGGTATTTAACTTGAATTGAAACACTGGCCTGGAAAGCATATATTGGATCACAAAGTCCAGTCCTCAGCTATCACAAACAACCATATATATTTCATAATAGATCAGACTGCCTGGAAAAATTGAATGGGATTTTTGTGTTTGGAAGACTATTCCAGAAACTCACTGCTGTGATGGTAACATTTTTCTCTAATTTTGGGGGCTAGTTATGACCATCTATTCCTGTTCCAACATTTGCTAGAGTTTACACATGCTTATTTTCCCTCTTTTGATGCTAATCTCCTTCTATATATAGAAGACAACCACCCTTGCATGGAGTAAAAAGCCAATTCTTTAAATCATCATCATGAGACAGCCTCTGTGTCCCCTGCTCATCTTTGCAGCTGTGTTCTAGATCTGTTCTAAATAGGTCAACCTGGGGTTATTTTTCCAAAGTATAGGTGACAAGAATTGTACATGAAGTTTAATCTGTGGCACTAATAGGTCTGTATTCCACCCCTGTATCTCTCGTGTTCTTTTTCACAGCCACATTACAGAAGTGGTTACAATCATCTAATTTTTAAAAAACAAATGCTCCCAAGGAAGAATACTTGGTTTCAAATGCATTAATTTCATCTTATTTCTATTAATTTGTTTCTTTAGGTCTTGCATTTCCAAAATTATCCCATCTTCCTTGCAGAGTACTCTGTAACAGCTGTTTCTTGATGATGCCTCTCTTTTGTCATATTGACAAACTTCACTCTTTTAAACACTGTAATCAGTTCCTCTTATCTGTCAATTCTTCACACAGAAAAGATAGGTCTGTAAAAGTAAAAAAATTAATCAATGTACAGTTCCCTAAGGGGCAGCACAGTATGAGCCCCAGTTTGAAAGTGCTGTATTTTGCAAATGTTCCAACTATTTTTAGAAATAATAAAATATCATAAGTGGTATCATATGTACATGAAATAGTTACTGTTTATAGTTCATTGTTTCACCTTCACTTGAGAAAAATGTGCCCTGTTCTTGCATGAGCTCAATGGTCTGTGCTCCACATTACATAACACCAGGTTTTCAGCTCATTTCTGAAGTTAAACACTAACGTTTGTGCCTGCCGTTTGTTTACAGCCATTAAATTTGCTTGTGCTTACACAAAACTGGCATTTATATTTAAATGGTTTACTCTCCACTGCACAGATTGCTGTAAGTGAATTTAAAACTAATCCAGATGTGATTTTGCAGCCAGTAACTCAGTTACAGTCATGAACCGTGTCTGGATATTCAGAAATGTTATATGGAAATGTAGCCAACTGTTGTTCTTCTCCACGTTGTCCACAGTAAACATCTTTTAGACTCCGTTAATTTAACTGAGGCTTCATTTGCCTTTGCGCTTGAAAAACATTTATACACTGACGGATTATAGCATCTTGATACAGAAAATGAATTGCATAATGAAAATTGAGTCATCTGATAAACCACAAAGATTTTTGCCTCAGCAAAGAGACAGCTTGTTCCCACGCTCTGCTACACTGAATGGGTTTCAAGCACACAAATACCTGTCAGATGTGCTTGGTAGGAGTGGAAAGCTGAGGTAAGGAGTCTCTTATTTAGATAGTAAATTGTTTTTCTTTCTTTTCTAAGACTGAGGTTGGCTACCAAGAATCTAATAGCTGACTCCAGTCACCATCTCCAAGCAGGAAGCATATTGGTGGGAGAAGCAGGAGGTTTGCTTTAAGTCATTCTGTCTTTTATTCAGACTAAGCAAACAGATTTAGAAGCAACGGGGACGCCTGATCACCCTGAGCTGTAACCTGAATTCTGAGGACATCTAGTGGTGTCAGCCCACCGCAGAGACTGGGTCTTCACAGGTGGCAGCTTCCCACTTGCACCTCTGTATTTCAGCTAGTTCTGCAAAACTGCCTCTGGCCTTTACGGGTTGAAGAAAGAGGAATAATTGCATCCCATCTTGCATTTTCACCTCAGAAATTAACTGTGAAGTTATGTTACGTTATCCTCGGTTTCTTTTCTCTGATCTTGGCGTTTCCACTTTACTGTGAAATCAAATGCACTAAAAATAATGAGTTGAATGCACAGAAGGAGTAGCATTCTTCAGCTCAGATGATTGTGAATTCAACATTGCCAGTCCCAAGTTTTCAGAAGTCATGCTATTGGCTCGAAAATCATAAACTTCTAAATAAATTCTGGATATTTTCTATTTGCCTTCTGCTTTCAGGATTTTCAGAGTTCAAATATGTTGATCTCTTCTTTGTATCAACAGGGATAAAAGTACATTTTTTGTTACTAAAGGGCTGATTTCTCTAGTAAATTAATGAGTCTAAAAATTAGAGCTTTAAGAAAAGCACCCAGTATCCCAAGATGCCAAATAAATACACAAGATTTGTTAATGCTATGGAATTGTAATCCTAGCACTGCTAACTGTCCAAAGACCTTCAGAAAGACCTACTGACTACTCTGTGATTCAGGTTTTCTACTTCTGAAGTGGAACTGTAGGTGTTGCTGCACATTTTTGAGAAATAATAAGAATCAATTAGCAGCATTTCAAGGAGGACTTTGATCGAGCCAAGTGATACGAATTACATGTTAAGCACTGTTACTGATTGTTGCATGATGGTGTATTTTTCAGTGAGCCCTTGATCTGATAGTTCCTTCTGAGAAGCAGCAGACATCATGAAGCAGAAACTGACATCATCAGTTAAAAATATTTTGCTACTTGCTCTGACTGCAATGGGTCTGACTGGTAAGTACACCACTCGCTGAAACACTCGTTTGTCATTAAAACACTTTCTTTAGAAAAGCCTGAGGCTTTACCCGACCTATCCTGACCACCACTGGAGCCTGTTCATATTTAAATTATTTTCTTCTAAACTTTTGTACGGAGATTTTGAAAATGGCTTGAGTCCTCTTTTCTTTTTATAGTATTAATTTAATGATTATGTGGTGATGATGATCAATGGCACTCACTCCACCCCTACACTCAGTCCATGCTTGTCCCCTTCTTGGGAATTAGCATCATGTGAATAGTAACACTATTAGAGATAATGGTATGGAGCTTTGAAGAAATAAAGGAAGCTTAGGTTGAAAAGCCACATACTTTTTATGTCCAAATGTATGTAAATTTCTGGTCTACATTCTTGGTAGAAGTTAATTACAACTTGTCTTATCAGGAAATATTCTTAAATTTATTGTGACTATTAGGGAACATTCAAGTAATTAGTGAATATATTCAGGTTGCCAATACACAAAGTACTCCATCCAGCCCATTGATTCCTTCTTTTTATTATTTGTCTTACCTATAATTTACACTACATATAATTTACATCTATAATTTTGCACTCTTATGCAAAGAGTGGAATTTTGGTTCTGTTGCAAAGTTGAAGATGAAATTCAATTGTAAGATGACCTGACAAAAAAAAATTTTGGATATTTTAGGAAAAAACAAAAGGTCATACACTTACTTCCAAGCTTTTAAATTTAATTTAGTGATAACTGTAAAGTTTTTAAGTTTAGGTAAAAATGAAATTTTCATTTGAAAAAGAGAAGTAAAATAATTTTAGTAGCTATTTTAGAAGTCTGAGGTAAAATATATTTACTTTTCTGAAAGTTTTGACCTTTTTTCCAGGCAGATTTATTTGCCAAATTCAGTCCATAGTTTCAAACAATTTTATCATCCCCAAAAAAAGCATTATCATTCAACAATAACAACAAAAAGCATTGTCCAACTCTAATATAACTAGCTGGGTTTCTGCACTTCTCTAGGTCAATCATACCCTGGAAAACCTAAGATAATAAGATGTCATTCTCTAGACAAGGAAACCTTTTCTTGTTGGTGGAAGCCTGGCTCAGATGGAGGACTTCCTACCAATCACACCCTGTTCTACAGCAAGCACAGGTAACAAGCAGTGCATACGTATTCTGTAAGTGATCAAGTGATGAATATGGCAGAATGAGGGAACAATAACATTGATTTATAAAGGTGCTTTTATGAATCTGTGTTAAACCTCAGATAGCCAACAAGGGCTACGTGAGATGAACAGCTTTACCCTGTCAGAAGAGAACATGACCACTACCTGTCCCAAACCTTCAGCCCGTCCCTACTGAAACCCTACTGGTCGAAAGATGTGCTGGGAAAGGGTAGTTTATCCACCTTACCAGGTGGCACACAGCTTTTAGCAGAATGGCATGCTCCTCTGAGGGGAGAATCAAGGCACTACAGGGCCATGGCGGCTCCCCTGGGGCAGCTCAGCGAGGCCTCCACCCACCACCCCAGCCAGGGAGCAGGACAGGCTGGGGGCAACCCAGCCCTGGGCATTGGGCACCTCCCTGGGGACAGGAGGTCAGCCTGCAGGTTGGGACAGGCTCAGGGAGGGACCCATGGCTGGAAAGGGCTATGGGGAGCTAGAGACTAGCCCTGCTGTGGTGGGCTGAAATGGGGACCTGGGACCCCAGCAGTGTGTGCGGAGGCCCCGAGGATGCTGGGCAGGGGAGTGAGGGCTCGTGGTGCCCTCACTGGCCCTGCCAAGGAGCTTGTCATTACTGTGTACAGCAAACCCCCACCTGGAAAAAAATCTGTAGACAGTCTTTGCTTCCCCTTCTGGATTTCTAGCCAACCTTGTGGTTCCCAAAATGGAGTAAAATCAGTTATGGGTATCACATCTTGAAAGTTCCTGTTTTGGTAAAGTCTGTGACTCCCTCGTCCTGTTTAAGAATCAAATTTGTATAAGTTTAGCACCTTTGCTTAACCTGTGCTTCTTGTATAACTGCCCTTTCTTCCTGAAAACAAGAGGTCTCAGAACAGAGCCAAGTAAGCAGGGAGGCTCAGAGATTAAATTTCTTTGAATAAATCCAGTGAGGTTCAGAATAGATAAGGTAAAGCCTCAGACTTCCCTGCTTCAATTGAATAAATGCCAGATCATTTGGTACTAATTGATCAGGAAAGATGCAGCCTCTAGTGAAGTTACCACACTCAACAATGATCTGAGAGCTTTTATTTTATGAAAGGACAGATTTTTCAATCTTGATCAAAACAGAAATTTTAATGAACATTTTAAGTCATACCTATCACAGCTCAGAGGAGTCCTGCTTTAGGGATGGATAGGAGTGCTTATCCATTTCATTAAATCTGCTGAATACCAGGCACTAACAAGCACTCCAGATCTGGGCCAGTCCCCTTATTCCCATTTTTCTTTGTGAACCAGAAAAATCTGCCTGGAAACTAAGAGACCTTGTTATTAGCTGTGCATAGAGTGTAACAGTGGGACTGAAGTCATCCTGAACCACTTCAGCCGTGCTTTGGGTTTGTGCAGTTCTTCATACCTGGGATAGGCTCTGAGTACATCACCCAGTTCAGCTTTAATTGAGCACAAAATAATCCCTCTCCTAAAAAAGCCAGACTCATATAAAGGTAATAGATAACAGATCATGAATTAATCAGCTATTTTTTGTTGAGACAGTTGTGATGACAATCATGTTAAAAAGCAGATAAATTAACATCTTGCTGAAAACAAAATAACCTATAAAACACACCTCTGCCATTGGGCCTATCAGGTCACTTTCCAGGTGAAAGATGTAAAGAAGATATTTAGCAACTTTTCTTCTTTAGTCAAAGTGAATGTGTTCTATTTGCCTTTTAACTTGCTTTTAAACATTTTTAAAAATTGCCTTGTGCTGCCCTCTTTCCATTCTTTTGTTGACAAATTTCTACGCATAAATAAGGGGATAAAAGCGTTCATCCTGAACAACTGCAGTAAAAATAGCAATGAAGAATTTATGGTAAAATAGCATTTGACACTCACCAAAATGTTTCCCAGAGGTAGGATTATATATAGGTTTAAAGTTAAGCATTTTAAATTTCTTTGCTGAACCTAGGCCATTACTAGAATGCTTTGCTTCATTTCCTAAACTTTTAACTTTTAAAATCATTTTATTTCAGTGAAGAAAAAATCTATGAATGTCCAGACTACCGAACATCAGGTCCCAATTCCTGCTACTTTGATAAAAACCACACTAATCCCTGGACAACATATAATATCACTGTAATGGCAACGAATGAGATTGGAAGTAACAGCTCAGATCCTCAGTATGTGGATGTGACCTCCATAGGTAAAAAGGGAAGAATGAAATGGAAAACAAACTAGTTGGAGACGTATGTGGTTTTTAATCCCAGAACAAGTAGTGGTGAAAGATTTCTTTCCTCATGATGTGAAACTTGCTATGGAGGAGTGTTTATCTATAGATGATCTAAAATATGCATCTTTAATTTATGTGAAAACTGCATTTTACTTATAAATTAACTAACTACATATTTTATTGTCATTTTTAACTTTGGCTGAAAAATTGGCTCCAGTTGGTGGGTACTCCAGTATTTCAATTAGACTCACAGTTTTGTAAGTTCCTAGCACTGCACATTATAAAACTTTCAAACTAGTTTAAGCTACCTAAATTTTCCAAATGTAAACATTTTTCTGGTTGCTGGCATTGCAGTGTTGGGAGGGTAAAAATAACTGCCTAAGCACTCTGTGGGTTTTTTGTAGTATTTCATATTCCTAACTCCATTCTTCTTTCTGCATACACGTAATCTACACATTGTAATAATAAATGTACACACTCTTTTTAGATATGAAATGTCTGACATTTTAATTTTGCAACAGTGGCCTAATGAAATTATGTTTGTATTTCCTTAGCCTGACAAATTCAGAGTAAAGTCTAAGAGTTGATGATACTGTGTTAAATCAGTAGCTAGTTAAACATTATTCGGGAGAAAGAAAAAAAAAAGCCTATTGTACTGTTCCCTTACAGAAGTGCTGAATGATCTGAAATTAATGTGATGGAACCGTAAAGGAGGTGCCTTTTCTGAGAAAAAATTAAATCATTAATGCAAACTTTTCATTTATACAGTTCAGCCAGATGCTCCTGTGAACCTCTCTCTAGAAACAAAAACATCTGCTAGTGTAATGTACCTTTGGGCAAAATGGTCTCCACCTCCATTAGTTGATGTCAGCTCTAATTCACATGTATGTCATTATGAGCTACGACTAAAGCCTGAGGAAAATGAAGAGTGGGAGGTAATGGAAAAATATATATATTGTATAAATGCTCTTTTCAGTGAGTTCTCTTGTCTGAATTTAACTAGTACTATAAAAATTTTAGTTTCTGTAAGGATAGGAAAATTAATGTAACCAAATTTGACTAAAGAAAGAAAAATACTGTAGTGGTTTGTAGAGAGTGAAATCAAAGGTATTTGTATAATTGTCCTAATTTTTATACTAAAAAACCCCATTTAGTCCACTGATATAATATTTAACCGTAATTTTCATTAATGTGTCTGTTCCCAAGTGTCACAGTAAGAGACTGCTCAGTTCATATAGTTTAAACCAAATCAGGATAAAAGAAGTTTATGGATCATTAAGAAGCAATTAGGTAACTATGCAGTCAAGGTCAGTCTCAGCAATACCACAGATAAATCACGATACTGGGCACTGAAAAACGTTAATAGACACCTACAAATTTATAAACACACTCCTATAACTAGTCCCAGAAATATGTTATGTTCAGAAATTCCCCTCTCCCAGGAAGGGAAGGTTACAAGAATACCCCACCCTCCTGGAGTACAAAATCCTCCATTTACACTTATTTCTGTGGGGACTATGGATACTTTAACATAGTCTGAACCCACATCCCTCCTTACAGTCCACTAAGACACACACAATGAGAAAGCACCCACAAGGTCACATGCATATGCCCAGGTGCAGGTTCCTGCCTGCTGCAGCCCACACTGTCTGGATTGCAGCTACTCACAGCATCAGAAAGGGAGGCTGCTCTGCTTGGCCCAGGCAGAGGTGATGGCACTAGCAGAGCAGCTTCTGATAGCTTCAGACTAAACTTCAGCTGCTGCTGAAGCTTCCAGTCTCATCATCCCACTATCCAAATTTTCATGCTACTTTAATATGTCTTTTCAAGCTGACCCTTTTTGTTTCAGAATTATCTCAGTTATTGCCTAATTAGTATTTAATTGGGCTGAGAGTGGTCATCATCATCCTTTTCAACGTGATCAGCTGGAGGCAACCTCCCTCTTAGAAATTTTGGGGTGCCCTACTCCCACTATTTCCACTGACATTTGCAGCTGTTGCCATTTTGCTAGGAATGGGCCACTGTACTCCCACAGTTGAGATACCATGATAAAATAACATTCTTCAAGTCACAGTCTGATGGCCTCAATGCTACCTAAATTTTTGATGCCTTAATGATGGAGAAAGCTAAGCATCTTGAAAGACTTCTGAAGACAGATTCAAAGCGCTTGAGGAAGGCACTTAATAATAAGCACTAAAACTATCCCTTAAGAAACATTACACAGAGGGTTTATCTCTAAGTTGGACTACCTATAATGTTTCTTGCATTGTGGATCTGGTGGAGTGCTAACTTAAAGTAAGTCAACAATTAAATATGTTCTCAAGTATCAGAATCTCAGTGTCACTGAAGTGAGTTTTTCTATTAGGTCACTATTTTTGCTTCTTTGTAATTCACATCTTATAAAACACCCGACTGAAACCCTTGCCTTTCAGAAGTCAGTGACATAAGCCTATTCCTTTATGGTTTATTTGTTAAAATGGCCCAATTCTGTATTATTTTTCCAGTCTATTTTCTTTTCCAGACAATATCGGTTGGAGTGCAGACACAGTACAAAGTAATTATGCTACAAGCTGGAGTGAGGTATGTTGTTCAGGTCCGTTGCATGTTAGACCTTGGAGAATGGAGTGAGTGGAGCTCCGAAAGACACATTCAGATCCCCAATGGTGAGTGGATGATTGCTGTTCTGTTAATTGTTTTTAAATCCTAGCTGTTCAGTGTGAAAGGTGACTAAATGGTAGCCCTGAAAACCCAGTTCCTCACACAGATACTTCATAGTGCTGGGGGAACACCTTAGGGCCTTTTACCATACTTCATGTGTAATTGTGTATTTAGATGTGTTCACCCACTCGGGAACCTCTGCCGAAACTGGTAGTGACAAACAGGCTGGGATTTACTAGGAAGACACTTCTGATACAGGTGTGCCTAAATAATTTATTGTTCCAGTCCCTCTATTTAAAAATCATATTGGTTTCATCTGTAGCTATAGATAATGGTAATTGTGTAAGAATCATTCATTTGCTCATTAGTAACTGGACCGAAGGCACCACCATGTCTAACAGAGCATAGCACTTGCAGCTACTATCACATAGAAATAATTATCTGTGTTTTGTTGGGTCTGAGTGGACACATTAAATATGCATGACATCATATCTTCTTGTCAGACACTTTAGCCAGATTGTGTCAGATCTTCTATCGCTAATTGTATTATTCATTATTTGACATGGAGATTGCTGAAGTACTGTTAATAGAAAAATATTTTTTAAATATCCTGTTTTCAGATCTGCCTTAGGCAATTAGAAATTTGGAAAATCAATGTCCCTACTCTAAACAGTAGAAAATATATATTATTGATGTAATAGGACCATATTTTGCCACAAATACATAACTGCAAAAGTTTCAATCACATCAGGGTTTTGACTAGCATCATCATATTCAAAATTTAAGCTTTTTCCTCTACCCTATTCTAAGTGCCTTCCTTGAGTCTATAAAAACTTAATCAGGAATCCAAGTAATTATAAATTGCTTGGCAGCAATCAGGCAAGTAGCCTGAGTACTAAGCATAATGTCACTTTACAAGGAAATATGAGAGCTGCCTCTTTGTATCTTTGGAGTCAGCTCAGCATATGTACTTCAGAACAGAATTATTGGCAGGGACATAAACAAATGGGCAAACGCTTACATTCTTCATTTTTTTCCTGTAAAACCAAAAGAAATGACAGCATATTTTTTTAAACAATCAGAAGCATCTTGAAACACGTTTTTTGAAGAAAAATTGGTTTACATAGAAAATAGATTGGATAGCAGATTGCATTTTAAATCATTTTATAGAATGTGCTATGACAGTATTTGAGCAGTACTTATCATATCTGGGGGCAAAGAAGAGCCACAGCCAGGCAACTAAAACAGCATAGTTCCTCAGCATAGCTGCAGTGGGAAAGGATTTTGAATCCAGGTCCAACTAGCAGGATGCTGCCCTAACCACTGAACTGTTCTTCCTCTTCTATGGGAGGAAAACTTTTTCTTTCCTTGTAGAAAAAAAAAGTATTTTCCTGTGCTGTGCTTGGCATTGCTTTATGAACTCAGGGTTGACCTAATGCATTAAACCTATTAATTAGTTCATTTCTTTATCTCTTATAGGAGAGTCACCTCCTGAAAAGCCTACAATAATAAAATGCCGTTCTCCAGAAAAGGAAACATTTACTTGTTGGTGGAAACCTGGTTCAGACAGAGGACATCCTACTAACTACACTTTGCTTTACAGCAAAGAAGGGTAATAAGCTGTATATAATTATTCAGTGTTTTATTGGAAGGACCTAGAAAATCAGTCCTGACTGGTTTTGCATTTAGGAGATGTCATTTTCCATAGCACATGGTTTTGTCCAAGTGATGCATACTGGAATAGCACTAACAACAACATATTTAAGGTTGAAATAGGATCTCTTTATAATGTGTTTTTCAAATTTCTGTGAATTCTTCTGCCTTGAAAGATAGACTGCCTTGAAAGTTGCCATAGCACAGCAACTGGATAATGGTATGCAATACAAATGCACAGTCCTGTAGCTCTTCAGCCAGGCAGCCCCAGAAACAAAGCTTTCCAAAATGACTAGATAATGAAATTTTCATCTTCTGATAATGCTTATTTTGCACAAGTATTCATGGGCCATGAATGCCTCCTGGCTTTTGCAGTAATCTTGTTCCTGGAATTTAGATCAAGTGCTAAACATTCATTTGAAAGGAGTAGTCAGTATTTTGTTTCTGTCCTGTATAATCTATTTTTGGTTCAGCACTGCTCAGCCTTGCACTGACCTAACTGGATGCTAAACTCTGTACTTGTCAGCTGAGAGCCAGGTCTTAGTGGAAGAAGACAGATACTGGTCCAGCCAGCCAGGGCAGTGTGATGTCCACTCTTTTGTTATTGTGCATCTCAGAGGAGCCTGGAAACAAGTATTACATACTGAACTTTCCCTCCTATCCCTGCTCCCTTTAGAAAGCTTGGGAATGGATTTGGAGGACAGATACAAAGTGGATTTTTTTGAGGAACAGGTGGTGAAAGAACAAAACGGATTCTGAAAGCATATTAATTAATATGCAGAACTCATGTAAGTGTGAATTGAACATTGGAAATACCCATTTTTGAATAGATGGGTTAGAAGACTTCAGCAATCACTTCTTATAGAATCATAGAACAGTTTCAGTCAGAACAGACCTTCAAGATCATCACGTCCAACCTTTGTCCTAGCTCTGTCAACACCACTAAACCATGTCCCTAAGTACAACACTACCCGTCTCTTAAACACCTCCAGGGATGGTGACTCCACCACCTCCCCAGGCAGCCTGTTCCAATGCCTGACAACCCTTTCAGTAAAGAGATTCTTCCTATTAGCCAGACTGACCCTCCCCTGGTGCAGCTTAAGGCCATTTCCCCTTGTTCTGTCGCTTGCTACTAGGGATTCTTCTGGCTCTCTGGAACCTTTAAGGGCTATGCAGTGCACAATGGCATTCAGAAAAGTAAAAGCTGCACTCTACTAGCCCACTGCCACATCTACAACAGCCTAAATTCTTCAAGCTTTGTAGTCTTTATTTTTTGGGGAAAGTGCTTACTACAGTCTCTGGAACTGTTCAAAGACTTTTTAGTCTAAAAGCAGTTTTCCAATTTTCTTCACATTGCCAGGAATGAAAAATCTGATCCAGCCCTAAATAATGCTGAACTACTAGCAAAGTCAGGCGTTTTAATCATGTAACCTAATCACTGTGATTCTTTCATTTCAGAGAAGAACAAGTTTATGAATGTCCAGATTACAGAACTGCAGGCCCCAATTCATGCTACTTCGATAAAAAGCACACTTCTTTCTGGACCATATACAATATTACTGTGAGGGCAACTAATGAAATGGGAAGTAATGTTTCTGATCCTCATTATGTGGATGTGACCTACATAGGTAAGAGATTAAAAGTATTTTATGTGGAACCAAATAATTCAAAATTATGGGTTTTGACACAAGAATTTTAATTCCAGCTCTTCTTATATATATTATTATATCAAAGTTTAAAACTTTTAAGAACAAATAAGATCTTATCTGCTGTAATAATAAATCAATATTCATTCTGTTACCATTTTATTTTCAAAGGAAGCCTAAAATTGCTAAAAGCTTTAAAACTGCATTCAGATAACCATTTATTGTTTTTCCATGTTTCTTTCAGTCAAGCCCTGAGAAACATCATCCCGCTAAAATCTTTTTCCACTCTACCAGCAACAGAAATCTAATTGATCTTTTAACTAATAATACTTAAATTTGATAACCTAAAAGTAGTTCCAGACCCAAGAGAAGCTGAATTAGCGCTTTTTATAGCAGTGTACTGATAATCTCTTTCTCAGACTTTTTCCACAGAGTGGCTGTGAACAAGCATTTTTTTCTAAGGGAACAAACATTATCGCTGATAACCATCTTGTTATAAAGGATCTGGCTGCCAGGAGCCTGGCAAGTGGGAAAGGGCTGTTGGAGAAAAGGCTTTACATTTTACCTCCATGCCCTGACTCCTTGATGAAGCTTTGTATCAGACATGGTAAAACACATGCACGATATGCAAAAGTTCTGCCTCTGAACTGAGGAAGCTGCAAGCTTAACTAGGAAAAACTTGCATTCCATTTCGGTTTACTTTTGATGTATAGACAGGGCTTTAATATTACTGGTTTGGTTTATTTTTAAATATCCTTACAGATGCATGTAGGGATTATGCGGCTGTGTTTTCTGAATGTAAAAGATTCAAAGGGGGGGCGGGGTGTCAAGTTTCATCAGCTACATCTCTTTTCAGCATTCCTAAATATATATGTATGCCAACGTTGCTAAGATTATTGTAAACAACACCTTTCATAACACAGCATTAAAGGTGTTGACTTTGAAACACAGTTGCAGGGAAAAGTAACAATAAATGGTAAGGTAAGAAAAAACTACTTCTGGTGATAAATGATTAAGGCAAACCTAAACATGAACTCAATATATTCACTGTTCTTCATTTTTTTCTTCAAACTTGTAAGTCCATGCTTATGTTATCAGGCAATTGTTGATCCCTGTATTCCAGCACAAGTCCTAAACTACTAGACACAATGGAGGTGGCAACTTACCGCTCACACCACAATTCACAGCATTTTATATTCCTTCCTAAGATGCAAGGAAGAAATAATTTAGACTCTTATTGTCAGTTTTTTAATTTTAACAGTACAGCCAGATCCTCCTGTGAATGTAACTCTGGAATTAAAAAAGCCAATAAATAGAAAACCATATCTGGTCTTGACGTGGTCTCCACCCCCATTGGCTGATGTCAGATCTGGATGGCTTACCCTTGAATATGAGTTGCGACTAAAGCCTGAAGAAGGAGAGGAATGGGAGGTAAGTATGTTGCAAGTTTTTGCTAGATTATGTTTTCTGATCAATTAGATTTTGTCAGCCAGGTCCCATGCCTGAATGTAATGAAGCAGGCACATTGAATAGTTCATCATTTTTCAAAAGCACTTGTGTGATCTACAATTTCCTACTGAGACTACTGGTATCACAGATGCTGTTGTGTGATAGCAAGTGATAAAGTACTTATTTTTAATTGTGGCTATTATATATTAATTATATTTGCATTATAGTTTAAATTGTTCATTCTCATTTAGTCAGGTTTCTTTTGTGAGAATTTGTTCTTAACCACAAGAACTTCTTAGGGAATAGAAAGCTCAGTGATATTATGTAAAATCATTTAAATTTGTACAAATAGCCATTAGGTGATAGTTGTCATGGCCACATAATAATAATTGTCTATAACCAGGATCTGCAATTCAAATAACTGGACAGAAAATTAAAGACTCCAGCTATTGGTATTTAGCTGCATCCCCCTTTTGTCTGCTGCAATACCACCCAGCCATCTCTGTATCTCCTCCTCCCTTCCCCCTGCCACTGCATTTCCCAGCTCCCTGGCTATCGCAAGATCCACTTTTCACTACCCCATGCAGTTCCACCACTCTGCATTCCTTCTTTTCTCTCTGCATTTTCTTCCCCCATCTCTGCTTCTTGCCTCCTTTTCCTTCTCTCACCATTGCAGTTCCCACCATTACCACAGTTCCTCCCTATTTGTCTTATGCTCATAACGTGTTTTTGTAGTAGTTTAATTTGCACAGTATACCAGCACCAGATTTCTTTCCCACTAAATTATGTTAGAAAGCTGAACTATAGAAATAAAATAAATGTACTGTTATTCCATGACTCATAACAATTCTTAGGAAGCTATCCAGATTTGTTCTGTATTTCCAACTTGGTTATCAAGACTTAAACCTGGCTGTGATTTTCATAGAAAAATGTGTCAATTTTATGATTTTTATTTTATTTCCAGACTATTTTTGTTGGACAGCAAACACAATATAAAATGTTTAGTTTAAATCCTGGAAAGAAGTACATTGTACAGATTCACTGCAAACCGGACCACCACGGATCATGGAGTGAATGGAGCTCAGAAAAGTACATTCAGATCCCTACTGGTGAGTACCCAGGCATCCCTTCAGTAACAGTTACTACGTGGAAGTTCATGTAACACTTTTGTTAGCTGTTTCTGGCAACCGTGCAGACTGACATCCCATAGTTTCCCTCAAACAGGTAAGAACATCATTGCCAAGGTAATAGAATTCTCAGCATCCCTACACCATACCCAATTAGCTTTCCCCTTCATTACTTTTTGGAGTTGACAAGGTGAATCAATTTCTTTACTTATTTAAACCATGTCCTTTCTGTTTATTGCCTCATTTGTCCTCATGATGGTAGTTTTTAATTAAAAGAATTCTGCTAAGTGCATTAGAACTGCTACAGAGACAACAGAGTGACTCCAGACAGTAACAGCTCTTCAATGCCCTTTATCTGGAATGAATTTGAAGTGAACACCTCAATGTAAAAAGTGCCATGTTACAACAGAAACCCTTAAAAATACCTAGTCCTAGATCACTTAACCCACCATTTAATTAATTGTATGATATGTATTTGATAATGAAATGACTACAGTATTGGCATAATTGGATTTAAATCCAATTGCTGTTAACTGGCTGTGAAAAAATTTTCCTCTTCATACATTTTTGTATCATTTTTCCAAGAGTTTATTTCCTGCACAGTGCTATTAATAAGTAGTATATTAATTATAATAATAATAATATAATACTAATAAATATTACAATGATTATTGAAATCCATCTGTGCTAGTAAAGACCTCTAGATTCAATACCAAACTGTTTAGACCAATTTTTAAAATAAAAGTAATTTTAGACTTTTTTTGCATGCTGACTATGCATAAGCTAGATGTGTGTCCTTAAATAATGCTGATTGTTTCCTAGACTTCAGAGTAAAAGATATGGTTGTGTGGATCGTCGTTGGTGTCTTGTCATCTCTTATATGTTTAATCATGAGCTGGACAATGGTTTTGAAAGGGTACAGGTAAGTCACCAATTTCACAATTGTGTGGAGTTCAAAATGTCAGCAAACTTTTCAAAAATAGATTCTAACATTTGATTCAATTTCCTATAGGTTTTGTGTTCTCTTACAAACTGTAAGTTACAGGTATTTCACGATAAATTCGCAACTGATAAAGAGGTATTTCTGTTCTTTAGGAAAACCAGGCTAAATTCTCAGTTGGTAAAGACATGTCTCTATTAGATCTGACCATCTTGGTTAGCCATGTAAGTATTCAGCAAACATCATTTGGAGTATCCCTGCTCCTGTAGAAGACACACCTTTTGGTTTTGCCCTAATTTCTTAAAGGAAACAAGGTTATATTACGACGTTGTCTTTCTGCCCACCTGTCTGTCAATTCTCCGAATAATTTATTAGAACAATGGCTAATTTCAATCAAATTTGAAACAGAAAGGTATCACAAAGTTTATCATTTTTGTACAAGTCTTGCAAAAAATATTGGCTAAATAGAAGAGAGAAATAGAAACTGTTGATGGAAAAGCAATCAGAAGTCATTCATCATAGATCCTGTTCAGCAGTAGTCAGCTGACAGACAAGTATGTACATACAGGCTCACCAGTCCTGAACTGTGCCCCACATAGCTGTTTCTTGGCCAGTGACAAAGTTACAGTGATATTAGAGAACTGGAGGTTAAAGGACAATAAAAGGACATTAGAAGTGTTACTTTTCTTATAAAAAAAACCTTCTGTTTCTTATAAATATATCTAAGGATAACTTATGAACTGCAACTGCATTTGTAAATTACCTGGCTTAAGAGTTAGACAGGAAATAGAGGTCCAACAGGGAGGTATCAGATATGGGAGAAGTTAAAATGTGAGTCACATTCTGAGAATATGGGAAAACAAATAGATAAGGCCCATACTGACACCTTGTGTGTGTTCTGGTTTTTTAGAATGATAGCCTTTATCCTACCGCCAGTTCCAGGACCAAAGATAAAAGGCATAGATACACATCTGTTAGAGGTGAGTACCACTGATAACAACAGAAGAATTCACCGTTACTTACTTTTCCAAATTAAGTACTAGCAAACACAATAACCATAATAAAGTATAGAACAGCTGCAACTAGTTTAATCAATGTTAAAAATAAGCAACAGTGTCAGGTTGATCATGTGCAGGGTATGCATGAGGCAGAGTCTTGCTTTGCACTAGCAGTAGGAGGGTGTTTGAGAACAGGGTTTGTGACTGCAGCTGGGACACCACAAGAGCCAATGCCTGTGTGATCTTCCTGATAGTTCTCATGGAAGCTACTCTCCACAGTCTTGTGCCATACTGAGGAGATAGGACATGGCTGCTCTACCATTCTCCTCTATTTCCTTCATGTTAAACCCATGAACCCCATACCTGCCAAAAGCTCCCTAGTCCTCCCATTTTAGAAACATGAATTCTGGGATTGTGTCTCCTCACTGAGGGAAGTCAAGAAATTTTCTTCTGTTCTTCCACTATTTTCTGCAGCAGTAGAAATCCAGTTTAGGTCTAGTGATATAACTATTTAAGTATTTGTATATTAAATATATAGAATATTGACAATTGTTCTAGTCAGATAAACCCTAAGGTTAACAGTGAAAGAATATGTCTTATTTATTATGCCCTTAGAGAGGAAAATCTGAAGAATTATTGAGTGCTCTTGGTTGCCATGGTTTCCCTCCAACATCAGACTGTGAGGAACTACTGATAGAATATCTGGAGGTAGAGGACAGTGAGGATCAGCAACTCATGCCAAGCCATGACAATGGTCATCCCAGTAAAACTGCAAAAATGATACCCAAGGAAACAGACAGTGACTCAGGCCGAGGGAGCTGCGACAGCCCTTCTCTGCTTTCTGAGAAGTGCAGGGAGTCCCATGCCCTTCCATCAACACTTCAAACACAAGACATAAGAGATGTTCAAGAAAATAAAGGAGGAAAAAGGAGCTGGGAAGCTCAGTGTATAACCTCAGAACAGAAAACACTCCTTTTTAACAACGAGAGCACAAAATCATCCACATGGCCTGCGGCTCAGTTACCGAATACTCAGTCTCTTATGTTTGCCTACCACAGTATTGTAGATGCACATAAGATAACACTGAGTACCACAAATGTGAGCAGTGCAGCAGTTCTAGTGGGAAATGAAGAACAGCATCAGTCACAATATCCTATCACTGAAACTGTCCATGACAACATGGGAAAGCAAAGACAGATGGAGAACTTGCATTCCAAAACGGACCAAACCACACTGCAGGTCAAACAAAACAGACCTGATGACAAGTCACCGTTTTTGAATCCTGAACTAATGGATTATGTAGAAGTTCACAAAGTCAGACAAGATGAGGAGCCAGCAGTATTACTGAAAAGTAAAGAAAATAGCGGCAAGACTGAAAAATACACTGTTCCAGGAACCACCAAAGAATATACCAAGGTCTCAACAGTTGTGGACCATAATATTCTAGTATTAATGCCAGATTCACGCATCCTGCACACATCTGTGTCTCAAGAACCTGCAAGGGAAATGTCTCAGAACCTTCAGCAAGGTCAAGCTGAGAAAAATACGAGCTACTCTCTGACAGTTCCAAGCGAATGCAAAAGAGACACCAGTGGATCAGAGTACATGGACCCATCTTCCTTTATGCCCTCCTTTAAATAACTAGTAGTTAGTACAGTACACAATTACGAGTTATGTATATTAAAACAAAACCACATAGCAAATAGTTCCTTGAAAAAAGCCTAGCGTCCTATGTGTATTATATACAGAATAAAATTAACTGTGGGTTGAGGTAATAATCATGGAAGTAAACCCGGTATCATTAACACATGTTTCTGACAAATGGAAATGAGGAAACGTACATTATCTGCCATGAAAATTACATTGTAAACTAATAATTGAGCTCTGCAGATCTTCTATTAGTTGATTAAACCTGAGGGAATCCTGCAGATTCAACAAAGATGAAAATTGTTTTGGGTCAGTCGGTACAGCATAGCGAACTGAGCAGTTCCTAAATCAGACAAATTGTTGCACAACAGCATTCTGGGCTACAATATATTTTCTCCTGAATGCCTTCTGACACTAGATTAAGTTTTCTTTATATTTTTTCTCAATCCTTAAGAAAAGAGGAGCTCATATGTATGACAAATCATATGTAAAAGAGAATATACTCAACGAATTACAGTAAAATAACAAATTCTAACTAAATTCTTGCTTTGTTTCAATATGACAGAAAACTTTGCATCCCATTCATATCCTACTCCAATCAAAGCAAACATGAAAAATATAGCAGGAAATATTTGATATACTGCCTTACTGTATATAAAATACAATTCTACTTTAGTACAAGCCCATATGTTTAACAACGTATTTTTAAAGGCTATTTTTCTATTACCAAAAAAAAGGCAAAACAAAATATTTTTTCATTTCCCAATGCTATTTAGCTACTTCAGAACTTTTCTGTTTCCTTCTGTTGAGACAGCAGCAAGAAGTAAATCTACCATTTCTCTTCAAAACGTAAAATTAAACTTTATACTAATTAAGAATATTAAATATATTTCTAATATATTGCAGATGTATTACTATTTGAATTGTAAATTATTTATTTCACACGGTTTTTTATCACCTGTAACTATAAAATCACAATAGAATCTAGGGTTTGAGAGCAAAGCTTTTTTCCCACGGAATGTGTACTCTGATGCCAGCCGTGAATGGAATGGTGTTCTCCTGCATCCTCAGACAGACTCCTCTCGGAGCCTGCGAGGAAAGTCTGAAGTCAGATTTTTCATAACGAACTTACCAACGTTAGTTTTGGAATCCAGCCTCCAAAGTCAAAGATACGAGCCATAACATCTGAGTCAGAGCTCTGCTGGAATAGCGGTGGGAATGAGGAAGGCGTCCATGTACTTGGGCAGGATAGATGTCCCCGGCACAGCAGTGGGAACACTGAGGATCCCTCCTATGCCACGTAACCAAAGGTAGAGCCAAAATAATACTGGAATGGCTCTGAACTTACTGTGGTCCTCACTTCTTGAAACAAAAGTTTCACTTACTCCAGGAAAGCATGACCGAGTGATGACTGATTAAAACCGGGCCGAGTAATTAGCCAGTATCACAAGCATCAGGGGAAACCGGTAACATAAGGTAAGGGAAATTGCACTGTATATGTGAAGGAAAGTGTAGGTACTGTAGATGAGCTCTCTTCTGTTCTTGTCCTTCCTGAACAGCTTTACATTTCTCATTTCATACCTTTTCATGATTTTATGCACTGAGCCAGCCCTCCTGCTCTATCAGGTAACCTGCTGCAGAGCCACCCAAAAAAGACTCTCAGATTTTGAAGGTCCCAGAAGGCCACATCTAATTTGGCAAATCGGATTCTCACCTTTTACCTTCACGCCGTGGAACTGCTGCAGTACGGATCAGTCAAACTGTCTGGCCCTGCCACTGGCAGGACTTCAGAATTTAACTAGTTGTCTATGTGTCTGTAAACATATGTGTCAGTGCATACTGTAACATTTACTTTAGCCACCAGTTTCAGAGCCTGTGTCCTCTGTACAGGCAACACACTGCCCACTTCCAGGGGCTGATCAGAGCAGCCTGAATGGTCTGATGAATGTGTAGGGAGGCACCTTATTCTTAATTCAGCCACTTACGTAACACTTGAAGACACAAAGTGGCTACTCCAGAAAGCAGCCGAATATCAATTTCGTTTAGTTGTAGTTAACACCTTTTTACTGTAGCGTTTGTAGCATACCTTACACATTTTCTAGAGATGCTAAAAGCACTGCAAAGAAGCCGTCGACTTCTCAGTCAAAACTGGAATGTTCTGCAGAGCAGCAACCTGCGCGTACGCATGTACGTAAGCTGACAGCATACTTTTTCTGACAGTGCTTCATTTATGCTTCAGTTTCCGGACTGAATCTGACAGAGCTGATCCAGATCAGACATGTTCTCTTTCTTTACACAGATAGCCGTATCTGAGCCAAGCCGTTGTTTCCTACTTCTAATGTTGTGCGTGGAGACATATTCTACAGGCCCTCTGTGATGCATCTAGCGATGCATGGAGGCTATAGAATCGTATCAAGCCCCAGCCTAAAGATTTTCTTTATGAGGTGGATTTCTTCGGCTAAAACACGGTTTCCAACATCTGCGTAGTCACCTCAAGAAAGCATGGGATAAGGTGTCAGCAGCAGGCTGTTGCTGTCGCATCGGTTACTTTGGACCTGAGGCGAACAGACACAACTTTTAGCAGATTTTAAGTGTATGATTCATCCTGCCTAACTGTAGGTATCTATAGGTGTACCTCCAGTAATCCACACAGAAAGAGAACTGAGTGGGAGAGTTTCTATACTTTGCCATAAATTGTACTGAAGCTGCAAAATAGCTGTAGCCTAAGTTACACGGTGAGGTGTAGATTCTCTCCCACCTTTGCTGGTGAATGTCTCAACGCGAAATCATCATGGCTTTCTGTGAAGAGGGAAATTCAGCCAGAGTGGAAAGGTGCATTTGCTCATTGGTCTGAGGTAGCTGAGCTTCTGGAGGGATTTGCTAGCTTACAGAATTTGAACACATTTTTCCTAAATGTATTTCATTCTTTAAGCTGAACAAATGTGCAGGTTGATTATTTCTCCCTTGGATTTGCTTTTCTTTTCCAAAGCACCTTGTTACTCCCCTTCTGCAAGCGGCCTTTAATATCTTGAAAGTACTTTGAGAAGAGAATGAACTGGTGTTCTGTAGAATCGGAATAGCCCTCAGCTGAGCGTTGTGGGCCTTCGGGTGTTCAAATACTTCATTCTCTCTCTTTGCAACAATGTTTTTGCTTGTAGCTTCAAGGAATAGCTTTTTATTAGGAAATAGGTGAGATTTTGCAGCAGTTGTACAGAGTCAATTGTTGTAAAATCATGACACACCAGTGGGGAACAGCAGGCTCTTGACACCCCCTTTGGCATACAGAGGGATTAAGTATCTAGCAGAATTTACCCCAGGAACAGGGATTAGCCCTCTAGCTCTTGCGCCATTAGTCAAATTTCTGACTTGGCAGAAAAGTTTGAATGATGTCTTCGACATCCAATTTATGCATGTGTCACTTAAAAGGGTGAATTACTTTTTAGTAGCATAAAAGACTAAAAGGAAGCATAAAGGCTTTCCAGAAGTAATTAATTTTCTAAAAGTCATAAAATTTAATGGAGATCTTTTTAATTAATTACCTTTCCTTTGGACTCAGAGTAATTCTGTTAACAGTTTTTCTTCGGTACTGACAAATACAACTGACCATCTTAAATTTTCTAATTAGACTTTTTTCTTTCGTGAAGACATATTGGATATACAACTTTAGTATTTCCATCTCATATTCCTGACTTTTAAAGAAATACAGTGTATTGAGTGGGACATGTGCTCCCAAAACTCCCTCTCACCTAAGATGCAGGCTTGAGGAACGGTCATAATGATACTATGTAACTACAAAGATTATTGAATAAAAATGCAGTAAGCTGACCTTATATAATATTAGTAAGAGGATACAAGTGTTTATGGAACAAACTGTAAAACAAATATGTAATTGATTTATGTTAAAGCAGTGAATGCCGTGGTATATCTATGTGTCTATGTTTAAATGGCTTGCAAATATACAGTTGCTTTAAATGTCATTTAAGTATTTCAGGTGTAGTAACAGCAGGTGTTCAAAACGAACAAGCAGAATTTTTTTGTGATCTCTGAAGCACTGCATATGTGCGGTTCACATCATGGAGCCTGTAAAGGTGTTTCATAATTTTTCATTAACTGTAAACGATTTGAAGCTGTTGTGCAAGGAAACCAAAGTCGCCTAAGCCAGTTGATAGACACTAGACGTCTTCGACAAAGCCATAAAGCCAAATGAAATGAAAAACTGTCATGAGATCGGGCATCGTATTCTCAAAGAATTGCTACCTCAGATTTTACTTTTTTTCCCTCCCTTTAAAAAGGCAGACAAAAGCATTCTACTTTGTGTGTCAAATTGTGAATCATTCTACCAAGATTTTTAAAATCTTACTTGTAGTGTTAAAAATATCTTTCTTAACGAACAGGTGGTCATGGAATCGTCACTCGTGTTGCACTGGTAGTACTAGGACGGGATAGTTGATACCTGTAGCAAAATTAAATACGAATTTAATAGGAAAGAATTTAATACGAAAAAATAACAGAGACATTTCCGTCTCGTAGGGAAAGCCGTACTGACCACCTTGGCAGCCAAGCATCAGTCCCTTTCTGGGGCTGGAAATGTTTTTGCCACTGCTTGTGCGCCCAGCTCGCTCGGACTGAATGAGCCGAGTTGTCAGAGACGCTCCGGTTGTGGAGCTCAGTAACGGACCTCAGAATTTATCAGTACCTGCTACTTAGAAAGACCTGTTTTCAGCTGAGTTCCTGAGAAGTAAATCTTCAAACTCCGTCCCTAAGTGAGTGAAAACGGAGACCAGCCCTGCCCTCAACTATCTCAAACCCTCATACTAAATTCAGACTCCAGTTCCGGTGGGTGCAGAAAGATGGACTTCGTTACATTAACTGGAACAACCTTGTGGCCCTGCCTTGGAAGCCATTGTGAAACAAATAAGGAAATTTATTTCCTCCTCCATCAAGCAGGAGATTAAAGGTAAATGGAATACAGAAATACATAATATATGGGGCTAGAAAGACAGCTTAACGAGGGAAAGAGGGACCCAGTTGCTGCACATCGCCGAATGGAAGAGGAGCACAGTCACTATAGGATGGTAGACAGGGAGATAATTAGAGAAAACAGAGGGGATAAACATGCATTTTGACTCCAGCTCAGAAGAGAGGGAAGGAGAACAGAAAATGGAAGCAAAACGGTCAAAAGAACAGAGGGGAAAAAATGAAAACAAGTAGAGAGGAGTGATAAATGATAAATGAGCTCGTGAGAAAAAAAAAAAAAAGAAAGAGAAGAAAACACTTTGGTATCAAAAGCGGGAATATGCACGGCTGCCTGAGACAGTCCACAAAAGCAGTAAAGCCTTTAAGTGCTAAAGAGTTGGCAAAACACTGAAATCTGCTACTACGGCTGACCTACTATGTATGAGCGGAAAAAGTCCTAGACATGAGAAGCGGTCGTTCACTTTCCATCAGTACAGGACTTTCTTCCACGTATCCGACATCGGTCCCGGGCAAACAGAGTACCTGAAGCACTAGACCCCTCATCATGTGATCTGCTGTTGCATTTCCTATAGTCCTAAGGAAAGAAATCAAGAGAAAGGAAGTGTAACACACTGTTTTTAAAAGCAACCTTCTCTTTTTCAGACGAGATCTACAGATGAGGTGTATTTATCCATTTACACATCGCTGTCGTTCTTAAGCATTCTTCTGGTTCTTTATTTATTAAAGATAATGAAATGACCTAGAAGCTCCAAGAGAAAAAGGACTTTGTGGATACTACTAAATGGTCTCTTGGTCCTTCCGGACATTGTTCAGTTTCTACCTGTGACACAGTATCTGTTAACATTCTCCTTAATCGGGAAGTCCCCGTCTTGGCGATACAACTTGGAAAATTACCCAGTCAGGTTTAAAATACACCTCTCCCACTGAAGCTAAGATTTTAAGAGAAACTACTATATCTGTCAAAAGTAATTAAGAAATACATTCATTAGTTGTGTGGCCTCTTGCAGTGCTGATATACTTGCTGTGCTGGGCTTACACTCAAGACCTTAGTGTGTAGAGCAATTAGATGTAAGGGTGTCTTTTTTTAAACCTTTCTCTTTTATTTTTTTAAGCTTCAACATCCTGTTCTACTTTGTGATGCTGCTTGTCTTGGACTTTGTCTTTATTTAACTTTTTTTTTCAGACAATGCCGCTTTTGGGTCTGTGTTTGTGAGCTGCTGATTACCTTCACCTCATTTTGACATCAGTAAAAATTGAAAGCTTTCACTTCAGTTCTTACAAAGACTGCAATGGTCAATAGATTTTCTTACAGGACGCTGCAAATCTTTGTAGAAGTCATTTGTAGAAAATATCCCTTCCGTAGGGCAGAAAACTATAGCTGCCTAGGAAGAGGCAGATTTTTCTGCGTGCAGAACACATGCAGAAATATAATGATGTCGAATCACAGGTTTTAATATTCATAATGCTGTAGACTACTCTTAATTCTCATCCCTGTGTCCTCCATTGCAAAAGGAAGAGGAGAGTACTGCTCAGCTATACTCAGAAAAAGCTCCTAGGCTGCTTCAGTGCTATTTTTCATCTTGGAAAGTAATTTTTTTATTCTGGCTACAAACACCATTCATCATTTGGAATAACACCACCACCAGTTCCGCATATGCATCACATTGCTCAGAGATAGTCAGCACTATCTGGGCTTCTCAAATCCTTATGCTGTGCTGCCTCTTTTTTTTTTTTTTTTCAGTCATTACGTAAAAGATAGCAATACTGAGGGTGCTGGTCTGAAAAAGTACTGCCCACAAAAAACATGTCAGCAGTCACTAACTACTTGTATTTGTTCACATTTCTGCCGTGCTGTTAAGTGCAGGTAAAAGGTCTCTGGAATTTCTTCGCCTTTAATTGTGCCAGCAGGTCTCTCAGAGAAACATATTTACAATTAAACTGCATGTTCTGAATAATACGCAGAATAAACAGGATCCTTTCCAGCAGAGAAAGAAATGATCCAATATTACAGCAAACTTATTTCCACTTGCATAAACGTTTCATTGCTAGCCTCGCAGTACAAGCTAGGCACAGTTTCAGAATTTGTATGCAATCTGGAACATCCAAGTTACCGTAGTGTCATTACTGTAGCAACAGAATGACTTGAAGCACAATTATTCCATGAACCAGATCCAAACGCTTTGTAAATTTCTAAAATGTGAGAAGTTATAGAAAGCGGATTTCATATGCACGATGCACATTGGTTGGAGAATACCGGTATAAGAACAGTTGCTCAGGAATTCTTTGTTGTTTCTAAGTGTATCTGAAGGAAAATGCTTTAAAATGTATTTTTTAAGGTCTTAATATTGAAAATGCTGGCTTTAATAAAATCTGTTAGCGATTTCACTCAAGATCAATATCGTTCTGAAGTCTGTAGCTTTCTGATGGACTTTTCAGCCTTTGTCATTGTCAAATCTCTTTGCAATGCTGTTCGCATTTCAATTCAATAAAAGTTCTTGAGAAAAATTCACCAATTCTAGCTTTCTTCATGAAATGCAACAGTTCCAGTAAACAACATAGAGAAAGGAAAAGGAAAAGCCAGACACCCAGCACAGTCTGTGGGGTGGACGCCCACTACTCTGCATGTGGAAAGCACTGTGACAGACGTGTTTGACCCACTTTGCATGCACCCAGCTACTGAACCAGTTAACACAGATGGCTCAGGCACCAGGTCACAACTTTTATACTCATGCTTCTTTACGGCTCTTTCTATCAAGGCAGATTGTCTTTACCATTGAAATTCAGGGATTTCAAGTTAGCAAAAGCAAAGTTTAATTGAGAAAGGTTGAGCATTTGGGATTCCAAAGGTATATATGGTTAGTAGAAAGTACTAATGTCTGGCCCGTTGCAGCATGACTGTTGTCCCACGAGCAGGGCCCGGTACCCGGTGTGCAACAAGCCAACCATACACATAGAGCCAAGATACTTATTTATTTCAAATCTGCGCAGGAAAGGGTGCTAGGTGGAAATTCCACAAAGCTAGCGCACCTCCTTGTTTCGCTTGACAGCTTACACACACTTAACTACTACGCATCCTCAGAAGGTATTTACTGTTACGCTGTCTAAGAGGAAAACAGACCAACTAGTCACCTTACAGATTTTCAAGGCTATTTTCCTCAAAAATATGGTTTTTTACTTACTGATTGTCCTTGCCTAGATCCCATACACCAGCACAAACAAGCAAGGCTGTCTGGTGGTACTTTCTGGCGCAGGATGTTTCCCTTTTAGCAGTCTATTCGTGTCCCCCCATTCAGGGGAATGCTCACTAGTAAGGTATGCACTGCTGGGAGACCGCCTGGTCCAGCGGACAAAACAACAGGCCCTGTGTCTTGTGAAGAACAGGACCGGCGTCTGGAAAAACAGGACAGAGCTTGGGAAAAGAACTCTTGCTGATAGACCACCCAGTCCATCAGACAAAACCACGGGTTCCGGGTGTTGTGAAGAACAAGGTTAGAGTCTTGTGAGAATCTTGTGGGAACCCAGGCCGAAAAAACAGGGCCAGCCTTGGGAAAGGAAGGAAAAATTCCACTGCGAAAAAGAGAGAAAAAGAAAGAGAACGAAAAATTTTCATTGCTTGATCAGGCAGTTCCCCTGCAAAACCGGGGCTGCCCCGCAGGGTAGGTGACACAGTCAGCCTTCTGCCTTAGAACAGCCAGGGTCAACACAACCGTTGTGAAATACCCTTTGTGCATGCCGATCGCCGTGCTAGGGAACGCCGCCACAACTCTGACTTCAGTATTGCGGGGAACGGGAAGGTAATGGAGGAAGGCAACGGAGATCTGCCCTCCTTTCCCGCCCTTGTAGGAGGTGGCGCTACTACTCTGCTGAGGAAGCCGGAAAAAAAAGGAAGAAATGGGTCGTCGCTTGTCCCTCTCGCAACACCTTTCAGCCACCCCTCACCCACCCGGCTGCACGCAAGGCAACACCTCCGCCTGGGCCCTTGCCCGGTGTCGCCCTCTGCGCCGGGCCCGCCTCACGCTCGCCGAGGCCTCGGCTGAGCCCAGGCCGCCGCCACGGCCGCTCCCGCCGCCACGTGCGGGCGCGCGCGGCGGGGGCGGGGGCGGGGGCGGGGGCGGGGGCGGGGCTCGGGGCTCGGGGCGGGCCGGCGCGGCGCGGCGCGGCGCGCCCGCCGCTGTCCCGGCACAGCGGCCGACATGGCTGGGGGGCTCGGGGCGCTGCTGCGGGGGCGCGGCCGGCGGCTCGGCGGCGGTAAGCGGGGAGCGGCTGCGGCGGGACCGGGCGGCCCGGGCGGGGGCTCGGCGGGGCCGCGAGGGGCGGGGGTGGCTGTTGCCGCGGTGGGGGCTCGCTCCGCCGGTGCCTGCGGGAGCAGCCGCTGTGCACCGAGCCCGAAGCCCCGCAGGCCAGGGCTGGGCGGGGACGGGGGAGGCCGGGCGGGGGTCGGCGCGTCTCCCTGAAAGCCGGCTCCTAGGGGGGTGTTGGGTGCAGCACGGCGTTTGTACGGGGCCGGGAAAGCAGCGCTCTGGGTGTAGCTGTCGGTCCCCTGGGAAGGAGGTGCAAAGGCAGAACTTCTCTAACCTAACGTTTTTTAACTTTTTCGGTTTGGGACCGGGCTCTTGTAAATTCATTAGCGCCGTAAGTGGTTCTAAGGGAGGTGACGGGGCGTGTAACTTATTTTGGGAAATTCTTGACTCATGTACATTTTAATGTGTTTTAGAAGTCGGTTAAAACCCGAGGCGTTTAAAACTAAATGTGTAGTTCTCCGCAGATAATGCTAGGGGTGCAGAAAGAGAAGGTATGCAAGCGATAACTTTTTCTGATGCCTGCTGAATTACACTTCCAGTTAAATGAAAGGTAGGACAGTGGTGGTTTTAGGGGTTTTGAAGGAGGACGGAAGGTGGCAGTGACAGCTCTTGGGGCCCTGCGCCCACCTTGTCTGCCCCGGTCAGCCTCCCCCGGGGCCTCTGCCTGTGCCCGCTGCCCAGGAGCCCCGTTTCAGCTCAGCCCTGAGCCTTCAGCCCCTGCCCCAGCTGCGCCCTGAGTATCGCCTTGACACCAGCCCAGCCTTCGGCCCGGCCTCCTGGACCTGTGTCGTAGCCTTGTGTCCAGCCCTGGCTCTGGCCCCATCTGCCGCTGCTCCTGACTGGACCGCCTGGGTGGACCCTGAACCTGACTCATCGCTTCCACTTACGCGGGGCGTTCTCAGTGGACCCTGCTCTGCCCACTTTGTTTGAGTCTGTTGGGACTGTACCCTGGTCCCTGAGAGCACTGCCTGTGCAGCGGTCACCCTGGGCTCCTGGCTGACGCCCTCGGGGAGGATTCCTGCTCTCCCTGCTCCCAGATAAGAATTCCTATTAGAAGCTGATTTTTATTTTTTTGTTTGAGTCTCCTTCTGTCAAAACACAAGTCCACGTGAAACTGAAAAGTGAGGTTTAGCAGATAAGAGAAAAGCACTTTTTTTCGAAACTACGTGGTTTTTGCATTTACATTTGCATCTTTTTCCCCCCCCCCAAATTTGCATTTTTTTGCCCCAAGAAAATCTCTCAGACAACAAAAAAAAATACCAACCAAACTTTGACTGTAGCTTGTGTGTTCTCTGAGCAAGCTTATTGAGAAATTCTTTCAGACGTGCACTTTGATGAGTGTTTGATGATTCTCTTGCTGTTCCGTAGTTGCCTTTAGGCAGCAGAAATGGAAAAGCTCCGCCTCCACACAAGCAAAAATGCCTCCTTGTGATTTTGTACCTGAAAAATACCAAGTAAGTCACACGTACTGCACTGAATTGAAGTAAGCTGCATGACTAGATTTACGTGATAGGCTCGTCTGCTATAAACAGTCGGTGCCTTAAATATGAGTCTAAAATTCGCTTCTTTGGGAAAAAAAATCGTTCTGTTATAACCAGGATGTAACCTGCAGATATACCTGGGTGGCAGTTCTGTAACTTATGGCTAAACTGTCGATTTGGAAAACTTTAAGGAAGAGATATGCGCAGAGCATCAGTCTTATTTCAAAAGCTGTGTTTCAGAGGTGTAGAGAACCCTCTATGTGCCAGAATTGGTTGAAATCTTAGTTCTGTGAGCAACTGCTGTCGAGAGCTGTGGAATCTCTGTGATCCACTACAGGTCCATTAGTCTGGATCTTCAGAAAGTATAAATGGATACTGACTTTTTTATTCCACTCAGTCCTATCCATATGAACGCATGCAGAAAATTCGTGAGCAAAATGTTTCTCCTTCACTGCGAACGTATTACAAGAAGCCATTGCTGCTGCATCAAGGACATATGCAGTGGTTGTTTGATTATGAAGGACGAAGATACCTTGATCTCTTTGCTGGGATCGTCACTGTCAGTGTTGGTCACTGCCATCCGTAAGTATGCTACTCTTTGGTTCGTGCTATAAAATACTGGAAGGGATACCTATGTTGGTCTTGTTCTTCCTTAATCCGTTGCTCTGTGAGCCTAAAACCGGAATACAGTTCACTAAATTGTCACGTATCGCTTATATTAAGGTCAATTTCCACTACGTTTTGAAGAATGCATTAATTTTGTCTACTTTTTCACCCATCTGGCACATGGCATAGGGTCTGCATTTTCAGAATCAATAACAAGAAGGTGTGTGCCTGTGTGAGTGCGCGTGTGTGTAGAATTGAATCCCTTTGTCTCTTCTTGTGCTACATGCAGGAAGGTGACCGTGGCTACCCAGAAGCAGCTTGCTCGCCTGTGGCATACCACTAATATCTACATGCACCCGTCAATCCAGGAGTATGCTGAAAAGTTGACTTCCCTTCTTCCAGATCCACTTAAGGTACTTTGCTTCTGACAGCAGCAGGGGCTGGTGAGGGGGGTGTCTGTTCATAAGAAATATTTAATATAAAAATTAAATAAACGAGAGCCACGATACCTGTGGAGAGAAAACCTGTTTGGGGACTACAGGCTGTTAGATGAGGAGAGCGTGGTGACCCTTAAGGCCTTTTCTTTAGACCCAGATGTAGACAAGCATGATAGCCCAAGCTCCTGTTCTGTTTGTTCTCTCCCTCCAGTTGTCACTGTGAAGGGGCGTTGTCAACTTTAAAATTACCGCAGGAATTAAGGTGGTGCTAACTGTTCTCGTATGTAGCCAGCCCTAGTTTGCTTGATGTCATGAAAATTCCCAGGGAAAAGTATTTGACAGTCCTTTGTGTGGTGAGCTTTACTGACTTTAAATAAATAAACCACGTAAACGTCGTGTTTCGTATGCATAGAAACAATAAGGCAAGTATTGGTTTTGGGTAAAATAAACTGGAGATAAAATGAAGTTGGGCTAGCAGGGGAGTGTGAAGCTATTGCCATCTTGAAAATGGAAGGAAAGTAAAAAAAATTAAAAATTTAAAGCGTCTGCATAGTTTAAGCAGTGGAGAATCTCAATCACTTCTGAACATTAACTTTAAAAGAGGTGACGCCAGAATTTGATCTGTTTTCAAGTGTCAGGACTTGTATTCAGGATGTCCCCTTAATCCTCGTTTGCTCCCAAAACGCAAACTCCTCTCCCTTCTTCTGTTCCACCGTTGTGCCTGTCTTTGTCACTCGTAGTAACTCACATGCAGGGAGATGGCACAGCCCTCTTTACCTGTGTGAAGGTTGTTTCTGTCAGTCAGTCATGCTCGGTTTGACCCAGACACTTTCATTTTGCTTTGAATCTCTGTTCCGCCTTAGGAAAGCCCAAAGACTCAGCAATTTTTTCGGTACTCTCCCCGAGCAGATCAGCTTGATCTTAGTTCTCATCCGTAGTGTATGGGCACCACTAAGTTTATTGCGGTGAAGTCACCTCGTGGTAGTGGCAGCTTATAACTCGTAATGTGTCTTCAGTGACATGGTCTGATGCTGAACAGGAGGGTGGTGGTCCTGACCGTAAGCCTTCTCTTGTAGGTGGTTTATCTAACCAACAGCGGGTCAGAAGCCAATGACTTGGCTATGTTCATGGCAAGGCTATATACTCGTAACTTCGACATCATCGCTCTCAGGTAATGGTGATAGATCTTTACAAAACTCCTTTGTGTATGTGATCAGTCTGTCTGTGTCCCAGTCAAGAAATAGTAGAGGACCCTTTAGCCCCGGATCTGCTGGGGAAAATGCTGTAAAATTGTTTTGCTGGACGAAGAGGAGTAAAACAGGAGACGAAGATTCGAGACAGTATATTAGGACTAGTTTGCGTACAAAACACAACCGGCAATTTTCGTTTTTGTTACTCAAAAAAGGGTCTAGTCTCTGTGTTCAGGGTGTGCGTTGGTGGACCTCCTTTCACGCCAGAGCAGGTTTCATCAATTGCTTTCTTCCTTCATTCCACCCCTGCAGCAGCCCTCGTTGCGGGGATACAAAGGTACATCTGGACTAGCGGTGCAGTGAACTGCAGCAGGGAGCTGCCCTGGCTGAAAGCTAACCTGGCGGAAGGATTTTTTTGGTTTGTTTGTTTTGCTGCCTTATTTTTCTGCAGGATCCATGAACCATGGTTCACGGCATAGGTACACAAACAGTTCTTCTGGCTTAATGACAGAGGTGGTGCAGGGGTAAGTGCTAGGGAAGCAACAGTGTAAGCAGTTCTCTTTACTATGCAACCCAGGTGGCCTCAAATATTAGAATAAAAGGCCTTGTTACGAAGAGCTGTATTTTTCCGTTGTTCTGTTCGGCAGAACATTGGGTACCCACCTTGCTTGTGTATTCTCATTAACGAACTTTGGATTTGTATGTAGAACTGGCAGCAAACAACCATGTAGTTTAACGATTGGCAGCATCTGTTGGAGAGAGCAGCCGTTCCCAAGGTTCAAAGAACAGAGGCGTTTGCTCCGTAGGGCTCAGGTGCTCCGGCAGAACTTCACGAGGCACTGTCTGAATTGCTGTTGGTTGCAGTCATTGTTCTCTTCTCCGTGCAAACATTAGCTGACAACTTGAATGTTTTAAATTTCAGGAGACCAGTGAAGTTGGGCGGTCGTGGATCTTCCAAAACCAGAGCAAAAAATGGCAGTAGGAATCTTCTTGTTTTGAGTGTTAACAATGCACGTTTTCCCCGATAAGCTGTATCTCGGAGGCATGCCTTCTCAGAACTAATGTTGCTACAGTCTCTTCTTGGAAATGAGTGATGTCCATGTGCTTTGTTTGTCTGCACAGAGGAGCATACCATGGAGGCAGCCCCTACACGCTGGGATTGACGTCTGTTGGTCTTTATAAGCATGGTGTTGCCAATGGCTTTGGCTGTTCAACAGTGAGATTTTTGTTATTTTTTTTAAATAGTCTGGGTGACTAACACTTTGTCTGAATGTTTCAACAATTGGTACATTTTCTACCCTCAAAGCGCTGTGGTCACTAACTGGACTGCAGTGTAGCTGTTCCTGCTGTGTAGGCACAACAAGAGCCAGTCCCCTTTCCTTCTCCGTTTAGTTGCTTATGCTAATTTGGAGTCAGGACAGCCATAGCACAAGTGGTCATGGTTTACAGTTCTTTAGTCGTGCTTGGTGCTTGCATGGAAGTGTATGTGAGGTGCAAAGTAATAACGCTGAGAACCCCTTTTCTCAAGTTTGTTTTGGCAAATCTGTGCAAAGCTACTTTACGCTGGTCTGAAGTAGTTCCTCCCCTGGAATGAAGAACCAACCTACAGTGTCCCTCCTTTCAGGAGGAGACAGGAGACACATCTGTTAAGGAGATCCACTGGGGGTAAATGGCCATGCGTTGTCTCCCTGCCCTTGAGCAGATGGGTGTGACTTTCTGTCTACTAGAGGCTGGCATTGGCTACTCTGATCCGCACTGGTGATAGCTCAGCCGCAGCACTGGCTATAGAAAGGCTCCTTCATAGCAGCCTCCCAACCTGGCACAATAAATGAGTTGCCTGAAGTCGTGGTGTTTCGTCAGCAGTCAGGATTAGAAGGCTAGAGCCCCCAGTTTCCAGCCTGTACTTAATCTACTAAATCTGCTTGCCTCCCTGTGTTTTGCGGATTTTTGTCGTACTTAGGAAGGTTGAAGTACTACCAGCAACTCTGAAAATGTTGCTGTTGGTCTTAGATAAGGAAAACTGCTAGCTAACTTAAAGAACAGAATAAAGGAAATCATCAGTTGAGTGACTATCGCTGGAATAGTCTAAACTTGTCGGTTCCAAAACTGCCTGTTCACTATTTGTTGAGGGGTAGGTTTGTCGTTATGCCCCCAGTGTTCTTCAGACAAGTTGCTTGAACTAGGTATGCCCTTTGACTCTTAGCAGACTTTAAAACGTTTCTTTCATTAGTTATCCCTAAGTATGATTAAAACATCTCTTAGCGAGGTGTCATCAAATCTGTAGCTATTTCTCTTACGCTTGGCAGACAATGTTACCAGATGTTTTTCGTGGCCCGTGGGGAGGCAGCCATTGCAGAGATTCTCCTGTGCAAACCATTCGAAAATGCAGCTGTTCTGAAGGTTGGTCAATGGCAGGAAGTATTTACCTTTTAGATTAGGGAATACTAGAGGGCTGCGGAAATAGGTTGTGTTTACCTCTCGAGAAAGGTAGGCCTCTGGGTAGGATTTGCAAGGGCAACCAAAGAAAATATTGCGGAGAACCTCAGGAACCTGCTTCCCACTGAGAAGAATTTTGAGCAGGTGACACCCCGTGTTCTCAGATTCCTTCTTAAAATCCCAGCCTTTGTCTCCGGCATTTGTCATGGTCAGCTCCGGAAGCTGTGGAACTCAGTTGGGCACATCTGGAAGAACAGCAATGTTGATTGGTGTTTTCTGCTGTTTCTGAAGTTTTGACCGCTCTCCAGCTTTTGTTTTGGAATAGTATGAAGAGTAAGGACAACCTGAAGCCAGTGATAGGCAAAAAGTCTTAAATGAGACAAAACGTTCCACACGCAGCCCAGTGTGAAAGCTCCTCTACTGCTCGCCTGTCAACAGCAGTTTCAGTAAATTTGTTCAATGTTTCGGCAGACGCTCTTTAGTATTTTAATTCACATGGATACGTAACAGGATGTTTTCTTTTTAGCTTTCCCCTACCTAGTGAATGGGAGCATTAGCTATACTAATCGCTCTGTTCTTTGTTTCGGTATGGACTGATAAGTTGGCTTTGTTCTCCAGAAAATCGTCATACCTGCATTAGCCTAACGATTCCTTAGGTCTTATGCCGATGTTTATTAGCCCCTGAGAAAGTGTCCGCTTATTCCTTCTGCTAATGCAGGTGATTCACGGACACTTTCGCTAACCTGTAGCTTACTGACCTCTGTAACGTGTAACATCTTACCGTCTGGCAGCTTTGCCTTGCTGTTTTGGAACTGGCGTTCCTTAGAGTATAAATGGTGTAAGAGAAAATAAGGGACTCTCTTCTTTAGCCTTTCCTTGTGTATTTGAAAGGTGGTATTTACCGTGCGGTCAGATCATACTTGTTGCTTAGATGTGTAATTTCATGTTTTGAAGCTAGTTTTGTGTCATTTTAAGTAAATTCGCTTTCAACTATTTCCCCTGTAAACAGGCGTGTGTCATGCAAATGACCAGTACCTTGAACAGTTCAAAGATACTCTGAATACCTCAGTGCCAAAGACAATAGCTGGATTTATCGCTGAACCAATTCAAGTGAGTAGTTTGCCGTTTCTCAATTGTGGTAGCACAAATCGCGTGCAACGCTCAAATCTGGTATTCTTTAGCTACATCCTACAGACTTCCGCCGATTTTTATTCCTTTTTCGGTGCTTTCAACACCTCAAATATTTGAAGTATTTGAATGGGTGCATTGTCTTAAAATGTTGGCTTTTGACACAGATTTCAATTGAGCTAGAATGTTGCTCATGAAGTTAAATTAGCGCATCATGATTAAACATACAACGTTTTGCTGCGTTGAAATAGCGTGCAGCATGCTATTGTTTAGTTTCTAATGCTTTCTAGAGTTCATACTGCTTTTCTCCTAACTATTTCTGCAAACTTTAGTTATCTCAATCCTCCTTCCACCTCTTCCCAGCCATGTTGTCCACTGTATTTTTAGCACCTCTCCAGCAAGCGGTGGCTGCAGGATTCATTCCCTTGGTGCTTCACCCTAGTTTCAGAACGGCTGTATACATGTTTCTTAAATAGAAAGAATGGAGAGTATATCCCGGGAACAGGAAAGGCGAGGAAAAAAATGATGCAAATTGTGACCACAGAGAAAACTGGAGCTGTTCTCTGGTTTTGCTTCTTCTAAGCCATTGCATACTTAAGTCTAGGAAGCTGTTGCAGTCCTGGTGTAGAGTGGAATTTCTGATGCAAGTGAAAGCTGGCGAGGTGAACAGAAATTGAGGAAACAATGTTTTAAACAAATTAGCCAGACAAGGAGTGTGAATTCTCTGGTTAACTTTGTCATGAAACACGGTTTCTGGGTGTCTCAGTGTGTGAGTTTTCAAGGTACCTCTTTTGGCAGTTCGTCTTTAATTGGCTCTGTCTTACAGTGATCCACTTTACAGTATGACCTGACAAACATTTATATCCGCCCAACTAATGGAACAGCAAACTGCCCTGTGGGATGGGGATGAGTGACCTGAGCAGCAACTTTTTGAAGCAGTTCCACTCCTGAAGCAAGAAACTTGAGGCAACAATCTTGCTATTACCTGAGGGCTGCTGGTATTTTTTCTTCTTGTAGGATAGTCACACAGTGAAAGGCCTGTTTCTGTGTCTGTTCCTCAAGACATTGTCTCTTTTGTCTTGGCAGGGTGTTAATGGAGCTGTTCAGTACCCAAGAAGTTTCTTAAAGGAAGCTTATCAGCTAGTACGGGAAAGAGGGGGCGTTTGTATTTCCGATGAAGTGAGTTTTTTATTTACTAAGAGCTCTACAGCTTGGGGTACCTCTGAAAGTCATCTCAAAAGAATCAAAGTGAAGGCAAACTGGAAGCCTGGAAATAACATAAATGAAATGCTGCACATTTCATAGCTTGAGTGTAGCACGGTGCATCTTTGCGAGCAGAGGAGCCTCCCAGTTTTTACTGCCTCTCTTTTGCTATGTGGTGTTCTGATTTTAGACGCGGGTAATGTTAGTAGCAGACTTCAGCCCTTACCTTTTGGGAGCAGTAAATTTACACAAATACACAGCTACCAAATGCCAGCTGTGATGGGATATTTGTCACAGTAACGCTTCCTTTCTGAGTGTCACTGGCATACATAAACTCTAGAAGGGAGTTGGTTGCTGCACCTTTGCAAATATGTTTTATAAATAGAATTTGCTTCGCTACAGCTGTTTTTTGAAATGGTAGCAAATGCTTCAAAGTGACAGTGGTATGTAGCTCAAGCGTCGCAATAGTAGACATAAGCAATTATGGGGTTGGTTTTGAAATGTGGTAAGCAGCTGCATTTCCTCTCCAGTTTGAAATGGAAGCTGCAGCTTATTTATGCATCTCGCCATGCCTAAGGCATGGTGACATGTTATCTCTTTCAAATGAGAAAGAAAAACCCGATTACAATCAGTAGTATTTTGCGCAAAGCCGTGCGAATAAGGGTCCTAATACGAGTCGACTCCAGCTGTAGTTGCAGTTTAATGCAAGTCAGTAACAAGAGCAAGACAAGAAAAAGAAACCATACTGTAAAACGTGAGAAAGTGATGGGGATTTCTCGGGATTTTTCTTTTGAAAGGTACAGACGGCATTTGGACGGATGGGCAGCCATTACTGGGGATTTCAAACGCATGATGTAGTCCCTGACATTGTGACTTTGTCGAAAGGAATCGGTAATGGCTTTCCAATGGCAGCTGTTGTTACAACAAAAGGTATAAGCGTTCTGTTCTGCTAAGACTTCAAATAGAGCAATTACAGAATACGCTATACAGTAACTGCTTAGGGGAGAGATGTGTGTTCAAACAGCCGAGCTTTCTTAAAAATCTTCGTCTCGGTCTGTCTTCTGACAAATCAGTCGGACTCTCATGACTCACTTATTTTACAAAGTGCTGTGCCATACCAGTGCAAAGCTTTATTTAACTGGGGTTGGTTGTATAACTGAAGCAGGGATGACCTTGTGAGGCATTGGTAGAGCTGGTAATAGATCCTGGAAATCCTCACTGAATTCACCGTTTTACAAATCAGTGTACTGTGAGTATATAAGGCAGCACGTTAACCAGGTGCTTGATTCGTACAAATGACTGGCTGAATCTAGTGAAGAAAACTTGCAGATGTCAGTTTCAGTGGACAGCTGCCAGTGTATGGCAGGAGTGTGACATTTTTAGAAAAAGTCTGGGTTTAGCATCTGCTGGACACTGTAATTTTTTGAGATACTCGTATTTTGCACAGACTACTTGCAGGAGCAAAATAAATTCTTCCTATTGCATTGTCTCCGGTAGAATCAGGGTTGAAGCACGGCAGATGTAACTGAACGGTTAAGTTAAAGTGGATAAGTAGTGTTAGCAAACATAAGACAACTGTAAGAGTAATTAGTGTTGTTCTTTTGCTTCTAGAGATTGCAAGTTCCTTGGCTCAAAACCTTCACTTTAATACGTTTGGAGGAAGCCCTTTGGCCTGCGTAGTTGGAGCTGCGGTTCTTGATGTAGGGAGAACATTATATAAATTTATGTATTCGACAGTTTTTCTTGTAGCAAAAGATGAAAAATGTTTACATTTATTCTTACTATAAAGTTATAGGTGGGCAATGTTTCAAATAACTGTATAGAAAGGCATAAACATAGGTATGTATTATGCATACAAGGCTGATGGGCCCTATGAGTAGGAAAGTTCCAGGTTAGTTCCGTTGCAAAACTTTCATCCCTCTAGCAAGAATAGAGTCCTGTAATTATGTTTTCAGCATCGTCTTCCTTTGTCTCCTTGATGTTCTTTCCTTTAGAATCTTAGAATCGTCAGGTTGGAAAACACCTTTGAGATCGTCAGGTCCAACCCTCAACCCTACTCTACCAAGTACCCCCCTAAACCCTATCTCCAAGCACCACATCTAAATGACCTTTAAACACATTAAGGGATGGTGACTCAACCACCTCCCTGGGCAGCCTATTCCAATGTCTGACAACCCTTTCAGTGAAAAAATTTTTCCTAATGTTAAGCCTAAACCTACCCTGGTACAGCCTGAGTCCATTCCCTCTTGTTCTATCATTAGTTACCTGTGAGAAGAGACCAGCCCCTACCTCTCTACAAAGCCCTCTCAGGTAGTTCTAGAGAGCAATAAGGTCTCCCCTCAGCCGCCTCTTCTCCGGGCTAAACAGCCCCAGATCCCTCAGCCGCTCCTCACCAGACCTGTTCTCCAGGCCCTTCACCACCTTCGTTGCCCTTCTCTGGACACGCTCCAGCACCTCAATGTCTTTTCTTGCAGTGAGGGGCCCAAAACTGCACACAGCATTCGAGGGGCGGCCTCACCAGTGCCGAGTACAGGGGCACGATCAGCTCCCTGCTCCTGCTGGCCACACCACTTCTGATACAGGCCAGGATGCTGTTGGCCTCCTTGGCCACCTGGGCACACTGCTGGCTCATGTCCAGCCGGCTGTCGACCAGCACCCCCAGGTCCTTTTCTGCGGGGCAGCTTTCAAGCCACTCCTCCCCAAGCCCGTAGCGCTGCCTGGGGCTGTTGTGACCAAGGGCAGGACCCGGCACTTGGCCTTGTTGAACCTCATCGCATTGGCCTCAGCCCATCGATCCCGCCTGCCCAGGTCCCTCTGCAGAGCCTTCCTGCCCTCCAGCAGGTCAACACTCCCACCCAATTTAGTGTCATCTGTAAACTTGCTGAGGGAGCACTCAATGCCCTCATCGAGATCATCGATAAAGATGTTAAACAAGACCAAGGTCCCAATACTGAGCCCTGGGGGACAGCGCTGGTGACCGGCCGCCAGCTGGGTTGAACTCCATTCACCGCCACTCTCTGGGCCCGGCCACCCAGCCAATGTTTTACCCAGCAGAGCGTATGATCATCCAAGCCATGAGCAGCCAGTTTCTTCACTAGAATTCCGTGGAAAACAGTGTCAAAGGCTTTACAGAGGTCGAGGTAAACAATATCCACAGCCTTTCCCTCATCCATCAGGGTCACCTGGTCGTAGCAGATCAGGTTCGTTAAGCAGGACCTGCCTTTTGTAAACCCATTTTGACTGGGCCTGATCACCTGGTTGTCCTGTAAATGACTCATAAATAATTTTATTAACTTTGTTAATAGAAATGTAGGAAAGCGCTTTTCTCCAAAGCCTTAGCTAACTTTCGTACGACTAGCAAATCCTCAGCTAAACCGAAATTATTCTCTGGCGCACATTAACAAAATTGTTTGAACTCCACAGCTTTTACCTTATGCCTAGAAAGCCTTAATGACCAGATAGTTAAAAATATTTAATGTCAGAATTCCTTTGGGGAAAAAAAAAATCCTTCATGAAAAAGACAACAGAAAAATTTGCAACACGTTTCACTTATTACCCAGCAGAAAATCAGTGGCCAGTAAGTTGCTATTTAATATGTCTTGATGGTGTACACGCCATTTGTCCTTCAATCTCACTCCATTACAACAGACACTGTTCCTGTTTATGTTACTTTCCTGAGTACTGGGGCGGGCAGTGATTAAGCTATTTTTTAAGACGGTTGATCATATCAATAAAAAGATTTTGAAAAAATAGTTTACAAATAAGAACCCACGTTTTGGGGTTTTCTGGCTCTGAAGTAACTTGGGAGCCTGGATCTGAAATAAGTCCAAGGAGGTTGCCTGAGTCAGGAAGAATAAAACGGAATGAGAAGAGAAGAGAAGAAACACCCGCTTTAACTGCTGCAATTGTATTTTGGGGGGGGCGTTTCGTGTGAATGTTCTTAATGCAAGTCATAAAATGGTTTGTGTGTGTCAGTGCTGATAGCTGGCTGCATGTCAGAACTTTGATTCAGGAGAGCACGGTGACGAACAAACAAAAAGATGCGATTAAAAAGCATGGTCTTGATTAATCTAGTTAAAACACTCAAGTTGTTCCCTAAAAGGCTGCCTAGCATACGCAGGCATGCCTTCTCAAATGATATTCTTCTCATGATACTGAGAAAGAATGAAAATAGTTCTGGTAAGATTTTGAAAATAATCTCGCTGGTCAGGTATTTTTCAGTTATGGCTACATGTGAGCGTGAATTACTGGATTGTGTTTGTGAAATAATAAGTAAAATGTGAAAAACACCACAGCAACATCAAAACACTATGTTCGATTGTCCTCTGATGCCGTTAGAGGATTGTAACAGGAAAAAAGAAAGGAAGGACAGCAGTAGTGAAGGAACATAGTCTGCGAGGAAGTGAGATAAACGTTAACGCGTTATCAAGCGAAATGGGGATTAACTGACTGTATTAGAAGGTTTTCCTGCAACGCTGTCATTTTAACCAGGCTATTGAAGAAGATGGTCTACAAAAAAACAGTGAGGATGTGGGAACATATATGCTTTTGGAGTTGGCTAAACTACGGGATAAATTCGAGATTGTTGGAGATGTCCGTGGCAAGGGACTTATGATTGGAGTAGAAATGGTGACAGATAAGGTTAGTGATTTACTTTATTCCTTTCCATTTACAGTGCCATTGAAAGGCTCATCAGTTGAAATAATAGGCAGATTTTCTATTAAAAACTCTAGTGTAAAGTGAGAAAACATTGCTCTGGCTAAAAATGAGCCAGAACATTCCGGCATTTCAAGTATTTCCTAAGCTTTGAGTAAACAGTGGCTTGTGTACCTTAATTGCATATGCTCATCTTAGAAAGCAGATAAATTATGCAGCCACTGTTCTCAGCCAGAGATGGGGGTGGGATTTATTGGAGAAACTGCAGTATACATCTTTTTCATAGAACTAGTTTAGAGTATCTGAGAGACGTTTAATGTTCACTTTCCTTAGCACAGTCGCCACCCGCTTCCAGCTGAAGAATTCAGTCAGATCTGGGAGGACTGTAAAGACATGGGGGTTCTGATTGGCAGAGGAGGACTCTACAGCCAGGTACTGAACCTCTCTGAGTTTTATGTATTATTTATTGTATTATAAATAATATTTATTATTTTAGTATTTAGTATTACCTTTACCTGTAGGGTAATAAAAATTAAGATCTGCTAATAGCAAGTTCAGCAACGCGGCACAGAAGTGAGGATTGCACAAGAACGGGCATCAGCCCAGCCCGCACCAACTGAAGATGCGCCACGCTGTACCCAGGGCCCTGTGTCACCAGCTTCTTACAGCAGGCGGGTTAATAGCAGGGAATTGCCTCCGGGCTGGTCAGGTCAGTGAAGCCCTCTGGTGTAGAGGAAGCCGCTGAGGGAGATGCAGAATGGCTAAAATACCTAGGATGCTGCATCTGCCCCCTCAGCAGTTCTTGCAGAAGTGGTAGGCCAGAACACGGGTAACAGGCTGCAGCTCAGAGAAGAGTAAAATCTGATTCTGTCTCACGAGAGCGTTGTTTATCTGTGAGTGTTAGCTTCAGCTGGGGCTGCGGGTGGGAAAGACCGCGACTGCACTCTTGCTGCGTAAAGTCCTGCGAGGTGATGACAGAAAAATTTAAACGGAAAGTTTAAGATTCTTACGGAAGTTAAATACTCTTGGAAACGTTATAATACGGATCAAACATTTTGATTTCATAACCTACGTTCTTGACAAGGTAAACTGTGCATGTATCCCTTTCTGATCAACACGCTACAGTACCCTAACTGAAAGTTAGTATGTAGTGATTCTTTCGCAATACATTCTCTTAGAAGCTTTTAAAAAACCCTATAATGTAACAGCAAATCAGCTGACACAATGCAAGAGGCTGCCGTTGGGAAGAGATAGTACTTCTCCCTGTGGCAGAGCTGCCAGAAAGGAAAATACACCTGTGTCGTTGTGGTCCGAACCCATCCAAGGTTTTGTACTACCTCTGTCTGGAATAACAGGGCTGCAAACAGGACCCACTCCAGGCGGGTCTGTTTGGGAGGCGGTTGCTTTGTCATGACAGCGGAGCGGGGAGTTGGATGCAGTCAGGTACAAAGTTGCCCCACTTCAGAGAGCATTTATCAGAAGCCTCAGTCCATGCTCTGCTGTTCTCCTGTAATACTATTTGTCACGCTTCGGGTTAGATATTTTGGGGCAGAAGGTGAGTGCTGACCTAGATGAGCTGCTAGAAACGGTACTCTTTCCATACAAATTTAAGGATGTTTTTTTTTCTTTTCTCCTCAGACATTTAGAATTAAACCTCCTATGTGCATTACTAAAAAGGATGTCGACTTTGCTGTGGAAGTATTTCATACTGCTTTACAGAGACACACAGACAGAGCAGCTGCAAAATAGACTTCAGTTGTTTCCTTACACGAGGTGCACACGGAACCCCTGATACTTGCCACCTGGACTGGGCGCTGATTTCCAATGGATAAGAAAATCATAGTCTGAAGATGAAATACTTGTTCAGCAGTGTAAGAGCAGTCTGACAGATCCGGTGTTTAATAAAGCATACGCTCTAATCTGTTTTGTAAACATACTCATACCAAAACTGGTAAATTTTAGGAGTGACAGGAAAATTATAATAAAAGTGTTTGGGGGAAGTACGCTGTTTGGACTTCGTAGCACCCATGGTCCCCTCGGGGGTGGTGCCAGTGCTGCAATGGCCTGCCTCCTGCTGCCCTGCCCCTGTTCCTCTGTACCGCAGCCTTTACTGCCAGTTCTTACACACGTTTCCGCAGCGGCACCACGCGCTCCCCGAGGGCTGAGCGTTGGCGTGTGGTGGGGCAGAGCTGGCTGGCACCAGTGCAGGGTAGCCCCCAACTGCCTTCCGCAGCAGCCACCACTGCTGCTGCCCCCACCCCTGCTACCAAAACCTTGTCATTTTTACCCAACACCTACAAGCATTTGTAACACTCACAAATGGCAAGAGTATTCGGGTTTGTTTCAATAAGAAAAAAAAAAAATTGAGGCCAAAAGTAATACTGCAGGGTTCAGTCGGTGAGATTTCACTTACAGAAGCATAGTTAATCTCTGGCTGAAAACCACCCTGAGCAGAACCTCCAGTAACTGGAGGTTTTAAACAGTTAAAACCGTTTACCCTTACCACAAGGATACACTGTAATTAGAGCATAAAAACATATTTGCACAAAGTTGAAAAGTTTCCAACTACACTAACTATTTTTGTCATGAGGCTCTAATGCAGTCATCATCCTCTCCAGAATACGCTTCTCTTTTCCTCCTGCTGCTTTTGGGATTGCACAGCGCACCCATGAGTCACTTAGCAAAGCTGCAAACTCTGGCTGGTGAAATAAGATGCCATGTTTCTTTCTCACATAATCACTTCTTTTAACATTTTTGTTCACGACTTCCTTCAGCTTCCAACTAAAAAAATGGACAGTCAGCAAGAACTGTACATTCAAATTTTAACATTTGACTAATTCCTCCACCGTGTCCGCTTGTGGGGGAAGGAGGGTATTCTGCCATTTTGTGTCATGAGTTGAAACGTTAGAGGAACTTAGTTAATGCAAGACCAGTGCTTCTGGAAAATTTCACTCTAGGGGCTTCCTGAAGAACATACTGCAGCCCTTGCTGAGCGCTGCCTTGGCCAACTGCATTGACAATTCCCATGTAAAATCCACTTACACTCCGCAATCAGGTGTTTGTCACCACGCCCTTTTTTTTTTTTTTTAAGTTCTGCTCAAGTTCAGGTAGATTATACCTTTAACCATATGCAATACCAATTCCCATATCGTTCTTCATTAGAACATTCGTGGGGTTGTCTTTGCTCAAGGCCCTGGGTGCACTTGGTGGGGAACGCGGAAGGATGGGGAGACCCGATGCGTGCCTCAAGGAGACTTAACCTCTGCCGAAAAGTAAGTTGTCCGTTGTAGGAAGTAACGTAGCAGGAGCGACCTGAACTGACGAAGAGAGAGTTTCGCAAGGAACCAGACGAGTGCAATGACGACCCAAACCAAGCTGGCGCTGGTGCCCAACAATCGAACATCCTGCTGCTCCTGTCCTGAACACTCATCTTGGCAGATGGGACCCAAGTTTGGTGGGCACGGGCACCTGACACCTACCCAGGGTCAAACCACCACAGCAAGGCATCTCTGAATTACTGTTTCCCCACCCGCAATGTGAAAGCTGCTGAGATGGCAGGTCAAACCCAGTCACAAAAGAAAGGCTGAAAAAACCAAAAGCAAGCACAGGGTCCTTCACAAGAGGAGTGTGAAAATACTACTTTTTATCTCTGTTTCACTCTGAACACAGGCAATGTGCACCTTCCAGTTCTGGGAGAGTTGTCACGTTCGATTCTGAAGACTGTCACTGTAACACAGTTCTATCTGCTTTTACGTTTTTCTTTTTTGTTTCTGGTGTTTACAGCTTGACTTACAGCTGGTGCTTGTGTTGCTTTTGCATGTCCTGTGGCTTTTAGGTGTTCAAACAGTTTATTTCGGGATGGAAATGCACAGTTGCAGGTTACGCACTGGATGGGAACTTCACTCTACAATGAGGGGAAAAAAAACGCTTCACGTTTGTATGGAATCTGTAATAAGTGCCATACACCCATTTGACATACATCAACCATTCCCTTCGACAATGAAGTGCCAATAAGCCGTTTGTTTCTATCACAGGTATTCCATTACAGATTAACAACTAAATACATACATATTTTTTTAAAAAAATAAAAAAATCACAAGTATTACTTCTGGAAATTTCAGAGTACTAAGTGGAACCAAGAACAAGAACGGAAGCCCTGCAAATCTAATTCAAGATAAAAAAATACTCTTGATCTCACCTGACTGTACATACAACGCTGGGGGCTCTGAGATTTAGTGAACTTAGTATGTCTTAGCTGTAGTTATTACAAGATTGTGCTCTTTCTGGGGAGCATCCCTGTTGGGAAAGATGCAAATGGTTCTGCCTGTCACCTCTCTGATGACAACAGCTCTTGTCTTCGGTCGTTTAGTTTATTTGGTTTGAACTGCCCTGGACACAGAGCTTGAGTAACTCTCTCAGAACTGAAATGCAGTCCTGCTCTTCTCTGCGAGGACACAAGCTGCTGTTCCAGTCTCCTAGCTTCTAATAAAATCACAGGGATAGAAATACCTGTATGACTAAGAAAAAAAAAACGGGAAAAAACTGAACAGAGTTGGTGGACTGGAAGTCATCAGCCAACCAACCTTGTTTGTAGTAATACGACCACCAGCTTTTAAATAGCGTCAGTAATTTGACCTACCGTTGTCAGGTGCTCTGAAGATGCCTTAGCAGACTTTTTTGCATCCTTGGCTCTTTTCCCTTTAGGCTTAGTACTGCTGATAGACAAAGAGACACCAAGATCAGTGCACAGCAACATTCAACATTTAAGACCTTCTGATGGTTTTGAGTCATCAATAGCCCCGCTGCTTTCCCCTGCTCTTCCCTCACGCAACACCATGCAAGTGCTTCCAGCAAAAACTAAAGCAATTAAATATACACGATTAATTCTTCGTCTCTCGATTCAGCTAGATGAATCGGCTGAGGCGGCAGGGACCTACAGTCAAACACCATTTCCAAAGTAGATCCTAACGCTCCTTGCTTAGCATCATATTTCTTGAACTCTGATTTAGTGGAGTAGCCCCGAGTTCACGTCGCTGTGTAAATCTAGACTTGCATGACAGTATCAGACGTGACACAGGATGACACGGTGACTACATTATTGCAGGTCAGCGCACCTTTTTGCTTCACTTGTTGCTTCATTCACTCGGCCGACATCTGTCGCACTCGCACCCTCTGGCACCGCACATCCTGGGCCATCGTTTACCAACTCCTCTGCTGAGCCACTGTCCCTGTCCATGCCAGGCACCTGCTTTTGTTCAGCTGTTTCTTCATCAGCATTTTTATCAAATGAGTCCTCGTAAGCCTGTCCAAACAGAAGAATTGCAAGTGAACTATTTTAAGTTTATTAGTGATTCCGTTTACAGTATTACCCTCATTTACGTCAAACATGGGTGGGTGGGGAGAACGGGAAGCCATGGACCCCCTTAATTTTACGGTGTGTTTTTTCAGTGAGATTGTAACAGGTAAAACCCTAGTTCTCCTGTTTTGAAAGATGAAGCCACCTACGATGCAGGAAAGAAACACCAATAAAACAGCCTCTAAAACTACCGAAGAGGAGAACGAAAGTAGCTTTAATTACACACAGGACTCATTCTCTTCTGGCTACCATTTCACATTATAACATAGTGGCTTTCCTTGTAACATTGCAAAATGTTAATTATTTGGACGGAAGTTTTCTGTGACAGGCACCCGCATCAGGACACTTCAGCCAAAAATAACCGAGCTGACGAAAGCTAGACAGACCCGCTGTATTTTCCCTCCCTACCATTACAAACACTGCAGCCTTTTCCATGTACCAGAAGACAGAGTAGGGTCATGTTGTGGTTTAACCTCAGCCAGCAACTAAGCACCATGCAGCTGCACGCTCACTCCTCCCCACTCCCAATGGGATGGGGAGAATTGAAAAAGAAAATTTGTAACTTGTTGATTGAGATAAGAACAGCTTAATAACTCCAATAAAATAAGAGTAATGAAAAGGAATACAATGCAAAAAAAAAAAAAAAAAAGAGAGAGAAATAAAACCCAAGAAAAGACAAGTGATGCACAATGCAAGTGCTCGCCACCCACCGACCGATGCCCAAGCAGCGATGGGCCCCTCCAGCCAGCTCCCCCAGTTTATACACTGGGCACGACGTCCTACGGTACAGTACATCCCTTTGGCTCGTTCGGGTCAGCTGTCCCGGCCACGCTCCCTCCCAGCTTCTCGTGCACCTCCTCGCTGGCAGAGCACGGGAAACTGAAAAGTCCTCGCCTTAGGATAAGCCCTGCTTAGCAACAACTGAAACACCAGTGTGCTGTCGGCGTTGTTCTCACACTAAATCCAAAACACAGCGCTGTACCAGGTAAAAGGAAGAAACGGAACTCTCTCCCAGGCGAAACCAGAACATCTCAATACGTTCTGTTTGGCAAAAGATCAACCCCTAAGCATGTCTGAAGCAAAGCAGCTCAGCTCCCAAAAGCAGGATAATGAACTTGACCCAGCACTACATTGAGGCAACTCTATCACCTCTAATATCTTTCACAGAGTCCCAGCCACCTGAAAAGCCTGGCTGATCTCTCTACCTTCAGGAAAAAAACAAAAATCGTGGCGATTCCCTGCACTCCATACAGCTTGGTAGAGGATGCAGGTTATGTTTGCAGAAGAACCTCTCTCCACAAGATTCCAGCTCATGCTACACAAGAGTGGCACCTACTGTCTGGGCTACAGAAGACCTTGTGACCAAACTGAAGGAAGAGAGACACATCGCCTGTATGCAACCCATACACTGAGAACAAGGCCTTCCGCTTTCAAACGGAGGTGGCAAGAGTTGAACAGGAGCCTGACGGCCTGCATGAAACAACACCGTCCAGACGATACTGACTTGGACTCTGCAATACCAGCCAAAGTGAAGCAAGAAAAAACTCAGTTCCTTGAAAGTCTAAGGGAAGTTTCTTGAGGATGAGAGATAATGACGGTGTGGCAGAAGATGAACACATAATAAGAGACTAGAAGGGTTAGGCTGGGGGAAGAAGACAGACGACCCTCTCGGGCAAGGACGGAAGAGGCAGGGCCTGGAACAGATACCTCACCGGGACCAAGGCTAGTATTGAGGTAGTAAGTAGAGAAGAGGTAAGACTTGAAAAGGCTCAAGCTTGAGGCAGGCAGACAAAAGAGTTTGCTCACTATGGCACTGCCGCCACTCAAGCCTGAAACAGCTTGCAGTTCCTGAATTTCACCCTGCTGCTCTCAGCACGGATCTGTCGTATCACACACAGACTCGGATCCTGGAGTACAACAGATTGGTGTTACTCGTGTTTACAGCTCAGGTGAAAGGTGGAACGGATGCATTCATTCCAACTACTGTGATGGCAGGATGCCGATAATGTACGACCAGTTTTCTTTTTTTCCCTTAAGTTAGAGATTATCAAACAACACACGTTACCAACTCTACCAACCAAAGCAGAAAACAACCACCAAACAACTGAGCTACTAATGCACTAAGGCCATTGCTGATCTTTCTGATCAACTCCTTGCATTCAGCCTACCCGCCCGTTTCCATCTGTCTTCCTTACACTTCAGACGGTAGCCCTTTTAGAGCCAGCACCACATTTATTAGGCTCTGCGCAAACAGAACAAAGCGAAGTCTATGAGATTATCATCATAAAATATTATCATGATAGGTGTTAGAAGAATTAGTTTCCAGTCAAAGAAGAATTAAAAGCATCTTAAAACAGTCTTCAAGTTCTGTAGAGCTGCAAGTTCTCTCTTATTTTTCAGGACCAAAAAAAGTTAAGTTAGGAGATCACAAAACAGGGTTGTAAAGTTCCCTGCAGATCATTATATGACTACACACCATCATTGTTTTCTGTTTCTTCCTCTGCTTCTTCGAGAGTCTGTAAAGACAAGAATTTAAAATTATCTTTTTTCAAGCAAAGAGAAACAAAAAACAAATGAGTACAATTTCTAAAAAGGTACCAAGTTACATTTTTGCTTATCCTCTTAAGGCGATTATTAGGGGGAAGGCAGCTGCAAATAGAAAATTACTCATGCCTGAAATGAAAACAACAGTTCTCTTAAGCTGCTCATTGCACTTAGTAAAACATTTATTCTGCTGAGCTTGAAGATGCTAATGAGATACGTCGGTACTCTGCTTTGGCCGTTCAAAAAATGAAGTTGTGCATCTTACTTCATCAATTCTGACTTTAAGCGCACCCCTTTTCTACGTATGCCAGCACCCAACCAACAAGAAGTACCACAGAAGCACCAAACCAATAAACCCTGACCCTGCGCAAGTTCCCCTGTTCGAAATATAACCATCGCTGCTTTTCCTCAACATGTAACTCTAAGAAGCAGGGAAAATAGAAGACTACTACCCTACCACATTGAACCGAGTCAAACTAATGTCTGTATTTTACTGGAACTCTGACGTTAAGAAATATCTTAGATTGCACAATACTGGGGGTTCCAACGCAACTACAAATCATCAGACGTTCCCTCTGACAGCCTCCCAACACTTATTAAATCATTAGTCAGGGTAAAATTAAAACCAATTTAAAGTACTTCTGCTTGGGCATGTCTTCTGTTTCTTCCTCCTCTTTGATATGTATTCCGTCTGCATCATCCAAAGACACAGGAAATTTCCCTTCTTCTTCTTCCAGTTGCTGTCGTAACAGTGCTACCATCTCTCGATGCTTCTTTGATTTTTCGTGATTCTTCATGCTGTGAAGACCAGCAGATCGTTACTGCATGTAGCTCTGAGCAAACGCTGTTATATTTACGTCTAAATTAATAACGGGCCCATTATCCATCACCACCAAGTATGGCAAATTCTGCCCTGACAACGTCTCTACTGGAAGGATGACGCTGACCATTATGGGAAGTTAAAACACTTCTTTTAAAAAGTTAAAATCCAACACCCCCACCCCCAAATCCCAGCCACAAGCACTTACGCTTTCTCAGTTTTTAAGACTTTGTCACAAGCGGGGCAGTACAGATCATCAACAAATTCAGCTTCTTCAGTCTCAGCATTCAGTTTGTCTGAAGAGATCAGTGGGGATCAGAGAGACAAAGTCAGACGAGCAATCTCTGAGCAAGCTGCTCTTAAAGCCCCAGCAAGTAGTCACAACACCGACGTTCAACTTCTTTATTCTTACTGACACACAGACGGATCAAGACCATCTCACGAAATCATACGTTAGAATAAATTAACAGCTGTAGCTTGGTATCTTCTCATGTGCAACGGAAAACACCAGAGAGGGCCAGACTCCAGCCTAGCACCCTACAGCTGGAGGCGGAGAGCTGCACGACACTCAGAACTGTGAATCTGGGGCTTTAAGTGCAGCGAGCCGATACTCAGGCTGCAACAACTCAACGCGGATCACTCCCCCGCACCCCGTACCTTCCGTGAGTTGGGTCGCCTCTTCTTCTAATTCATCTTTATCACCTGATCCGTCTCCAAATTCCCTTTCATATTGTGCCTCCATCTGTTGCAACTCTCTCTCCAGGTCGGACATAGTTATCCAGCTCTGCTCTTTATACTGCTCAGCCAGCCTGTACGCAGAATACGGTAACTTCTACATTGCGTCCACGAGACGGGAATTACAGAAACATTATTTAAAACAGCACTTGTTTGTCTCTGCTATTTTAGGAGGAAAGTCCTGAGCACATTACGATGGAGCAAATAAATGTTTGTAGGGCCTGGAAATCTGAGCAGTTAACCTGTGATGTGAACGGGCACATCTACGCTGCAAGTAAAGAGGTATTAACGCAGGCGGGTCCTGCCTGAATTTCAGGCAGGAAACGCTACGCAGCGTGGTCAATATCAAGCCGACAGCGGGAAAGTCAGCTCAATCCTTAACAGCACAGCTGCTTTTACCTGCTGCAAGATCCAAACCCACAAACAGTACAGGACCACAAAAGCCACCAGCACGTTGCTCGTTGACTCTGTGCTGTGGGAGCGTACCAGCTCAGTTGGCCAAATCTAAGCGTGGCCCAAGTTATCAATCAGTGTACCACACTACGGCTGAATTTTGCTCCAGCTCGCTCCTGGACTCAGAATTATCAAGCCATTTGTCAGTAAATGCATTAAGTCCGCTTCATTCTCCCTTTAGAAAAAAAATAAAATATATAAACAGGTTAATTGTACATAATACATGCCATATCTATTATCATTATATCATTTTAATCATTACGCAATTATTTGGCAAGTGCACCCCTACTAAGAATTTAAGCTCCTTCCTCCCATTTGCAGGCAAAAAGCTCTTCCAGTTGGAAGAACAAATTGTGCTTACACTAGGGCGATCACCTCTTCCTTCTACTTAATTTTGGGAACAATAAAAGCATAAAAAAAAAAAAAACCAAAAAAACAAAAAGGCATTTGGTCCAATGAAGGGGTCCTCTCTGAAGTGTTACAAGGAAAAGTAAAACTAAGTTCGTTTTTCCCGCTTCCTTTTTGGCGGGTACAGTACCAAGGCAGATGAAGCTGATCTAAGCCCAGGTTGTCATAGTCCTATTCTCCCTCATTCCAAACCAAACTTTCTGGTTTCTTTAAAGCCACGATGATAACCATTAAATCTTACTTCCCCAGGTAAGTAAAAGCACACTGAATTCTGTGGTACTACAGCCGGTTACCTGCAGCACACAGATAACTATCCTCGGTTACCTTACATCTCTACACGTCAGTACAATGCAGAGACACTCAAGTTTTAAAAAGCTCAGCCTTGAGACCAAAACTAATAGATAAAATTTCCAAGGATGTTTAAAAGAGCAAGTGGAGCTACTGTCAGAATCTAACTCTATATTTCGTATCCTCATGGACAGTTTCTCCAAGTTTAAAAGAAAATATTTGGTCCACATGTACATACTTGGCTTGTTTCAGCTTCTGCTGCCTCCGAAACTCCTCTGCTTTCCTAGTTTTTTCTGCATTTTGTTCTTCTACAAGTTTTCTGTGAGCCTGTACTCTCTTATCCCTTTTACGAATAAAGGCTACGAGCTGACGGATGAGTTCATTCCTCTCTTTCCTTGCTTTATCTCTTGTTTTCTTGTTCTCCTTTTCCATAGCTCGTTTCTCCCACCGGTTTGAGGCTTTTCGTGTATCATATTCTTCCTTCCAAGCAAAGTTTTTCTGAGTACAGAAACTCTGCCAATATGCATAGAAAGGGTGGACTACCTGTAAGAAAAAAAAAAAAAAAAAATTAAACAAGTCACTTGTTTAGAGTGGGGGTCAAAAACCACACCAAATAATTGAGGACTTTTGTAGCTGTTTTGTGTCTTTAAACAGGCCATGGTTTTCCCTCAGAGTATGAAAAAAATCACAAGAAGTTTGAGAGAAACCTCTAATACCATACTTAAATTTTCAAACCAGGCCACATCAACAACCTTGTCTGAACTGTTCCAAAATGCAACTTCTGAAAAATAATCCCTTGCAGGATTGGATCATGCTGACACTAATGCCCAGTTATTTAGGTGTGCTGTACTTTCCCTGTCAAACTGAAAAGCACAATCAGAATCAGATATGCTGTCTGCAAGCAGGGATATCTGCACGTTATTGCCTAAAAACCACCACACTAAATTACACCAAAGGTCAGCCATACATTGCCAACAGCAGCCAATGACCGGCACAAAAAGAGCAATAAAACAAGCACATGTACATAATGCTACTTCTTCTCTGTATACTCTCTCTGCTTCCAGGGCAAGACAGAAATTAATAACCCTTGATGGATTTTTCTGTCATGAATTTGTTTAATGTTTCTTTTATTAAACCAGGTAAATTGTTGGCATATACAACAGCATGGAGCTGTGACTTAGTTTAACAAGGGGCTGTGTGTGAAGATGCACTTAGCCCTGTTTTGTTAGCAAATCATATGACTGCAGGTTAAAATGATGTCCTCTACCTCTCACATTAAAAGAAACAGTAGATGATTTTTCCTTATTCTCTCTCCTTTTACTATTCATGAGTAAATGTTGAATTAATAAGATGGCATAGTAATATTTTCTTTTGTTTTGTTCTCTATTCCTCTCCAAATAATTACTAACATTTGCATTTTGTATATTCAGGAAAGAAACTGTGCCTAAACTCCTTGTATTACTTGCCCCATTAACCTGCCTTTTTACTACTTACTCCTACGTGCACTACTGTTTATTTGTATTTTGGAATACCACACAAAGTACTTAACCTAACAGTTCAGTATCTCCTCATCTAGTATCTCCTGTTCTCCTCCTTCTGCCATTGGTATTCACATGGACTACAACTATCAACACCTCAACACTAATTTTTAACAGCCTATCTACATGCAAAGATTTGTGGCTGTGGTCTCTAGCAGGTAAGTCACTACAATTTTCTCTGCTATCACAAAAACCTAGCTCTACAGTAACTAAGAAATATTCACATTTAATCCAATAACCTAAGTGAGATTAGACTCCCTGTCTCAGATTCCTGCTTCAGAATGGGCTTTCTTCTGTGGAAAAGGATGAGTACCCATCAACTGATGACAGGGAGAGTACTCCCCTTCACCAGCTGCATGAGCTGCGGCTTTCCTCCTCCTCAGCAGCTACCTGAAATACAGGCACATCTCTGACATTCTCCAGAAGACTGTACAGCAGCTCCTGCTGAACTCGCAGCTGGATTTTGTTTTGCCTACTACTTATAATTGGAGCTGATCACTTGTTTCTGCATCTAATTGACCTACAAGTCTTGCGAAGTCACAGACTTACAAATACCTTTCCTGGCTCCCTGGCATCGACTGAGGTGTCTCTCAAGCTCCTTGTGAAATATGTCAGTAGACTGAACTGAGATCATTCACATCACAGGTTTTGAAGCCTCTGCAGAGTTTTTGTATCTCCCTTCTAAAACCCTTTTCCCACAATACTCCCACTGAGTAGAGAAGTGGGCACTCCATCCGTTCTTTTGTTCTACAGGCCTTGCACTACATCTAAGTTTCACTGGCATAATTGATGGTTAGCCCTGTGACGTGTTTCTCTGACAACCTACCCTAAAAGCCTGGGCAATAATATTGCCCAACAGGAAATACCAATTTTAATTAACCTAAATATTATGAATCAGAACACAAGCACTTCCTTTATAGTAATGGTCTACAGTACTAGAAAAAACAATAAATACATGGTTTTGTATTCACCTCAGAGATCAGCAGGAGCCTTTCCTTTGATTTCAGTGTGGGACAAAGCAGTATCTTAACTGTGTTACTTTCAGTTCAGATTTACAATTGATCTTACCGTATCATAGTCACTTTGGGAACACCCAAACATAGGGAATTCCTCAATATCTTCCTGTGTCATATATTCCATCTCTTCTTTTGCAATGTTTTCAAAAACTTGACGATAGACTGTAAAGAATCCCTGCAATAAAAAAATTGTTTTTTGCATGGCTCAATAGTCAATGTACAAATGCTCAGCTACAGTAGTGTATTTCAGAGAAATATTACAATTCTGCAACAGCAACTCAAAATCAGGGTAAAGGCCTTGTAAGCACTTGCTCTAGATAGCAAGACCCCTCTGTTTAACAAAGTTCCCGTTCTCTCGCATTCCTTCATGTAGCCTCTGTCTCTCTCACCCATCAGGCACCTGTATTAAAATCTAAACAACAACAAAAGTTTCAGCATGCTGGAGATGTTGATAACTTTCTGGCTATGTAGGATCAAGTTTTGAAGAAGTTCCATATATAAAATTCATTATTAAGTATCCTATCTCTTTTTAAATTAAAATGTTACTAACTCCTACTATAGTAACACAAAGACAGACAAGGATTTTTCTCTGGCATAGGTTTTTCTAACCACCTGGAGCTTTTTAAGTTATGAGTATCTTAAAATCCAAGACTGAATTCAAATACAGGCAGCACATTTTCTCCAAGAACTGTGATTTTTTAGTTTGAAGCATTCTAGCTTGTTAAAGTTACCTCTGAGTAAGCAGATGGTATTGCAAAGCACTGGAATGCTTCACAACATAACATAAATAAATAATACACAGACACTCTGTAGTTGTACGGTATAGTTGGAAATCAGGACTAAGTAATTGTTGGACAATAAGCAGGAACTAATCCAGCATAAGTTTTGTCTTCAAAAGATTCATGTAAGAATTATTACTATCCGTGCTCAACAATTCCACACGTAGCTTTTCAACACATAGCAAATGCCAACGCTTCTCATTAAACGTAAATTGACGCATTAAAGATTAATTAATTCATTACCCTTTCATCATCTCCATATCCAGAGTAACAGCTAACGGTGAAGTAGTGGAGCAGATCTAAACTATCATCTTGATAGTCTCCATCAACTCCTCCTTTCAGCAGAGCCTCCCTGTGATTATCGTACCTAGAAAAAATTCACAGTATCAAAGATGTGAGACACAGCACATGTTCCCCAATGCAGGTAAGCTAACACAGTACACCTATCACGTCAGTGTATAGCTCAGCCCAGTGTCTGGAATTTGTCTCATATTTGGATATGAGAAAAAAAAGAAAGGCTTAATAAATATTCTCTCTTTGACCTTTAGTTTACTGTTACTTTATCTGCAATATCTATAGCAGCAATTTCTTAACAGGCAGCTAGCAAACACATCCGAGCAAGATGCTTCAATAAGCTTTCAGAAATGGGTAGGACATTATTTAAATCATCCAATACTCACATACACACAAAAACCCCAAATAATATATTAGCATATAAAAACTGAAAAACAGTACTTAAGGAGGACAAACTTAGTACAGGTCCGGTAGATGCTTCAGCTCATTTGAAAAACAAGCTACACTGAACATCTACAGCAGCAATCTCAAAAAAAAAAAAAAAAAATGTGTGCACGTATGTCAAATTAGGACTGCTACAGAAACATGACGCTATGTCTGTCACTAAGGCTTACCATCCGCAGCAATCAACAGCACACTAAACGCCTGCGTGCACTCAGAGTGGTGGTGCTGGCGCTTTCCCCTAAGGCAGGGAGGACCGTGACAGAGGAACACCCATGCTGAGGTGTGAGCTGCCCCCTGGTCTGGGAGGAAGAGGAGAGGCCAACGCTGGCGTGTCCCCAGAGCACTCCTCAGCTCCCAGACCCCCAACACCTCCCGAAACACTGCGAGGAAGGTGGGGGTGCACAGCTGTGCCTCCCCGGGAGGCTGCACGGCTCTCCCAACGCACGACGCCAAGTGGCTGCTCCTGCCCCAGAGGCCCACGCCGACTTGCAGCAAGGCCCCGCGCTCAAAGTCCTGGCTGAGACAGGATTTAAAAAGCCTTTCCCGGGCCGCTACCAGATAAACGCTGCTCACCAGGCTCTCTCCTGGGGGTCGCTGAGAACGTCGTACGCCGCCTGGATTAACTTGAACTGCTCTGCTGCTTCCTCCGCGTTCTCTAGGTTTTTATCTGTAAGACAAATTAATGGCACGACGGCAGCACCGGCCACAGCGCTTCAGAACCCCGAGGCAGGCACGCCAAGCCGCGGGTGCTACCGAGGGCGCCGCCACAAGCACCGCCGCGCTGCCCGGGCGCCGCTGCCGGCCCCGCTCCCCGCAGGCCCCCGGCGGGGGGCAGACCCGGCTCGGCCCAGCCGGCACCACCACCGCCGCCGGAGCGCCCGCTGCAGCCGCCTGCGAGGGAAAGGGGCTTCTTTCCCCTGCGGATGGGGGCCCGCGGGGCCAGGCGAGGCCGAGGCGGGCCGGGCCCCCTCCTCAGGCCTGCGGCCGGGCCGGGCTCGCGGAGGGCAGGCGCCGCGGCCGTACCCGGGTGCCAGCGCAGCGCCAGCCGGCGATACGCCCGCTTCAGATCCTCCTCGCCGGCGTCGCGCTTCACCCCCAGCACCTCGTAGTGACACTTCATAGCGGTGGGGCGGCCGCTCCGCGTGGTGAGAAGCGCCGGCCGGCTGGCGGCGCGGCCAGGGCAGCGGGCGGGGGCTGGGCCATCGGGAGCCCGGGCCGCCGCCGCCACCGCCCCCCGCCGGGAGGAGCTACGCGGGCGGGGCGGGAGGCGGGCGGGCCCCGCGGGGCGCAGGCCCGGGGCGGGGGAGCGGGGAAGGCGGCCGCCGCTGCCGCTGCCCCACGCGCTCGGCCTCCGCGCCGTGTCCCCCGGCTGGCTGGCGGCTGAGGGGAGACACGGGGGGCTGCTGTGTCCCCCCGCGCTGCCGGAGCTCGGTCTTACCGTCAGCCGGTGTCAAATAACCAGGTGCCTTGAGCGGAATTCCCGCGAATGCTCCGGAGCTCGTGGGCGCAGCTCCCGTGTGATCCGTGATCCCGGTGATCCGTGTCAGCTTTTTTTTTTTTTTTTTTTTTTTTTTTGCATACCTGTGCCCTTCAGGTTTGGCCCAAGCCACCTTTTTCTCTAGGTTAGATGTGTATCAGTTGGCCCTGCGTGAACTGGACTTTGGATTAGACAAGGAGATCTGGGGGTTCGGGTTGATGGCAAGTTGGACGTGAGTCAGCATTGTGCCCTGGCAGCCAACCTGTCCTGGGGTGCATCGAGCCCAGCACAGCCAGCCCGTCGAGGGAGGTGATTGTCCCACTCTGCACTGCGGTGGTGCGGTCCCACCTCGAGCATTATGCGCAGTTTTGAGCACCTTGGTGTGAGAAGGACATTGAACTAATCGACTGTGTCCAGAGTAGGATGACCAAGATGGTGAAGGGCCTCAAGGGCAAGACTTACAGGGAGCAGCTGAGGTCACCTGGCTTGTTCCGCTTGGAGAAGGCTGAGGGATGCCCTTATGGCGGTCTACACCTTCCTCACGGGGCACAGTGGAGGGAGAGGTGCTGATCTCCTCTCTGGTGACAAGTGGCAGGACACGAGGAGATGGAATGAAACTGCATCAGGGGAAGTTCAGGTTGGACATTAGGAAAAAGTTCTTCACTGAGAAAGTGGTTGCTACCCGGAACAGGCTCCCCAGGGAAGTGGTCACACCACCGAGCCTGTCGGAGCTCAAGGCACATCTGGACAATGCTTTTAGTCAGATGGTTAGTGTTAGCTAGCTCTGAAAGGAGCAGGGAGTTGGACTCAATCCTCATGGGTCCCTTCCAACTCAAAATACTCTGTGACTCTATGTATTAGACTAGATGAACTGAACAAATGCCTGTGTTCACCAGTCTCTTTCCAATCAGATGGCATACAGACCACCTTGTTAGAGAGGTGACACTAAATTTCCCTTGCACTGCCAGGTGGGATAACATCTAGCACTTAACAGGTCAGCTTCCTCTTGAGCCAGCCGTGTGTGTTCAGCACTGACACCAGAGGCTGTAACCAACAGGGGAACCGAACCGAACAGAGCATGAACAAGATGTTGAAACACAGGGAAACTGGGGGAGCGAACAAAGACAGCACTAGAGTCAGTGGAAAAGCCAGGTCTGGAACTGGAAAGCAGGTTAAAGAAAGGTAGTGCAGAAATAGCCCCAGAGAGGACTGTAACTATTTGCTAACATAGTCAAGAAAAGTTTCTTGAAATCAGACTTTTGCTGAGCACTATACAGAAATTCTCACCCAATTAAGGTTTAAATTTTTTAGTCTGGTTGGAGGTTGATGCCGTCAGACTTTCTGTGAGAGAATAGTTGCATGCTCCTTTCACCAGACTCTTTTAACTGCATCTGGCAAAAGAGCACACTCACAAACAGCAATTTCCTAAAACCTTCATGAAAATGCAGCACCAAATTAAAGCTGACCTCATGCTGCAGCTGAGGCAATGTCAGCAGTCATACAGCGGGCAAGAACTACAGTGAACCAAACTCTGGACTTTCTGCTGCTCATCGGCATGCAATGAACACTGCTGCATTTAAAGTACAGGCAATACCCATGAGCAAGATCAAAGCTTTTGGTTGTAATGACTTTTAAATGATATTGGAAGCTTATTTGCCAATTTTATCTGGAAAAATCTATATGGACTCCCTGTACTTTGAAACACAAGACCTTACAATTGCACTGAGGACAGCATTTTTGTAAAAAAAAAAAATATATATATATATATAAAAAAAAAAGTTCCTTGCATGTGCAAGTGTGTAAAAGTGTGGAATTCTGTGCTTTTAGGCACCATTGCTGTAACAGAGAGTCTCACAGGCAATTCTATTTCAGGCTACTGTAGGTGTACAGTTTTGATACCAAATTACACGTGGCTTGTACCTCTTGACTTTAGGAAACTAATCCCAAGTTAGCCTGTTTCTCCCCCATATCTACATTTCACGTCCTAAGAACCTGTTTAGGCACAGGAGCTACCACGGGCAAAAAAGTAGCCACTTTATTCTGTCAATAAAAAAAAGCAAGAGGCTGTAACCCTTTGCATTCCTAGGGATTATGAGGAGAAAAAAGTTACCATCACTCCCCAAGACAGAATTCCGATAAAGTTAAAACTTTTAAAAGGATTTTCTACTGCTGTCAGACTAGGAAAGCTGACTTTTGAATTCGCAGGATGTATTGAGTTGGAAAGGGCCTCTAAAGGCCATCTAGTCCAACCTCCCTACAATGAGCAGGGACGTCTCTAACTAGGTCAGGTTGCTCAGAGCCCCATCAAGCCTGACCTTGAATGTCTACTGGGGCTTCCACTACCTCTCCAAGCAACCTGTTCCAGTGATCCACCACCTTCACATTAAAGAACTTTTTACTAATGTCCAACCTAAATCTACCCTTTTCTAGCTTAAAGCCATTACCCCTCGTCCAATCACTACAAACCCCTGTGAATAGTTCTTCCCCTGCCTTCTTACAGGCCCCCTTCAGGTATTGGAAGGCTGCTATAAGGTCCCCCTGGAGCCTTCTCTTCTCCAGGCTGAACAACCCCAACTCTCTCAGCCTGTCTTCACAGGAGAGGTGCTCCAGACCCCTGATCATCTTCGTGGCCCTCCTCTGGACCTGCTCCAACAGGTCCACATCCTTCTTCTGCTGGGGGCTCCAGAGCGGGATGCAGCACTGCAGGTGGGGTCTCACCAGGGCAGAGCAGAGGGGCAGAATCACCTCCCTCGACCTGCTGGCCACGCTTCTCCTGATGCAGCCCAGGATGCGACTGGCCTTCTGGGCTGCAATCGCACACTGCTGGCTCATGCTCAGCTTCTCATCCACCAGTAGCCCCAAGACTATTTCCACAGGGCTGCTCTGCAGCATGTCTTCTCCCAGCCTGTATTGCTCCAACCCACATGCAGGACCTTGCACTTGGCCTTGTTGAACCTCATGAGGTTTACCTGGACCCACCTCTCCAGCCTGTCCAGGTCCCTCTGGATGGCATCCTGTCCCTCTGGCACACCAACTGCACCACCCAGCTTGGTGTCTGTAACAGTTGGTCCGAAAACAGACATGTCTCAACCTTGTCATCAGGGACATGGACCGTAAAGTACCCCGAAAGTTCGGCTAACATCTTGACATGAGTCTGCAGCGGTCTGCCTGAGACGCAGCTGCTGATCCTGGGAATGGAACGCCAGGCTTGTAAGGTCATTGTGCCCAGGGCAGAGCAAGGACGAGAGCCGCATCTGGCCGGAAACAGCAAAAGGATAGAGATGCTGCTCTCTGCTTCTCCCTTCTAGAAACCTTGTGGGGGAGAGAACAGCCAAAGGAGGGAGCCTTGCGCAGGCAGGACGGCTCTGTTTTGGCTAGAGAGTGCTGTGTCGTTCTCCGGTGCCAGGGATGAGCCCGAGAACCGTTATCAAGAAAGACTGATCAGCATCGATGGAGCCAAGAAGAGCTGGAGATGCAGAGGAGGAGCAAGGGGTGCCCCTTGGCACACAAAAGGGCTCCTCAGCACCCAAACTTTGGAAGCTTTCCCCACCAAGGATCACGACGATCGTTAGGACTGGCAGGACGCTGCCTGGACCTGGGACCATCGGGACGCCTTGGAGCCATGGTGGTAGCTATCGACCTCTTTCCTCTTCTCACTTTACTTTCCCCTTTCCTTTCACCCTCTTTACCCATTGCACGCCGCTTTACAGGCAAAGTTTCACGGTTTGATCGTGGCAAACCCCCTTGGCGTGGTCGCCTCAATTTGGCACTTCGAGATCACAGCAAAAGAACCATCGCGAGTCCACTGAATGGACCGTGACAGTGTCATCAGTAAACTTGCTGAGGGTGCACTCAATGCCACTGTCAGTAACATTAATGAAGATACTAAGCACTGGTCCCAGTATGGACCCCTGAGGGACACCACTTGTCACCATTTTCCACCTGGACATCAAGCCATTGACCACTACGCTCTGGATGCAACCATCCAGCCAATTCCTCACCCACTGAACAGTCCACCCATCAAACCCGTATCTCTCCAACTTAAGAGAGAAGGATGATGAGCAACAATGACTACCCAGTTACTTTTATTCCATGTATATGTTACAGCGAGTCATTCCCCAGAGGTATTCAGGTGGAAGAGGCCAATTCTCAAAAGCAGAAATATTTGGAGTATCCTATTCCCCCTTCCCCGTTGCCATGTTGTTTTTCAAAACCCAGAATCCTCTCAAACGGACGAAGACAACAAAAGAGTGCAAACTCAATCTTAATAAAGAAACTGGTATTTTGTTTACTCAAAACTGAAGTCCAGTTAGTTTTGCCTGTAAAAACAAGTATTTACAATTACTATGTCAATATAGCAAGCTTCATCACTTGTAACATTTATGCTGATGCTTCAGTTCTAAAAAGCTTTTTTTGCTTCTTCCTCTGAATTTTGCGTAGCTTCTTTTTATCTTTAACAATTGGCTTTGACTCTGGTTTCACAAGCTGTATTTCTACGGGCTTTTCTTCAGCTGGAGTTTCAAAGACCACTTCAGTGGGATCTTCTTCCATAAGCACCTTACTCCCTTTTTTCTTAATCTTTTGTACTTCCTTCACTTGCTGTTTCTCTCTAAACTTAGCTGCCACTGACAATCTTATCAGCCGTCGATGCTATAAAAACAAGAAGTTAAATTACATCAGGTTTCAAATAAGCAAGATGGAAGAAATCAGGTATTAAAGTAACTGGTGGTCATTTATCTGCTTAATTGTCAAAATCCTCAGTGTAATGCCATCTTTTCAGTGACATGAATTTTGCATTCATTCCATTTTCACAAAATTACTCTGCTCTCAAATTGTGGTCAGTTAGGGCACTCTTTTCTACAAAGGGTCCCAGGGAAAGGCCCATGTGATTCTCCTGTGCAGACAGACTGCAAGATCGGTTTTCAAATTAGTTGCCAAATGAAAGAGAAGATAAAGCTGCTTACCATATTTGGGGACTGGTAATGGGGATTTTCATACAGAGTTGGACCTCCAAAACTACCTTGGAAGATTTTTATGAGGTTCAGGACAAAACGAGGCCCAATTTCTACTAGAGATGCATCTTCTTCTATTATCTGCAATAAAAAGAATACTTCCTTCATTTCTCATGGATCGGATTGAAGTATATGACCTAGTAGGCACCTTGCATCCAGTGATACACAGCCGAATTTAAATCCAAGATATGATGCCACTGAAGCTGGTAATATAGACTTGTATAAACACAAGTCTGTATATAAAGCAGTTCTTTTAGGTTCAAGCAAGCGCTTGAGAGGGTACTATGTGTTCGTTAATTCCTCCTTTAAAGAGTAAGCTCCAGCACACTTGGGGCCTAAGCAGCAAGTAAGGCTAAAAGGCAAGCAAAGCTTAGGCTTTGGCTAGTACTTCCCACTACAGAGACAACCGCCACAGAGTCACAACTGACAGAACGCAAGCTCCAGTACGCAGAACCTAAACCAGCTCTCTCCGGAGATACGGGAGAACGTAAGTTGTTTTAGGTCACTGCAATTACTTTGCGCAAGTGCTAGGAGTTGGCACATCCTGATAGCAATGATTCTTCTCATTTTATTGTAATTATTTGATTTGGCATGAAATTACTCCACAGAGCTCCTATTGAAGAGCTAAGAGAGACCACTAACCTGGTAATTCCGAAACCAGATCCTCTCATCTGTAACAGTGAAGGTGAAAACGTGATCTACAAAAGGCTGGCTTTTGGGGTGATACTGCGGTGTACTAAATATCTGTAATAAAAGGCAGTGTTTCTAAATACCTGTAATTTAAGAAGCGAAACACAAACACCTGATTTTTAAATTAAATTTCCCAAGATCCCGATCCCAGGTTACAAGTCAAAACTCAAAACTTATGAACAAGTGTCCCTGTATTTTAAGCACTTGGCCCTAATCCATTTTTGCAATTTCAGAAGTGTAAAACTACTTAAAAAAACACTTGATATTTTTAAATGTGTTGCCAAAAAACATTCCCAATGAGGAAGGAACACTGAACAGCAGAACTACAGACTGACCTGAATAAACAATTCTTTCAGCAGGGCATAGTGCGGCTCCTTGTCAAATGTCTACAAAGAAAAAAAACGTAATTTTACATACAAAGCTAAATTAAATAGTCATGAGAACAAAACAAAACCATACTCAATGAAATAAAATCTATACTTACTGGATCAAATGACAAAAGGGGCCGTGAGCCCCTTAGGCAGTTTCCTGTCATCTTCAATTCAGCCAGTGTGTGAACTACGGAGAATTTTTTAAAAAGGTCATTTAGTCATTTAGTCACATACACATTTAGTACAGACAAGAAAGCAAGAGTCCAAACACAACCATTTCAACCAACTTACTGTTCTGCACTAAGAATTTAGCTGATGGTCCCTGTGGTGTATTTGAAAGCCTGCAGAGAACAGGTAGTTGGGAAGACAGAAAAGAAAAACGTTAACAGCAGCCAGAAGGTATGCTGGATTTCTACAGTACACTCCCACCAGTTACTTCTGTACTGAAGAAATTCCAGTTCCTCTTACAGCATTGCTGAGTTCCTTTAACACACTTATAAATACTTGCTTTTAAACAGTCTCGTAAAATGCTTCTGTAAACAGTCTACAAAAGCTAGCCACACATCGTAAATTTGCACTGCTCACAGAAGTGCAAGGTTAGTACAGGTTTACCTAAGCAACACCATTTCACGCATCTCCACTATTACAGTCAGAAACTTCAGATAGGCAGAATCATCCCCAGCTATATACAGAAGTGTAAGAAAATGTAACATTTCCTTACCACATATAGAGATCCTGTTTCTTTTTTGCTTCAAAAAAGATGCACTTATTGCAGTTTTTCATTTCACACACCTACACAAGACACATCAGACACTTTCAAAAGCTTTCCACATTAACCTCTAATATCTTCCCCCTTCCAAAATATAAGTCCAAAAGCAAAGGTCCTACTGATCCCCAAACATAAGCTAAAGCACTTGTTATGCTGAAAAGTCTCACTTATTTGTTACAAGGAATAATAATTTCACTAGAGCTACAAGCAAACTGATAAGCTCTCCATGACAGAACATTAGAGGAGGAGCTGTGACATTAGGTTCTGGCTTCAGAACCACCAATGTCCTACCACATTGTTTGCCCTGGCTGCCTATTTGTTCCCTGCCTTCTTCAAGTGTAAACTGTGACACACCTTTCACCTACACAGAGAAGCACATTCTGTTTTATTTCTTGAAGCAAAAGTCTATGCTTAATTAAAGGTTTTATTTTGTTTTTATTATTCAAAAGTCAACTTTCAGGTTTAACGTGAGCACCTTTTGAACATCACTAATTTCCATCTATGAAGTTATACAACTCCTATAACTAGCATGAGATCCTTTGAACGTGGTTGCCCTTTTCTCTTGCACATTGAAAAGAAGCACTAGTTAAATCCTGGATTACCTCATTAATCACAAACAACTGGTCTTTACGGTCCATTTTAGTATCTGGAAGACAAGAATGACATTTAGAAGGCTGGAAAACCAATTTAATACAAAAAGTTCTTTAACAGTCAGCCCTTTTGCAAAAATTTTACTGCTTAACTATCTAAATAACTCAATATTAAAGATTAACAATATCAATTTGATTCAGCCATTTTATGCAGTAAATAAACATACCAACAAAAGTATCTGGGCACTTACAGGACTGAGGCCACAGGAGAATATTAAAATACTGCAACAGTCACTGTATTTGTTGGCTCCAAATGGGTTTGGTGTTTGTTTGTTTAAGATAAAAGTTTCATTAAAAGTTATGTACCACATTTTTAAAAAGACCAGTTTGTTAGAAGTTTTGCTTAAAACTGTTCTGAAAATGTAAGTTAGGGACAATGCCTAACCTCACCTGCTTTAGAGTGAGGCATCAAAGTCCTTAAGTCTTGCATTAGGTGCCTTGTTCTGAAATTAATTCCACGAGAAGAGAAAATAAGCACTCGCTCCTTGTTTTTCCATTTACCCTAGGAAAAAGACACAAGAGTTGAGCAGGAAGTTTCTAGCCTTAAAACTACTACAACACAGCAATAATAAACGTTTGAACCGTAATTACAGAAAAACACAGTGAGAACATTTGTTATTAACACCATCTGCTCATCTGCATAGTCACTCTCTCAGCAAGAGTAATGACTTCCCCACAGAACACAGGAGCGTAAGTTTTGACAGGAAGAACTGTCATCCATCCTACTTCAGTGTGCTCCCACTTTCGCTGTACAAAACACAAAAGTATAAGGAAGCCACATGCGTTACTTGTTCGCAAAATGAGCTGAGCTACAGTCTCAGAGCACAGTTCAGCTTTTCCTACAGATAAGCGTGTGACGAGACCTCAAACTTCAACGTGCTGCTTTTGCTTTCCCTTTTAAGCAAACTACAAGGCAACTATTGAAGCCTTCTCAAGATGACTCCTAAATGAAACGGGCAACATTTCCATAAATCCCTTGTACATAACAGAATTATCTAACTCCCTAAAATACGTTTGAGATTAAGGTAACGAATCTTATTTACATCAACCAGAGCAACGGTCCCCGTGTATTCCACAAAAATAACACACCCTTGCATGTTACTTTTCTTTGTGCTAGGATTATAAAAAAACTACGAACAAGCCTCTCTATTCTCGCTGAGCACCTGTGTTCCCCCCAGACACTCCGACTCCCGGTGCCCTAGCCCTGGGAGCAGCCAAGGCCGCAGAACCGGCCCTCAAGAACCACGCCGGCTGACCGGGCCACGGCACCACACCGTACCGGGCGACTCGGATCTCTGCCGCCCGCTGCAGACAGCGCCGCCTTCCCCAGGGAGGCGGAATACCTCCCTAACGCACGGCCCGGGCACGGAGACGAGGTGCCCTTCCGACGGCCAAACGCCGGCCCGGGCAGGGGGGGTAGCGGGGTCGCCCGGCCGGCGCGGCCCAGCCCGGGAGATACCTGGGAGACCGGCGGCGGGATGCTGTACTCCTCCGGGCCCGCCCTGTCCGCGCCCGCCTCGGCATCCGCCTTGGCGCCTGGCTCGGGCGCGCCCAGGGCCCTCTTAGCTCGCTTCTTCGGCCGCGCAGCCGGGGCATCGTGCTTCCTCTTGGCCGCCGCCATCTCAGCCGCGCCGCGCCGCGCCCACGGCCTCCCGCACTTCCGCCTGCCCGCACTTCCGCCTGCCCGCACTTCCGCCTGCCCGCACTTCCGCCTGCCCGCACTTCCGCCTGCCCGCACTTCCGCCTGCCCGCACTTCCGCCTGCCCGCACTTCCTCCCGCCACCACTTCCGGTTGCCCCCGGAAGCGGGGCGGGTGGCCGCCATGCCGCTCACGGGCCAGCCGCCGGCCAGCGGCGAGCCGTACGTGCTGGCCGCCAGCCTGGACAACGCCCGCCACCTCTCCAGCCTCCTCAGGGCCGTGCACTTCCAGGACCACGCCACCTGCTTCGCCACGGCCAACGGCCTCCGGGTGACGGTGGAGGACGCCAAATGCATCCAGGCCAACGCCTTCATCCAGGTGGGGGCTGCGCCCCCCGCCCGGCCCCGGGCCCGGCTCCTGTGGCGGGGCAGCCCCTCCCCGGCGTTAACGCGAGGAGGGGCCGGTACCGCTGTTATCAGGGCCCCGGTCCCGTGGTGGAGGGAGTTCACCCGCGGGGCCGGGGAAGCTTTGCTGAAATGGCGGTATAGCTGCGGGCGCTGACGCGGAGGAAGGCTGCGATGAGGCTGTGGGCGTTGGTGGGATGGATGTCGGTGCTGCTGAAAGCCCCGGCGAGCTCGGAGCCTGGTTCGGTACTGCGTGCCTGTTTCCGTGATGAGCTTGGTGCGCCCTTGTTTGGCGTGCTGGCACCTGCTAAGCCCGCCGCCCCTTCTGACCACACCGTTTTGGGATGCATGAGCGACTTCATAAAGTATCTGTCTGTCTCTTAAGTGTGTGTAGTGTGTTTCGTCCCAAAGCTGAAAAGGTGACTTTAAGTGAACTCTGAAAGAGAGCACAGGTTCACAGACACTCACCTACAGCATATCTGATGGGCTAAGCTGAGAGCTCCCACCTGCAGGGCAGGAGAGGCTGGAGCGGTGGTCTGCCCGTTTTGCTCTCTGACTCTGCCTGTGCTGAACCTTGTCCAGAAAGGGTGCATGAGAGGTTATGCACAGACAGAGGGTCTCAGCTGCACTGAACTGTCCATATAGACAGCTTTAAGTAGCAATCTAAATAATTTCTTCTTAACTTGCATTCAATATAAGAGCAAAAGCAGCCTCGCTCGCTTTCCTGCTCCCTCTTTTTGTAGCTGTGTCTGCTGGCTTTGCTTCATTTGGGTTTTTAAGGTGCAGTTTTAATTTTTTTTTTTAGTGGTGGGTTACTTTCTGAATGGTTTTGTTTTTATTTAACGCATATCTAACTTATAAATGCTTTGTTCGTAAGAACAGGTGTCATGGTGGTTCCTGGTTTTGAAGGTGTGTAGGACACTGGGGATGAAATGGAAGGGGCGAGGATTATTTTATGGTAGTAACTCAAACCCAGCTTTATGTTGCTTCTGTCCTTTAGAGTCTGTGTCTTTGCTATCTGTGAAACTGCAGCCTGAGCTGTGCGTGAAAGGGGAGAAGCCTGAGTCTGCCTGTTCCTGCATCTCCATCTTGCTTGCTGCACAGTCCTTCTTTACTCTAGGGCTGTATTTGTTTGGTTAGCTTTCTGCTATTTGAGTGAGTTAAGCTGGCTCATGAAGTGGCCAGCATGTGCTAGTGGAAGTTAAGCAGTGGACATGTGTGGGCAGGAGCAGAGGAACAGTGACTGGAGGTTCTTTTGAGAGTGTTGAGCTGTTAATTACAGAATAGAATATCTCAGCTGGGAGGGACCTACACCGATCACCTAGTCCAGCTGCCTGACCACTTCAGGGCTGACCAAAGCCTAAGGCATGTTACTGAGGGCATTGGCCAGGGGCCTCTGAAACACTGACAGGCTTGGGGCATCGACCGCCTCTCTAGGGAGCCTGTTCCACTGTTTGACCACCCTCTCGGTAAAGAAACGCTTCCTCATGTCCAGCCTAAACCTCCCCTGGCGCAGCTTTGAGCCATTCCCATGCGTCCTGTCACTGGATCCCAGGGAGAAGAGATCAGCACCTCCCTCTCCACGTCCCCTCCTCGGGAAGCTGCAGAGAGCGATGAGATCGCCCCTCAGCCTCCTTGGCTCCAAACCAGAGAAGCCCAGACTCCTCAGCCACTCCTCCCAGGACCTGCCTCCCAGCCCTTTCACCAGCTTTGTTGCCCTCCTCTGGAGGCGTTCAAGGACCTTCACGTCCTTCTGAAATGGTGGGGCCCAGAACTGCACACGGTGCTCAAGGGGAGGCCGCACCAGCGCTGAGTACAGCGGGACAACCAGCTCTTTAGGCCGGCTGGCCGTGCCGTGGGTGATGCACCCCAGGATGCGGTTTGCCCTCTGGGCTGCTAGTAAAAAAGTGTAACTGCTTTTTCAAAAGCAGCTCACATCACCCTGCTTTGTTTCTGAGATACTGTGTTCCTGCTGTTACCACAAAACAGCTAGTGCCTAGTGGCAAACAGGGTAGCCTGCAGTAGTTTACCCACAAGCGTGTTTCACTGTGGTGAACTGACTATTCTGTTCTGTTCATACATATTTTTATTGCTTGAAATGTTTATTCATGCTCCGAGTGAAGAAAAGTAAGTATTCTTTCTGGAGAAGGGTGACAATTACACTGTATAGTTGCACTGGTGGAGTTCACAGTCCTGAGGGATATGGGTCAGGTGAAGAGTAAAGTCCAGACGCTGAATTGTAGGAAAGCAAACTTCCAGCTGTTCAAGAAGTTAGTCGGTAGGACCCCCGGGAAACTGCCCTCAGGGACAAGGGCACAGAACAGAGCTGGCAGATCTTTAAGGACACTTTCCATGAAGCGCCAATCCCCAGATGTAAGAATCAGGAGAGGAAGGCAAAAGACTGGCATGGCTGAGTCTAGACCGGCTGAGTCAAGACCTGCTGGTCAAACAGAAGGGCAAGAAGGAAATGCACAGGCAGGGAAAGCAGGGATGGGTACCCTGGGAAGAGTACAGGGACACTGCCTGGGTGTGTAGGGATGTGGTCAGGAAGGCAAAGGCACAGCTGGAGCTGAGCTTGGCAAGGGACACAAAGAATAATACGATGGGCTTCTGCAGGTGTGTCAGCCAGAAAAGGAAGGTTAAAGGAAGCGTATGCCCCCAATAAGCAACACTGGCAATCTGGTAACAACGGACAAGGAGAAGGCTGAGGTACTCAGTAATATTTTTGCCTTGGACTTCACTGGCAATCTCCCCTCCCACACCTCTCAAGTGCACGGACCTCAAGGCAGGGACTGGGGGAGCAAAGTCCCTCTCACTGTAAGAGATGATCCGGTTCATGACCACCTGAGGAACTTGAAGATACGGCAGTCTATGGGACCTGATGAGGTGCATCCCAGAGTCCCAAGGGAAGACTGATCACATTGCCAAACGACTGTCCACGATGTTTGCAAAGTCCTGGCAGTCAGGTGAAGTCCCTGGAGACTGGAAGAAGGGAAATACTGCACCAATTTTTCAGAAGGGTAGAAAGGAGGAGCCTTAGAACTATCAACCTGCCAACCTCCCCTCTGTGCCTGGGAAGATCATGGAACAGATCCTCCTAGAAGCTCTGCTATGGCACATGGAGGACAGGGAGGTGATTTGAGAGAGCCAGGATGGTTTCACCAAGGGCAAGTCCTGCCTGACCAACCTAGTGGCCGTCTTTGATGCAGTGACTACCCCAGTGGACAAGGGAAGAGCTATGGATGTCATCTCTCTGGACTGCTGGAAGGCCTTTGACATGGTCCCCCACGACATCCTTCTCTGAATTGGAGAGAGACGGATTTGATGGGTGGACTCTTTGATGGGTGAGGAATTAGCTGGATGGTCACATCCAGAGAGTGGTCGTCAATGGCTCAATGTCTGGATGGAGATCGCTGACAAGTGGCGTCCCTCAGGGGTTCATACTGGGACCAGTGCTGTTTCATATCTTCATCAATGACATAGTCAGTGGGATCGAGTGCACCCTCAGCAAGTTTGCAGAGGACACCAAGGAGGTTGATCCGCCTGAGGGATGGGATGCCATCCAGAGGGACCTGCACAAGCTGGAAAGTGGTTGCGTGTGAACCTCATGAGGGTCAACAAGGCCGAGTGCTTTAACATTTGTAGCTTGTTTTCAAACTGCAAAAGGCCAGTGTTCAGGTCTTCAGGCTTATGCTGTGCTACTTTGTTTCAACTGTGGCCTGATTTTGTTTTACAAGTTTTGAGGATGAAGACCCATTTTTCTTCAGTTGCTACTGTTACCTGTAGAAGTGACTTTGTATTGTGCTGTTCTCTGAAAGCGAAAGTGCTGAATTTAAGGAAATAAGTGTAAACAGTAAAATAATTGCAGAAACTCCCCTCTCTTCATCTCCTTTCTTTTCTCTAACAGGCAGAAATTTTTCAGGAATTTGCTGTTCAGGAGGAATCAGTGACGTTCCGGATCAATTTGTCTGTTCTTCTTGACTGCTTGACCATTTTTGGTACCAGTTCTTTGCCAGGTATGATGCGTGTTTACCTTGACAGTGTATGTGTATCACCTGTACTCTTATAGTGAAACCAGTCTTGGCAAGACTTCTGACTTCTTCACCTTCAGTTCCTCTGAGCATGGCAGCTACTGCTGTTAAGCAGGATCCATCCTGTTTGCTTGAGCTAATACAGATGTGTGCTGTGGTAACAGTTGGTGGAGAGAGGGAAGGAGCTGATGGATGTCAGCCTAGCCAGTGTGTCAGGGACCGCTGCAGCAGGAAAGGCTAAAGAGGCTGTTTCAGTTTGGAAGGTGGAATAAAGGTGTTATGTCTGTGTGATGCTGTTGGGGTAACTGAGAAACAGAGGAGTCTTCCTGTGAAGATAATGTTTCCTGCGTCTGTGTAAGGCACAAAAGAACCAATTGTTTTGGGAGAGAACCCTTTTGTGGCACAAGGTCCCATAAACAGCCCCAGCTTGTGCCCTTTGATTTGGGGCTGACGATCTCAGATAGTTTCTGTAATCTTGATAAGAAAACGTGTCAAGTAATTTGTTCAGCCATCTCTTGCAAGTTGTGTGGTGTTTAGGCTGGAGTTCTGACTCTGAGGCCAGTGCTGTACCCTAGGACTGACGCGTGCCGTGGCTGCCTTTCCTGTCCTGTCGATCTGTTTTCAGTCCAGGGCCCAGATCACACAAACACTAATTTGTTACCAAGTGCCTTTCGCTTAGAGGGAAAGCCTGGGCTGGCAGAATGGTTCCTCTGCAGCCAGTTCAGGGTGGTCGGTATGGGTGTAGAGAGCGCCAAGGTTCCCTCTGCTAGGGACGGTCCTTCACACTGTCACGTGCTTTTAAGTGGCCAGCAGGGCTGGCTGCATGTACCCTCAGCATCAGGCTAAAAGACTACTGCTTTGGCAAGCTGGGGCAGCATCTTACCAGAGCTGTCACTTCGGGCTGAAAAAGCATGAAAGCTGTCAGTACATCTTAAGGCCACAGAGCATCTACGTTGGGCTTACACGGGACTCAGGCTGACCAATTGCTGTGAACTGTAACAGAAGTCACCACACTGAAAGAGACAGTATAAGATGTAGCTTGGAATTCTTCTTGCTAACAAACCATTTTTATCCAGTCAACAATAAATGTGATCTCTTTTCCAATATTTCCGTGGCTTGTGCAACGTGGAACATCCAACTACCTCAGAAACATTAACATGTGTGAATTAGGAAATGTTCTGGTGCAGTTTTACTGGGCTTGAAGAAGTCTGCAGGGGTTCCAGGTAGCGCCATCAGTTCACTGTGCTGTTGCTCCCAATGCAATAGCTGTCCCTTCCCTTCTTCTCGCTGCAGCTGCATCTGTTTTGTATTATCTCCAGCTTTTAGATGAGATGCCGAGGAATGACACATTTTAAAGGTCACATAAGAAACCTGTGGCTGGACTGGGTAGCACTTCAGGTGCTGTAAGTGCACTTTAGATCTTGCTTGTCAAATGTGCGAATTACAAAAATCAAGTAGAATGTACTATTGGTCCTGTTTGTAATCTTTTCAGTGACAGAGGTGCATGGGAAGCTGCCTTCACAATTATGTATACAAATATTGAATTACATGAACCCATTTGTTTAAACAAAAAAGTCAGGTCTTAGCAGATTTTGTTTCTTGTAAATTAATTTTTTACCTATTTTTGTTTTCCTTGATTCTTTTTCCCAAAAAATATTTTCACGAGCAGAAATAACTACAATTTAGCGTGACTGTGTGTGTAGTACAGGATGCACTGTGTACTCATGTGGAGCAGAGTGATAGTATGAGGGGTTTTTGGCAGTTCTACCATTGCAGCTGTGTGTTGAACTCCACATTCCTCTGCTGTTTCTGTTGTGACTCTGACCTAAAGACCTAAAACAACTGTACTAAACAGCACTCTGCTTTTGGGAAGCCAGACGTTCAGATTGCGATTACCTAGCAAAAGGAGGATGTGACCGTCACGCCAGCTAAGCTGCAGTAACTTCAGTTCAGGCTGCACAAGTAACGGGAGTAGTGGAGAAAGGTGGTGTGAGCCAGAGAGAGCCTCGGGACCGTGGAGGATTTTCCAGTTCCACTCAGCTGTTTGTAGCTTGTCCAGCTCTGTTGTCCCAGATAGTGCTGCCTGCTTGGTACGTGACACACGTGGGATTTGAACTGGTGTCTGCACAAGGACCGTTCCGTCTTGCTGCGTGACCATTAGCACTCTGCCGGGAGTCCAGGAGGCTGCACCGAGCGTGCTGCATGAGTGTGTTGGAGGCTGGACCAAACGTGACAGGTGGAATCGATCTGTGCCCTCTGCGCCAGTAACACAGTGAATTTTCTAAAGGGATCTGATGTGCTTGCTGGCTCTCTGAGGAATGTGTGTTTCATTCTCTTTTTTCAGGAACATCAACGGCCCTTAGGATGTGCTATCGTGGTTATGGTTATCCCTTGATGCTGTTCTTGGAAGAAGGAGGAGTGGTGACAGTGTGCAAAATTAACACTCAGGAACCTGATGAGTTGTTAGACTTTGATTTTTGCAGTACAAATGTTGTTAATAAAATCATCCTGCAGTCAGAGGGGCTACGAGAAGCATTTGCCGAACTGGATATGACCAGTGAAGTTCTGCAGATTACCATGTCTCCAGATAAACCCTACTTCAGGTATGGGAAACTATGCTTTCGACTCAAATGTTCATGCTTGGCCTCAGTTGGTAAGGACTGGAGGTTTTCAGGGTGAAGGGGGGGAGCTGTTTTAGAATATTGCTTATTTCAAGAAGCATCGTAATAACTACAGCAGATCGTATATGTAATCTAATTAGCATAGTGATTAATATATTGACAGCCTGGTAAATGTGACACTGATGCGGACAGTTTAGCATTTTTAATTAAATAAAGCAAAACAAATTGTAGTATTTTGTGAAACAGCCACTGAGATATGCAAGATGACTGATTCCGACGAGTTTTTAGAGAGCTGTGCGCAGGCATTTTGAGATGGTGCCTTTTGTCTTCCAGGTTATCCACTTTTGGAAATGCGGGGAGTGCACATCTGGACTACCCCAGGGACTCTGATTTGATGGAAGCATTCCACTGTAACCAGACCCAGACAAACAGGTTGGGAAGTCCATGACAGGTCATGCATTCTCACTGGGAAGTTTAAAAAACTGGTTTTGCATTACTGTAACATTTATTTCACTAGTACAGGGGGGAAAAAGTACTTCCCACCTGATATTTTGTGCCTGTGATCAAAAGCTAAGCAATAACAATGTTTGTCCGATGTCGTTATCAGGAAAAGATCAAATTAGCACATTGCAAATTGTTTTTTTTATTCTGTGGCTTTAATTGGGAGTAAGGTTTCAGCTCCTCCCTACACAATGTATTTTTTTCAGTTGACTTCTTTTTTTCCCTCCCTGCAGGTACAAGATCTCTTTGCTTAAACCATCCACAAAGGCGCTGGCTTTATCTTCTAAAGTGTCCATTCGAACAGATGCTCAAGGATTCCTTTCACTGCAGTATATGGTTAGGAATGAAGATGGACAGATCTGTTTTGTGGAATACTATTGTTGCCCTGATGAGGATATTACCGAAGCAGAGCTGTAGGAGTATGTTTTGGTGTCTGTATTGTATTTATGGATATATAAACTACTATATTTTTTTATAAAGCTGAATGAAAGCTGTACAGATTGATAGACTTGATATTGTCATTCTTTTAAAATCTGGAATTAGAAATATGAAGACTTCCTTTTTATTCCCTTGCAAACATTTCTTAGCCTTGAAAAAACTTCTTTTTAGCCTTCAAAAAACTAAAGCTGAGAAGGCAAAAAGGGGAGTTGATCTCCTGTAGCCACTGATTCCAGCACAGATGTTAAAGTGGCGTTTGTGTAATATGTTGCTGTTTGTTACAGTGTTGTCCAAGAATTTTTGTTTGTGTTTTGGTTTTGGCTTGCTCTAAGCAATAACAGAAGGGAAGATCTGAATGCTAGCTGTGTCTTAGGCAGTTAACATTCAATGACTTAAAAATAAAACCAAATATGTCTTGAAAGAGGATGACATTTTCAAACTGATTTCTTCATAGCAGCAGGTGGTTTCTTTCTGGCAGATGCTGACGTGTTTTGCTGCTGAAGCTACTAGGCTCCTCCTCATCTTGATTAACTCTTAATATAACTCAATTCCTTAGAATTTTGTCTGATACCTGTTTACCCTTTCTCCTGCAGTACTGGTGTTGAATTGGTAAATTAAGGCAGAATTTACTTACACATAACTGTTCTGGCAACAGTATTGTTTTGTATCTGGTAATTTATTACACATCCACAAGGATGCTGCTGCCGAAGTGTTTCTGCACGTACATGTCCCTGCTGCTCTCTACTAACGCTGGTAAGAATCAGAAGAAGAAAGTTTCATATTCGAAATTATTTGTGAAACCCATTTACCTTCTCAATAGCCTTTTTCAGCAACAGGAGGGACACCTAAACTGAGGTAAAGGAGCATCTGCCTGTGCCCCATGGAGTCGTGTATTCGTATCACTGCAAAAGCTGGGTGTAACCTCTTACGCACTGAAAAGGGAGCGCAGCTTCTAGAGAGTTTTTGGCAGCGGCCAGCTTTGCGGCCAAAGGCTGAGGTGGGCTGCGCTTAGGTCAGAAGTTGTGCTTCTTTCAGACCTCTCCATTAGAAACAACCGGCTCGAAATGGGAGGTCCACCGAACCAGCGGGGCATTGAACCAGCGGCAGAGGCTGCGGATCCCCCTGCGAGAGGCTGAAGGCTTCCTGCCTGGCTGCCATGGGATGTGATCCAGGAGCCAGCGATCTGCGGGTGGTTCCCGCAGCTTCAGCCTGTAGTTGAGTTTTGATGTTCTTCAGAAGTTGAGGTCCTGCTTTGCACATGTGGAAAGCAGTATGTTCACGTGCTACCAAGTTGATTGCTCCACAATTCAACAGAATCCAAGTCCTTTGGGTATATTTTAAGCTTCAGATGCTATTATTGGCCATTTTTCACCTCTTGTTTATGTCAGCAAGAGTGTACTTTCAGAGTATACAGTGTCAACATTTAGTTTTTGTTGTCTTCCATGTGGATCATCCATCTATTGCAATAAATTTTACATTTGAAAAACGATGACAAATCTTTGAACTACAGGACAGATTAAGATACCTAATAATATTCTAAATTACTCTTATTTACTGTCTTTTCTTCTTCTTCCCCAAAGTTAAAGTATTCAGTATAGGTCAATTTCCTCTTGGCTTACCGTCTCAGTTTTTTTCATGAAAAAAATTATTATGGTCACATTGGGAATTATTACTATTATCCCAGACTCTACTGAGTGTTAAGAATGATTTACATAATCTCCGGGTGACAGGATAAAAATGAAACAGAACATGTCACTTTCTTAATAATGTGATCTGTTTTAGAATATCAGAGTTCTTTGTATTGTGTTCAAGGACATTACTGTGGCTGACATTTTTACTTGTATATAATTGCCTACAGATGTACCATATTACTTCTTAAAATAGTACTTTTAGCAATTTTTTCTACAATCTATGAACAGTGATCATGGAAATAACATCCTAAGAAGTTAGAACACCACAAAATACCAGAAAGTAACTGTTGCATTTCATAAATAACAGCTGTTACTGACATGTGTGATTCCGTAGTGTCTGTACCCCAACTGGCCTAAGTCGGGGCCTAGACTCACAAAGGTGAGGAGGTGCTTGTGTGTCTTGTGCCTTTGTGGGTGTGGCTCTAGGTGGGCAAAACCACAGGAAGTCTGGGCTTACAGACTCCTTGGAGTGAGGCAAGGAGTGGATTTAGGGTCCACCTGTGATGGATTCTGTTACATCTCTGCCTTCAGAGAGGGTGAAGAGGAGAATGACTGGAAGGTCACTGCTTCCGTTTGACAATGCGAATTCTGCAAACCTCCACTGTTGGATTAGGTTTCATTTCCTGCCACACTTGGCATGAGATCCAGAATTTGGGTGACAGTACCTTTGATACGCTTCATATCTTCTACTTGACAAGTCTTTTCCCCTTGCAGACAACGGGAAATCTGCAGCAGAAGAAACATTTAGGTCATGTTTTTTTCCTTAAGTGGTATCACAGAACGGACTTGTCATGACTCAGACTTTGCCCACTTGCTTTCCTATAAAGTGGTATGTGTAAGTACTCAGAATTACTAGTGGTGTCAACTAGGAACAGCTTCTGGAGGTAGGAGCAGGAACCAGCGTTTTCCACCCAGGTTCAATATAGCTGTAGCAGGTGCTGCCTGGCTGCTCTGATTTGCTGTATTTGGGGCTCTGGGCAACCCAGATCAGAGGCCACAAAAATGACAGTGCCTTTTCCTCTGATAATTTTGATTTGTGCATTTCAGCGTAAGAACTGACCTCAAGTCTTCAAGAAGGCACCTCTTTTATTCTACCTGAAAACACTAGTGATGCCAGTGCTAATGTTGATAACCTTCCAAAACATTGAGAAGTTCTTGTGTCTCTCTGGGTTTCACATGTTGAGGCCCATCCACAACCGTTTGGATCTTTAAAGGCTGTTGAGAACAAAATTCCCCAAAAGGAATTGAGTTCTATACCTCTGTTTCAAAGTTAGTTATGGGAAAGAATCAGTTGTGTAATGTCTAATTACATGTGGATTTGTAAGGAAATACGTTCTTGTATTCTTGACCAGAGTGGTCTTTAGTGAGGTCTGCGGAGTAGCTGCAGTGCCTCTGACTGCTTGAAAACTAGGCAGCTGTTCAAGGAGACAGGCTCCTCTGGAGATGTCACACACAGCTCAGTGCAGTCCAGAAATCAGGAGCAAGCATTTAGGTGCAAAACTGCTCCCACAAACCCCAGCAGTGCAGGCTGAGGGCCTTGGTGCTGGCTCCTGGGCTACACCTGCCCGTGCAGATGCTGCATGAGATGCTCCTGGGCATGGAGGGTTTAGGGTGCTGCACAGCCAGGGTCCATGCTGCAGAAACCTCACCTTGCAAGGTGCAGGGCCACCAAAGAGGAGCAGGCTGATCCAGAGCCGTGCTGGGCAGCTATTTGCAAAACCTGCTGGTTGGCCTGGGCGAACACCATGGCAGGGCCTGTCCCAGGCGGGTGGGCTTGTTCTAGCAGCTGAGAGTATTCCCAGCCACTTTCATAGCCGCAGCCTGATGAATCACTAAGAACACGTTTCTTCTTCCCATAGTTTTACAAAACTCTACCTCGACACAGAGAGCTCTGTCTCTCTCAAATGCTGCCATCAGCTGGTTGGAGACGTTCACTCCGCTAATAAACTGGAAGCATAAAACAGGTCCGGAGGAGCTGGGCTAAGCCCAGGCTGTTAATTGCTTGCAGCACTGGGGAGTGAGTCCCCTGCAAGCAACCACTCTGTGGAGGTGACCAAAGCTCTTGGGAAGGCTCCCAGAGGCACACAAGGCTGTACAGAGCTGCTCGAGGGCAGCTGGTGTAGCTGAATACTCTCCTCTTCCGTGCTACAACCCAGTCCGGGCAGCAGCACACGGCTTTGATTATAGATATTTGCGAGGGAACATAGTGCCAGAGACCAACCAGCCAAAGCACCTGCAGAGGAAACTCTGCCAGCCTGCCCCTTGCCAGTCGTCAGATGGTGACGTGATTTCATCATGGGGCAGGAATCTTAGAAACACTGTGGATACCGCGCAGCCACCGTCAGGCAGCACAGGGCTTCAGGGCCATCACGCTCCCAAACCCTCTGCCCACGTGCTGTGGGGGCTCGGCAGGAGGAGCACTACTGGAGGGGGGACGCTGCTTTCCCCAAGGGCATAGGGACCCCGCTACCCCCCGCACTGTGACCTTCCAGCAGGCACCCAGCTCTGCAACATCTGCACAGGCATGTTTGCACCTGGGTCTGCCACATCTGGCCAGCCGTGCTGACACCCAGCCGTGGCCCCGCCAGCTGCTGAATGCAGCGCTGCTTTTTTGAGAGCTGCACTTTGAACAGCAAGAGCCCAGAGGAGCAATTTCTGTGAACGGGGCCGTGCAGACCTTTGTGCTTTCTGTCTTCACTCCCCGCACGGCTGTCCAGCTGCAAGGGAGGCTCAGAGCGGAATGAACATCAGGTTTAGCTCTCTGCACCTCCCCTGATTCTTTTTTTTTCTTTCTGCGGTCTGGAAAATCCAGCTTAATCCAGCTCCCCAGCCCCTTCTTTGGGGGGATGCATCCTGGTGGGCAGCAAAGTGCTTACAGAGAAGCAAACGCGCTCAAACAGGGGGCAGCAGGGGGTGGGTCGGTTGCTGCTTTAGGACAGAGGATGCAAGAAGGGTGCTGTGGGTCTGAGCCCAGCCATCAACGGGGAGTGTTTTGGCTGATCCTGACCACACTGGAGTGACATTTACTCTCCCATACGAGCACGTTGCAAGGGCTGCTTGCCTCCTGAGAGCCGCCGAGTGCAGGGTCCTGGCTGTGGCATTGCTCCTGGGCAGGGTTAGCACACCGTGAGCGTGCGGGGCCCAGCTGGGCAGCCAGGAGCAGACGGACAGCAGCCCGTCGGGACGTGGGGAGACAGCTCCAGCCCCAAGCTCCTTGTAGGGAATGATGTCACCGAGATGTGCCTGTTTCCAATCTCCAGCTGCTGGTAGGAGGCCCCATTACCAACCGTCTGAGCATTTCAGGCTGTTGGAAAACGTATGAGAAGGGCCAACACTGTGAACCTGGACAGATCAGCATGAAAGCAGGCTTCTAAAATAATAGACTGCAAAACTGATGATTGTGTAAATACCTGTGTTAAACTCATCAAGTAAGAGTCTTTCAGGGCAGCCACAGGTTTGTAAACAGTGACGGAAATGTTGCCATAAAATGCCTCAGGATCTGCAAGTTGTGTCACAAAGCAGACCCTCCTCAAGCCACTGGTGGGACTGGCATCTGCAGGACTGAAAGCACAGACCTCTCAGGCAAAGGGACAAACCCAACCATCAGAGGAGCCTTATGTTGGTTACACACCACCCCAGGATCCCATTACTGGGTCCAACAAGACAGAGACTGTCATTTCTCCTAGAAGACATTTTGTCATACACTGTCACAACCTGGGGAGCCTAGCACTTCTAGGTGTTGAGCAAAGCACATGGCTTTCTCACCAGCAGCAGGGTCTGTTGGTAGGACTATTTTGTAGCTGCAAAAATTGTATCTATCTCGGGCTTCCTCAATTAAGTAGAAACTTAGTAAATCACAGATTTTAATTTACTTCAGCTGCACTTCACTGCGGTATATAATTCTAAAACAGAGCATTTCTGTAAATGACTGTTAATATGAAGAGAATTTATTTGTTACTGCCCTGAGAAGAACAGGACATAAAATCAAAAGAAAGTATGGTTCTAGTCAGTAGGTAGTATCTCTTATTTTCAAAAGGATCAGTGAAGGATCCAAACAGAGGAGGAGGCAGAGATGAAGAAAAGCATTTTGAAACTTCACTTTTATGAAACATTTTGCTGAGCGTTGGATTGCACCCACAAGCACCCCCAGTGACCCACATTTGCAGAACCAGACAGTGTTGCTACAGATGGTTTCAAGGTACTCAGACAAACTCTTGAACTGTGGCTTGACATTAAATTCAGAGCACTTTTAGTGCTCCCTATGGCAGACCAAAACCACAGTGAATAGAGGATTTAAACCACTGATCTGTCCTAAAAGCCTTGCATCTGCTCCTATTTGTTTGAAAAAAATTTGCTGGGTTATGCTTGGGCCTGCAGAATATGTGCTGGGTTACAGGTTACATCATGTCTGCCTACGCTGCTGCTCTGAAACCTCAACACCTAACTCCTCTGGGAGCTTTTGTGTGAGTTTGTTCTATGTGCAGCACCACGACCCACCATGCAGCTGCTTTGCGGCCTGGATCCCGAGACCTCCCGCAGCGGCAGGCTGAGGCACTGGCCCCACGAGCGGCCAAAGCCACAAGAGGCTGCCTCTGCTGCAGGACCTGCCCCGTACCGGGAGGCCTGACCACACCACGTGAGCCAGCGATTCTTCCCTGCAGCACGTGGGTCTCTGCCATGTTCAAGGGCGGACTGCTTCAGCCTTTCATGCCTGCCTTTTGCTGAGATGAAGGCTGGCACCAGCGTGGAGAATGCTCCAGGACACTCTCGTTGACCCAGCTCAAGCCAGAGCCTCCCTGGGGGCAGGTCAGATGGGCAAAAGCTCACGTGGACATCCCTCTCCACTGCCATGAGGCATGTCTCCTCCTGTGGCCCACATGAACCTCCAGCCTCTTTGGTTATCCCCCTCCCTCCTGGGAGGAGGCTGGTACCCCACACTGCCAAAGCCCCCCGGAGAGCAGCTTTTATGGTCTAAACACAACAGATGTGTAGCAACTGTAATTTACTCAGCTCTGAAACGTTCGGAGCGGCGAAACCACACACCACCTTCCCCCAGCCAGCCATTGCTCAGGAAAACTCACACAACATGGAGTGGGCTCTAAAACTAAACTGCAGCTCCACAGAGGGGTGTAGAACCTGCCACATAATTTCCAGCCAGCTTTTCCACTGGCCCTCTCTTGGTTGCTTCTCCTACTGCACTGTGCTGTGGTTTATGCAGCACACAGCGGTGCGACCGCCCCTTGGCTTTTGCGGTCTTGTGCTGACACGTAAGACAGTCATTTAGTTGACCTGAGGAGTGGCGGCAGGGAAACCAGCAGGCCTTCCTGCCATCGCTGAGCCCCCTACTCACCCAGCGTGGGGAAGAATTAGCTTCTTACCTCATGCCTCTATCCGTGAGGTACCCGAATAAACTGTCTGGCAACTGTTGCTTTTACTCTCAATGTCCTGTTCCTCTGAAAAGCCAGCCTCAGGGGAATGACACTTACTGACACTCTCCGTTCTCGAGAGGTAGGACTGTGCAGAAAAAGCCCCCGAAACATTAACAAAACCAGGCACAGGGGGACCAATGACAGCTTTACTTTTTCTGCGCAAGGGACCTGTGAGCAGGAAAGAGCCACAGGTCACAGCAGGAGCATGCACAGACCTGGGCAAAGAAAGGAATGAGAGGAGGCTGCTGACCTGCTGGTGTGGAACACGCCCAGGTAGCCAGGCTCATCCAAGAGGGTCCACCACCCTTGAGCTCAAAGTATTGGCTATGTGCCACTACGTGTTGCTTGCTGCAGCCAAAGGATGTGTCCATTAAGGAGACAAAGCACACTCCAACATGTTCTTGCCTGATTGCTGCTGAAATCTCCTCAATCATTCCACTTCACTCTCCCAACATCTTCTCATGCCCACCCGGGTTGGCAAAAGAGGGAGCCTGTGACAGCCAGACGCCAAATAATGAGGGAAATACCGGCTTGCAGGGACTTGCACTTCCTTTCTCCAGCAAGAGAAAAACAAACAAACAAATCCAAACCCAAAACCAAAACGCAAAGCAGGTGGTCTTAACGCAGATCTGAACAGATGTCTCCTCCCAAATTTCAGCCCACTTGCAGTCCTCTGAAGTCTGCCACCACCATTTGTCGCTATTCTCTACTGTGACAGGGCACGGGATGGGTGAGAAGTGCCAGTACGCTCCTGGTGACCAGCCTGACCAAATTATCTGTTGCATGCGAACTGCAGTCATGAGCTTGGTAAGAGGATTGTTCATCCCCAGTACTTGTATGCTTAGGGGGGAGGAGGGAAGAAATCAGCTATAAAAATGCTGCCCAGGAGAAGACCCATGCTGTCACGACTGCCCATGCAGGAGGCCAGAAATAACCACCAGACCAGTGATGCTCGGGAAGCACGTGTGCTCAAGTGCGGCAACAGCCAAGTTGGAAGGCAAAACGAAGGACCGCCATGGGTCTGCCCCTAAAAAAAGATCTGTGAGGCAACAGAGCTGGCATCCAGCCATCGACAAGGAAAACAAATGGCAACTCAGATGGGAGATAGTAGGCAGCAGGTCCGTTGCCTGTGATGGCACAAAAGCCACGAAAGCAGATTTGATCTTCCCTGCCAGGTGATCTCGCCATGCGTACCAGTTTGTCAGCAGCCTTCTTCAAAGGAACCCAGTACTGAGCAGCTCACGGAAATTTTCTACAAGAGGCGGAAGAGCTACTTGGCCCCCAGGATGTAACCAAAACAGGTGCAATTCCTGCCATTTGTGTGTTCTGCCCCCAGACAGTAATATATTATTAGCAAACAAGTTAGTGAAAACCTGGTTTCTCAAATAAAACTGAGGAAAGGAAGAGATGATAAAAGGCAATGGGGCTGGCTGTGTAACTATCGCTAAGTTTAAAGAGGAGTGTACACATCCACGCATCCATATGCATATACGCATAGACAGGCTTCCAACTGCAGTTCCGTGCGTGAAGGGCTAAGTGACAAAAGAACTGTGGTTTTGAAAAATTGTGGGACCTCACCAATCTGTTTTAAACTTAGTTGGAATGCCTCCAGTGGGGAACGGGAAACATACCACCTCTAGCAGGATGTCCACGTGAGAAATGGCTCTCAACTTATCAATCAGAGAGAAGGCATAATCTGCAAAACTGGTTGCACAGGGTTTGGAGTGGATTCTCTTCCACCTGACAGATGAAGGAAGTTAATAATCAAGCTGCAATATCAGGGAAGAAAACCCAGTACATCTGACAGCTATCTAAACATGAGATATAGAACACACTTGCACTACATTAAAACAGTGTAGTGAGATCTCCCTCAGTACAAAAAGTAAATGAAGGCACGAAAACAGCAAACATGAAAAAAATTGGAAATAGTTTATTTGCTGCATAAGGAAACTTCTTGTAAATTACATATAAAGAAACTTGCTATGCTGTAGTATATAATTTTCAATATTCCACAAAGATAATTGTAATAAATATACAAACCAAAACAAAGTAGAAGACTAAATCCATCAGGCAACCTACAAAATGGTTCATCAAGTTTTATTCTTGGCAGCATTAGCATGCTTAACATCTTGTTGTTCATTCTGAAGTGCTGCAGCAAAGTTCTTTTCACATTTCTTTGGAGCATTTTCAAAACCACCTTAACTATAAAATACTGTTACAAAATTAGCAGGCATTAGTTAAACAAGAAAAGTAACACCAAGGTCTAACTGATGCAAAGGTGTGATTTTTCTCTTTGCCTTTAAAATCCATTTTAGTTTTGCCATGGTTGGAATTATCTAAGTGCACTATGAGTCCAGTCAGCCCGAGGCACAGCTGACCCTTGTCATATTACGACTCTATATAAACTTCATAGGTTATACAGCTCTGGAAGATTTCTCTATTAGAGACATATCCCCTAACAAGAATTAAAAAAATACCATAGTGAAGCTGCAAGCTAGGTAGAATGGTTGTACCCTCAAGTGCAGTGTGTGCTGAGAAACATTTTTTCCATAGTTTCATACTATACCACATCAGGCATTTTTATTTGACTTTAAATTTAAAAGTGCTGACATAGGCTTTACTGACACCCCTGGCCCCTAGAAACAACATGTAGAAATTTGTGACACCTTTTGCTGTTCTCTGCCTCTCACTTCTACATTTGTTGCAACAGCAGGCTGAGTTGCATTTTACACTTCACTGCTCTGGACCACACTGACAGACAGGTCTATTATTCTGTACAGATCTGTTACAAACTCAAAACACTTCACTATGCTTCACTATCACTGAATACTCGGGGGTATAAAAAGAAACTCTCTAAAACACGATTACCTAAATATATTTGTTAATAATGCAAACATTATGTAGAAAAAATGGTTTCATTACAAAAAAGTTCATTAGAGGGCCAATAAAAATATACTGAAGAGAAGATCTTTACAAAAGCGAGGTTAGGAAGTATGAGGCATTGACATTCACTGTAAACATCCTGTGTTCACTAGAATCCCCTTGTCTAAAGTTTATGTTCTGGTTTTGTTCCTGAGCTTCATGGCCAACACTTGCATAGATAGCTAAACCTATCATAAAGGGTTGTTTATACAGACGTTTCTGTTTCTGTACTGCTTTGTACAGAGCTTCAATAAACCAATGATTACCTTTTGAAATAGTTTCACTTCACTACCAGGCAGTTCAAGGAAACTATGAAGCACGGTATGATTCCTGTGTACTCAGTGCATTGGATGGGTTGGGAGAGCTCCTTCACGGTGCGTTAATCTTAAGTAACGCTACACTAAGAAGTGTAGCTGCTTGATGTCCTGGCTTGGCATAAACACCTACTTCTGCTCACTGCTGCGAGGCTCACTTCTGCTCTGCCAAAGACTGCATATGGCAACATGTCAGGAATCTGAGTGCTACGACATCAAGCAACTAAGGTACTCCCCAGTAACAAGGTGCAGCTTATAAACAGCACAGAAGGCCTTACGGAGAACCTCACCTTTACCCAGGCAACACGAGTGCTTTCCCCTAGATTAACCTCCTCTGTGGGAGGAAGCTAGAAAGTACTTTCAGGGTAAACATGACATGGAGTGGCCTATGTAAAAAGTCTGAAGAACATACTTGCATTTTGGATAGGAAAAGCAGGCATGTGTTTAGTTACTGCACACGCAAATGCACATGCGAAGTGGTAAGACACAGACAAAAAAAAATCCACCTCACAAACAGCACAATAACACAAAAGCAGCAAATTGCCAATTTTAAATCTTACGGTAAGGCAAATCTAGATAAACATCTGTAACAGGATTAATAAAAATGGGGAGTTTTCCTTGGCTTTTTCGTTTACTTTTTCTGCGATTGGCTTTTACACATGGATAAAATTTGTTTAAGAACTTTCTGGACATCTTCATCCATTTGACCCTAGACAAGGGGAGAAAGAAGAAAAGATGATTGAATTCAAGCATCTCTCTACTCTTTAAGAAGATTTACAAACCATTTTTGAGGTACAGTAATTACAGCAACTTCCCAAAAGGAAGCAGTGTTAAATTTCTGCTTAAACAGTCATACCTTTTGGGTAGGACGCCTTAGACAAAACATGCAAAGTTCTTACTAGACCTGCAGAAGAAACACCTTCCATTAAAACACCAATGCTGTATAACTGACAACATGCAAACATACCTGCACAGCATAGAGAAGATGCATCCTGTAGACTGAGACAATTTCCTGATGTTGTTTCTTTGTTTCCTAGAAAATAGTTAAGCAGAAATTCACAGAGCATTCAGAACTGTTGAATTCAGAACTCTTCAACTAGATGTAGAGAGCTCTGGGGAATTACAAACTATAGTCTTACGCATTCATGCAAAACCAGCTCAGACAGTACTGTGCCACCAGCCATCCAAAACGTAATTTGCTTGGAAGCATGGGCCACAGAAACGCTGTAATTCTGTCCATCCCACTAAAAAAGATAGTGAGATGACATCAGAAGTGCTGAGCTGCAAAGATGTGGAATGAGCACCTACTCTTATAAGCAACCAGAACTGAGGAAACCAAGAATATTCTGACAAATCAACCCTCAAATGCAGCTGAGCTCTCCCTTGAAGCTGGTGACCCACCTGTCAGACAATGCCTTCCCAGGGAAGAGAAAGTGCTTACAAAGGTCTTAACCCATGAAATCCGCAGTTAATTATTATACATTCAAACAAGGAAAGCCAACCTCCTTCTTCACGATCACAGACTGCCACATCCCAGAAGCCATCTATCCAAATAAATGTGAAGCTGTTAAGAAAGCTAGCCTATAAGAGGGAGAGAAGGCTTCTGTCCTGTTTTAAATCCCACCTACTTTCCTAATGTGTTGCCTATCTTTGCACCTGACACTACTTTGCTGGTCCTTGAACAGTGGGAGATGAAGGGCCCTTTCAGACTTGGTGGACTGGAATAAGAAACAGTCTGGGCCTTTACACTGACAGGACGCAGTGTTTAACCGTCTGCCTACTTATTTCTCCCACTGCAAGTGAATTTTGCTGGCCCATATGCACACTGAGCCTCCTTTCTGTCTGCTGGGGAAGGCAGGAAAGCAGACACCGGGTAAGCCATTTAGCACGTCAAGCTGGGAATTCTCCTTTCAGAGTTACTCCAGAGCTCTCACAAAGGCCTCTGGTGGGCAGTACCTTCTTTTCACCCTTTGCAGTGAATTAAAGTGCTCCTTTGGACAGGCAAGCTCTTGGAAACAGCAATTATGACTCAACCCAGCTTAGAAGACTGGACCTTTCATATACAAACAAATACAATAAAAAAGAAATCTTAAGCAGTTCAGAATTTCAGAGAATAAATGGTGCTCCCTATAAACTGGTGGACTTGCTTGAACTTCAGGGACTACTTTCTTCCATAAAGTTAAACTTATTTTAGCTTAAAAAAAAAAAAAAAAAGACTTCAGTTGATTAATGTTCTTGAGAAAACACACAAATCCACTGCACATTGGCCATATTTTTCACAAATCAGGGTCTCAGCAGCAGGTCTGGTCACTACATTCCACTACAAGTATAGGAACTTTACTCCACTATTCATCTGAGGAAACATATTGGGGAAAACCAGCTTTCTTCAGTTAGGCTATTTCTGAAGAGCAATCTGTGACTTGGAGAGTCCTGAACGTTTCAGAGAAACAGAGCTATTATAGAATTTCTGGATGAAAATTCCTTTCTTGTACCAGTACCCTGTGCTCCATTTTAAATAAGGGAGAGTAAAGAATGACATGCGTATCTCTGGAGAACTGGGAATAATGGTGGGCTTACAAACTATCACACTTACAGTCAGTTGGTTTTGCAACTGCTTCACTTGTTGTTGTAATGCCTCCAGCTGCTGGCTTTGTCTCTTGGGGGCACTGGTTGAGTAGGAAAGCTGAGAAAGGCTGTTCAATGCTTCTTTTAATTTGCTAACTTCCTTGGACATTTCATTGATCTAAGGAGGCAAAAAATAGGTCTTCATGAAAACCTGCAAGGCACACTGTATTCTTCCAGGTCTCATCTTGGGTTATTTGTGACTTAATTTTAAGAAGTGGGGAAAAAATCAATGTACAAACACAGACATCATGTGAGCAAAGGGTTACAATGCTTCTCTATCCCCCCGCCTAGCCCAGTCAATTCAAAATGCATTTGTTGTTCTGAAAGCCAGCAAGGATTGCATTTACCACCTTTGCAAATACTGCTGCTGTACACATAACAGAAACACACCAAACCAGCCAGCTATTCACAGCTAGCAAAATACATAGCTTTTTTGTAAATAAATTTGTAGGGGTAGATATGGTACCTGCAGAGGAAAAATAGTCAAGTCATGCTAAGGTGAACGGTGAATTTTTGCACCTTTCTGATCCTTTATTTTCTTGCCTTCTCTCAAATCTCTTCCTGCCGTAAATCCCACCTCTTTGAATTCAGCTGTCTGAATAGGGCGGACCCAAACTAAGCAGAACTTAAAAAAAGGTAAACTGAAAGATCATGCACATCTTCACAGGAGAGAGAAACCAACCATAGAGTCATCATACTGAAAACTTCTTTGACTTTGATATCTGAATTTTTAGATGGGCAAACGCACTCAAAAGTTACTCCACTCTGTGACTCTTCACATGACATCGTCTAAAGGGTCACGCATGCACCATCCAACATGTCTGAACTCATGTGCTACTGCTCCACTGTAGTGAATTACTAACCTTTTTATCTTTATCCTCTTCGAGTTTTGATGAGCTTTCAGAATATCTTTTCATTTCAAGAAGATCTTCTTGAGCTTGGTGGTACTTTTGCTGAAGACCAGTCACCTCTCGTTCCTTTGCTTCAAGCAGAGTACACACACCTTCTTTCTCTTCTTTCAAGCGCAAAACTTCATTTCTCAGTTGCATAGCATCTAAGGATACATTTTCCTTCTCTTGGATTACATCCCTCAGCTTGGATGACAACACACTAACTTCACCCTCTAGTGACGACTGGAGCTTTTCATATGTGGCCTTGGGTACCATCGCTTCATTAACTGCAGCTTTTTCTTCCAGTAATTCCTTCTGTAAGTTTCTTACTTCGCTTTCCTTGTTGGTTATCAGTCCTTTAAGCTCATTTATTTCTTCCTCCATTTCCTTTACAGTATTTCTGAGTGCTTTCATCACCTGATGGTGTTCAGTAATTGGCAAAGAGTTTTGTTTCTGAGCATCTAACATCTGCTTTAGTTCTTCTGCTTCATCTAATACTTTTGTGTACTGGGATTTAATTTCTGATAACTCATTCTCTGCTTTGTATTTCAAAGAATTTGTTACCTGCATCAGTTTATCATGTTCATCTCTAGGAATGTAGTCCAAAGCTATATCATCTAGAGTTTTTCTCTTCTTATAGTCTTCAAGCTCTGTTTGTGCTTCTTTGTACAACTGAGACAATTCACTAAGTTGTGTGTTGAGCTCATCTACCATTCTGTGCATCACATCTTTCATTTCTCCAGCTTCAGCACTAGATTCCAACTGTGTCTGATTTGTCAGCTTGTCCTGCAGCCTTTTAATTTCCTCTTGCCCTTCTTTGTACCTCTCAATCAACAATGCTTTCTCTTGATTAATGTTGTCAATAACTGAACAATATGAATTCTTCATTTCCTCACACTCTTCCACAGAGCATTTGCTTGCCACATTCTTCTCTCTTTCATCAAACTTTTTCTGTAGCTCTCTCACTTTCTCTTTTTGTCTTTCACTTTCCTCCAACGCTCTCTTCAGTTCTTGCTTAAGCATTTCAACTTCTCCACACGTAACCTTCAACCTACTCAGATCAGAACTGGTTTCTTCACTTTCTGAGGAAACAAGACCCAGCTTCATTTGCCTTTGTACATTTGAAACCTCTTTCACAGCTTCCTCATACCTGTTTTGAGTTTCTTGGAACTTCAAGTTAAGATCAGAACCATTTTCTGAAATGTCTGTGCTATTTAAATGATCTGTTTCTGGGACTCTAGACTGGACCTGAGCTTCTATGTGCTTTCTTTTGGCTTCAGAATTCTCTAATTTCCTCTGCACGTCCTTTAAGTCTTCCTGGAGGTACTTCTTTTTTACTTCACTGGGGCTTGTCAACTTTTCTTGAATTTGGGTGACATTTAATGTAGACTTCAGCTCCTGAGATGCGAACTCACTTTGTCTATCTGCTATTTGCTCAAACTCTGTTTGGACTGAATGATAAGATTCTACAGTTGAATCCACTTCTTTAGGTGTTCTTTCCTGTGCAAAAAGAAACCCAAACAATTGCACAATGAAAACAAGTAGAGGACTGTATTTTTTCAAACAGAGTACACACGGAAATCTTGCCACATCCTATAGAGAGAGACAATTAAAGTACTGTGGAAGAAAGTTACAGAAAATTTCAAAACCCAGCTGCTCCCATTTAGTCACCTACAGAGAGAGAAAGCAGTAAGTGCCAAGTTCCTCTGAAAGTCTGAGCTGATCTCCATAAGCTAATAATCAAAGATATGCAAATTAAAATTCTGTTAACACAACTGCTAACGTCTTCTAGAATGTGGTTATCATAATGAACAAAGTTATTCAGTAATTTATGGGAAAAGTGAGAAGATCAAAAGAAGTGATTTAATCCTTTGGGTCAGAGTGTTTCCATGATCTTACCACCAAAAAGCTCATTAAATTATCTTCACAGTACATCTCTTTAAAACAGTAAGCAGCTCTTTGTTCTACTAGCAGATTAAGAGAGTTCTAGAACAGCACAAAAATATGCCACCTGTAATTTGTCCTGCAGCTCCTTATTGTGCAATGTCAAGGAAGCAATTTTTGCTTGCATCAACAGAAGTAGATCTTGCTGGTCAGCTTCAGAACTCACATCCAATAAACTCTCAGCACCTTTGGAGAAAAATAAGATTCAAAAGCTTTCAAAAAGCTGAAATGCTAGCTAGTTAGTTATTCTAACCTTTCAAATTAAACAGTTAGTTTCCATGACTACTAAGTACAGGAGCAAGCAAACTGTTCCTAGAAACTCCTTCCCCAAAAATGGGTTAGATCACCCAACAGAAGCAGAAGTTCTGGTGGGAAGCTGCTAGTGAAATTACAAAATGTTACTCCCAATACTTACTGTGTCTCAGATTCTAAGCAGAAAGGCACAGAGGATTTCTAACCTGATTTCAACATTTCACACCACCTAAAACACCTAACCAAACACAAAAATAAGGACTGTTATTGTATACCTGTTGTGCTGTCACTCAGTCTGTCTTTACTATCTCGGTGCAAGGTGCTGAATTCTTCCTGCTGAGACACAAAAAGAAAACACTTGCATAGAAAGCAGATGTAAAGTTTGACAGCTCCCCAAAGAAAAGTATAGACAGTATAGAACTTGCTGGATAAAGCCTGGCAGAACGTGTTTCTTTTATTTCTAGGGTCTTTTTAAATTACAGTATGTGGCCAGTATTTCAAAATCTGCTAAAGCCATTCAAGTTCTATTGCCCAATTTTCATTAAATACTACTGAAATGTGCACGGCTATCTCATAGGTAGCTTGGAAGGCTGCAGCCCCTGTGACAAAAAATAGCAATATATTGTCATGTATTAAAAAAAAAAACCCTCTTCAATACCATAAGGTAAAGATCAGACACAACATACTCAACCATATCCCTGCTGTCTTTTGGTGAAAGGGTCTCTACTATCTCTATTGCATAATGCCATGCACTTTGCTGGTGTTGGGTAATGAGCTCTCACAGCATTAATACTTACTTTCATAACCATATTAATAAATATTGACTAATTTATGACTAATTCTATTTATATAGTCAGTAAACATTAAAGTAATCCACACTTGCTTTATAAATTACATTGAAATAGATTTATATTCCTTTTTGTTCCTAAAACTCAGCACATTAATTCACAGGAGACTCTGCAGACAGCAAAATAGATTATTAAGCAAAGTAGGTTATGAAGATACTATACTGTCCTTCCCAAAGCTTCATAAGAACAGAAAATTGCTACCTTGCACACTTGATCAGCAAAGAAAGCCTGCCCTTTTCCAGTCATGGGAGTTGAAGTTGATGAGTGTGGAGAGGACAAATCACTAGGCTGTAAAAGATTTTACATAAACAGGTACGTATACATATATGTACATATAACCACCTCTCTAACATGTGCTCATATATATATGGGCACACACACATTAAAGAGTCTTTTTCTCTGCACTAACATTAAGTCACAACTCCAGGTTAGTTTCAAAGAGCAGATACAATTCAGTGCTCTTCTGAGTCAGTATCACATATGCAGTGTAGCTGCTATACAGGTAACATTCCAGTTTAACATTAAACCTAACTGTTAAACTGCATTTTGATACTATATAAATCTACTGAAGTATTTTACTTTCATATGTATATATGCATATAATAATGTGTACATGTATATCCATAATTAAAATACGCATAGTTATTTACCTATGGAAGTCGGCAAAATGGGGAGACCTTCAACTTTATATGGAAGAAGCAATTGTACAGTAACATTTGTACAGTTCTATCTTAGACCATGCTGTATTTCAAGCAATTTTGCTTAGTTAACCTAACCAACATGTGCTTTCATGGTGTCATCCTAACGTCAGGAAAGCACTCATGGTAAGACAGGCATATGAAGTAACAGTGACAGAGGAAATCCAGCCCACATCATTCACATAATGTTCAAAATGCTTTTCACCCCCTAAAAGCATCTCAAAATTGGTCTTTTCTTTACCTGAACAGGACTGATAGGAGGAGGTGGGGCTTTGCGTTTTTTTGGAGTTCCACTTCTTTCTGAACTTAATTTAGAGCCTTGATCATGCTGAAAGTTTCACCAGCCAGAAAAGGTAGGTTTGTTAGTTTGGTTAGTAAAGTCCGAGCAAGTCGTTTTATATTAAAATAAATACAGAAAAAAAAATAGAAAAAAAATCCCACATTAATATCAACTTTAGCAGCTCATGCAGTGCCTTTTTTTTTCTGTGTAAAGACTACATCTCTACTAACACAAAGATATTAAACATGCCTGACAATAACAATCCACCCCCTTGTAATCCATGCTTCAGTGAAAACAAACAAGATTTAGTGAAAAAGCAGAAGCTGACAATAGGTTTAGCACTAGTGATCCTAAATACTTCCATTCATACATAGACCAGTCACGGCATTCTTAACAGCTACCATCTTTCTTCTCCACCAACTTCTGCCTTAACTCCCTGAAAAACCCACCTCTCCACTCGGAGAAGGAATGGACCAATGAATTGCACCCTTGTCCACTTTCCTGCCACCGGCAGGTCTACAAGGTCTACTTGCACTCTGAGATATGATACTAAACAAAAAATGTAAGAAACTAATTTAATTGCTTAAATCTCCTGGGATTCTCACAGGTAGGGATCTCCAGTCAGATGTAACCAGGGATAACCTTCAACAGTAAGTTAATGGGAAACTTTTCTAGGTCTTCTTCCCTGCAGCTTAAAGAGGAAGGGAGTCCAAAAGCCAAGCTCCTGCATCACACATGAGATCTTCCTGGTACACATGTGCACACACACACACGCCCTCCCTTCCTCTTCTCACTGAGGGTGCTGGCTGCTGTTACAGAGAGAAGCAAAGTCTAAAAGCAATGTTCCCAAAACACATTTCTTAAATAAAAAACCCTTCACATTACAGAGTAGTCAATGGCAGTGTATATTACAATGACATTTACTAGTGCTTCTAGTCATGTTAATTACCGTTTTTTTCTTAAGTTACAAGTCTATACAGCCCAAGTATTTTTAAAACCAGAAGGACAAATACCTGCTTTGCTTTTATTGGTGACTTTGTATCTGTGAAGCAGAAAAGAAGTGGAATTAAGAAGAGCTATCAAAGAGAAAAGTTATTTACCATTCCTAACCCATTATCTCAGCACTACTTCCCACACCATAAATACTTTGCTTGGCTTTTGAATTCCTCTCTGAAATCTGAGAAACGTACTTTAACTTCCGATTCCATATGAACCAGATCCTTTCTCAGCTGCTTTTTGTGTTTCATATTGAGACAAAATTTGAAGGACTGTGAGCATTTTTATTCTATTATAGTCTCGTCTCGCACCATTCTTGCACATTAGCTTCCTACTTTAGAAATTTATCTTACTTTGAACATAAAACCCTCTGCCTCCATTAGTCCCTTCTCCAACCCCTCTACTGAGGAGCTGTATGGTCCACTTACTCTTTCACACAATAAAAAAGGATCTGTTTCAAATTGTACGCAAGACTTCACAATGCTGCCACATCAGCTTACCTTTCCTTTCTCCAAAACACCTCTTTTTGCCCTGCTCGGTGCTTTATCCCATGCTAATATTACCACCTACAGCAAAGATCACGCTTTCCCGCTTTTACGAAGCCTCAGCCAGACCACCTTGAAGACAGCTTTTGAAACTTTTCAGGCTACTTTATGAAGTAAATTTGTTCTTTGTTAAACACACATGTAGCCAGTTCAAGAAGTGACAAACTGCAGATTTGCATCTCTTACATACCCACATCCTGAGATAACTTAGATGATAGGAGATTTTGGATCTCTGTATTCTCGGAGAGCTTGGAGTAATGCAGGGCATTCTGTCCAAAGACATCTACTAAACTGACATCTGCACCTTTCCTAAGGAAGGCTTCCACCATGTTAATGTTACCAGCTTCACAAGCCATCATCAAAGCAGTTCTGGACAAAACAAAACACACACAAAGTAAGTGTCAAGAGCGTACTCTTTAAGAGACAGTTCGTTTTTTTCAGGAAAAGAAGTGTGACGGTTATTGTACAATAAAGTCCAAGACTTTATCGACAGGTGTATTGACACATTTATGTAACTGTTGTTTCTCCGTACGAACACCTGCCTGCCCCTTCTCCTCTTCCCCATACTCCCCAGCTGGACATTCTGCAAAAACCTGGCATGCTTTGCACAGGTCTCCAAACACTTCTAAAAATGGGTTCCTGAGGCTAAGAGGAGAATCATAGACAGAAATGACTGCAGCATGAAGTCAGACTATCAAATCTTACTGCCACACTCCAATTACAGTTCTGCAAGTGGTGGTACAACACGAAAGCATTTATTTAATTGATGGTCTCCTTCATATGTTGCTTTTAAGACAAAATAGAGACAGACATTTCAACCAAAAAGCCAAACAAATCTCAAAGCTCTTCAGTGAGACTGAGAGATGGGTTGAACCTCAAATCCTAATCTACTCAGTTTAAAAAACCCAAGAAAAGTCCACTAGGACACAATCAACTCGCTCTCCAACACAAGGCAACTAGACAGCACCAGATCCTAGATCTAAGGGCAACAGATCCTAAGGGTAACATATAGAAGAAGTATTTTCCTAACAGGTTGTATGTATTTTTCTCAATTACTTGAACGGGTCATAAGAGATGTACAAAATAATTACAAACACACAGAAACCACCACCTTTCAAGCAGGCTCTAATACTGCTTTCCTGCTTGGCATAATTCTCCCTTCTCAACATGAAAACATGCCTAATAGGTTGGCCAAGTTCACTGTCAAACACATTCCTCAGTGCAGATATGAAACTGGAAAGTTGCTACAGTGGTAATATTTGCTAGATATTAAGATAATAATTTCACTGATTAATTAAACATACTCCTAGTAATGGGAAAGCCCTGGAAAGCGATGGCTGTTCCAGTGCTGTGCTAAAAAGTAGTGGTGAGTGGCAACTTGGATAACACCTCCAGAGTCACAGGGATCGTTTTAGATTACCAAAATAATTCACTTAGTCTGGACAAGATTGGAAATTTGGGATACCATTTTCAAAGTTTATCCTATCCCCTACCTATCCCAGTAAGTCTTCTCCTTTTCAGAAAATCCATAGCCACTTTCGTGAACACAAGATGCCAGAGTAGTCACTCTCCTCACCAGAAGGAAAGTGACAAGTAAAACGGTATATTCCATGTCAGATCATTTTCTTGCTTCTACACACAGTCCTTTCTTAAAAAAGAAAATACAAAAAAGCAAGTCTGTCCTACCTGTGAGAGAGACACCTTCATCCACTTAAACTAGAAACTCTTAACACTATCTTTTGATTAAACAGTAAGAGAAGCAGCAGAAGGCAGAGGTCTCAGAGTGGGCAGCACTCCAGGTTCAAAGCACTGACGAGGCCATTCAAACCAACCAAGAGGACGTAAGGGTTTTCTTTAGACAATGTAAAACAAAGAGTGCGCTAATAAACTTTGGACTGACAAAAAACCAAGTTAAGTCCCAGTCTTATCCTTCCAGGTGCTGCCAAAGAACAATATGAGCATTGTATCACATATAGTAATCAAGACTGCCATCAGGTGTAAGTGCCAAGTCTTCTCAGCATCCTGCTTTACCTTCACAGTTTAACCAACTGTTATAAACAGTTCATAATTTTCAGACTCTTGATCTCCATCAGTATCATCTAAACAAGTGCATTTTTCACTACAAAGATGTTGCTTTTCAGAAACAGCTTTCTGACACGCTCACTATCTATTAAGGCAACAAATTTCTAAACAGCACCTTCTAAGACAACAGCATCTCCACTCCACAGCTTTACTGTATTTTTCTCTTGCTGCTATGGCTGCATCACAGCAGAAAAAAAGAACGCTCCACAGATGTCACTCCCAAGTAACGGTTTTAGGATTTAAGTTGGAGAAAATATCTTATGCTAAGAAGAGAGCAGCATTTAAAACTGGGACATGTACATGTGTGGGTGATGTGTGGGCAAGTGCTATCAATCAGATTCTTGTAGGAATTATTTAAAAATGGGATTTACTGCTCTCGTAGCCCAGGCTCATCTAGTTTTATAGTTTCATGGTTTCTATTTCCCCTTTCCCTTTCGGCAGAATTTTGTAAGCCTTCTCAACAACCAGGATATGCTGTCTAGTACAGAAGGCATTATTTCACCTAGCAACAACAGTTTGGGGAAGGATTTGAGAAGAAAGCTTCTTTTGACAGTCAGCCTGGGGGAAGAATTAACATGTTAACCTGCTGTACCTTCCATTTTTATCCCTGGTGTTGATGTCTGCTCCATGATCCAGAAGGTATTTGCAGACTTCCGTATGACCATTTTGTACTGCAAGCAGCAAAGGTATGTTCCCATCCTAGGAATGCATTTAAAGAAACTATGAACAATAATCCATCCACGTACAAACACCTCTCTGAGATTTAAAGGTCAGCTATGAGCTTTTCTTCTATATAGCACAAACGATGCACTATCGGTACATTTTTCTCGCATACCATAAATGTAGCTGGTTTTACTTTATTTCCTTTCTTGACCACTGGGGATGCAAAGCATCCGGAGCAGGAATGCTTTTTGCTGTTCCTACTCTCTTTGCTGTTTCCTTAATGCTATAAAATGATGCTCTTGGAACTACACAATAACTTCAAATAGCCCCACAACAAATATGATAATCTTAAGTAAGTACAAGGCAAAAAGACAACATTTCATATAATCACAGAAAAACTTAGTTGGAAGACACCTTTAGAGGATATCTGGGATTTCTCCCCTTTGCTCTCAATCCAAAACTAGGCAAACTTCAAGTTACAGTACATTGTTCAGAGACTTGTCCAGTCAAGTTTTAAGCATCTCCAAAGGCAAAGACAGCACGATGTCTCAGCACTAGTTCCAGTGCTGGACCACCTTCAGGCCCAAATTCCAGCCACTGCTTGATATCATTTTGTCATGCACCTCTGAGGCTGGTCTCACTCCCTCTTCCCTATGATCACCAATGACATAGCTGAGGACATTTTTAAGATACTCCTACAGCCTTCTCTTCATAAGATTGATCAAATATTTTCTGCCTTTAAAATGTATCTGCTGAAATTTTAGGGCTAACCTCTGCGACAGATTTTTTTTATTAGAAGCACCAGACAAGGAGATAGATCCAAGTCAAAAACAAACAAAAAAATTTAAATATTTGTATGCCTTTATTTTCCTTTTGTGCCTCATTTCTGTCAGGTCCTCTTCCTTTATCATCAGAGGGGTTTCTATCAGGCAGTTGCATCATTCCCAAAACCAGACCCGGTTGGCTGTAAACATTTCATAATAGTGAATGTTGTGTCCCTGAGCCTTTAGACTACATCAAGTATAATTCTTCCCCTCAGGTGTATTATACTCTGGCTGTGCTTTGTAAGCATTTCACAGCACCTAGCCACATAACGGTCCTTTTCCAAAGCCTACTAGAGCCAACGGACTTTTAATCATGTTTTGAATATATCAGAATTCATTCTAGCTACTTGTACCAAGGCCTCAATTTAACGAGCAGCAAATTCTGCCACTACTGTATTAGATTGTGAAGTACCTCTGCTATAGCAAGCTGCAAAAGGAACTTCCTCCACCAGAGAAATCCAAGGTAAAATATAAGCACAGTATTGCTTTGAACTGCTGCACCTGAGATTGACTGGAGTAGAGGGCGGTAAAAGCTCTGAAGTATCTGAGGTAGAAAGGGTACGTACCAAATCTTTGATGTTAATTGGGCATTTGTGTTCACACAGAAGCTGAACTGCCTGAAGACAACCACATGCAGCTAAAAAGAAAGACAAGCAAGAAAGTTCATTAAATCCCATTTTCAAAATTTGTGTTCCACATTTCCATTTGCAATACTGCAGCATTAAAGTGGGGTCCAAGAAAAACAAATGAAACTGTATTTCTCTGTTTTAAGAAGGAGGGAGAGAAAGACTAAAAGGATGGACAACAAGTTGTATGCAGTTGAATACAACCAATATTCATGGTCCTAATTAACATGAAAAGCTATAATCTTTAAAGACTGAAATCAAAATCGACCTAATCTTAAATATTCCAATGGCTCTGTACTTGCAAGTGTACAAGTTAAGCTGTTAACTGTAATTAACTGAAAATCAGTATTCACAGTACTTATTTAAAAAAATACCTGAAATTTGTAAAACATCAGGTGGAGTTACTAGATTTACATAATTAGAACTGAAAAAGCTCCAGCAGGCTGAAGGGCTAGGAATACCAAGCACAGACAAAATAGATAGTACAAGCTTTCAACAAAGAAGTTACCTGCATAATGTAAAGCTGTTTTCCCAGAATTGTCAGTGCTGTCTGCTGGACACTTACTCTTCACAGTTCAATAAGGAGAAGGAAAAAAAAGCAATTAGACAAGCACCAAGAAAATAAAACCTATGTTTGATGCTAAGGACAGAGTGCTGAACATCTTCACGAAAAGTTTTATGAGCTACTTCAGAAAAGAATACTGAAGAAAGGCACAGCTTTCCTCTCCTCCAATCTGGTCTCTCCTTTCATGGTACCAGCTTATACTGAAGCCATAGGAAATACTCATGGTGAGAGAGATATCCTAAAACATGTTATAGTTTTGGAACAATTTAAAACAGGAAATAAAAAAGGAAAGAAACTCCTTTCCTTGCCTCAGAAAAGCTTCTTTTTTTTTTTTTTTTTTTTACATTACAGTAAGAGCTAAAGCAACATGTCCTAAGGCAATTAGTCTTGCATTATTTCTGTTGAAGGCAATAAGGCTTCATTTGCACTTGTAAAAACTAAAACATCAACAATCTGGTTATATTTTGTGGTATTATAAGCCACCAGCTACTACTCATCAATCTGGACTTCAAAGTAATAAATAAATGAAAAAAAAAGATTTAAAATCTTTATCAAGACTTGTTTTGGTACAGAAGATTTTAGTTTTAGTTTACAGTAAAGAAAGAGAATCATAGCACCATTCAGATTGGAAAAGACCTTCAAGATCATCAAGTCCAACCATTAACCCAGCACTGCCAAGTCCACCACTAAACCATGTCCCTAAGCACCACATCTACGTGTCCTTTAAATACCTCCAGCGATGGTGACTCAATCACTTCCCTGGACAGCCTGTTCCAACAGCTGATAACCCCTTTGGTGACAAAATTTTTCCTAATGTCCAACCTAAATCTCCCCTGGTGCAACTTGAGGCCACTTCCTCTTGTCCTATCACCTGTTACTCGGGAGGAGAGACCAACACCCACCTCCCTACAACCTCCTGTCAGGTAGCTGTAGAGAGCAATAAGGTCTCCCCTCAGCCTCCTCTTCTCCAGACAGAACTACCCCAGTTCCCTCAGTTGCTCCTCAAGGACTTAGGCTTTAGACCCTTCATCAGCTTCATTGCTGCTCTTTGGACACGAGAAGATATGAACCTAAAAAACCAGGCTTCTAAAAAACAAACATTAGAGCTTTTGACTTTCAAATGTAGCACTGCCTCCACTTCCGTGATTTTCTAGGGAAACAGGTTCACATAGATTACCACATTCTGTAACAAAAATGTCAAGGCTCTGCCTGTGTAAAATAATTATTTAGCCTCTTTTAATTCAACTCCAGCATGTAAGGATTAGACATTCCTCACATGTACAATTTATATCACCAAGCTGGTGCACAGAAGCAAGAAAGCAATCCAAAGATCATGAATTATTGGAGAATATTACCAATGGGTTTGCACTTACAAACAAATTTAGAAATATTGGAATAAAATTAGGAAAATATCAACAAAAGCACTCTGTGGTTGTAGCTAGGAAGTGAACGGGCAGCAGGTAGCTGGTATTAAGCACACATCTAGTTGCCAAGCTGATCATGCTGCTGCATGCGATACCATCGGTGACAGCTTGATGTCACTGTTTGTGCTGTAAACGTGTTCGCGTTAGACGTAGTAGGTACTCGCAATGAAATACCAGAGCGGGAGCCTCAGTGGCTAATGATAACCCTTTCCAGGTGTGAAGGAACAGGGGACTCAGCTTGCAAGGAGTATAGAGGCGGGAATCTGTGAAATTGGACCAAATATTGCCAGAGACATCGACAGGGTCAGTCACAGGACAACTACAAAGACCTGCGCCCGAAAAGCAATTTAGAGGTTGGGAAATGGGATCCATTCTCTTCCTGTACCACTGTGCTGGAGCAGGGTTATTATTCATTATTTCATTTGTAGTCTGAGCCACAGTCTTACTGGTAACTCCAAATTCCTAAAAATATGTCCCAGTCCTCTGACTACGTCCACCAAAACTCACCTGGCTTTCTGAAACGGAGCTGATTGGGACAATGTCTCTCCTTGCTTACTAACGCGCATCTACAGCCTGAACACCACGAGAATCTTCTCTTCATGTTCACTTTTGGTTTTTTTTATTCTTTCCCCATTCTTTCTACTCCCTTTCTAACCCCTCACTGTCCTTCACCTCATTTCACTGAGGATTTGAGTACTTCCATATTTTAGCAACTAAACTACTTCGGTTTCTTCTCCCTTTGACTTTAAACTGGACAGACATTTCTGTGGTCAAAAACAGACAGAAGGCATTCCAGTGAAACAGTATCAAAATCCCCCCAGAAATGAAAAATCCTTTTCCCCTATACCTCTTAATCCATCTACTTCCGAGCCACCCAACCACACAGACAAAACACAGGAAGTTAGACAGAACCTGCAACGTGCCTGAAACCCAAACCTGCTACGTCAGATCAGCTGCACATGGAAAACTGTATTTGTGGACCACTCAGGGAAGATACCACACTGTTCTCTATCATCCATTCAGTGCCTAAAAGGTCTTCAAACTCAAGCACCTCTCTTGATTGTAAGGAGACAAGACAACAGTATTTTGTGTGTGTGATGCAGATTGTTAGCAGGAAATGTGTCACTATCTAGTGGAACCAATCTAGGGGAGCAAAAGGAAAACTTCAAAACTCAAAATTAATTTAATTTTTACTTTACCTGAAGTAACCTCTTAATGCAATCAGGGTGGCTGTTCTTTGCTGCAAGATGTAAAGCACTGTGCCCTAAATGAGTAAGAGCAAAGCAAATTCAGTATCCAGTCACGCCAAAGCACATGAATAAACTCTGTCATGAGAAGGGCAAAAGTCTGAATCATCTATCTTGTTCCTATCATGACACATGAAAAGTAAGGATAGAGAAAATAAAAGAAAAACCTGTATCAAGCAGAATGTATTTATGACAGAGTGTTGTTCAGGCAGGTAAGAGAATATCTTAATGTCTAGCTTTATACAAAGGAATGACAGAAACAAAACCTGTTTTCCTATGTTACTCAGCCTCCCTTGCAGAGAGATGTCTGTCATGTATCCTCATGATTTCTTCCATTTGGCAATGGAAAAGGAACCCAGCACCAAGAGCAAAACCTGCCAAATTTCACCAGCTACCACTACAACAAATTTGTATCATCCATGGAGTGCATGTAGAAGAGGATGCAGAACACAATCTTACTTCAGTTTGCATCTTATAGATACTATTTTCTGTTGATTTACTTAGCATCTGTGAGCTCATACTCAGCTATGCAATACAGTGATTTACTGACTATAGATTTATGATGAAAGACTGCAGACTCTCCTCTAGTTTCATCTTACAGAGCATCTGAAAAATTAGAGGCCAAGAAAGCAAAAGAATAAATTATCCATGTAACTAAGAAAAGAAGAAGCCAAGATTTAGTACTCAATACAGACAGAGCCACTTGTGACAGTAGAATCTCACTGTAAATAATGTGACTATTACAGACAACACTATCCCTAATGAATACTGGGTCGACACTCTCAGGTGAGAGCAGGCAACCTCTTATCCAATCAACTAATAAATCCTGAGGCAAGATGAAGTATGGATTCTGTATCAGGTACATACACTCACATCATTATGTATAATCTGAATGCCTCCTTACAGAGGAAAATCATTTCCACGTATGACAGAAATTCCCTCAGGCTGCAATCCATGGCTGATCCCATGAGTGCAACATTTACAGGTCATTAAAGGAGAGACAGAATTCTCAGAGTGCTGTCAGCTCATTCAGGTGACTTGCTAGCCAGAGAAAATGCTGGGCACAGATTCCACAGATATGTCAATCGAAATCTATTAAGAAGAGTTTCCCAGTTTCAAATTCAGCTCCCATCATTCTCCTAGTGGAGCAGTAATTAAGCCATAGGACTTCTGAGGGCTGAAACAGCATACTTAATAGCTCTTAGCCCTGTTTTGGCCTGTATCAGCTCTTTTCATTATGTCATAATCCTGAGGAAATGTCTTACTGCAACTCCTGTACAGTTAATGGAGTACACATAAAAGCAACACTGAAGATCCTCATTTAACCTACAAAAAGCCTCAAATGAAGTTAACAAAAAAGAGTTGGGAGAGGGGGATTTTATTTTTTTTTTTTTTAAATTAGAAAAAAAAAAACCAAGCAGCTAATTTGCATCTGGAGTCCACTATAAATGCTGACATTTATAGCATCAGGGCAAAAGTTTTTAAGGGCTTTAGAATCTGAATTCTATGTGCCGAAAAGCAAGTAGGACTAAACCTGCAAGTGTTACAACTGCTTTTCCTATGGGAGTGTATAGGGAAAAGCAGTGTTATCAAACCTGTGGTTGCACTCTGCACATCAACAACTATATAGGCAAACTGAGTGTATAATGCTATGTGTGTAGGTTCACAGAGGCATACCTGCACCATCTTGGGCTGTCACATCTGCACCATGTGTCACCATGATCCTGAGGCACTCTGCATGCCCTTTCGTGGCTGCCAGGTGAAAACTGGAAGAGAGCATTTACACGTCACTTTTCTTTTATTACAACCTCCCTTTCTCTTTCATTTACAAACCAAGTACTGGCAAGTTCTCCCCTCCCTGTCCTTAGATCTTCTAGCACCCCTCCACTGCCTCCCAGGAAGATAACAGCTGTGAAAGTGAGAAAGCACATCAAAAAGTTTTTGTACTCTTTTGTACTCTTACACAGGCTGTTGTCTCATTACCCCATGCCATACACCTTACATGCATCTAGTCCCATCGAATTTCCAAACTAACGTCCCTAGTGATGTAAATATGGTAGGCTTGGGGAATTAATGAAGAAAATATTCACAACGACTGACTTTGCTCTAGTCACTCTAGTCAATCTTGATTTCCCCCTTTCAGTGGACAAATTTTAGTTCCTCTAAAAGGTGATCCAGCTCCTAAATTAAACTAAATCAAGTTGTGCTTCTGTACTGCCCTTTACAAAACACGTATTTCTTCTGTGCAGAAGGGGGAAAACCCCTTAGTGTTTGTGAGTATCACCTGAAGAAATCAAAGCTACTGGATATTTGTGAGACTATGCTAGAAAGGTATTTTTTTCAACTTTCGGTTTTGCTTTTCACCTCAAGCACCTGCTTGTTTGAACACTAGGAAATTGCAGAGGTTACGAACCACACCATGGCAGGAGACACTTAACAGCATCAATTACCAAAGATGTAAGTACAGAACAAACTAAAGAAGTTATACTGAATTCAAGCTTTTTTCAGCTGAAGGTTCATGCTTGCCATCCTTGGCACCTCAAGATTCACAGAAGCCACCCTATACTTATGCTGCTGATTGAATTTTGCCAAGAAGCAAAAATGAAGGAAAAGCTTATAAAACCAAAGAAGTTTATATCCTCTTGATGCATATTATGCCAGCATCGGCGAGTCTCAAGATGTGGGCACAGTACAGGCAGATATACTGCTTCCCCATGGGTCCTACCAATACCAGCTTGATATACAGAACTGTTTTCCAGTGAGAGTAATGTAAACGACAAATTTAAGATAAAACACTTCCAACTACTGTTAAATTGCATGTGAAAAGTGGGGCATGTTGATGAAGGGCCCAAAACTGAAAGAGGCAGTATTCCCAGGACAAAGGCTATCAAGATGGTCAGAGGGTTGGAACACCTCTCCTGTGAGGACAGGCTGAGGGAGTTGGGGTTCTTCAGCCTGGAGAAGAGAAGGCTCTGGGGAGACCTTATAGCGGCCTTCCAGTACTTAAAGGGGGCTACAGGAAAGGTGGGGAGGGACTTTTTAGCAGGGCCTGCAGTGATAGCACAAGCAGTAATGGCTGGAAGCTGGGAGAGGATAGGTTTACACTAGATATAAGGAAGGTGGTGAGACACTGGAACAGGTTGCCTAAGGAAGCTGTTGATGCTCCATCCCTGGCAGTGTTCAAGGCCAGCTTGGATGGAGCCTTGAGCAACATGGTCTAGTGGGAGGTCTCCCTGCCATAAGAAGTGGATTGGAACTGGATGATCTTTGAGGTCCTTTCCAACACAAACCATTCTATGATGCTATGATCTTTTAAAGGAGAGTTCCATTCCTAACATCATGCACCCATGTGTTAAGGGGATTTTCCCCTGGAATCTAAAGGGAACATCACTAATCACGTAGTCACATCAACTACCATATTTAAGACTTTACATTTTGAACAACTGCTTCCTTTAAATGTTAAAACTAAAGTTCAGCCTGCTAGTCAGGGAAACTGGGAATAACAGGCAGGAATGAAGCTGATATTTCTGGCACGTAGTATGTGAACTGCAACACTGTGTTTCTCTAGGCCATGGACTTTTTTGCAGCATTCTTGAAAACTCAGCAGAGAAAAAGACCTACAGACAAGATTTGGCAAAGGGCAGGGAGAATTAATCAAAACAGGATAGCTCCTGGAACAGAGTCCTCTATCAAGTACAGCAACTACCCCACTTCCTACAAGGAGTCCTTCCACGCTGCCTGCTGCTGATTGCAAATGGCAGACAGGCAGCACTTAAGCTTTGAACCTTTCTCTGCAAATATAAAAATATTCTGTGTGCTCATCCTCATGCTTACTACTGCCATAAACAAAGTGAAGAGTAACACTTCCAAGACCATAAGAAGCACTGCTGCTGGCTGTTCTCTAGTCATTCAAAAGCAAAACTTCATGTACTTGGCGACCAATGCAAAGTTGTGTAAACATTCTTCTTTAGAAGAAGAGGTTTCTCAGGCTCTGGGAAAATGGCTGGGGGAGAGACACAAAAGGACTCTGACAAATTCCAACACCTCTAATTCTGCCAGCACAACACATCAGCAAATATGAAATACTGAAACACAAAACACATTCAGATACATTTGTGTGGGCATACAATACAATTGAAGTCACTTATATATTGGGAAGGGTGTGAAGTGCACACTTGGCTCATACATTTGACAATATTGGTAAGAATAATAAATACTGGAATAATAATAAATTGTCTAAATCTGGGACACTGAGGTTTTATGGACAGACTGTGTAGGATGGTGCCAAATGCAACATGAATATGCAAGTGTAAAAGTTTTATTTAGGTAAAATCAGACTGCAAAGAAAGTATCAAAGACAGAAAAACTTAACCCCTTTCAGGCCACACACCTATGAACACATCAGTCGCACTAAAACAAACAATTCCCATGGCAGCTCTCAACAAGTCATCACACATGCAGGTGCTTTGTTTCACACAGACAAAAATATTTTCGGTAAGAAAGGCTTGATTAAAAATACTGCTTCTTCCAAATTGATGGGATGAAAAAAATATTATCTGTAAGCAGTACAGGTTGTGTGAAAGATGAGAGAACATGTACTGATGACATAAAGACCTAATGACAGCAAAAATATACAAGCTATGTGGAGAGTCCCATGAAAAGAGCATGATAAGTTTCAACTGTCAGTCATTTATACAGTGACCTTAGCCAGACAGCATTGGGCTGCTACCGCTCCCTCCCAATTGCTTGCTTTGTGTCCCTTCCCTGCGTCCTTGTACACTGCTACCATCTCTCACATAACCCTGTAGTGAGATCCTTTTTCTTAATATTCTGAAAGCAATTGGGAGGGGAATGTGGGACATGGTTAGCTAGCTGCTGGTTTATTAACCTGAACTAGCTTACCAGGAAATCAGCTCTGCTCAAGAGAGAGAGAGGAGAACGACTCCAGACTGGGAGGAACCTATTACAGTGACATTAAAGTCAGAGTATCTACAGAGAGCGGGGCAAAAACTTCCCCCTGAGGAGTAATTCTAACTGATTCGGAAGTTAATACCCCTGCTCCTTTTTTTTCTTTTTTCTTTTTTTTTTTTTTAAACTGGAAAAAAACCCAACACACCACCACCAAAACAAAAATAACCAAAAAACACTTCAGTGGTAGATACTGAGGGCTCCTGTGTAGCAAGGGAGAGTCTTGAAACAAAGAAGCCTGCAGAGATTCATTTCAGTACAGAATAATTCCCTACAAGCTACACAAACTTTCCTGAAATATTTGAGGCAAAATCTGCAGGTTTCCAAACACTGGAGTTCTCACCATCTGGAAGCCTTAAGCAGTGGTGCATTTTACTTGCATCTTTCATGAATAAACTTCCCTTGATATGAAAGCAAACAACTTTTCCTCCCACTTCCTGGTTGTGCAATGACTTAGGCAAACAAAAACAAACATGTAAGGCTTGATTTGGAGCAAGGGCCACACTGAGAGCTGGATTCTTATTCAGCCTAAAATCCCATTACAACATAGTTAATTTTCTCTTCACAATAGATATAAGACTGTTATTACCACTTAGAGCCACATCTTGATATGCCAGCCTGGACTGATTTGAGATAGATTTCTTTCATTGCTGTAAAACAGTTCTATTCTTCCTGAGGGGCAGGATGTTCTTCCATTATTGTCTCCAGACCCTTCAGTGCAGCAGAGGAACAGCTACCCTTCCCACTGGTTTTCTCACTGGATCCAGAAACGAAGTAAGTCAGCAATTGAGACCCACCTCTGCAGCAATTGATTAAGATCAGTTGATTTGACTGCTTTTTCCTACTGGGAATGTACAGGTCTCATAACTACTCAGTCCTTAATAAGATAAAGTAAAAAATTACATTCTTCAGAAGGAACATAGAGCCCAGCTGGAGTAAACAGGCCTTGAAAGTAATAGTGAATACACAGCAAAATTTCATCAGATTTGGGGTCAAATGGAGAACAGCTACAAGACTATCACTTCAAAGTCCTGACAGGACCTCAAATTTCCTGGCCAGAAATGTTACTCAAATAACATTTTCAAATGCACTGATAGAGGGGTGCTTTTTATGAATGCTTGGTGACTTAACAGAGCTGTATGTGACGTCCCTGAACTAGTTTTAAACAGCAGATTTCTTTCTTACGGATAGATGTCAACCGGTGAAGCACTTACAACCGCCCTAAACAAGCCCATCCCTTATTCAGGGCAAAGGACATTTCCCACATTTTGGTTATAAAGTCAAGCTAGCAAAGGAACTGAGACTTCTTCAAACAGTGCCTGACTGACAGAGCGTAAGAGTTCAGATAAAGCTGGTCTTTGCTAAAAGGCCAAAAATTAGTGTTTCCAAAAATCATTTAAATACCAGATGGTCTAACTCAAACAGAAAAGGGGTGTAATTTTTACTACTTAGCTCACATAATCATTTCATCATAGGTAGAAGAACACAATTAATCCGTATTTAGAGGTTAGACTTGTAAGCTAATTGAGCTTGATAAGGCGGTGTTAGCAGTAAGACATGGGTTTGCCATACCCAGGTTCTCTGCTTAACCATTTGCACAGCTACATCCTGCAAAACTGAGCACAATCCTCTTACTGAATGTTATTTTGACAGCTGGCTTGAAAAATCTGGGTGGTCCACATATCTAGGGAAAATGCCACAAAAGCAGAGTGGAACATAATAAAATGAGAAAAAATAAATATGGAGTCTTAATTTAAGACAGTAACCTTGTAACTAGGAAATTTTCATCTGTGAAAAGAAAAAACAGGAAAAAAAAAAAAAAAAGAGCAGAATTACAGCCAGTCAGGGAGCTCCATCTCTGTTTGGCAAGGTCACACTCCGGAGTTCTTTTCAGGGCAGAGTTAGTATTCTCTGTAACACAGATTTCCTCCAGGACCTCAAAGAAGCCTGACACATTACTTAACAAAATCCAAAGCAAATAAAGAACATGGTTGAATTATGGATGCTAAATGAATATTGTATCTGATATTTTCTATTACGACAAGCATGGAACAAAGTCAAACTTACATGCAAGCATTAATACTATTGTCCTCTGCCATTTTAACCTGAGTGCTCTGAAAATATTTTAAGTGCAAGAATGTTTGAAATGCACTATGAACTCACATACACTCATTGTCAAGGTTTATTTTGAGTAAAAACATCCCTCCCCAAGGCAGATCATTCTTCTTCATTTTCTAATGTACGTCAACTCTTTGCCGACTTCTGAAAAGTCTGACTTGTCTACCAACAGTTTCATGATTTATAGTTTCCTGACCAACCAATACCTTCACACAAACAAACAAGAATGATAAAATAAGGATACAGAGCTGCTGGGGGTCTTTGTAATGCAGAGTAGAAGGGTATAGACAGAGAAGACATTCAAGCTTTGCTGCTCCAGATCAGATGGACAAGCAATTTGCCAGCTATCTGAGCAGAGACCCACTGATAACCTAGCTGATAACATGCACTGACTTGAGCTTTCACAAATTTTAGAGGCAGCACCTAGCTTATAGTGTCTATTATCCCTCTAAGCATCAAATCCTACTTCAATAACAACAGGAAAAATAAATACATTAGATGGTACCTGGCTTTTGATTGTTTTCCACCACAGGCTGAGTGGCAGAAGTGCTAGTGTTGAGACCTGACCTGGAGGAGAAAAGGACAAGAATACCACCAGAGCAGCATATTCTGTGCATGAAGGAAGTGCCTGCTGTCACTCAGGAGGAAGTCCAGTGTGGTCTCCTCTCTCATGTAGCACGATGACCAGTAATTACAAGAAGAATACAGTTTACTTTTCTGTGAATGGTTTGAGATTTTATTGGCATAAAAACAATAATGAAAGTCAGCCTTTTAAACAAAATAAATTTTTGATAAATTCTTTCCTGTGGGGCTGGTGACACACTGGCACAGGTTGCCTAAGGAAGTTGTGGCTGCCCCCTCCCTGGCAGTGTTCAAGGCCAGGGTGGGTGGGGCTTTGAGCAACCTGGTCTAGCGGAAGGTGTCCCTGTCCATGGCAGGGGGGGTGGAACTGGGTGATCTTTAAGGTCCCTTCCAACCCAAACCATTCTGTGATTCTACAATAATTCATTGAAAAATTACTACCTTCAGATTTAAAGATTGGGAAAGTCCCAGAATGGTCCTGAAACTGGACATGTTTTCTGCCTTCCTCTGCTAACCCAGACAGCGCTCTCAGCAAAGTAGTAACTGTCTGTTCCAGCAAGGAATAGGCTTCTATGAGCAGCACATGCCCGGTTCTGCTTCTTCCTTGCACCAGCACATGTAGGTGGGTACCTGTGTGGCTGGTGAGCTGATATGGGGAACAAAACCAGTTGAAAAACAAAGCTGCCTTCCACTGTTTCATCACGCAGTCACAGCTGCACACACCCTGTCAGCACAAAGAAAGGAACAGGATGTAGAATTTCACCTTAAATCTAAAAACTAAGATTAAACCATGTAAGTTTCCCTGTGAAAGCCACAGAACCTTTATTTTTCCCTGACTGCATTATCAAGAGACAGTCATTCATTTGAGACTATATATGTCTTAGGAACTGCCAGTGACTTAATTATGGAGGAACCATCCAGATGTTTGGCAAGAAAGGAAAATCAGACATCTACAGGTACCACTATCAATACTTACTAGTTCTTTAGTTTTTTGCGTCTTTTTTTTTTAAAAATAGAAGTCATAGCTTTGCACTGCAACCATTTCATCTCCTCCTAACAGTAAATGTAATAAATGTGGCTTTTCATTAAATGTGACAGTCCATGTCATGATGCTGTCACACACATGCATGCAGCTTAATGAAAATCAGCTTAGGACAAACAGTTACAGGAAATACATTTTGTTTTCAAGACAGAGCTGGCACCGTCACAAACAGAAAATTAAGCATCCCGAGTTTTAACACATTCAACCAATGAGTTGCTACTAATATTTTCCAGAGTACAGGCAGGTTAAGATTTTAAGAAGTTGACACAGGCAGGATGGATTTACTAGGAGCTGTGGGAGATTTTTCCCCTCTCTCCTGCTTAGCACCAGCCACTGTGAAGTGAAGTGATGCACACAGCCTGTGTTCTCCTATCTTCTGTTTAAACACGAGATGGCATCTGCCCTCCCCCAATACATACAAAACCCTCCAGCAAAAAACCCCTATGTGCCACTTCTGTGTTAGCATATATTCTGGAACAGCTTTCAAAAAAGAAAAAAAACACAAACACAAACAACAACAACCCCAAAAAACCCAAAACAAACAAAAAACTTCACACATTTTCCATATAAAGTTTCCAGCTTTCCCTCATAGCATAAAAAGTCTTGTTTCAATCATACACACCTCGATCAGGACAATAATAAAAGGCAAGCCTCCTGAACGGCTGTTTTCTTAATAGGAAAGAAGCAATTGCATCATGCAACACAGGAGTTGGCAAGCTACAGGCTCCTGGTTTTAACCTTCAAACTCAGCAAAATATATCCACCCAGCTGCTCTTCAGAGAGATTTCTGGGATCCCCAGAAGCTTTGTATTTTTCATTCTCAGGTTGTGTTCCAGCAGTTCTATTTCCATACATAGTTTTATTTGGCAAACTCTATTACCATTAACATTACATTAATGTAATTAACACATTAACACAAACTCACACTCAAGTCTGAAACGTACAAAATTTTCTTCCATGTACCATTAACTGTAAATGTAAGTGCTCACAATTTAGATTTATCATATGAAGTTTCCTGCAGCATGTTAATTTTTAAAGTCCCTCAATAACTAACATCAGCAAATTGCAACAGAGATTCTGCCAAGGGCGAGCTTCAGGGCACTCCTAGGTGTTGACAGAAAGTTTGAAGTTTTGAAATATTAATTTTTGGTGGTTTTGGGTAGGAAAATGGACAGAGTACAACAAACAATGAAGTCTCAAAAAGCTTAAAGAGCCAAGAAATGAGAGCAGCATCAAAGCCAAGTTCAGAGGGATGGAGGAAAGCAGAGGAATAGGGAATACTGTTTCTGACAGTTTCTTTAAAAAGACATCCCATACCTAAAGGCCAAAGGGGTGCACAGTTCGCTTCTCAATAGAAACATCTTTTTAGCATAGGGTGAAATCCCTGAGGATGTCATAGATGTGCCTAGGTCAACATAACTTCCTTCCTGAGTTAGGTAAAACCAGCTAGCCATCTGCTGCACTTTCTTGCAAGGCTAGATTAGAGTTCAAAGTTAAAGTTAAGCCCAACAACAACAGCAATGACTAGCATCATCCTTGACCTTTATCCTCCAACACAGCCCACTTGGTTTTGCTGTCTATGGGCCAGCAAATGCTAATAACCACCTCAGTACATGAAAAGTCATGAAATTAGAGCAAGAAAATCCCAAACCATGTTAGCATAACAAGAGGCCAGGAAAAGGCTGTAAATGCTGAGAACAACTGAGTAAAAGTTAATCTAAAAAAATATTTTTGTTAAAATCCAGCAAGACTTAAGAACTGCATATAGTGCTCCAAGAACCAAAGAGCATGGATATCCTTATGTGACATAATGGATGTTGCCAAAGGATAGCTCGGGGTTACATGCTGTGTTTGAAGTTTCTGTGCCTTTTCCACTTACAATACTTCAGACTTCTTCAAACTTAGAGCAACAGAACTATTTGGATTGAGGGGTTTTTTTTAATTAAATTGTATAAAGTGAACTTCTCTTACTTCACAGGGGAATTGCAAAACAAGTGAAATAATACATACTTACAGTAACTGATCGACCAGTAACACATTCTTCAGACACCACTGGTTAAGATGACTTTTAACATTTGTTTTTATAAACTTTTTAAATTCTTATAGCAATATGCTTTTATTTTGTATTTCAGAATAACTGTATTACTAAAGCTTTTAAGATTCCACATTTCCTAACAGGACTACGGACTTGGAGGAAAAGGCAACTTCAGAGCTTTCCTACATTTTCCAGTCGGTACCTTACTAACACAGAATGCACCTCTAAAGCAGGTAGCAGAAAATGCAGAGTGATATATAAGCCCGATAAATAAGCAGCCACCAGCATAGCCTATTGCCTCAGACCGCATTCTGAAGCCAAAAAAATGAAATAAATCCAACATTTGCACACTGCTCCGTTTTGGCTGTCTGTTCCCTTTCCCTTCCTAGATTAAAGTACATTTTCAAGCCAGTAGCAGCCAGTTGGTGTAATTAAAATCTACACATACAGCTCATTTGGTTGCATAAGTCTTTGAAAAACACGTAAAACAACTGCAGCCCATTATGCAGATATAAATCTGAAAAACAACTGCAGTCTTAGCTCTGTCCCCTCCAGCCTTAGACAGTTTGGTTCTGGCCCAACCCACGAGAGGCATGCTTCCCTTGTGCTCCCCTGCCAGCTCAGATAAGACAAGTACAAGGAGCAGCCAGTGTTGCACATGCAGAAGCGGGGCGCTGGGTTCTGCCTCCACACCAGCCAGGTTGCAGCTGTTTCAGCCAGGCATACAAAAACTTCCAACCATCTAGGCTATGCTCTGATCCAAGCAACTGACAAACTTCTTGAAACCTGGCCAGGTCTGGTAAAATCTGGGTATTTGGCAACTCTGTGAATGGAGCTGCTTTACAGGGAATTCCAGCGGCTGCCTGATGCTGCATTACAAGTTTGGCTGATCCTACCTGTGAGTGGAATGGGCAGCTCACAGGATATCCAAACACGTGTACAGGGGGGCCCTTCAGAAAATGACGGGCGTTCTTCTGAGATGACAGCCCTATACTAATAGATAACGAAATGCAACAGTTTATTAAGGATAGCCACCCTATCAGCCTGTGTGAAAAAGCAAGTATAAAAGAGAAGACACAAGCTGGCTCCTAGAAGAAACTAATTGTTTCCCCTTTGAACTCCAGCTATCATCTGCAGGAAGTCCTGCGCATGTAAGATGTAAATTTCATTGTGATGTTTCTCAGTCCTCAAAGAACTTTATATGAAATAGGGTGTTTGTTCTTTAAATAAGTGGAATTTCTTTGTTTTACAATATAGGAAATCACTAAACAGAGAAACTAAAAAGCTCCAGTTTTTCAGAAGTGAAGTTTAGTTTGAATTCAGTTACGAAGATCCTAAAGAGCATTAATTTCTGTCTCTTCCGAATATGGCCTCTTCTTTTTTTTTTTTTTTTTTAAATAACATGAAGGTACAAAAATTCTAAAGTGTCTTATAAAAAATTGCTTCAAAAATGCATGATAGAACATGAATGCTGTTGATTTCAAGTTCTGTCAAAAGTGTAGCTAAAAACTAAAAACTGGATCATGAAGTCTCCAAGTCTAAGTGAGGGGTCATGTACTCAAAACCATCAGAAATGGTCTATACAGTTGCAGTCAAGAGTCAGGAACGAACCACTAACATGAATTCCACTCCACAGGTCTCATTTAAAAGCCTGCATGACTGTCAATATAGTAATGTTTGTACGTAATGCAGATTTTTTCATGTATTGCCAAATTATAAAATCAAAGTTAAGTATTACTCCTCTGTTATGGAGATAAGAGCATTTCCTCTCACCATATGGTAACAGTTGGCTCATACTGAAACTAACAGAAAGTTAATTAGGTCAATTTAGTATCCTGGCAGAGGATGGCTTCACCAAACCATGTCCAGATGTTTCATTAACATTTCTAAGTGTTAGTCTAAAGTAGAAAGCAATTTTTCAAGAAACTTAGTATCGACATCTTAATTTAATTATATTCATATCAATTCTGTAATGGAGGGGGGGACAAAAAGAAATAATCAAGACTTGACCTTGAAAAGAACTTCAGAAAAGTTTTGGAGAGGCAAAAGCTTTGAAATCTCCCATGGAAATAAACTTTACAAGAAATTTTGGAATAAGAACCAGACTTCAGCTATCTGTTGGCTACAGATAAAACACAGGTGGAGATCATGGTGGTCTTCCTCATTTTGTCCATGCTCTGAAACGTAGACATTATTGTGATGATTTGGACCACTTGGATCATCATAAATTAAATATCATGACAAAAGTAAATGAAAATAAATTTTCTGTCAGGGATCACATCAGGTCACTGGAACACCAATGAACTCCATTCCTGAAGAGGTGACAATCCTCAGGCACCTTTCTTGCAGCTCCTACCCTGGTACAGTTTTCAAAAGACAGTATGCTAGTATGCTTTTCTACTTAAGTGTTCAGGCAATTTTAAGAGATGGCACAGAGTCTGTACAAAAGAAACATCTTCTAGAGCATGGTGTTAGACAGATGACTCCCAACATGTGCACAAGAAAATAATGTAGAGATTGCATGAACTTCAGAGGTCTCCTAGAGGATTTACAGCAATTTGTAATCAAGAAGGGGAGAATTCTTCTTGCATTTCATAGGCACTGGGCTCACCTGACTTCTCCAATTTTGAAGCTGGAAAAGCTTTTGAAAAGTTTTTGAAGTTTTTGATCAGCTGTTTAAACCATTTTCTACGGTCTTCTTTCTCAACTAGAATAGTTTAACGACTGTAGTAAGTCTGTATTCTTCCAACTAGCTTCCTTTAAGATAAATAATATTTTGTACAAGGAAAGACTCTCTCTCAAAGGTAATTAAAACCTATTTACTTTTTGAACAGTGATGTCCTTCATGCCACTCAACCCATCTCCTTTTACAGTAAGATCCGAAAGAAAGACAAGAAAAATGAATACTATGTACATGATAAATATAAAGGATTTGGGGTTGGAATATTATCCAAAATTTATTTTCAGTGCAGCCTCTAAGGAATGAACATTCTGGTTCAAATGAAAATATATAATTTCGACTAACTGCCATTGACAATAATTTTGTGAAACACTCCTTAAGGAGTGCATTTTTTAAGTTTCCTAAAGCTTTTTTACACCATTGTCAGATTCATTTTATTAAACAACAGCTGATTCAATTGCAGTTAAAAAAATTTACAGAGACCTGTTGTTTCATTTAATAGCTATAAGCATTTAATTCTAGTTCAGTACCTTGCAGAAACATGCAATCATGGCAGTGATGGACTGGCACACAGACAAAACAACTTGATGACAAGGAAGTGCTGCAATTTATACATTGTGAATCCTTTCCAAAATTCTCCTGCCTGAACACCTCTTCAATAATAGCAGCAGCTTCTTTAAATAACAGTCCATTTGAACACTTGGTCTTGTGGAAAGTCCAGTACATGAATGAATCCTATCCCCTCCTGAAAAGGCTCTCTTTGAAAACCGTTTTTTGTTAGTTTAAGTGGGATTTAAACTAGCAAATTCCAAACTGGAAAGAAGTGTTCTGTTGTTCAAGGAAGCTGGACAAAAAAAATCCTATCCGGCAGAACAAGACTACAATGGCAGAGTCAGGTTTCCAGATAGGTTTTATTACAAGTGTGCTTGGCAATAGTCTGTGCTGTGTAAAGTAGGACCAACAATGTGGCTGTGTCAACTTATGCCAAAGGTGGATTTGCTCCACGGCCTTCAAATTGATTTATTGTCTATAGAAAAGACTAAGTCAGAGGCAGGGTGGTGGTGTGGAAAGTCAGGCAAGTTTTAAAACTCATTTCATTACTCTGATGATATTTTTTTAATACCTTTTTAAAGAGCTACTACTGGAGAGTTAAATCTCCTGCTGAAAATCTGTAAGTATTACCTCTTAGAAATTTACTGGTACTTAGACCTTATTAATTCAAGCATCTCTATTTTATTGCATGCAGGCAAGCCACAAAGAAAAGGAATAATAGGACAGAGGCAAAAGAGGACACAGGTTAAATTCAGGTGGTTATGTCCAAAACTGAGCCAGAGCTGGAGCACATCACAGGAGGACTCTGGGGCATGATATACAGAGTAGTCAACAAGACAAATAAAGAAAATCCTGGGTTCTGGTCTCTGTTCCTCTCAGTTTACGCATTTTATATTAAGAAGCCATTTGTTTATAAAACAAAAACTTTAAAAAATCCCTTTAAGCATGAAAAATTAGAGCCCTCTCCACTTTTTGTTTAAAATAATGTACTATACCACTATACTTCAAAAAAGATCTGGGCAGCGTCGAGAATTTTGTTTGTAGGGTTATTAACAAAAAGAACGAAAAAGAAAAGATCTTAAAAGAAACATGTCACACCTTAAGGGAACAAACAACTACAGACTTAACAAACCTGTACTGCAACATGTAATTGTTTCTCTTTTTGCTTTCAAGCACATTCCCAAGTCTTTAATCACATCATGCGCATTGTTATATAATTGAATCCATCACGTTCTTCTGGTTAGCCACCTTCAGCCTAATTATGTAAACAACTGCATCAATATAGACTCACAGGGATCAATAGACCACTCAACCAAAGAGCTCCCTTCCCACATTGGCACTGTAAACCACTTTCTAAAAATGTAACCAGTGAAATCTGAGCATGATGGTGGCCAGCTGTCCCCAAAAGACCTCTCCAGATTGCGCTTTCCCAGCATGACAGTTTCCCATGTTACAGATGAGGCAGCTGGCAAACTAGACCCATGTTTCTGCTGGACTCCAACAGATCTCAGTGCTGGGCTGCAGCAGGGTCTATGCTTTTAACCAGAGCTTCTACGACAGGGCAAAACAGCTATTTTAGGCACCCAGAATCACTTTGCAGGAATCGTACTGCGAACACAGGAGAAACAAAACTCCCTATACAGAAAAGATGGTTGTAATTCATTTTGCACACACATTATAAAAGACTCTGAAGTGTGAAAAACACAAACAAGACACTGCCCATCATTAATAAGCCATACTGGAGAACATTTCTGGGTCATGATACTCTTTGGTAGCTATGTCTCTCCAGATCAGTGTCATTGTTTCTATGCCTGTCAGTCCCTATCTTTCAAAACTAAGAAATAACCTGAGCAGGTCTGCTAAGTTTTCCAAAGCATTGGAAACAGAATGAGAGCTGACATGCTGTATTTCTGCACCACGGCAATACTATTTTTCTTTGTTCTCGCTCAAGCTTTCTTTTAAACTACTACACAGAAATAACTAAAAAAGTAAATGACAACTAAATGAGCATATGGAACAAGCAGAAGCAGAGATCTTCATAGCATTAATTCTCATTTGTTCCAAGCAATTAAAAGAAGTATGTGTACCTGCATTATTAGTAACAGCATTATTAATATAAATATATGGTCACTGACTACTTTGTAGTTGCAAATAAAGAGGATAAAAAAGGAATTTTGTAGTATACCCCTGTAAGATTGAAAATCATTGCACCAGATCCCTACAGTTAAAACAATCCTGTTTCTTAGAGTTAAGAGGCTTGTACGTACATATTGATAATTTCAGTCTTGGTTGGTTCCATAGAAAAATTCATATTATCAAATCATATATGAAATGTGCAAACTAGGTGTTACTCTGGATACAATGCAGCTTCTAGCTCTGAAGAAGTTACAATGACTGTAAAACAGGAGATGCTAAACATAGCTGTAATTCAGAAGATTCAATGGAAGTCATGTTTTGATTATGTTCAAAAGAAAAACATGTGCATGCAACTTTTTAAAATTAAAAACATATTAAAGTGTGGAGAAAGCCCACTTGAAGTAATTAGAGGACTTGGACTGCTGCAATAAGAAGTCGCAGGTCATTATGAGTCACTGCCATCATTCGGTTTCCTCAGATGCAGAACAGAAATAGAGCAGATGCAGGAAACTGAAACAGACCAAGCAAGAAGCAGATCTTGACCCAATAAATGTAACACAGAGGTAATTCATTAGAACTTACTATTTGGTATAAACTGCCTTGTGCTGCCTCTCCCAAGACAAGGAACTGTTTTCCTTTCTCCCCTTTTACAGAATTTTACAAAGGCTTTGGTTCTGTCAGGGGATGCCTATTTCTCATTTATACATTTAACCATCTTTCTGTGCCACGAGAAAGTTAAGGATAGCAATCTCCTGGCTGTAATTTTCTTACTGCAATGTTTTATCTTCCACGATTCAGAACGTTCACAGGAGAACAACAGGAAGAATAGAAGAAGAAAATGCTACATACAAAATACATGGAGACTGCAAAAGGAATCGCATTCACACAAAACTTACATTGCCAAACTTCAATCAAAACAAGGAACAGTTGTCTAAATCATTAGCATCTGCAAGATTTTAAAACTCAGTCACCATAATTTTGGTTCAAACTAACCCATTAGAAAGAAAATTTGTCTTAATTTCTGTGTCATTGAACTGAAGTCCATGGGGAAAAATAGCCTCAAAGATGAACGCTTTTTGGAGCGTGCAAACTGCAGGGTGCCATGAAATTCCCAAGTCCCAAAATACCCTGTCCTAAAATTGCCCCAATCTATCCAGCAATCCAGCTTCAAGTTACCTTAATGGGTTTCTGATTCTGAAATGCCATTTTAAATGTAGAATTACGAATATAGATTACCACAAAGGAGCTTTCCAGAATGTATTGTGCTTCAGATGAAAAAGAAATCTTCATTTTCAGGACAGTTCTTGATTCGTGTAAGCGGCGTACGCATTCAAGGCTGTTTTTTCCCCTCCCTTGTGCTTAAATCACAAGTTTAAGTTGGACTTACGCAGTTTTGCCCTCACTATCTTGCTTGGTGGCACTGGCTCCCTTTTTACCCAGCAGTGAAGCCACTTTCTCAGGATCACCATTCTCCACTGCCTGCAACAGCCGATCATCATTCTTATTCCACTCATTGGTCTGTAGTAAAAGAAAAAGAAGGGAGAAATATTATTAGTAGCAGCACTCAGTCCAGGCTCTCCTGAATGATCCTGCACACATTTGTCACCACTGAAAGCTGAAACAAAAGTCCAACCCAAAGAAATGGCACAGAGAAAGGCGCATAAAAGTAATTTGCAAGCTGTGCAGCACAGGTTCCTAAGGACTTAACGGCTCAAGCCAGGGCCTAAACGATCACTAAAGATGACCCCTAACAGGGAAACTCTGCAGAATAGTAGCGCAGGAAAAAATCCATTTGTTCTTACTGCATTTTAAAAAAGTTTCCCTTCATTTTTCTAGTCCTGGTTTCTATTTTGGAGCTGCACTGTCCCCATCGGCCCTTCATCACATATATCATGTGGATACGCAATGAGGTGCCTCAGCTGATTCACACCCCACCCTAACAACACAGGCCAGCCAAAACTTTCCATATTTAACGCTCTTCCCTGCTCACACTTTGTAGAGAGTAAGAGGTTAAGAGGCTGTCCTTTGCAGACTGTAAGTACCTTTACTGAGCTTTTATCCCCCACCCTTGTTTTTAAAACAAACAAATCAACGACTCAGACAGATGGCACATACCTAGTGCTACTGAAAGAAAGGACAACCACCCTACATTTAAATCTTTCCAAACTTAATCCATTAAGTCTTTTTGCTCCTTCTCATCAGCTGGATCAGGGAAAGGACCCTACTTCCTAATGTGATGATTCTTCCTCCCTCTCCGAAATCTCAGGACATGACCTATTTCCTCCACCAGACCAAGCTGGATCTAGCAAGATACTAAGAAAACAGAGGACAGTTAATCTTCCGTATCCCATGTGATTACAGCAAAATAAGCTCTGGAAAATGAGTGAAAGTTGCATCCCTGCCTTCTAGTTTGGACAGACAACAGGGTTCAGTCTTCAAGAAGAGCAATGTGGTGCAATTAAAAGCTGTGTTTGGATTAGTGATAGCTCCCTGCTAAACTCAGGAGAGTTATCTTCAACAGACTATGGCTTTCTCTTTGACATCAGTCAGCTCATCTCCAGCATGACTGCCTATTCATTAGCACTTGATTTCTACACAACTTTTGGCATGACAAAATACTTGAGAAATACTCAACTTAAAAAAAAAAACACTTTGTCCTCATGTTCTACAGACTTTTTTTGCCCCGCGCTGAACAAAAAATTGAATGTTTCTCTGTCTGGACTTGTGAGGAAAAGCATACAAGGTGTACACTGACACAAAGTAACTCCACAGGCTGTGCACACCCTGAAAACCTGAACTGGAGAAAAGCATTCCACGGGTCTAGTTATTTAAAACCAAATCAAAAAAACATTAGGGAGAGTGCAGCCTGAGCAGGAGAGCAGACAGGAGTTGAAAGTACACCATCTGGAACCAAGAGTACGAACGGCAGCTCTGTCAAAGGAAGTGGTATGCAGAAGACAAAGAGCAACTGCAGTCTATCATGGCAGTGGTATGACTGGTGGGTAAATGCACATCAAGCAGGTTATATTCTTTATTCTTATAGCACTGGAATAAATCTCTGCCGACTCTAGAGCATTAATTACATCAGCAAAAAAAATTGTTTCCCCTAGCAGTATTTAGACTCCATGACAATGAGTGGCCAGCCAAGCAGCAAGCTCCACCTAAAATGAAACTCGTTGCATATTCATTTGGGGAATTTCATGCTTTAAAGAGAGTCTATTATCAAAAGCAGATGTTAAAAAAAAAAAAAAAAAGTATCTTACTTGTAAATAAAATCCTTTATTTATTATTATTAAAAGTTAACACTGTTTTTTTGATGGCATATTATGCTTTTTGTTTTGGAGTTTGTCCTGTTTCTGTATTTATTATTATTCAGTCATATAAAATAATTAAATATAGGATATTTGATGAATCATCCTTACCCACAAATCACCCAGATGACTGTAAAGCATTAGTAGCATCTAAGTACTGCACTTTTTCTTTTTCTTTTTTTTTGGGGGGAGAGGGTGTGTGTGTTTTGAATCTTGGAAAAGAAAGAAGATGATGGCAGGTAACATTATAATCTACACCACCTCCACCACCACCCTCAGTCTAACTCAGTACTAACCCATACTTTGGAAAAGAAATACAACACCTAGTTTTAAGATTTCCTCATGATCTGAAATAACCAGTTTACTTCTGAAATATGAAACATAATAAGCTACAGGAAAATCCTAAGACTAAGGCCTGCTGAAAATCTTTGGCAGAACAGCTTTGAGAAGATCATTTAGCATTTAGTACAAAAATGGCCATGTCTTCAAGAAGCAGTTAGAAGACTATTCCTCTAATATTCAGCTATTAAATTGAAACATTATTGACATATAATCCAATATCCAGTATTCTGGTATCAGCAAGCAAGCACACTAATGCCAACTCCCAAATTTAAGAAAGAACTGAGATCAAGATACAATATCCCCATTTAGAAGATGCTGTGACAACTATATCCCTGTCTACAATCACCCTATCATTAACATCCCAGACTCAAGATAAACTAACTCAGCTGGGTCCCAAATTACCCCTCAGTACTTATCTTGTGTGGCAGCTGCACCTAGGAGATATACAGATATTGAATAGGGAAGCTTAGAGTTTCCTAAAACTGATTCTGATGTTGAGGAATGATGCCATGTTCATGCTATCAGCAAAACATTTTATGACATATGGTGTTAGTCTCTTACAACAACAGAGACTTTAATTCATCTTTACTGTACTTTTCAACCATACCCTTTTTGGTAACAAAAAATGCACACTCACACACACACAAACACAATTAAAGAAAGATTTAACAATGCCTCATTTAAAAAATTGCTTCCTAGTTACTTGTACAGTTAAAGAGACTCCCTTACACTTAAAAACTAAACAGAACCAAACTTAGACAAACTGTTAAGTAACACAATCTCTCACGCGGACCCTGAAAACACTCAGTTCCATCAGATTCATCTCAGTGTCAAGCAAAGGCTATCAGTGTACACTTCCTCCTTTTTCCACACAAAGCTGGTAACTCTTTTTCCTGCTTAGAGGAAAGTAGTAGAAGTTGAAGGCTAGGATAGGAAGATCTGTACTTGCTAGTCATTTTAGACCCTGTTTCCAGTTTTACATCTCACTCGTGTCTCTCCTTCTAAGCACTGTGACTCGGAGTTGTTAAAGGAATTAATAATTTTAGAGACTGCCACATATCTAATCTGCTTAAATTAGTTCCTCCAATTGCATGTTTTCAGATTTCCTTACTGATGCTATAACATCTTTAACACTACTGTACCAGCAATTTTGTTTTGCTCCTGGAAAACGAAAGGATACATGTGGTTTCATTTCATCATTGTGCAGCAGAGTTATGCTCATTTATAAACTAAAATAGATGTGTTCTACATAAGATGCTTAAAAGCCACCATGCTGTATTGCCCACATAAAAGTTCTGCACTTTTTCATTAAAGCAGTAAAGATTCCATTCCAGGGCACCAATAAAGGTGTCATTATTGCAGATGAAATGTTGATTTCATACTCAAACTCCCTCAAAATTATACTCACTTAACTACAATGCAAGTTACATAAATCTATTTACAGACCTCATTTTATTTTCAAAATGACATAAGGGATAAATCCGTCCACACAGAAGAAACAACTATGCAGGCACCAACTGTTGCTCGTGTTCCCCTGATAGGACTGAACTGTTTTTTTCTTCCCCACTGTGTTCAAAACAGCAGCACTGTACAGTACAATCCATTCGAGAAGTTAAAGGTACAGCTAATAAAATAAATAGAATGCAATGGACTCTCAAAAACACCCATTCCAATAGGGAATTGTAGCCCTACTACCCATACTCTTCAGGAAAAAAAAAAGGCAAGAGAATACAAATGACACAGAGAAAGACACTGTACCCAGGACTTGGCAAGCAAGTAGGAGGCATTGAAGTCATAAGGCTCTCACCGTGCCTCACTCTGAGCCACAGCTGCTCAGAGCAGACCATAAAATACAGATCTCTGAACAGAGGCAATGACTGTTGCATTACATACAATCTCTAAATCTCTTGTAATACTAGTCTGTTTTTGACCCCACAAGTCACACTTATCGTAAAGTATCCACCAAAGACTTGAGAGGTAACTTCTGTTGGAATGACACAGAACACAGGTACTCCCAGCTATGGTTAATATTTTTCAGTGTAAAAGCCACCTTGAACTGCCATTTATCGTGCAGCACCAGCATTTGTTTCTCCTGGAAAACATGCATATGACAGATGCTCTCTTCTGCCAAGAGTACTGGAAGGACTGAGGTGGCCAGCATAACTGGTGACATTAACTTCAGAAACCTGCTGCATCAAGCTTCCTTCACCACAACCCCACAAACCATCCCATTCCACTTATCCAAGCTGCCCAAACATTTCTGTAAAGCTCCTTCTTCGGCTGCCCCAGTGCCACATCCTGCCCCCTCTATCACAAAGCTCCTCAGCGCTCTCCCCTTGCTTTTATCTACACACACTGACTCAACTTTCACATTTCATTCAAGTAGCACAGCACCATCCACCAAATAGCCCTTAGGAAGTTTCAGCCCTGTTACTACCACTCTTTCATGCAGGACGACTGTTTCCTTTTATGTCAGAGATGCCTAGACATGTAACATTCTGAGCAAGCCCCTCTAAGGCACATCAAACTGAAGGTTAACACGGAGTAGCAGTAGGGTCTTCAGGAAAATCTCTAGTATAGCACCAGAGCAACGAAACCATCAGACTCAAGCAGCTAAGCAGGTACTTTTCATCAGCAATAAAGGTAAGGCTTTTGGGTTTTTTGCTTTTTAGTGTTAAAGAGTGCTGCAAATATGCAAGTTAGCCAACTGAGTAGTACAGCATGACACACGGTGCTATACATGTAGCATACAAATAAAACAAGCTGAGCAGCTCAGTGTAAACACACATGTGTTTGGAAGAATCTGATCCTAGAAAAGACTACACATGTGGGGTTTCTTTACCTCCACCCCTCCACCCCCCTTCATGCTGGCTTCATGCCATGTAGGCTACAAGCCAGACAGTTATCAACAGCCTTCCTCCAAACAATTAACATTGTGCGACAACAATGCTTTGTGAACACATCCAAAACTGAGCTGATGAAACACACATTTCAGCTTCATGTAACAGAACCGTACTCTGCTCAGTACTTCTTCATGTTGCGGGGGGTGGGGGTGGTTTGTTGGTTTGCCTTTTTTTTAAGCATTTGTATACTATTCAGCGTAGGTAGCGACAACGAGCATTACATATGAAGAGACAGAGTAAAACTGATCAAAGATCAAGATGTGCAAGTTTTCAGATAAAACAAGAGCTTTTCAGTCACACATAAAAATAGTCAATCTTTTCCTATTAACAGTAGTATACTTATGCAGAGGATCAGATAACCCATCATCCCTAATAAACCCTAACTGCAATAATCACCTGCCATGCTGAAGCAAGGAAACACTGTTCTGGGTTTGGCTGGGATAGAGTTAATTTTCACAAGAAGCTGAAAGGGAGCATAGCCAGGGCAGCTGACCCTAGCCAAGGGGATATTCAATACCGTATGATGTCAGGCTCGGTATATAACTGGGGGAGCCGCCTGGGCAGAGGAGAGATGGTAGCTTGGGAACCGGCTAAGCATCAGGTTCCAGGTGGTGAGCAATTGTATTGTGCATCACTTGCTTTATACACTGTTTTGTTAGTATTATTGTTATTGTTACTACTTCTCTTCCTGTGTTGTCCTATTAAACTGTTCTTAACCCATGAGGTTTTACCTTTTTCTTCTGATTCTACTTCCCATGCCACTAGGTGGGGAAGGAGTGAGCGAGTAGCCGTGTGGTGCTTAGTGCTGGCTGGGCCTAAACCATGGCAAACACAAATACAACCCAGTGACAGCTGAAGGTATAGTAAGACAAAACCACCACAACATCAGATAGCTTAGCAGAGCTGGGTTGAAATTTCTGACTGAAAGGTAATATCCCTCTCAAGCATGCTCTTTAGTCTTAATTTCCATTTTTCACATAGGAATTGCCTCTCTCAGAAGCATCTCTCCAGTAACACTTAAGTGTTTTCCATATTCAAACATTTAGGAACCTGAGAAAGAAGTTAGCAGGAAAGAGCTAGCCATGCTTAGGGTAGAAAGCCACTCCTGCACAGGGCACTGTCTGGTCAAGGTTAACAGCATGAGGCAGAGGGCAGGAGAGAACTGATTGACTTGATTTGCACCATCAGTCTATGATTAGTGATTAAAAAGGGCACGATAGTCAAGCCAAAAGCAGAGTGCTCACAACACCTTCAGCAATCACCATCAAGATAGGTTGAACTCCCAGAACTGCAGCTCCATCAGCCACAGACACACACTCTGGCAGCAGTTACTGACAGTAATTGTACTGACAGTTGTTGACCGTATGTCTCCTCTAAGCTTCCTCTATGCACAGCTTATTTCCTCTGCAAACCTAGAGATAGTTCAATGGTTGCAAGATACTAACAAAGTAGTTACCATTCTCTTGGGGCTGCAACTGCCCAGTAAAAATCCTTCATCACCGGGATCACACACAGTGTGTTGATGAGCTGACGTATCATTTTTAGTCCAAAGAGAAACCTTCATATTAAAGCTTTTTTCAGGTTTTTTTTTGTTTTGTTTTGGTTGGGTTTTTTAGTTAAAGTTTGCGCTACCTGTTTTACACATTGCTTTCTCTGTCACAAATTGAACGTTTTCCTTTCCAGACAAGAAGCTCAAGAATTAAAAAATGTGTTCAAAAAAGGTACCCATTCTTTCTTCATCACCACCACATCCGGATATTAAGCCGCAGTTGCCTTTGGTATTACCAGTAAACGCCATGCAAGAAATAGGAACATACAACAAGAGGTGATAGTTCTACTTAGTACTTGTGCACAGTGTTTTCCATGTGCAAAGACCTGAGCAAACATTAACTGGACAACAACTTTGTTTCTTTATCTTTGGCATGCAGCCTACAGGACATGATTTAAGTGACCTTGCATTGTTGCAAACCTACTGAAGACAGAGTTATGTTATCTCCGCTGAAATCAGAACTGCAGGGAAGCTGAGTAGCAAATTGAAATTCCTGATAATTTCAAACTCAGCAACTCACTGTCTGAAAAGGAAAGGAATACTTAAAGACTGGCGTCACAAACAATCCCATGGCAAAGACACCGAACACCACTGCATCACAAGGTCATCCACGAACGTCCGCATATGCTGGACTTCCCAAGAGAGTCTTAAAAACAAGAACAATCCTGTTGTAGGGAATGCACAAAACATCCCTCAAAAGTAAAACAACAGATGATGGTTTTTCTCAAAAGAATGGCTTATCTGAAAGTATTATAACCCAGGAGTCAGTGGTATGTGGGTAACACCTTTCCCTGCTCTCCACCCCCTATTTAGAGACTGTATTTGCCAGTAGCAAACTTGTGTTGTGGGAGTGGAAACCCCCCTTGCAGAGGGGCAGGATGTCGTTAAGCTCATCAGCAACAGCTTATCCAAGTCTGTGGCAGCAGGTCCCAGGACATTCAGAGCTTAGCAAATGCCAGAAGCTGCTGCCTCCCAGGCCCCTTTCAATTGCTTTGGCTCCAGCTCCTTCCTTTCAAAGTCTGCCCATGGTGCATATATAGCACCAGTGGCATTGCAAGCTGACCTCTGTTGCACGGCACTTCAGAGGCAGCACCCTGAAAGCCATGCCAAAAGATGCTATGTTCATTAACTTCACCATAAGTAAGGTCTTGACCTCTAATTAAGTTGTCAAAAAAGCAAAGCCTGACAATGGCTTTTAAAGTAATTCATACTGATATTATCTAAATGTCACTAATTGCTACAACAGAAATAGTCTTTTCCAGTTTCACTTGGCCATCCATGTACCCTATTTTAGGTGACTGACAGATAATAATATTAATTTTATTTACATAAGAAGACAAAACATTGGCAGCTCACAGAGCTTACACAGGCATTTCTTTAAAGATGGAAACAGCAGCAGCAATGCAAGCAACTTGTGAACATTTTACAATCAGAAGTGTTAATTCATTGTTGTCCTCTTGCTTCTTGAGCTACTATGCCTAGTTGGGGTAACTGTTCGTGCGAAGTGCATGAGGTCTGTTTGACACTGGAGACTGTATTCGTGTCAGACCATGGATGCCATTTGAACAGGAGATAAAAAGCACCATGAGGAAGGCAGGAAGCACTTGCAGGGAATGAACAAGGAATGGTAACAAAAGACTAACGGTGGATTGTCAGTAAACTTTGATAATTACCCATTCATTGAGTAGCTTCTATAGATAAAGAAGTCATTATTATCCAAGCAAACCATTTTTTCATGCTGAACCCCAGCATAATGCAGCTGAACAGCAAGTCACTCAGCAGGGCACTTCTATCAGCCAGCGAGGCTGCCCGGAAACTTTCCTGGCAAAAGGGGACAATACAAGCAGTGAAATGAAAAGGTCTTTCACCAGCAGAGAAGGGGAAAGATGACCTGACTAAAATGGTCATCTGGGACTGCAAGTTTTGGGGGCAGGGGAAAAATTGTAGAAAAAAGTTAATCTGGTCTTTGTTTAAATAATAACTGGAATTTGTACCACATGGTGAGCTGTGCTCCAAGAACAGTCTAGGGAAATGAAAATGGAAAGAAATGCATTTAAGAATTTGCCGTTTTGCTGAGATATTTGTGTTTCTTGGGGGTTTGTTTTGGTTTTGTTTGTTTGTTTTTTACAAACCTGTGTTTGGTTTCACAATTTCAGGTTTAAATGCGGACTAGCCATAAGGTCAGCATAGGGAATCTTCACATTTAATAAAGCATAGACAAGGGGCCTCTTTTTGACTCAACTGTAAGATTTCATTTCTGTAAGAGAAAGAAAGTGAAGAGGCTGAGCCCAGAAGTCTGCAAGAGAGACCAAGAGAGTGTGGCACAGTCCATGCAGACCAAGGAGTACAGCTGGGCCACATCTAGTGAGCTTAGAGGCACATGGTGGAGTTCTGTGTGGGTTCGGAGGCACACAGCTCACACACGCTGTTCATTCCATCGCCTAGTAAAGGTCACAATGTATTTTTCCTTCAGATACTACTTTTAAGTCTTTTAACAAGATAAAAGAAATCAATCTTTGCATTTGAGGAACAGTGACATTTTCTGTTAACACCACATCTATGTACATCAGGGCTTCTACTGTCTTTTAAGCAATTACTGATGTTTTCATGTAAGCAATTTAATTCCGGTGGAGATAACAAAAAGTGATGAGCAAAAGCTCACAATGTGTGAGAGGCACTAGAACAAAATAAGAAAAACATCTAAATCCTTAGTAACATCAGTCAGAGCACTGGCAACAAGTCCAGCTACTGCCCATTGTTTATCACCACACATGACCAATACAGCAACTGGAGAATTATCTTTACTTTCAGATACCAAAGGATGTAGCAGTAACCACACCACATGCAACCAATCATTCTCAGTAAGACAGAAGAAAGTAAAGCCAAGAATTAACTTTGTATATTTGTACAAATGAAACAATGTTTATCTTAACACAGGAAAAAAACACAAGGGACTTTTTAAAAATAAAAAGGCTGTATCAATCCTGTCTACAGTGACCATCTCCCATTGTTCTCTTTTCTCATAGTTCTAAAGATTTGAGCTACAATGAACTCAGATGACTGTTCTCCTCATCTTGAAATTATTCAGTAAATGTTACCAAAACTAAAATACATCTTATGGACTACTGTTTACTGCTGGACACAGCAGCTCTTTCCTTCAAAAAAAATCCATGGCGTGTCAAAACACAGACTTCAAGAACAACCCCCACACTTCCCAGATGGTATTCAAGGACCACCAAGAATCCTCAGGTTTTCCTTACACTTCAAAAGATAAATACATAAATAAGAAACTGATCAACATGAGGTGCGTGGAAAAGACTGCTTTCTAATGAAGTTTTAAGACTGAAGAACTACTGAATCAACAGATTTTAGCTATGTGTCAAGGTCAAATATCAACTCACATAAGGTCTTTCAAGTTTTTATGATTTCTGCTGCACAACTGCTTCACAGTCAGTTGGGAAAAAGAGAAATCATGGGATTTAAAGTGAAATTGGCTGGACAATCTAATCTTACCTTTTATCTCGTAAGTATATTTCAGTGGTAAGCAGCCTGTAAGATACTGGGACAATGCCAACTATGCAAGCAAAGTTTGTTTATTCACTATTGTGTTGACTATCTTGCATTCCTCAATACTGCATTAGACACAATGGTTTGTGAAGATCAGAGTGTGCCTAATGACCAGGGCATACATATGAACTCTTTGGTTAGAGACAGTGACGGGAACAGCCTGTTAACTTTCAACATTCAATGCCATACACATACCACTTCCTTAGTGGATTGTTTTTAAATTCAGCGCCACTTATTTCTTAGTATGAGCATCTGACCTGACTATATCTATCTAGATTTTCAGCAACACCCTCCAGTTTCTGTTGACTAGCAAATTTAGGCAGAGAACACGGGTCCTTGATGGACATCCATTGTGCTGGAACCCACTCAACATTACCTCACTTACTAGGACTCGCACTTTAGACTCATGGCTCCATCTTTCCTCCTGTCTACTGCTAAACCTCTTCAAACCTTGCTTAATTTGCCACTTCTGCATAGTAAACTGGTTCCACTAAGTTCGGCACTTCTGCCCTTTCTTCCCCATTATTCTGCAAAGGGGAAGAGACACACAAAGGCTAAGGATGAAGTCTACAGGCAAGAACAAAAATTTAACACCAAGCAGAATTGCACACAGTCCAGAATTACATTAATTGATGAGTATTACTACTGGTGTAAGATGTATTCATAAGGTACTAGCCACCTTATTTTTGTATTACAAATGTCTTCATGTATCACAGCTTACAATGAAAGCGGTTTAATTTTTTTCCCCTCTACTAGCAAGACTGAAGTAGATTACTTGAGAAAGCTTTACCATCTTAATATTCTCCACAAGAGACAGAAAACATCTTTGATGGTTATTTTTGAAACCACTTCATATTATTTTTTGTACCTACTAGAATGCCATTGTAGGAAGCAATACAATTTAAAAATTTGTAACAAAATATTAAAATCCCAAAACTATTTAGAGTAGCAAACCAGTCTATTTATAGTTGAACTTGTCATTCTTGTAAAGGACATATCCACCGTTAGTGGGTTATAGCCTTCTATTCTGAAAACCATGACAAAGCCAAACAAAACACAGTGCATACATAGAGACAAATCCTTCTTCCAAGAAATTATTTTGTTTGGAGTCTTCAAGGGCTCAACTCAATCTCCAAAATACTTCATGACTACAAAAGAAGGCAAAAATTTTCACTATCTGGCTGATCTTCATAAGACCACTGATAGATGTTCGTGCTGTGCATTGACTTCTAGATCTAGTATTTGTCAGTCTCCAAAATCAAATATTAAAGCAGCAAGCTAAGCTTAGTTGCTTTTACTTCCATGGGTGCAATGAAGGATAATCCAAAAGTCATAGGAAAGTTATACCTAAGATACATTCCCAGTTGAACTTAAAAAATTGGGAAAGTAAGCAATTGTTTTGCATAAAAATAAAAACCACTTCAGCAGCCAGACAAGAGCATGTGAGATTTCCCACCACCACGTCTTCCCACATTGTTTATCCTCCACATCACATGCACTGAGAATCAGACAAGTCTTCTGTGCGTCAGACTCTCTGTATGGGCAACATGAACTGCCCACGTGTGGCAGGCCTTGAGTAAAAGGAGAGAAAGAGCAAGGAGGCACTCAGCCTGGTTCCTTCCCTTAGGCCTCATCGTCACAAGGAGCTCTGTTTCTCTACAGGGATGAATAATAACAGCACAGCACTTACACAGATTTTCTGTTCAGCAGGCACCTATGGCCTCACCTCTCACCTGACAGGGTCACAGCTGGCACGCCATCCTCCAGGCAGCCTGTGGAAGCAGTTTCAGCTGATTCAAGCTACTGCTGGGTTTTAACTCTTGCATGTTGGAACAGTGTTTGAGCTATTTGCTGCCTGGTGCAACCACCCCAGCTCAGTATTAATGGACCAGTCTACACATAAATAAGCCTCCAATTCTCATCTGAATATTCTTATCCATGTGTGATTTAGTAGAGTGCTAAGCGCTATTGCTGCCGTGCTCTTACTAATTTGCACCTCACTAAACGTTCTAGGATTATTCACAAAAGATGACAGAAGTCACAAACAGATATCTTTTTTTTTAATTAAAGAGTCACTTGGTTCCTATTAATTACTTCTAGGCTAGATTATATTTCAATCATCAAGTTACTTTTCTCTTACCACAGATAAGTGCTACCAATGATTTGTCTGTTACAGTCTTGATCCCCGTCTGTGAGGAATACTGTTGCTGCTACATTGAGAAACCGTACATGGTGTTGCCTAGCTTATATCCTGATTTATTCGTAAGATCCACGTGCATTTTCCATAATATGAAAGCTCAGCAGCTCAGCAACCTAGAGCTTTTCACCTTCCCAGTACAAATCCACGGCAAACTAAAAATCTACAATGAAAAGATGCACAAAGCATGAAACCCTCAAGGGCAGTACAGTGCCCAGAATCTGTCTGGAGAAGAGACCTTAGAGCAGCCTTCAGTACTTAAAGGAGGCCTACAGGAAAGGTGGGGACTCTTTATCAGGGGCGGCAGTGATTAAATGAGGGGTAATGGCTTTAAACTGAAAGAGGGTGGATTTAGATTAGATGTAGGGAAGAAGTTCTTCACTGTGAGGGAGGTGAGGCACTAGAAGAGGTTGCCCAGAGAAGCTGTGGCTGCCCCTCCCTGGCAGTGTTCAAGGCCAGGCTGGATGGGGCTTTGAGCAACCTGGTCTGGTGGGAGGTGTCCCTGTCCATGGGGACTAATGATCTTTAAGGTCCCTTCCAACCCAAACCATTCTGTGATTATATGATTCTTTGGAGACACAACACACAATCCCACATAAAGTATGTTGGCCTGTGGTACTACCAGCCCCTTTCCCATCATTAAAAACATCCCTGTTACAGCCATAACCTCTTTGTCAGGGTCCACAGAAGGCTGACATGAGAGAGAAATGCCTAGTAATAATATAAATTTTATAAAACTTTCCTCTGACAAATATCCCTAGTCACACTCCCTATCACATTCTGTTTAGTCTACATACATTTCAAAGATTGAAACTGCACACCAAGGCTATGCTGGATTCTGCAGAGTATATCTAATGCAACAACTATGAATGAATAACTGCTGAATTCAGATTGCTCCCAGGAGCAAATGGCCAGTCAGAAGAAAGGTAATTCTCATGCTTTTCAAAGCATGCTTTTCAATAATTTATGTGAAAGGGTGGAGTGAAAGAGGGAGAGCAAGGATTTGTAACAGGTTTTAAGTCTTCAAGGAAGAAGAGATAACACCTAAGAGCTTTGTGAATCATGACAAAAATGCAAAGAATGCATGTTTGTTGGGGTCTTTTTGGTTTCTCTTAGGAATCTACATCACATATCTTTGGGGTTCCCTTCCATCTCATGAGATAGGAAACCCAAAATAACATACAAGCATCTTTTTTGCATCCTGTAACAGCATCTTTAATAGGTTCAGTTATTAACTGTAAAGGATTATACAAATAATAAGCCAAAAATGGGGTAGTTTTCATTGCCAGAGACAGCAGAAGGTTTCCAAATTTTATGAGTTAAAAAAGCCAATAAATTTAACAGTCTTTTGAAGATGCTAGTATAATCCTTCCAAAACTGAAGAGAACAGATGACTCAACCATATGGCCGAGTTCCACTAAAATTCTGTCTTGTAATCATAAAATATGATGTAATGTAGCTTGGTCCCAAGAGAAGGAAAGGCGTTAGACATATGTGACACGCACAAGCATTCCCTGGAAACATCTGGCTAGCTATTTTAAAAAGGTATTACACAAATAAGCAGGGTTTTTTTAGAAGTCTCCAAGACAAATATTCTTAAGCCTTCTCTTGGAAAAGAAATGCGTTCTGCTCTTAAAATCTACATTAATGCATCAACCATTACTGTTGCCAATATTGCCCAGCCAAATAGGTATAATGAACTACTTATTTGTTACACCTTTCTGCAGCAGTGTGACTTTTAAAAAGTTTGCCTTTATAAACTTCAAAAGCAATCTGTGCGTTATTACTACTTCACACTTAGTTAACATGAAATGCTAGGAAAAAAGTTTAAAGGACTATTTGCAAATAAAAGAAGCTTCCCTTTTAAAAGTATTTAATGAAGAGAAAATAATACATGTCACCTAAGAATACACATAGACTAGTGGCAAAAAATATTATTTTCTGCATCAGGTAAATGTTGAATGAAAAAAACTGCTGAGAAGGAAATCAGAGCCATCAACTGTAACAGCTAAAATACTCTTCAATTTATTAATTACCCAAATATGCACAGCAGAAGTCATCAATACCTTTTACTTGAATGTTTCACATAATCACTTGAAATTAATGGTAACCATTCAATACATTGTTACCACTCTGGTCCTCGGTATATTCAGAGCACGATTTAAGAAGGTATGTACAGATGCCTTAACTAAGCATGTAATGTCTACCAGTTCTATAAAAAACCTCCATTTTTTATTGTAAGTAGTTTAAATCTACCCACAACTCAAGTCAGGCTACCAGAAAAATAGACTGATTCCAGCAAAAAAAGTAAGAAAAAATGACAAACAGCAATTGTTTCACTTCCCCTGGTGACAAAACTAGCAAGGCAAAATTACTGGGGACTGACTGAGATATAATTACTCCAAAGCCCATCTAAAACTACCATGTTACAATTCTCCCCTATGTAATAATAACTTGCTCCGTAAGAGAAAGGTCCCTGGCAGCCACTAAAGAGTATACAATGAGTATCCTTTCCCACAAGAGTATGCACACTTAACCACGTCAACATAAAAGTTTAGAGTAGCATCAGAAACCAAGAATCCAAGTGACTACACAAGTGAGCCAGGAAAAGCACCCGTGTTTCCCAACTTGCAGTCCAATCCCTACAAAATCAAAGTGTTAGGAAATGTAAGTTAAGGCATAAAGAAGAAAACAGATTAACTATGGATTGTACACCAACTGTACATTCAAGCTGTTCACCCACGTGCAATATCGATCTCTTTCTCTAAAATGGCATTAGAACTGGAAAAGTTTCAAAAGTGCAAACCCGATACAAACCAGCATCTGTATGAAGAACAATAGGCCAGGGTGCCTCAGCTGCAAAAGAGAGGCAAGTTAAGGGTGATACAAAGTCGCCAAAACCAAAAATATAGGGAAGGTTGTTTGGGATCATCTGTTCAGTGTCTTTTCCAGTACAGCTGAGGGACCATCACATGAAAGTGGAATGAGGTCAAAACCAAACAAAAAAAAAGTGAACAGTAGACTTGTGGAACTCCTTTCAACGGATGCTGCAGACACAGTAACTTTACGTGGGTTCAAGGAGGCACTGATCATATATCAGGTAGAAAGATTCACTACAGATGTAGAAGACAGATTAATCCAAATCACAAGGAACGAATTTCCATGTTCAGGAAACCGCTTGAGCTGAAAAGTCAGCAGATAGGAAAGTATTATGGAGAAGTGTCATGCACACTTGCTCAGTGCTTGCTCTTCCCTAGATATGCACTGACAGGCAGTACTACAAATGAAAGACTAGAGACCCTCAATCTGACCCAGTACCCACTGTTCTGTTATTAACAGAAATCTGTTCAGCCCCATTACTTTTTGCACCACAGCTCCTATTCCCGCTCCTGCTCTGCAGAACGAAACCCAGTGACATACTGATGTCCATACAGCCTGAGAGGCATCAGGACCAGGTCACACTGGAAACACTGCCCTAAAGAAGCAGCTAACCATACATGGTGGCACTGCTTTTCTTCAGTAGCAAGATGGAAAGTAGAGAGAAAAGATCAGCATTGCTATCCCTCATCTGTGCTTCACCTCACCAACAAGCATATTCCCAAGGAAGGAACTCCCGTGCTCACGTAACCTATATGCTATAGGTCCCTACCGATCTCTTGGTTCCTTCTCAAGTATCCAAAGGCAATCAAGAAAAGCAAGGCAGTAATCTTGAATTCAGAAGGCCAGCTCTGTATTGCCAGCCCAACATTTTTTAGATGATTGCAGAACAAAAATGATTTAAAGCCACCAGATTTGGCTATGCTGCCTTAACCACTCAGGCAGAAAGCTGGAATACTTTCGATTGTATGGTCTTCTCATACCCCAGCCACTGATTCCTATAATCTTCTGGCAAGAGCTTTTAATGATAACTTGAGTCAAGGGTTGAAGTCTAAACGGAGGACAAGCTACAGCCACACTTTAATTCAGGGTTTGAATAAAAACTTAAGGATGGATGAAACAGTTATTCTGACAGAGACTGAGGACACATCTTTACTATGAAAGGATACAACTTCAGTGGACTATCATTTCTTACATTAAGTATATTTTATGCTACACAGATCCCACTATAGAAATACTGACCTATCTGTTGAACCAGCAATTTTGAAAGTTAAATATCTTGTTTATGTACCTAAATACAGATTTGAAAAGGAAGCTTTGAAAAACTCAGTCTGCATGCTAGCAAAAAAATATTTTTTTAAACTGTTGGAAGTATCAATTACCACGTATCAGTTTCAGTTTAGCCTTCTAAAAAACCTCACTGCACTAAAAATAAATTTTAAAAAAAATAAATCAAGGACTTCTAGTTGGAAAACTCCACATAGTATTTCACAACATCCCTGCAATTACTTCTGAGAAATCAAATCTTAAAGATTTTGGCCTGGTATGCTGTTTGAATGGGAAGAGACTGACAAAGCTAAGAAAGTGAAATGAACCTCCTGTTGCTTTTCCAGAAAAGGTTACAGTGATGATACTGCTATTAGCAAGACACGGGAGCAACATGACTGTAGTGACTATAGAAACTACAGTGAAGTGTGAACAGACAAGCCTTCCATAATCTCACCACATCACTATCCACTTGAGACAAAAACCCGAAGTGCTCTTCAGCATCTCCAAAGGACTCTACAAGGCTGAAAGTCTATGCACTGAAAGTGTCTCCTTAGGAGTGAGGAAAGTTTTGGCACACACTCTGCAACGTCACTGTAAATTAAACCTCTGTGCTGCAGCTGTCCAAGGCTTTGTACTCAGTCCCTGACACAACACGTTGCCTCAGGCTGCTTGCTGAATGCCTGCCCAGTTGCTGAACTGGTTTTACTATGCTCCCCTTTATAAAACTAGGCTGTTACGCTATAGGCTGGCCACCTCCAATGCCACCTGCTTTTAGCACAAATGCTGTTGATGGCAGAAGACACCAAACACTGGGCCAAGACTTCAGGATTGCTGGAAGGTTACCTGCAGCCTCCAAGTCACGTGAAAAAGAGCTGGGAGGCTTTTATGCACTAACTTTTCACATTGGAAATTAAAAGAAAGCAGCAACATCAGGTATAAATGAGAGGAAGGAGAGCCCCATCATTCCAACTCAGTTTTGTTTCAGGGTTTTGTTTTGTTGTGGGTTTTTTGGAGTGTTTTGAGTATACTTTTTTTCAATGAAGGCAACAAACATTGTGACAAATGAAAAACATTTTGAGAATATTACATTATTTGGAAATAAATTAGAAGTTTTAGATTAATATCAAGCTTCATGCCGGGTAGCTAGCCACTTCCTTAGCTTTGTTTTATTTTAGAGTGCGTCATTCTATTATTTCTATGCCTATGCAAAAACTTTTCCAAACATTTAATGTCAAACAGGAAAACTGAAGTGGAAAGTGGATGACAGCCAGTCTAACTGGGCTTTATCAACACACTCCATACATCCTGACATGCTATACATGCTCCGAGTTACCGCAAGTACTATAACCAGTCATGTCACTGCTATTTTAAAAGACGTCATATTTTGCAAACAGAAATGATAGAATTTCAACGTAAAGTCCAAAATAACTTACTGTGTTGTTTATGATTCATATGTTGTTTGCATGAGACCGCAACATACAATAAAAGAGCAATTAAAAAAACCCATGCATGTCAGTAGACCTAGAAAAATGAGATGGTGTAGTACAACATTTTAATATTTTTAAGCCATCAAAAATGATTATGTTTACAAAGTATTTATTTATTCTGACAAAAAAAAAAAAGGCATGTACAATTCCAGCTTTCATTATTTATTTCACTGGTTGCATATGCACCTCCCACCAGGCAAATCAACATTGTTTTTCAGCTGGCTGAAGGAGAAAGCACTGGGGAGACAAGCACAAAAAGATTTATTCTCAACCCCAGAAGTTCAGCATGCTTCAACACACAGTCTCTTCTGACCCTGGGAGCTTGGGGTGGAACTCTGAACCCTTTCAGAGAGGTGACAGAGCCTGTCTCACATGGGTGATCTCCAAATAAAACACTGGTCCATAAGCAGAGAGCTAATTACTTGTGTCTAATAAAAAATGATGTGTTTCTTGCTACTGCACCAAGACAGCCACTACCAGCACTTATTTTAGACAGAGCTGTCGAGTTATGCCAGGAAAAGCCCGGTTACCGTGGAGACCACTCCCAGACAGCTCTGGCAGAGCTCACAAGATGTATTTTACCAAAATACATCTCTCCATTGGATACAGTCAGTCAACTTCTATGTGCTTGAGCAGAACACAAGGACACAAAAGAAAACATCCATCAAAGTAGTTAGTACTTAAATTACCTTCCCAACATACCTAGAATTTCAACATAAAGATGAAGGAGAATATAATTGTGTCCAGATCCTAAAATATATGGGACTATTAACACCATGGTGCATTAAGAGCCTGCTACACACAAAGACTTTTTGTTTGTTTGCTTGCTTTTGTTAGCAATTGTACAGATAACAATATATATCATACTGAAAACATTCATCTAAGTAGGCTTTCTCCCCACCAAATGAGAAAACACATCAATTATTTAATTGGTTTAATACAATCTCTGGGACAGAAAGAGAGTTGGTACTTAGGGATATATACTGCTGCAAATACTTATTTTATTTTTAAAAGAACAGAACTTCAGACTCATCTTGAAATTGCTCCTTCTAAACTGAGCCTGAAATCATTTGTATCTGGAAAATACACTGTGCAATAAACACAGTCACATGAGAACTGGAAAGAGCTATGAAAAAGGAGCTCAACACATCTATGATGATGCACAAGTATCCAACAATACTTTTGTTCTGTTTCTGAAGACAGCACAAAAGGCCATTTTTTGCATCAACAGCTGAAAAAAAAGAGCAAAGAATCCATTCAAAGAGTACAATTATATCTGATTTGTATGGTTAAAGCATTCCAGTTTCCTTAACTCCTTTTACATGGGAGGATGCAGCATGTTTTCATGGTGACCTGTTCCATGATCAGCCAGACTTAGCTGTATTATCTGTATTTACCTGTATTCCAGAGCTGGGTAGGCCACAGGTAGTCATCAAAAAGGTACAAAGATTAACTTTTTTCAAAACATTCACTTCACAGTAACTCTATGAACAGACAGGAGAGAGAGAAAATTTATAGCAACTGACAAGTCTCTCAATCATTAGCCTTGTCCTCATGGGGGACTTCAACTTACCAGATGTCTGCTGACACAGCTGGTAAGGGAGCCTACCAGGGGAGGTGCCTCACTTGACCTACTGTTTACGAACAGAGGACTAGTGCGAAATGTGGTGGCTGGACGCTGACTTGGACTTCGTGATCATGAAATGGTAGAGTTCTCTGTTCTTGGTCAAGTTAGGAGGAGAGTCAGCCAAACCACTACCACGGACTTCCAGAGGGCTGACTTTGGGCTGTTCCAGACACTGGTGGAGAGAGTCCCTTAGAGATAGTCCTGAAGGGCAAGGGGGTCCAGGAAGGCTGGACATTCTTCAAGGAGGAAGTCCTAAAGGTGCAGGAGAAGGCTGTCCCTGTGTGCTGGAAAATGAACCGGCGGGGAAGATGACCGGCCTGGTTGAACAGGGAGCTGTTACTGGAACTTAGGGAAAAAAGGAGGGTTTACCACTCTTGGAAGAGGGGGCAGGCGACTCAAGAAGAGTATAAGGAGCTTGTTAGGTCATACAGAGGGAAAATGAGAGACGCAAAAGCCCAGCTAGAACTCAGGCTGGCCACTGTTGTGAAAGACAACAAAAAATGTTTCTACGAAAACACTAACAACAAAAAGAGAGCCACAGAGAATCTCCATCCTCTATTGGATGCAGGGGGCAGTATCGTCACCAAGGATAAGGAAAAGGCTGAGGTACTTAATGCCTTCTTTGCCTCAGTCTTTAATAGTCAGACAAGCAATCCGCAAGGTAACCAGCCCCCTGAGCTGGAATACAGGGACTGAGAGCAGAATAAGCCCCCTGTAATTCAGGCAGAATCAGTTAAAGACCTGCTTTGCCACCTGGACACCCACAAATCTACGGGGCTGGATGGGATCCACCCAAGAGTACTGAGGGAACAGGCAGAGGAGCTGGCCAAACCACTCTTCATCGTTTATTAGAAGTCCTCGTCAACAGGGGAGGTCCCAGATGACTGGAGGCTTGCCAACGTGACACCCATCTACAAGAAGGGCCAGAATCACAGAACGTTAGGGGTTGGAAGGGACCGTGAAAGACCATCTAGTCCAACCCCCCTGCCAGATCAGAACCACCTAGAGTAGGTCACCGAGGAACGTGTCCAGGCTGGTTTTGCATGTCTCTAGAGGAGACTCCACAGCCTCCCTGGTCAGCCTGTTCCAGGGCTCTGTCACTCTCACAGTGAAAAAGTTTTTCCTCACGTTTATGTGGAACTTCCTATGCTCCAGCTTGCACCCGTTGCCCCTTGTCCTATCATCGGACATCAATGAGAAGAGCCTGATTTCATCTTCCTGACACTCGCACTTTACATACAAAAACATGAATGAGATCACCCCTCACTCTTCTCCAAGGATCTACAGGCCTGTCAGCCTGACCTCAGTGCCAGGGAAGGTTATGGAGCAGTTCATCTTGAGGGCGCTCACATGGCATGTGCAGGATAACCAGGAGATCAGATCCAGCCAGCATGGGTTCATGAAGGGTAGGTCCTGCTTAACCAACCTGATGTCCTTCTATGACCAGATGACCCACCTAGTCGATGAGGGGAAGGCTGTGGGTGTCCTCTACCTGGACTTCAGTAAAGCCTTTGACACCGTCTCCCACAGCATTCTCCTAAGAAAGCTGGTGGCTCATGGCCTAGACAGGTGCACTCTAAGCTGGGTTAAAAACTGGCTGGATGGCCAAGCACAGAGAGTGGCGGTGAATGGAGTTCAACCCAGCTGGTGACTGGTCACCAGCGCTGTCCCCCAGGGCTCAGTATTGGGACCTTGGTCTTGTTTAACATCTTTATCGATGATCTCGATGAGGGCATTGAGTGCTCCCTCAGCAAGTTTACAGATGACACTAAATTGGGTGGGAGTGTTGACCTGCTGGAGGGCAGGAAGGCTCTGCAGAGGGACCTGGGCAGGCGGGATCGATGGGCTGAGGCCAATGCAATGAGGTTCAACAAGGCCAAGGGCCGGGTCCTGCCCTTGGGTCACAACAGCCCCAGGCAGCGCTATGGGCTTGGGGAAGGAGTGGCTGGAAAGCTGCCCGGTGGAAAAGGACCTGGGGGTGCTGGTTGACAGCCGGCTGGACATGAGCCAGCAGTGTGCCCAGGTGGCCAAGAAGGCCAACAGCATCCTGGCCTGTATCAGAAGTGGTGTGGCCAGCAGGAGTAGGGAGGTGATCGTGCCCCTGTACTCAGTGCTGGTGAGGCCGCACCTTGAATGCTGTGTGCAGTTTTGGGCCCCTCACTGCAAGAAGGACATTGAGGTGCTGGAGCGTGTCCAGAGAAGGGTAACGAAGCTGGTGAAGGGTCTGGAGGTCTTATGAGGAACAGCTGAGGGAACTGGGGTTGTTTAGCCTGGAGAAGAGGAGGCTGAGGGGAGACCTTATTGCTCTCTACAACTACCTGAAAGGAAGCTGTAGTGAGGCTGGTGTTGGTTCTCCCAAGTAACTAATGACAGGATAAGAGGTAATGGCCTCAAGTTGGACCAGGGGAGATTCAGATTGGACATTAGGAAAAATTTCTTTACTGAAAGAGTGGTTAGACATTGGAACAGGCTGCCCAGGGAGGTGGTGGAGTCACCATCCCTGGAGGTGTTCAAAAGACTTACAGATGTGGTGCTTAGGGACATGGTTTAGTGGTGGGCTTGGTAGTGTTAGGATAATGGTTGGACCTGATGAACTCAGAGGTCTTTTCCAACTAAAATGACTCTATGATTACATGATTCCACACAGATATTTTGAAACAGGCACAGGGAGACTGAGCACAAATTTCACTGAGTATTAAGGTACATGAATCCCTGTACATCTCAGCAACGATCAATAAGCCAGAGTAACAAGGTCAACAGAAGCAACAGGCTGGTTAGGACAAGGAAAGCATCATTTACCTAGAATTCATTGCATTGATTTTACAATTTCCTCCTATTTCAGCATTTCTGCTGAACAGACACAATGACCCAAATTTAAGTTTCTGCCTTTTCTTACTGCATCTGTGCAGCTCACCTACTCACAGATCAAAACATATGAGGTACTTGCACTTTTCATTTTTAAGCAAAGGAACATTTACCGCCAAATTCTGTCAGAAGTGAATTCCTGCATGAATCAGGCTCTAGGAAAACAGAGAGCTCCACTGCCTTGCTTTAGTTCTGTACGCAGCATTGCCAAGCAGGACTTCTAGATCCTTTCAACAGAGCTATATTCCCTATCATGTTAGTATGTGCAACATCCTCCTGCTTCATAAGACTGCTTGAGGATATAGAAGCAGCAATATACGCCATCTCTACTGCTCTAATGACATGTAGCATTATTCCAGTGACACGCATTTCAAGGTGGATATGCTTTTGCAAAAAATGGATGTTCCTCTTTGGAGAAGTCAGGTAGAGGTTTCTAGCACTCTACAATAGTCAATCCATCACCACAATCTAAGCTCTTTAGCTACTCACACCCAACTTCCTCCTCAAACTCTCCACCCTTAAGTTTTTCCAGAAGTACAGCACCATTTTGTACCTTTATTACTACTGCAGCACCTCTTAAGCTGCTCAATCCCTGAGCTACAGAAAACTGCAACCAGATCACACCAGCAAGAACTTCATATCCCATTAGGCAAACTGCTTAGCTTCCGCTTGGAACAGAGACAGATTAAGTAGTAAGCAATGGATACAGCAGGAGTCAAAATTAACCAGCTCAACAACATGCACACAACTTGCAGATAACATGCTTTATAAGGCGTGAAGAATTTCAGTGCTTTCAACGGAAAGCACTGATTGTAGAATGCTCCCCTTCCTCTAGACCAAAATGCCAAGGCTAAGCAAGACCATCAGTTATCTTTATCTATTATACGTAATTACACACCTATTTTTAGCCCACAAAGGTGTATTTTTCCCCCCACATCTAAATACTGTGAAGTTGTACACAAAGCGTAAGATAGTTTTTAATTCATTACTTACATTCCATAGCCTCAAACAAGCACCAAGTTCTTCTCAAGAGAAAAACTAATTTTAAAATTCTTTCTGGTTTTCATTTCTTTTAGTGGGAATGCTCTAAAGAACACAGGGTTGGGAAACGAGCACATTTCTGTTCATATTTTCTGAGTTAGCCTCCCCCCTCCCCCGAACTTTCACCCCCTTGCAGAAGTTCATGCCTGTTGAAAATTAAAATGTCTGCATCGCAGGATGGGCCATTATAATTCAACACATGCTGCTTTGGTGGAGAAAAAGCATGTTTTTGGAATAGCTCTGTTATGGGTCAGGAATGTAAAGCAGAGTTCATATTTCAGATGAAAATGGGAACCAGAGCTTTTTCTTGCAAACCCAACTCAGCTTTCCAGTAATGAAGGAAAAAGAAGTCTGTGCAGTAAGGTCTTTGTAGTGTCCTGCATCAGGCATTTATGTATACTAATGAAGAGGTCACCAACTGCTTGTGTTTTACAAACGGCAGCACTGCAAAGTCCTGTTTTTACCACTGAATGCAAGTTTTCAAGATTTGCTTTGGAACACACTTTCCTGCTCCAGTCTTTGCACTGCCACAGATGACTCCACGGGCAATCACGTGCTCTGTATCACTCCAGAGAGCATGTCAGGTTCACAAAACAACTGTGCTACTGAAACACCACAACTAGAAACAGTATAGCTCAAATGAGATGGTATCACAACTACGTATTCTATTCCTCAAAGCTAGGCAGACTGTGGTTTGATGCGTTTTGCTACAAGTCCCAACATGTCCCCACAGAAGAGAGCAAAAAATCTCTTCGCGCCTAGTCTCACAACTGTTTCGGTTTGTATACAATAACAATCCTTTTTACACTTAGATTCATGTATGAGAGAGAGAGAAAGATTGTGAAAGTCACTACATGTAGTGGTGCATCTTGCTTGCTGCCTTCTCAGAAGAGGGATGAGAAGCCAAGGGACAGGAAACGAGACTGTGAAGAGCTCATTCTCACAAAAAGAGCATCTTCCAAGCTATTCAGCAGAATGCATGTTGCAAAATTTGTCCATCCCTTATTTGTATTTGTCTAAGATGCAGGAATCAGTCTGATAGACTTGCTAATAGAATAGCACATCTGCACTTTTCACTAGATTACAGCATATTACAGCATCTTGTTCAGGTAACAGGCTCATGGGAGAAGCTCCTGAGGGAGCCAGTGAGAATGCTATACATATCTCCCATACAGAACATGCACGTTTTGAATGTAAGCTATCTAATCACTGCCTGGTTTTAGGCAAAGTCTCCCTAGACAAGGCACCTCAATACATTTCGCCCCTAAAACCTCCACTGCTCTGACAGGCTGGAGGAGGCAGCAACCCAGACAGAGTAGACACCAGACAGCCAGCATTCCTGAAAGCCATGCAGACTGATGCATATGTGAGACACTTGTATCTTCAGACGCTAAGAGTCAATAATCGCCAACTCTGAAGGTAGAAGCAGGAAAATTTATATCGTACAACAAAACAGGATTATGATAATGACAAAATACCCTATGCTACCTCTTTCATTTCTTGTCTGCATCAACAGTGTAAAAGTAGCAAGAAATAGCAAACGAGATGTACCATTTAAGTTCTCAATGACAGTGACAGAATATGACTGCACCCTTTGGGCAGAGGTTATGCCCATCAACATAACTTGCATGATGGCAGTTAGAAAAAAAAACCCATTGCAATGTAGCAAAAGGTTGAGAATTATTTATTTTACAAGAAACTGTGCAGATAGATATATGTCAGAGTTCAAATTATCCTAACATTTCAGGGCCCCAGTCATGGCTGAAAGTGCCATTACACAGAGCACTAGAGAAAACAATCTACCCTTGATTATTCTCAAATTGCAAGTGTAGCCAGATGCTTGCTGAAATATAGTCTCGAGAGCAGCCATGTTAAGCAGCTTTATTAAACAAGTTCAATGCAACACTACTTTTAGAGTTCCATCTATTTTACAGAGTGGAATTGGATCTCCTAAGAAGTTTATTTAGCATAGGCAGAAACCACATCCCTGTTCTTGAATATGAATTGTCAGCTTTAAAAACTGATCCCAGCTGGTAGCTTTCTGTTAGCACTACTGGTATTCATGACCAAGTGTCAGAGAAATCTACAGCCCTTGGAAACGCTAGTTTTAGCAAACTCAGTAATACAGGTCCGAGGGTCCTGTAATTGTTCCAAAAGCTATTTCAAAAGAAATAGTTCTAATTTGGTGTCACTTCCTTCCCCTCTCTACCCCACCAAGATATTTATGCAATCATTCTATACCAGTACACCTACTCCAAGATTACTGAAAGCTAGGAAGCAGTCTCCAAGATAAATATGCTCGTGCAAGGTTCACGAAAAACAGCAATTATGTCAACAAGAATAATACAATGATTCCACCAAAAGCTGCAGCATGAGCTTAGCTGTTTCGTTTGATCTGTCAAATGCCAAACAGCTAACCACACTATGTGCTTTAGCAATTTGGAACAGTCCCATCAGACGCTGCCTGATGCCCAGCAGGCACATCGGGGACACCGGAGACAGTTGCCTCTATACATGGCAGAGAAAGAGCAGAAAGGACACTGAAGGCCAGAGTGGGAAAATGACAGGTACTGTGATGAGGTGGAGTACAAAACAACTGTGCAGGGAGGCCAGGTTTCACTAGTTCATGAAATCTAAGAAATATAAGGCTGCTCAATCTCAAGAAATATGGTAAAATGCTCACATGATGTTTCTTAAAAGGGTCACTTTATTTTCTGACAACTTTTACAGAATATGTAGTCATATTTACAACATAAACCAGGCAGACTTTTTACTAGGACAGGAGGTTTAAACTGGGAGATCAAGAAGGAAGGTACGGGAGATCGCAAATGGAACATAGTTGGGACTTTTAAGACCAAGTGCAGCAATTCCACCCCATCATCTTGCATACAAAAAAAATCAGTTGATTAACTCCCTTAAAAATACTCAATAGAGTCACTGAAGATGGAGAACTGCATGAACACTACAGAGTTAACCACACTGCTTTCCACTACTGGAAATAAGATTCTCTCCCCATTATTCTCATCAGCTGAAATTATGTTCTCTCCAGCAACTGCAGTGCATGGCAGGTCTGGCAAGCTTACACACTAAAAGACGGAGACAGTTAAGCACTAAGAGAACACAAATTAACGTCAACTGCTGATTTTCCCCACCACTAGGCTTTCTTGTAATAAAGACTAAGAACATTGTAATTAACTTTGCTCATGAAATGCTATGTTCTAAAGTTGGGTCTAATTAGATGCAATGTAATTCTTGCCAGAAACAGATAATGTGTGTCTTTCATCAACTTGGGTGATTGGAATTTATTAATGTTCAGCAAGTCTGCATAGCACAAATTATGTTTACCCGCTACTCCACAAACAAGCACCATGTCTCTTTTAGGTGTGATCAACTGTATTTGGTATTTTATGTGGCTTTCATTTTAGAATGAAACTTTGTAAGAGAAGAACCCCTCAAACTGCAAGGGCAAGAAGGAGGAATAAAAACAGCAGCACTAAGCATAGCAAGATCCTGGCCCAGTACTAGCTTTCTGTGGTACAGATACATAATAAGCTTGTGGGGAACAGCAAAGGGATACGGAAAAAGGGAAGAAGGCAGGGCGGCTTAGCAATGATGCTTTTCATTATAGCAGTTAACAACAACTAAGATCTATTGGTAAGCTCAATGCCCCAAGGGCAGTGTGAAAAAGCCACATGAAGAAATGCCAAAAACATCCTCAAAGCTGCAGGAGGACAATGGAAGCCTAGGCTGATGATAACTCTCTCCCAAGTCAGTGTCTTCTGAAGTTAGTTTAGCTTGAAATACTTCAGAACTCCACCCACTATCAGCTAAAGAGAAAACAAAGAACAGAACATGGATGATGACTCATGTCAGTGTAAGCTCCTATTTTTTCTATTTCAAATAAAACTCAGGCTTCATGTCAATAAACATATTTTCTTTTCCTTTGGTTTTGTTTTTGTTTTTGTTTGTTTGTTTTGCTTCCAACCAAGAACTTTTCTCCAGGGCTCAGCAGTAGTAGATGATCTCAAATGTCCCAACACTTTTCCCATAAAGAGAGACTGAAGTGACCTTCCCACCTCTTCAGGAGGCAAGCAGTGTTGAAGATTCAGATAAGGTCTCAAGCCAGCTTTGCCAGAGTAGTCCTGAAGTAGAAAGAAAAATGGTAGGCTATCTCCTCTCTTAATGTCTTCCCCTACCAAGACAGCCTAAGAACAAACAGCAAACTGAACAGAAATGCAGGGGGAGGGAGGGGTGTAATACCAGTGATTCCATCATTTTGAGTCTCTCCTTACAACCCAAAGCTGCAACAAGTCACATGTTTGATAAGGATTAATTGCATGGAAAACCAATTAAGTCTAGAATTACGACTGTCAGAAAGACTGGAGAAGACCCTCTAATTTCATTATAAGGTCCTGCCCACATGCCTAATGAGTTACAGTATTCAACAACCAAGGTTTTGATGTCATGTAGCAGGCACTCAGTTCTAATTGTAGATTCTTAGCATATTACATGCCTTCCACCCAACCATTCACTGTTAATTATTGTTATAGGTGTTGGATTTCATAACCAGAGCTCCTAGTCCTCTCTTTAATAATTACTGTTGTGCAAATATTTCTGACTTCTGTAAACACTGTTACAAGAGATCATCTAACCTAGGCAGTTGGCAAAGCTGCTGAACTCTGGAAAGCCAAATCATTGCGTTCGAAAGCTACAGAAGTTACAACTGCGTCTTCTGAATAAGACGGGAGTCAAACATTAGCATGTTTAAACTCCTGAATGTGTACCAACACCAGCTTATCTAGTTTTGTCATACTTTAGACATCTTGGGTTGATATCCAAGTTTGAAAGAGCACAGGATAATGTCTAATGTGACTATTTAAGGATATTTTAAGATAAGCAGTAGGTTAGTTTTGGAACTTACAGTTATGTGTATGTGTTTGAAATGACTCATGAAGAGACAAGACTAAAAAAACCTCACTTCATACACATTCTATGAAGCAATTTAGTACATTTCTGACTTAGCCTTGCATATTCAGTGTGACAGCACGCTGGCAAACAGCGAGTATTTGCAAGATCTGCCCTGTTAATCAGCCAATAGGTAGAACCATCACATACACCACTTGTAACAGCCACATTGGCTATGAAAAGATTTATGAGCTTTTAGACTAGAAGCCAGGTGTAAGACAGTGCTCATTATATCTGTTCAAAGCCTCAGAAAGAGGTGACTTGCTCTAGCAAGTAACCTTCCCCATAGAGGAAGTGACTTGCCTCACCTATGAATAACAAGAAGTCCAAAATCATGCTGCATACAGGTCACTGCACCTCCAGAAAGCAAGCTATTCCCCCTGCAGCTCTTTGGAGCGTGTACTTCCAGTTTCTCTTTTCTACAGGGAGGTGTGCTTTGTGTTTCTTAACTGGGTATTCAAGGTTACAAGCAAAACCAGCAAGGAGACATAAACATAGTCTTAAATAGTTCATTAAGTGTACTGTACAGAAACACTTCAAAGAAATCTGGATTTGGTTTTTTTTGTTAATTTTTGTTTCTAATAGTTCAGAAAAGCATGGGTCTCGCAAATTTTTAATTTTTTTTTTCAATTTTCTAGACCTATTTTTGCAGCCCGAGACTTGAAGACAAAAAGACTGCTCTGAAGAAAACCTAGCTAGAAACAGAAAAATTAAAATTCATGGAATAAAGTGAATAAATGGGGATTGTACTGCATAAATTCAAATCGCAAATACCTGAAAATGGTAATGACTTGAAATTGCAATGAATATTCTTGTCACGTTAAACTATCACCATTTCTAGTGTTAATAAGGTAGCACTCCCACCACTTATAACAGATCAGGGATGCATGCAGCAAAATCTCAGTTTCCTCACACCTGGTCTGTCTACAGTTGTATTTAAAATCCAGTCAGTTTTCTTCTTTATATTGCAGGCAAAGGAACTTGGATGATGTAACTTAAGAACACACTGAAACTCTCCTCTATTCTCAATCCAGAAATGCTCACAGCAGGTAAAGCATGCAATGTGAAATAGAGATGGCTAAAAGAAGACAAGGAAATTGGTTAGGGAATAGGGGCTTCTTGGCATTCCTTTAAACCATTTCCTGTTCACCCTTGTGGAGTGTAATATAGCCCTAAGAAAATATATCTGACCTCACTCTTTTCAGTTGCATTAAAAAAAGTTTTAAAAGCAATTTAAATATCAGATTGCACATCCATAAATGAAAAAAAAAAAAAGGTTATACACATTATTGCCTTTGTCTTTCACTAAGACAAGTTGCTTGCTTTTGCCTTTTTTTTTTTTTTTTTTTTTTTTAATGTAATGAGAGCTTTGGTTTTCCCTGGGAGATGAGGTCAACAGACTAGGGCACTTCCTGTCTGCAGCAATGCCGTGTGCTTATGCAGACATGAGCCTTCTGACAAACAACTGATTTATTTCAAAGAGGGGGTCATTACAATCATGGCATACAGCAAGATCACATTCTTTCCTGCTTGTTTTGCTTAATCACTGTGGATTACTCAAACATACTTGAAAAGAAGATGCATTTCAGCTGTGTGTGAAAACCAACAATTCATCCAAAATCCCACACACATACTGCAAACAAAGGAGGAGGGGGCATGTTCTAGCTCAGGCTGTGATCATGCATTGATGAAAACTGTGAGTAATCCTACTGAAAACAACCAAGCTATTAAAGTGTAAAAGATCTGGTCCTACAAGGTCCCGAGCACCTTGTCACCAGAAACATAGGCCTCTACTTTTCAGAAAGGATCATTAAAGGCGAGTATCATCAGGGCCATTTAAAGCTTCCATATTTAAAATCACCCCTCTGAATCTTACTGATGGAAGCATCTATGCAAACCTCATGCAGTCCTGTTACACACATTTGGGACAAACTGAAGTGCCCTGCAAGGAAGTTCAGATGCAACACATGCAACAGCAGCATCTCGGCTAACACAGATTTTAAACAGCAGGAAACTCCAGAGACATAAGCTTACAACAACAGCCAGCAGACATACCAAGGTCAGAACAGTTGGAGGACTCTCAAGCCTGGTAGAGCTGAGAAAGAAGTTAAGCTGGGCATGGTAGAAGCTAGTTGTCTCTCCTTAAGAGAATTTACACAAGCCCCATGTTTCCACAGTATTTCAGCACTACAGAACTACTTTTCTATATACCACAATTACCCATAACAACATTCTTACCCACTTCTCCCTTACTTTAAAGGTATCAAAGTGGGATAATCAGCCCCTGCACAAGATTACAGAAACTTGCACTGAAAGATGAGGGGTTGAGCTCTGTTGCAAATTAAATACTTTTATACGACTATGATTTGGCACCAATCTTCCAACCTTTCCTTCCTTTACTGTACTAGCTTGGCAGTTCTCATGCTGTTCAACTAGGAGCTTAAGTCAATTCTGATGGCAAGTCTTACAGTATCAGTCACCCTCCCTCTATATCAGGGTGCACTAAGTTTGTTTACAATCACTTTCAGTGCATGTACAAGCTACTTAAAAATGGTTAATTTGTTTTCCTTGTATCAATGAATGTAATTTTGTATTTGTTCGCTGTAGGTACAGAGACAAAACAATTCTACATGCATAGAACTGAAGCTACTAAGCAGTATATAGGTAATTTACAGACCAACAAAAAAACCAGAAAAATTATGAGTGTTAAAAACAGAAACATAAATCTAACAAAACTAAAATGCTGCCTTGAATGCAGTCATTAAACCTATGAGAATTATCTAGGAGTTGGGAGACAGGAATGACTGCAAGAATTGCTATTGCAGAAGGACAGGAAGAAGGAAGAAATCTGTCATTAAGTAGTATTTATGTATAATTTCTAGATAGCAGACTTTTTTCTGTTAGCTTATAGACAGACACAACCCCAGTCACCATTGCAGGAAACAGGCAATTTAGCATTTCAAGAATAAATTATAAAGTTACTTGGCCTTAATCTGAAAGTATCAGGATACATTAGGGGGGGGCGGGTGCGGGGGGGCGGGGGGGGGGGGGGGGGGCGGGGGGGGGGGGGGGGGGCGGGGGGAGGGGGGGGGCGGGGGGAGGGGGAAATTATAAATCTAAATTCCAGGCATGGCAACTCCCTTGTAGGGATTGGGAAAAAACACACAAGGACAGAACAATTACATTCTTATGCTACCAAAAGAAAAACACTAAAAAATGCCAAGTACGTTTCAGCTACATGTTAACTTATTAAACTCACCTTCCTGGTCCCTGAAGAATACGTACTTAACGTTCTTCCATTTCCTATCAGAAAATCTCAAGATTGGACTTGGTGCCTTCCCTTCAACAACACTACACAGCTACACAAAGTAAATACCATGTATTTTACAGGCCGAAACAGCAGTCTTTGCTTATTTGCCCAAAACTATGCAATGAGTTAGTGAATGTAAGAGTCTGGAAACATGGCCAGAGGACAGTCCCATGTTCCCCCAGCTAGCCTAAATTTAAAAAAAAAAAAAAAAAAAAAAAGCAAGTCTGGTTTACCATGTAATGGGCAACGACTGAGCAAGCATCCGCATTTTAAAATGAGAAAAAACATATCATACATTATCCCAAAGTCCTAGTCAATGTAACAGAAAGTGACAGTCACCTTTCAACAGGCCTAAAGAAACTTACCTGTAGCCATTTTCCCCACACAACGCTCATGTTTGCCATGTCCCCTATCACAGTGTAGCAAGCAATATAAATATAATATAAATTACTTTCTCCCTCAAATGATCCCCTAAGGAAACCAACATCATTCACAAACATAAAAAAATCCATCCTTCATCTGATCTCATGCATCTTACCATCATCTGATTAAATGGAGATAGCTGAAGTGCACCACAACAGGAAATTTTAAAGAATTTTTTGCTGTGATGTTAATCCGAGCTGATGGTCCTCACAAACACATGGATAACACAACCTTCCTCTTGAGAGCACAACAAGCTAAATAACCAGCACAGTAATCTAGCTGAAGCGAGACCTGGCTTGCTAACAAGGAACCTACACTATGAATAACAAAACCAAAACACCCTGAGCAACTTCAAGTTTACAAGCAAACAATATATGCATTAAGAAGTGGTATGCACTATGAGAAAAAAATTGCTGCCTAACACAAAGCCTAGGGCAGCTTCTTGCTGTACAGTGCTTTACACCGATAGCCTTGTTTGCAACACCTATTCCACATAACTGCAAGGATGCACACTCGCTGCTTGTTGTACTTACCACACTTTGACACACGATGGGAGACAACTGAGAGGCAAATCCAGCAAAAGCAGAGAGCAACAGGATAGTTGTACCAAGAGAAGTGGGACAGAAACATAATTGGGTGAGCAAAAAGAAATCCACAAAAATCCCACCCTTAAGTATGCTACTACTGTGCCAGTGAATGCAGTTAACACACTCCAAGATAGCTGGAACTTGCAGTCCTTCTCCAACAACTACATAAGGCATAAGCTCATGATACTCTGTTCAGGTTCCCTTAGCCACAGCCAGAATAATTAAAGTGTCCAGGTTCCTCCCCCGATAAACACATAGAAATGACGTCATCTACACACAACCCCCCCCCAACATCCTTTTCTGTAAATTAGAGAGAGATAGGTTTGATGGACTGTGAAGTGGATCAGGAATTGGCTAGATGGTCATATCCAGAGAGTAGTGGTCAACAGCTCAAAGCCCAGATGGAGACCAGTGATGAGCAGTGTCCCTCAAGGGCCCGTATTGGGACCAGTACTTAACATCTTCATCAATGACATAGACAGTGAGATCAAGTGCAGCCTCAGCAAGTTTGCAGATCACACCAAACTGAGCAGTGAGGCTGACATGCCTGAGGGACGGGATGCCATCCAGAGGGACCTGGACAAGCTTGAGAAGTGGGCCTATGTGAACCTCATGAGGTTCAACAAGACCAAGTGCAAGGTCCTGTACCTGAGTCAGGGCAATCCCCAGTATCAATACAGGCTGGAGGAGGAAGGGATTGAGAGCAGCCCAGCAGAGAAGGACTTGGGGGACTGGTGGATGAAAAGCTGGACATGAGCTGGCAATGTCTGCTCACAGTCCAGAAGGCCAACCATATCCTGGGCTGCATCAGGAGAAGTGTGACCAGCAGGTCAAGGGAGGTGACTCTGCCCCTCTACTCTGCTCTGGTGAGACCCAACCTGCAGTGCTGTGTTCAGCTCTGGGACCTCCAGCACAAGACAGACATGGATCTGCTTGAGTGGTTCCAGAGGAGGTCACAAAGATGACCAGGGGGCTGGAGACCTCCCCTATCAGGACAGGCTGAGAGAGCCGGGGTTGTTCAGCCTGGAGAAGGCTCCAGGGGGAGACCATATAGCGGCCTTCCAGTACTGAAAGGGGGCCTACAGGAAAGATGGGGACAGACTCTTAAGCAGGGCCTGATGTGGTAGGACAAAGGGTAGAGGTTTTAAACTAAAAGAGGCTAGATTAAGAGTAGATAGCAGGAAGAAATTTTTATGATGAGGTTGGTGAAACACTGGAACAGGCTGCCCAGAGAGGCGGTAGATGTCCCATCCCTGGAAACATTCAAGGTCGGGTTGGATGGGGCTCTGAGTAACCTGATCTAGTTGAAGATGTCCCTGCTCACTGCAGGGGGTTTGGACTAGCTGACCTTAAAATGTCCCTTCCAACCCAAACCACTGCATGATTTATGACATTACAAAGGCCTTTAAGAATGAACCTCCAAATTAAGTACACGTTTACAGATTAAATAGCTTCTACACCTGTATTCACAAATCACTGTCTTCAACCCAATCCCCTCATCTCCCATTAAAAGAGTTTTATATAGATTTACAATTTCAAATCTCATTGCATTACTACACAATGTCTTTCCCCATTTTGTGCATGTTGACAAGAAGCAACAAAGGCAAAACTGAAGACATGAATCTGACAGTGCACTAGTTTCTCCTCACTGACCTACATTGCTTTTCTTAATGATTAACAAAGTGCTTGTGCATGATGCAGCTTTCTCTGCTTTTAAAATGCAGCAATCTGTCTGTAACTGTGGTGTGTAATAAAATTGGTCACAAGCAGTGCATTGACTAACACCCCAAAACCTCGTGTGATCTGAAATACACATCAAAAAGCAAGGGCACTGAGGGGTTGCCATTTTTCTCATTGAACAGAATCATGTATCTTGAGCAATCACCCCTCAAAGCAAAAAAAAAAAGCCGGCAAAAAAAACCATGACAGAAACCCAACACTCTCTAGATGCTAAAAAGAAGCCACTCTGAACATCCTCAACAGCCACATGTATTTCCATGCTAGATTCATGGGAAATTCATGCCTCACGGGAGCCCCACCATATGCTTCCATGGAGCCAGCATTTTCATTTTGGTTCTTGATTCAAAGTACAGTCAAGCAGACTGAAGTCTTTCTTCTGACTTCAAAGGGCACTGTTTCAGTCTCTGGATAAGCAGACAGGCTACCCAAGTTTACAAGATTCCTAAGAGGTTTCCACCACACACAGCAAAGAAGTAAAGATGAAAGAAAAGAGGTATGCACCTGTGAACAGAGCAGAATAGGTATGTCTGACACATACATATGCATTGGTAACCACATTATTTGTGAAGTTATTAAAACACCTTTGCTTCTATCATCATCATCAAGCCAATGCAAGTGTTCTGGACAGTTAACTGTATATTTCACCTGAGATATGCACATGCAGCATATCTGGGGAATGAGACTCCTCAAACACCTGTAGAGCAGTAAACTTACCTTGAGCTTCAGATTATGTTTTGCTAGTTGTACCACATCACCTCTCAAAACCTGAATAGTATAAAGTAGCACTAGTGTTAAGCGTTATACCAAAATGATGTGTACCACTGAAAGAGGTTCCTACCTCAAAATACTTCAAGGTGAAGTATGAAGTCCCTGTTACAAGCAAAATACACGAACAGAAGACTATGTGCGGCAAGAATACACATGAATACAAGCTGCGAGTCTAAGACAGTAAGACATCCTGCAGCTGTAGCTAAACGACATTCAACCACAGCAGTTTTCCCCAGTACAAAGTTAACAATATTTTTAAAAGCTTATGGCTGCAGCTACTTCCAGATTAGGTCTAGAAGTAGGAAAAATAGCTCATTAAATAGCTTTTCACGTGTCAGAATAACTACACAAGTCCAGGCAGCTATACTACTAACATATGGGCAAGGACACCATAGCTTTTCCTGGGACTAAGCCTCAAGGTTTTTCAGGCAGCTAAGAGCCTAGAATAATATCTCTCTAATTTTTTAAGAGTGCTTTGTATCTTCCAACATGACTCCAAGCTTTCTACGTGACGTGCTTCAAGATATTAATCTTTATACAGGATCACAGAATGGTCAAGTTTGGAAGACAGCATAGTCCATCTCCACTGCTCAAAGGAGGGTCAACTATAGCAGGTTACCTCAAACCTTGCCAGTCAGGTTTTGACTATTTACATAACCAAATTACAGTCAAGTATGAACAACTGTAAATCCCTAGCCTTGCATCGATTCCCAGTGAAGTGATAGATTTAAAAGTCTGTAATATTTCAAAAGTTCATTAGAGTAGGATCAACTGTTAACAAAACTTGAGCAGTTGTTCATAAAACACTTGTACCACTGAGCTATAGCCTACACACAAATTGTCACAACAGTAAGACATACACTGTGGTATTACAGCTTTTTCTAACTAGCAGAAAACTTTGTTAGCTTTCAGCCTTCTATTCATCCCAGCTTTGTGTTTTTCTCTACATGGATCTGCAGTTTTTAAACACTCCTTAATCACTGTAGCCAACACGAAGCGGTCAAGCCCAAACATCACCCCTCAAACCTCACCTTGCCCAACAAACCTGCCTTCAGCCAACAGAAATCACCTCCTCACAGCTGCATTGAAAAGCATAGAGCAACTCTCTTGCACAACTACAGTACGGGAAGGCCTCTTCATCCTCATTCCTTCTACCTGCCTGCCCCATGCAGTGCTTCAGTAACTTGACCTGCGAAAAAGAAAAGGTACCTATGAAAGCTCAACTGTCACAACTCTCCCTAAACACCACATGGTATTTCCTGGGAAGAGTGGCCACTGACACCCTCATTCTCCTCTGTGCTTAAGCTTCATGGATCTTCAGAACATGCATGGCACGAACATCAAGCAGACGCAAGTGTGGCAAGGAAGAGAGCAGAAAAGGGCAAGCCCTAATGTCCCTAATGCTGGGCATTTGCCTGGACTATATGCAATCAGAACAGGACTAGAAAATATTGCTGGAATAAGGTAAATAATATACCTATTTCAGCTCCATTAACTCCTTAACATTTGTTGGCTGCTCCTATCATTCACAGGCTCACAAAATACAAGCCTAGGATGAAAAGGCTCACACCTCCAATAAAATAAAACATATGGGTGTTACATTCTTTAAGTAATACTACAGCACCTATTCACGGCAAACTGGCTTTTGTTCTTAGTAAAGACAACAGTCTTCAAACACAAAGACTGGACCATTCATTAAATCCTCTCCTTTACAAGAGTTTTAACTGACAACTTTGACAGCTGGACGGAATTATTGCTTTTTTTAAACTGGATTAGGAATGAGTAGTGCCAAAAAGGAAGAGAGAGGATATAGCATACCACAGTAAGAACACACAGACTGCTCATTTATCATATTTTTAATTTGTTTTACTTTACATTTAAATCTTACCAAAGATAAACAAATAAATGAAAAAAGTACAATTGCTTTTTTCCAACTCTTCCAATCTCAGGCCTTTGAATTTTTGTGCTCTGTTTAAAAGGACACAAAAGACATGTTTCTACAAAAAGGATTCCTTTCTTGTTACCAATATATTTTAAAATACTAACTTTTTCAGTTTATATATGGCAATTTGCCTTTCTTCTTCCCACCCACTCCCCACTTCATGCTGCTTAATTTTGGTATTTGATTTAGTAATGAACTGCCAACAAACTGGCTAGCTTCACATGTGATTCTTCTGCGCTTACGATTTTGTATATTGCTGCCCATAACACTACAGGGTTTAACGCCATTTAAAACAATTTTGTAATGGGAAGGTTCCTCTTCATCTTCACAAATGTTTTACATATATTCCTTTTAATGAGGGATCACATGAGGATGGCCAAACCAGCCACATTGGCATGATAAAAACACAGACGCAAAGTGTCCAGCTTGCCAGCCACTGCTCAGGCTGGCAGGGTAGACCATTATTTTTGGCCAGCCAGTGACTAATCAATGTTTCCTTTCACAAAGCCTCCAACCCTTCCTCCAGCTCTAGACAGGTGAGCAAGCAAGAAGTCTGGGATAACAAAGCTGATAGGCCTGGCAGGCAGCACCCAGGAAAAGGAGACACCTTTCCCTTTCCCCAGCCTATATTTACAGAGGAATCATTAGCCCCATGTCATTCTGGGTTGGTAAAAATATGACTCTAGGGCCAATAATAATGGAAGATATTATTCCTCACCTAATTTGTGGCACAAGCATGGGTGGAGGTGGAAGTCAAAAGGAAAGCAGTGCAGAAGCTGCATGTCATTTCCTTAGGGCAGTGGTTCTGGGAAAACACACATGATGAAAGCAGAGCCCAGATGGCTGCAATGTGCCACCAACAGGACGAAGAAACTGCAAGCGGGTGCGTGAGGTCAGCCCTGAGGTCTGACCTGACACTCGTTCATCCCCAAAGCTTCTTCTGACTTCAAACACAGAGTTTAATAGCACTGTACTTGCTATGCAACTACACTGTAAGACTGGCTGATCTGGACTGTAACTGTCCGTGACCAACCCAATCTGGGGATGAACACTGCACACTTAACAGACATGGGACTAGCACCAGACAAAGGAATCATGAATTTAAACTGACGATGACATTTTATTACAGCCTGACAAAAACTGGCTGGGAACCCAACCAAGATGTTCTCTTATAATCCTGTTTTAGGAAATAATTATGTGTTTATTCAAAGTAAGCCAACTCCAACCCGAGTTCCTCTACTATAATTCCAAACACGGCAGCAGAGTTCTCATTTAACCTATTCCCTTTCCTTTCTGTCACAACCATTTGGAGATGCTGCAGGTTGTTTCTAGAATATCTGCAAGTTATCTAGCCTCGAACACTCTGCCAAAGCTGTGTACTTTCCCATCCAGACAGCTGACCAGCAGGCATCCCACAAGAGCCCAGTTATTCCTTCTCACAGAACAGTTACCAAAATAGTAGCTCTGACCCTACAACTTCAACTGTCCCTCCTTTGCCGTCCCTTTCAGATCTTTTCTTTTTTGCTTCTGTTTTCCTCTACTCCCATCTGTTGGTCTTTACTTTCCTTCTCCAATATATTTTCCTTCCATCATTAAAAAACATGCTACATAACATATGAGCTGATGTTGGCCCCCTCAGAGGGCTCAAGTGCACCAGAATTACAGTTCTCTTGAATACAGCAATTTAGAAGCACTCTGAGCACATTCCTACTGTCAATAATGAAGAAAAGACACTACTTGATGGCAAGAGGTTCACCTTGAACCAACTGCAACAGTCTGGTCTTACTCTATGTACTGTAGGATTCAGAACATGTTTATCTTCTTTCCCACACAAAGCATTTAAGCTTTGGCTGGGAAAGCAAGCTGACCAGAGCAGAGCCTTATGCTGTCCAGAACAATCAGCATGAAGTCAAATAGCTCCAGAGAAAAAATGAGGTGGAAGGTAGAACCCTTGACTCCTGACAGAGGGAGGCAGAAGCAGGAGCCATGGCACTTGTATCAAGAGGGAGAGAAAGCCAAATCCTCCTTTGCTGAGAAGAGGTGGTTGAGGACAATCTGCATGTTCCAAGTCTTCCCACCACACTGTATAGTGGAATCAAAAATTTATTGTCGAAGAACACAGTAAACTGAAAGAAAGCTACAATCATGATGAAGCATTTCAGGTTGATTTAATTCAACACCCAATAAGAGAAGGACACCTAAGTAAAAGCAAGTTTCAATAGTTCATTTTCTAAATAATTAGGTAAAGTGGTCAGAAAATATTGCTATTTCACTTTTTAGCCAGAGTGAACCCTATATGCATTTTTTGGTCACAACTGCCCCAAAACAAAGTAGTACATGTACACAGGGTGGGTAGTGCAATTTTCCATAATCCCCTGCTCCTTATGTTAATCCTAACTTTCAGTGGATAAAAGAATTTAAGGGCTGTTTAAAGGAGATCCCGCTTTATTATTTTTAAAGTTGCCCCACCCAAGTTTTGTTCTCCCACACATTCAGTCCAGAGCACGTGGGAACACAGTGATTTCAATGGAATGTATCCCAGCAATCTTTCCGTTCCAGATCCCCACATAACTCTTTATACTTTAAAAACTATTGAACGGGAGCCTACTACTTAGAACACTGGGCATTAAAACAAAATGCCAAGCTTTAATTAGCAGAGTGTCTAGATTAAGACTGAGATTTTATACCACAACATACCTAACTGCCTCATCATGTTGAGATTTATGGAACAATGACTACAGCACAGGCCAAAAATCAGAAATTTTTATAAGAACTGCAAACTTTTCAACCCCCTGCATCATAGTACAACAAATAAGCATTTCCAGAAATACCAGAAGTTAGAGCTGGCAATTAGCATTGGGAAATCCCAGCCTGCCTTGGCTCTGCTTTTGACAATAGCTACTTTTCTGCTGAACTGCACAATTTTAAATTTTAAAAGACACTCTACTATTTTAATTATTTAATATTGAATTTACTTGGAAACAAATCCCAATTCTAATCTTTGTCTTGTCCACTCAACAAGCTAGCAATCAGGAGAAAATTGGTCCGTTGTTAAATTGCAAGATGTGTTTTCCACCTGGTCTTCAGTATTTGCAGAAAATGGTCCTAAAACTTCTCAGCTTTTGCCTATAGACATAACTCAGGAGTGAAAACAATCCAATCCATCACAGCCTTTGCACATTATGCCTCTTCTGGAGTAATCAAAACCACAATTAAAACCAAATCTAGCTAAACAGATTATCTAGGTTCCTACAACATCTTAGTACCAAAAGCTAGATATTTAAATATGTGTAGGTGCCTAAAAATGTTGATGAACATCTTGTCATATTTAAGAAGCAGACAAAACATGCTTAGGCAGGCTTAATACCTTTGCACATTTGAAAATCCACTCAGCCCTCATCTGACTGTTTAAGATTCTAGATGCTTTTGAAGTCAGGCCACAAACTGAATAGTTACTACGGAAAACACTCCAATCTCAAATATTAGTAAAAGGCCTAATAAGACATCAGTAGCACTGTTTTTGTTTTAATTTGACTATTGCAAATTCTGCTTTTCCAAGCAGAAACAGTGAAAAACTTCTGTCTTACTGGGTAGAGATGTTCATTCTCTAACATGTGAATAAACTACAGACAGCCTATAAAAAAATTCAAGCTCCAAAGGGATAGTTCCACTACCTGGATTATCACATGGACTTTTTCAAGTGTTACATGCAATAGTCTTTTGAAACAAGTAAAATGGCCATCCTTTTAGGTTGTCAGCTTTTGGGTGCTACTAATAGTAGATTTTGAATTTGATAATAAGGAACAAGAGGTGAGGAAAAAGCGGAGGAAATACAGCTTCTCAGGCAGAAGAGACTAGTTGCTTTGTCAAGAAGTAAGTGCAATCTCTGTTGTTTTGTCTACACCGTTGAAGTGTGCGCATACACTACTTAGCTTCCAATCTCAGCATCTGCTCCCACCTAGGCATCGTGTTCACAGATTTCTGGTCTACAGGCATCCTCCTGTAACTACACATCACACTTTGACAATACTCATTTGTGACAAAGCAGTAAATCTCATTCCTCCACTCCAAATATGCATGTTCACATAGCAACAGTCACCCCCAGAAAGGATTTCACAGCGATCAAGTGCATCAAGAAAAATGATTCTTCAGTTAATGGAGCTGCTTGTGCACACAGAGAGTGAATCAGGTGAAGTACAGGGGAGCTGAACAGCAAAAGCATGAAGTGAGGACTCACTCTCCCATCTAAGAAGAGTCATGCTGCCATGTCTCAGCTGTGGACTACATCAATTCTACTGAATATCAGAATTAGCAGCCTTACTTACTTGTGTGTTCTTGCAACTCCTTTGCTGCCATGCCTACCCCTGTGCTTTTTTAGGCCAATAATCTCAGAATGTGATTAGACAATGCAGCTAAGTCAAGGAACAGCTACAGAAAGGTATGTCCTGCTGCTCTTCCTACTTTTCATCATTCCTCTCAGGGCTGACCTTACAGTGAACCACAGCAGGGAGTTAACCAGCTAAAACTCGCCCCACAAAACAATTTTCCATCACTTTATGTCCCTGAATTGACTCACTGCAGGGTCAGATACCCTCAAAACCAGAAGGGCAGAGATGAAAGAAGGGGCAGAGACATCTCTTTTGCAAGCTGCAAGACTGGTGTAGCTACAGCACCAAAGCAAAGCCCTGTAGCAGTTACACAAACACATGCATGAATATCAGCGGTTGTGCACACTTTCAATTCAGGCACTCCAGAACAGTCTAGAGAGTTTTAACACATCTCCTATGCAGTCTTCATTCCAGCATACAGTTTTGTGTTATCAGCCTTACTGCTGGATAAGTGTTTGTGTAATTCCAGTTTCTCACACACACCTTGAAAACTTAATCCTACTCCTCCTCCTCTGCCTATTTTTTTTAATACTAACAGTGAGGCTAAAGAGAAGGGTACCATCCCTTCCCCAAAGACACCTTCAGTTCTACAAAATAAGACATTAAAAATTTGGTCCAGAATGAAACACAAGGGAGGTGGGATTAGAAAGAGTCCCTCCATCCCTGCTGACTTTACCCTTATCCCCAATCCAAAAGCAGTTACCACATTTTATAAACTGAGATACAAATAAGACTAATTCCAATTAAAACCACCTCCTCTTCCCTCCTCCTCACAAATTACAGCTAAGGGCAGCTTCTGGAAACTAAAGAGAAGGATAATTTTCCTTGCTTATCTTGCACAAAATACAGAACAGCTCCTGTTGGCTGTTTTGAATTATGCCCTTAAGGTTTGGCTTCAAAACAGAGGAAACCAGACTGTCATGGATTTAGACTCTGTGCTCTAAGAGCTGCATATCTAAATTTTAGTATCTGAAAAATCCTTTGTGGTCAACTTTGTCTCCAGCCAGTAGACAGCAGCAGTATCAAAACAGCAATTACTTTCAGACTCCACTTGGTTTTCGGGAGAGACGTGAGCAAGTCATCAAGGATAGATAAGTAAGGAATAAGTGAACCAGGGCAATTTATAACAGTGGGTGAACTAGCTACAGCAAGATCTAGTTGCATCACGCATATCACTTAGCCTTTGCTCTAGAGCAGCAGCCCTGCCAACTAGCATAAAAGTGTGAATGAAGTCATCCTAACACACAGGCACACCTAACTTCCATAATACCAAGCGTGTTCATGTATTAGCCAAAGGACTGGTCTCATTACTCAAGCAGATGCCTATAAAAAGTTTCACTGGTGTAGGTAAACTCAGAATAGCAATTGCTGCTACTCATTGTAACAGAAGCAATGTCTGACCACAAAAGTCTAGCAGTTCTAAACTGAATAGCATATTCAGTCAGATGAGACACCAGAGACTTGTGGCATTATTTTTTATTTGTTGTGAAGTGGCAGAAGACACTGTCCCACTGGCTGATTGAGCCTGGTGACCAGCAAAAGCCAAACACTGCTTAAGTAGTTAAAAGTGTTTCCCTCTGCTCCCAATCGTCAGTTGACATATTTAGCTCATTTATAGAGGTAGTCTTTTTAGAAAGAGCTCTTGCTAAACTGAAGGAGTAGAGCATTCACCAGTGCTGCTGCCAGGAAGCCAATACAGCAACTGCATCAAATGCTAACCTGTAGCTCAAAAGACCTTCTAAGTAGTAACCAGCACATCTGCAGATTACACCACCACAACATCCCTACCTTCCTCCTAAATACTGAAGTGCATTACAAGCCAGCTAAAAACATCACTCCAATGGCCATGAGGCCACATTTTTATCAAAGCACAGCCTGTACTATTCTTTAGTGCAGTGTGTAATTTTATTCCTGAACATCAAAACTTATGAAGAAGCTCCATTTTCAAACCTAAAGCATCTTCAAACATGGCTGCTCCAGGACCCCACGTGAATCTGGCCATTGACAAACAATACATCATTTCTTTCAAAGCAGCACACAATTTTAGGATGAAGGATATAACAGTGCATTCTTCACAGATCATGGAAATTTGTTACAACTTCCACTCAAAATCTGAAAAGTCAATTGAACACAAAGTCACCAATTTCACTGACTGCTCACTGCACTATCAAATAAGCATTAACATTAGTGCATGACAAAAAGCTGGAATGAGTAGCAATAGGAAAAGAAAGAAAAGAACGGGACTGGACTACACCAGTTACACTGCCCCAAGTGAAGTATGCTTACTACTCAAGTTGAAGCTTGGGTCTTCAGTGATACTCCTACTATTAGCAACAAGCAATACATGATGTGCAGCCTAATGCCTCTCTAAATGCAGTTCTGAAGTCTCCTATAGGACCTCCATATTTATGCCTGTCATCCTCACTGCTCAAGCCTTATATCCACCTCTCCTGTTGCACTAGAACTGATAAGCCACAGCTGCCCTAATTGCACAGCTGGTTCTTGTATTCTTGCTGACAAAGAAACCCTGCCATAGACTGCAGAGATATTTTGTTAAATGCTCAAACACCACACTGATAAGAATGGTATTATGCTCAGACAGAAATATGATTGGGTAGTAAACTCCTTACTAGGCTTAATTCTATACCTGGAACAAAGCTTCAGTCTGGGCACCAGCATAAACACAACTTCTGCAGACGCCACGCATAGGTGCATGATTCAGTAATGGGGAGCAAGGTAGTGAAATGCTCTTAGTTTGCACAGCAGAGAATTGCACTCCGAATAGAAACAGCCTACTCCATATTGTACTCAGCCGTTGCCTTTGTGCTTGGAAAAAGTTTTTGTTCTCTGTAATTCATTAACCTACAACCTTATCAAGGTGGGAGTGAAGAACTTGTTTCCAGCATGGAAACCAGCAGTCAAACTGAGCAGAAATACTTACGTCACTCTTCCTGAACTTTGCTTTTAAGCTCTTCATGCTGATCACATTCAACTTTCCAAACCTCTGAGGAGCTTTTTATCCTTCTTCAATATCTAAACAAAAAAGAAAGAAAAATAAGATTCCAACTTGATACCATTCAGTTCACTGGCAGCCAAGTCTGAACTGAATTTGCATACCTATATCACCCTTTGAGGATTTAGCCCTCAAGCTCTAAGACAGATTAACAGCCAGCTAAGGGAAACTTTCTTTTTCTCCAAACTGAAAAGCAAGCCTAAGTCTGACCACAGAAGAACAGAGCAAATCTTTACCAAAAACTCAAGTGTGTATCATGTTATACTAGCTACCTTTCAACATCACCGACACGTTCACACATGTAGCAGGTTTCTCCGCCCACCGCCTATTCTAACATTATCATCCGGGCAGCCATTTGTAAAGTGGGAAAAGGAGAAGTAAGTATGCAAAATCATTCATTAAAGCTTCACTGTCCTACAACTGTGGGTCTACAGTGGGTAACAGAAGTACCACCACTACTGTATGTACAAGTCTAACCACCAACCAAATTCAAAACTATACTTAAACCATACATTACACATACTATGACAGCTCAACACAACATAGCAGATAGAACCATCTGAGCAAGAACAGAGCTTATCACTGGAAGAACTGCTTTATTCTTTTCCCCACAAGAAGTCGTATGTGTATTCTTGGAGTCATAGCTGCTTTTAACTTGGCAGTGCACCATCACAGTCATGTTCCCCTTTCCTCCCTTTCAAGTGAAGAAAAGCAGCAGTTGCACCCACACAAATAACATCACAGACAAGCTGCAAGCTCTCACAGGGGAACAGGGACCCAGTGCCTAAGAAAGCATCAATATACCACATATTACCAATCCAAGACAAACGTAACAGCAAACAGCATGTTAAAGTAGCACAGCAATTTTTCCTTGGGCACAGCAGAAAAACTTAATGGAAGAGCAACACACACATACGTCTGGACTGGGCAAAGCCATCTATGCAAAAATGTTTCATATTTCTAGTTTTACAGTGTGGGCACTGGAACAGCCAGTCACTTTCATCTACAAGTTTTAAGTGCTATACAAATTCCTTCTGAGGGAACAGTTTAAAGTAAAGGATGTTCAGCTGTATAAACTTCCTCCCTCCACCCTAGAAAAAAGGAGAAAAAATATTACAAGTCTAGCCAGATAAATAAATAACTGAAAAGAGGACTGGAGCATAAATTCAAATAGGTCATACAGGGTCACCAATGTTTCACATCACTCTTCAGAATCAGTAGATTACAGCTTGATAAGCAAAGTGAGATTTGGTTCTTTCATAAAAGGAAGTCTCATTATTATGAACCAAGTTCACAGAACCACAGAATCACAGAATGTACTGGGTTGGAAGGGGCCCCTAAAGGCCATCTAGTCCAACCTCCCTACAATGAGCAGGGACGTCTCTAACTAGGTCAGGTTGCTCAGAGCCCCATCAAGCCTGACCTTGAATGTCTACTGGGGCTTCCACTACCTCTCCAAGCAACCTGTTCCAGTGATCCACCACCTTCACATTAAAGAACTTTTTACTAATGTCCAACTTAAATCTACCCTTTTCTAGCTTAAAACCATTACCCCTCGTCCAATCACTACAAACCCCTGTGAATAGTTCTTCCCCTGCCTTCTTACAGGCCCCCTTCAGGTATTGGAAGGCTGCTATAAGGTCCCCCTGGAGCCTTCTCTTCTCCAGGCTGAACAACCCCAACTCTCTCAGCCTGTCTTCACAGGAGAGGTGCTCCAGACCCCTGATCATCTTCGTGGCCCTCCTCTGGACCTGCTCCAACAGGTCCACGTCCTTCTTGTGCTGGGGGCTCCAGAGCGGGATGCAGCACTGCAGGTGGGGTCTCACCAGGGCAGAGCAGAGGGGCAGAATCACCTCCCTCGACCTGCTGGCCACGCTTCTCCTGATGCAGCCCAGGATGCGACTGGCCTTCTGGGCTGCAATCGCACACTGCTGGCTCATGCTCAGCTTCTCATCCACCAGTAGCCCCAAGTCTTTTTCCACAGGGCTGCTCTGCAGCATGTCTTCTCCCAGCCTGTATTGATACTGGCAGTTGCTCCAACCCACGTGCAGGACCCTGCTATGTTCTACATGATTACTCTATTATGAGTTTTAAAACACAACTACATGGTATACTCTTGGTAGAATATATATGACTGCTTCCACCAAATACAACACTAAGTACCATTCAGGAACAGCAGGTAGTGCTAAGTAAACATGTCATTTAATCTAACCCCATATTTATCTGACAGCCATTTAAGACAAACACAAGTACATTTCTTCAAAAAAACCCAAACACACAAAAATCTCACACACTACATACACATAAATGCATTTCCCACAGAACACACACCTCCAGTAGGTAATCTGGATGGGATAATTTTGTAGGCTGTTAAAATATCACTGAATCTAATTAACTGACTCTAAGTCATATCAGATTCCTGACTGCTTTCAGGTGTATGAACCAGGGGTTTCATACAAAGTTCTTGCTTTTCATCTCAAGGAGAATGGGTTTATGGCATTTTGTTTAATTCTTTAGCATGTAAAAGGAACAGGGAAAAAAAAAATTGTAGAAGCTTTTCACTCCCTGGCTTAAGCGACAATTTCTTAGCTTTTTCCTGGGCTGAATGGAGTATTTGTAAAATAGTAACACTATATAAAATAAAATAAAATAAAAAACAACAAGTTTTGAACAATCAGAAAGAAGGAATTATTTTTGGTTGTTCTGAGAGAAGCATATCACTTTATTTCTGCTACACCTACTGAAACTTCAGAGAAAGTGTTTAAATTGCATAACAGCTGTCATAACCTGCACTGGAAAAGAGCCTGAACCTTGGCAAGAGCCCGATAATCTCCTAAATCGTTCTCTAGCAACATCAAGGATGATGAGCATTGCAAAGACCAGAAATGCCAGGGCACAGACAAGACAAATACCATTTCACTTATCTGGCCTTCTTTACATACCACACCACAAAAAAAAAAAAAAAAAAAAAAAAGAAAGAAAGAAAGAAAACGGAGGACAAAACCCCGAACTGTTTTCAAAACAAAACCAGAATTTAAAGGAACTTTAAAAGCTGAGAAACATCATACAATACCCCATAAAATCCAAAAGTTACAGACTTTTTATTTTAAAATGTAAACATACTTGACAAAAAAAAAAAAAGAGTAAAGTTTAATTAGACCAGTTAACAAGATATACAGAAATCCTGTGCATGGGGAATTGAAAACAAGAAATCTTTCCTCACACATAGGTTGCCAAAGAATTGTCTGCTATAGGCTGTCTTTCCCCTTCCCACCCTCTCAGCATTTTTGGCTCCCGTGAACGAAAGATTTGTTACAGCTCCCATGGAAGATGAAGTACTCAAGTATAGTGCTATGGGGGAGATGACAACTCCTTGTAGCTATATGCACAGAAACAGCTGCAAGGCTGGACTGTCTTCCATGAGGAACCTGTAGTAAAGTCTAACCAATGAGGTTTGCAAGCACTCCTAATATGCTACTTTTGCCCCTTTTGAGGAAGAAGGGAGGTGAGCTGTGTCTCTATTAGAAGCCAACCTATTTTTCCCACAGGATACTTCACCTCTTGCATAAGTGCATTTTATATATTGAATGTGAAACTCAAGTCCTCAGCATAATTAAAAAAGCATGCACAAGCACAGAAAAACAGCATTCCCAAGTTTAGTGTGTGTCACATCTGTATTTTTTCTGTAAGAGACAGTTAAACACAAACATTAAGATTACAGCTTGTACATCATAATGCCCATAATCCTTCAGCTGTAGAGATAAAAACCTGTGAAACGGTGAGGGCTGCCTTTTCTTGGCACTGTTTAAAGGAGGAAGTCACCCTCAAAGGGTGTAATTATTGGAATTGATGCAAAAAGAGGTCAGCATCCTGATTCAGCAGAGCTTTATGACAACTGTTCATTTGCCAAAGGGGGGATAAAAGAAGAGCCATTAATACACTCCCGTTTTACAAGACAGGAAATGACTACTAGAAATTCACTAGGGAGCATCAAGACACTTCAAAACAGTATTTCTGCAATGAATCACACATACTAAAAAGAAGCAATCTCTACTAATAGTGGCATTTCTCCACTTTCAGAACGAATATGATAATAAATACTGAGCACTGTCATTTTGTAGCTGCAGCAAGTTAGCAGTAGAGAAGTGCTTAACTCCAGGGATTCTCAAGAGCTAAGGCTGATCACAGGCTTTTAACCATTAGCTCCAAAATTAAATATCTAGTCCCCTACCTCATCTTCCTTCAGCTTAATGTTAAGAAATAGCTTTCAGGAATACAAGCCACGGAAAGCATCTTTAGGTTGGTGGTAAACATATCTAGTCAAAACAGGAGACATTATAGTAGTGGTAATCTTCGGCCTCAATAATTTCATTTAAGCTATGTTTTAATACACAATACAATCTTTAGGTTTAAACATGGGAAACCGATTAGGATAATCTTCCCCACTGGTTTACAGTGAGATTTGTGCAAACCACAGTAAACAACAATACTGACACATTTTTTTCCTTTCATTAAATTGCATTAAAATCAGAGCAAGGCCTTTCAAACAATGTTACAATTAACTCCTTGAATGGCCGAAGATCCACTGACACAACAGTAAAACAGCCTTAGTTTTACCAAGTAACACTGTGCACACTGTTTATGCCAATGGCAGTTACCCTTTACGGCTAAGTGCTGAATTCAATTAATTTAGGTGTCAAAAATCTTTCACCTCTTTCAGAACACACTGAAAAGCCTCCCTCTCAGGCAGAGCTCTTCTGCAGCAAAGGACGATTCAAGTCATCAACTTTTTTCCCCTTCCCCTCCCAAAAACACTTTGAAAAAAAAATTTTAGCCTTGTGAGGTTACAGGAAAGACCTAGAGACTCCATGCAAGATGTGGAGACATAAAAAGAAGAGGGGGAAAAAAAAAAAAAAAGTAAAAAGGGTCTGGAAGAATTGCCACCATACACTTGCATCTCCTTTGTGTGCATACCTATGTTCACAGAGGAAAATAAAGGGCCCCAGAAGTGTCTTCTCCCAAAGCACACCACAACCATTTATTGTCTGGATGATCACCTTCTACATCAAAGCCCTGCTCTGACCCAGAAGCACAAGCCTTTGCAGCAGCCCGCCGTGCACAGCAGCCAGAGGCATCCACACTACTAGCACCTCTTCTGCAGCCCACCTTCAGCACCCAACTTCTCAAAGGCTTCATATGCCTGAGCTCCCCTGACCTACTACCCAATACCAAGAGCATGCCCAAACTCAAGCTTCTCCTCAGCATTGCCAAGCTACAGGACCACCTGGAGGCATTGGCCACTGCCCAGCTGCTTTGGTTGTTCATACATAAATGCATCAAGACCACGCTGTCCTAAAAAAATCCACCCAATAGTTCATCTCTGACTACCTTCTCACTTCCAGCCAGCTGAGCTTACTCTTCTCTCTGTTCCTCAGGCCAAAGCACAGAATCATGTATGATGTGACCAAAAGCAATGGGAACACTACCCCACTCTTTATCAGCACAGCTCAATTTTTCCATCTTGAGTAACCCATCCTCCTATCATAGGAAAAGTCAAATGGAACAGAATTTTTTTAAACTTAGTGTCACCTATAAAGACAAATAATTCTTGGCTTGGTTAATCTACTATTACTTACTAAGGAAAACACACTGAAAAATGCACTGAGAAGCCCAAGCACTACACAAGAGTGGGAGTGATTTATATACAGTTAATCCCACTCTAAACAAAATCAGACATCAGAGACAGCAAGGGCCTTGGGTAACCCAGTACAATCCCTCTATCTGTTCACAAATCACTGGCAAGGATGTGCTGAACCGTACAAATTTAAGCATTTGAGCCCAAAAGTTAGAGCTCCATAGTTATTGCATCACTAACAAACCTACAGCTATCGCTCCTCCCTCCAGAACGCTCTGCATCAACTCTCTACCCTTACACTTCCTTCTGATACTCAGAATTTGCAAATGTTAAACTTCATTTTTAATGGATTCAGCTGAAGCAGTACTAACCTCTGTGGATGTTACACAACCAATACAAACCCAGGCAAGACTGTCGATGTGGGGACATGTAAAGTTGGTTAAACGGTGTTTTCAAAATCAGTTCTAGACAGCTACGAGAAAGCTTGCATCAACAAGGCCTTAGACATAGTGAGTTACACAGAACATTAGAGAAAAATCAAAATGTGACACTGCCCTTATTTGTTTACTGGGCATATTAGACAGTACTCCAGGCAAAATCCTACCTCAAGCAAAGTCCAGACAAGTTTGTCACTCATTCATCACGTACAACTTTATTCTTACTCCAGTTCTTTTGTCTGGAAGTGTCTGTCAACACACATTCAGCTCACTGAAGAGCACAGTAAAAGAAATAAGACTTGCTGCACAAACTAGGACATGTCTCTAAAACAAAAAGGCCCCCTCCTTGAGTGTCCCTCAATTTTGAGGCCATATTCTCCGGTTTGATCATACATAAGATACAGCCTCACCTCCGTCCCTGGAAAGGTGATGGAACAACTTAGCCTTGGCGCTGTCTCTAGGCATATCAAGGAGAAGAGGGTCATGAGGAGCAGTCACCATGGCTTTACTAAGGGGAAGTCATGTTTGACCAACTTGATAAGCCTTTTATGAAGACGTAGCCAGGTGGACAGATGATGGTAGTGCAGTGGATGTGGTTTATCTTGATTTCAGTAAAGCATTTGACACCGTCTCCCACAGCATCCTCGCAGCTAAACTGAGGAAGTGTGGTCTGGGTGATCGGGTAGTGAGGTGGATTGTGAATTTGTTAAAGGAAAGAAGTCAGAGAGTTGTGGTCAATGGGACAGAGTGTAGTTGGAGCCTGTCCCACAGGGGTCGGTACTGGGACCAGTGCTATTCAATATGTTCATCAATGACCCGGACGAGGGAACAGAGCACATTGTCAGCAAGTTTGCTGATGACATGAAACTGGGAGGAGTGGCTGACACCCCAGAAGGCTGTGCTGCCATTCAGTGAGACCTGGACAGGCTGGAGAGCTGGGTGGGGAGAAATGTAATGAAATACAACAAGGGCAAGTGTAGAGTCTTGCCTCTGGGAAAGAACAACCCCATGCACCAATATAGGCTGGGGACTGAGCTGTTAGAGAGTAGCGTAGGGGAAAGGGACCTGGGGGTCCTGGTGGACAGCAGGATGACCATGAGCCAGCAAGGTGCCCACGTGGCCAAGAAGGCCGATGGCTTCCTGGGGTGTATTAGAAGGGGTGTGGTCAGGAGGTCGAGAGAGGTTCTCCTGCCCCTCTCCTCTGCCCTGGTGAGACCGCACCTGGAATAGTGTGTGCAGTTCTGGGGCCTTCAGTTCAAGAAGGACAGGGAGCTGCTTGAAAGAGTCCAGCGCAGAGCCACAGAGATGATGAAGGGGGTGGAACATCTCCCTTCTGATGAAAGGCTGAGGGAGCTGGGGCTCTTTAGCTTGGGGAAGAGGAGACTGAGGGGTGACCTCAATAATGTTTAGAAATATGTAAAGGGCGAGTGTCAGGAGGATGGACCCAGGCTCTTCTCAATGATGTCCAATGACAGGATAAGGCAACGAGTGCAAGCTGGAGCACAGGAGGTTCCACATTAACATGAGGAAAAGTTTCTTCACTGTGAGGGTGACAGAGCCCTGGAACAGGCTGCCCAGGGAGGCTGTGGAGTCTCCTTCTTTGGATGTATTCCTGTGTGACCTACTCTAGGTGGTCCTGCTCTGGCAGGGGGCTTGGACTAGGTCATCTTTCAAGGTCCCTTCCAACCCCTAACGTTCTGTGATACGCCTCAATCCTGAAGACTTTGCCATGTTCAATGCTTAGTCGAACAGGGCTAAATTGGAATTGAAGCATCCAGCTACAACTAGAAGTAGATAAAAATGATGCAGGGTTCCACTTGTGAAACGCCGATTCTTAAATAAGAAACCCACAGATAACAACAGCTAGTACTTATTTATGCTTACTCCCTAATATTCTCTATCAAGCATGCAACTAGGTGCTCTTCAGAATAGGCAAACTCAACAATCTGTACAGATGCAATGTTAAATCTATGAAGAGACACAGTCATGACTTTATGAATGAATATTCTGAAATAGTCTAAGGCAGAACAGTCACCTATTAGGGCAGGAGTTATGGAATTAAATTGATTGCATTTACCTGAGACACTCACCAAGCCCCACTCCCATAAACTCTGCCATTATACTGTCAAAAGGCCTTGGAAGGGTAGCCTGCTGAAAACTCCTGTAGTCTACAAACAACTTCAGAGACTGTGCTGATAACACAACTCCCCTATTCAGCTTCCAAGTTCTTGGGTTGGGAAAATATTTTAGCTGATGAAAATGCAGTACCTTTTAAACATTATCCAAAAATGGAAAGAGTTGGGTGTGTTTTCACCCCTCAGAAAATAAAAAAAGTACTAGGAATTCAGATATTTTCTCTCCTGGAAGACTATCAATGCTATAACCTAGCAGAACATTGGCATGGCAAGATCAACACCTACATCTTAGTGATAATCAAGTGATTTTTATCAGATTTTATTCAGGTAGTTGTTATGTTCAATAGCAGCAGCACTAAGTGTCATACATATATTGCAGAAGAAGACCTAGTGTTTAAGATCCTTCTCCCAGCCTTCAGAGACCTATGAATCTCTAGATCTCCCTTAGAGTTATCACGCTAGTGTCTCAGCCAAATCCTTGTAAATGAGGTCCTCAGAAAGCACTCGAGTGTCACGTTCCCCAGAGACATGTCAGTGTGTCCTAGTGCCTTCAGGAATCCAGACATCTGCAATAACCTACAGTAGCTCCCTGCTTCTCAGCAATTACGAGGAAAGAAGAGGAACATCCTCAGCTACTGAATTTACGGAGTCAAAAACAGAGCAGCATACAAATTCTTTTTCTATTGTAATGACTGAACAAACTTGACTCGCTACTTTACCCATCCTCCCTACAGATTCAAGTGAAAAAACAAAAGAAGAATCTTGGTTTACAGTATTTTGAATACCAGCAATGGCTTCCAGACACAAAACCAAAAGTGGACTATGGCAGGTTTGGAAAATATATGCAAGTTACTAGCACTCATTCAAAATGCAAGATCTGCCTGCAGAGGAAGGACTTGAGTCAAGGTCTAACACTTCCCAGGCAAACACACCAGCCATTAGGCCAGAGGCTCTCTCCTCCAGAGGTGGTCTCACATTCAGCACATCAGCTACCACCCTCACCTCCAGGCAATACTGCCCATTCCGGTTCTATATCTCAAGACAAGAGAAAGATGCTTTCTTTCACTGCTGTGTACTTCCACTCCAGCAGTCCTCTGCAAGAACCTCAACTGGTAGCTAGTCCTATGTGCCAGTGAAGATCTTCAGTTACTTCCACACTTCACCAGAGTTGCATTCATTTCTGGCCGTTTGACAGTGATAAGCTCCACTCTAATGTGTTACCTGAATTACAGCTATTTGCACTACTTCCTCCATACCCTAAAAGTGCATTATTAGATGACCCTCAAAATGTAAGGAGCAGCAAAGACTGAGAACTCTGAAAACAAGCCCCAAGCTACTTCAAATGTAGAGCTGTCACCTATATGCTTTCATAGGCAACTAGACAGCAACACCAAGGAGTGCAGGCAAGCGAACAGGCTTCTTAGACATGCAGGATGTATGCACACAGGAGGAGAGCCAGTTACTTCAATCTATAACACTGGAAGATATCATGGATTGCTATGCTCTCACCTTGGGATTTTCAGAAGCCTACCATCTCTGCTACTAAGCAAGGCACTAAAGCTCTGAATTGATTTGTTCTAGTTTTGCTTGTTTTCTTCTCTGTAGTTAGTTCAAGCATTATCCCTGCGCAAAAAGAACTAGCCCACAATCAGCCCTCAAAAGGAATGTGATTAGTGTATTGTTGCAGGATTTAGAAATTGCCAACATCTCACACAAGAACTTAGCTTTCACATTTCTCCAGGCACTGCTTATCCCTCAAGAGAGGCACAAATTCCTTATCAGAGAGGGGCAGAAGAAAAGTAACATAGCGGGGAACATACAAAAAGAAAAACAAAAAGAGAGATGAGGCAAGTGAGTGAATCCTCTTGTGAAATGCTTACATCACTTCATGAGACCAGCAGCCTCCCACCTTGTCTCTTCTCCACTTGATGTTATCCATCTCTTGGTCCAGGGAAGGAAAGGGGAGGAGGTAGCATTATACTGCTTTGCTAGCAGATGCACTCTTCGAAGCGGATAGCACAGGGCCAATTATTTTTAGAGACTGGAAGGTTGGACGTCTGCTACTGCATAGTGACTTATTGGCACTGAGCTTAGCTTCAACTCAAGAGAAGCCTGAGCTCGTATCAAGTCCTGTTCTACTCAAATGCTCTTTCACTCTGGTTCGTATGGCTGTTACACAATTCTTCTATTAGTAAATAAAATCTTATTGACAGCTTTCCATGAGTGTCCCAAGACAAGAGCCAAGCAGGTCATTGACAGATATTTACTAAATTCATTTATTCCTAGTTAATCTAGGACATCAGAAGGCCTTTCTGAAATGATGTGTGTGTAGTTTTTGGAATTTTATGTTTTTAATAACACACACTAATCTGCAACCTGCTGGGACAACAGAAAAAAAAAAAAAAAAAAAAGGCTACAGTTTCTACCAAAGTAGCAATCGCTCCGCTAGACTGCAAGTGGTTTATGTCAGTCCTGCAATAAGCATGCTCATTCACTATAGAAACAAACGGGAGAATTTGTTAAGATCCTGCAGTGCTGACAGAGCTAGCCTTTTCACAGGGAGAAACTTAAGAATGTTCCAAGTGGCAACAGCAGAAAGCTTGTGCTGCCAAACCTGCGCAAGAGAAAACAAAATCTTTCGCGTGCTCTGTTGGAAGTCAAACGCACAGGTTCCTGGTTCAAGTTGATGCGATCCATAAGGCACCCTAACTTCTTTTAACACCTACAGAAAAATCTTTCTCTTCCAAGTCCCCGCTGCCGGAGGAAGCTGCCGCCCCAGTCCGCGGCCGCGGAGCAGGACAAAACGCGGCCGGCAGCGCAGCGGGGGCACCCGACGGACCCCGGCCCAAATGCCGCCCCCCGGGGGGGCCCGGCAGCCAGCCCTCCCTTTCCCAGGCTGCGCGGAGAAACCACCCCCGGCGAGCACCGAGACAACGCCGTCCCCAGGGCCACCGTTTTTATCGGAGCGAGGCAACCTGAGGGTCCTCCCCGGGGGCGGATTTAGCTCCTGTTGGCGCCCCCCCGGGAGAAGGGGGCACACAGCTGCCCTCGGCGCCCAGCCGGATCCGCGCTGTCAGGGACCTGGCGACCCCCTCCCTGAGGCGGCGACGGCGGCCCCCGCGGCTCCGCTCGGGGATGAGGGACCGGCGGAGACCCACCGGCGGCCTGACCGCACCGAGGTCCTACCGCTCACCGCGCAGGCAGCTGTCGCCCCCCGCCACGCACCAAAGGGAGAGAAAAAAGAAATCATAAAACTATAACAAAGTAAATCAAAATAAACAGCCAAGCGGCAGCGGCTCACGGGCTGCGCACATCGTCCCCACCACCACCACCTCCCCGGTGCTCTCCACTCTCCCATACCGAGGAAACGGGGCTCTCCGGCAGCGCCTTGGGAAGAAAACGGAGAAGTTTCCTCCTGTTGCGCCTCGCAGAGGGTTTCTCCCCTCAGGTTCCGCCGGGGAAGCGCCCGGCGGCAACGGCGGCGGCAGCCCCCCGCGATCGGCGGCGGGGGACAGATCGGCGCCACACACAAAGCCCCCTATTCACAACGCCCGCCGCCGTGCCTCCGTGCCCACAACCTCCCGCCGCCGCCGCCTCACGCCGAGCCGCGCTCACCTCATGGAGAAACCGCGTCCCGCCACGATCGCCGCCTCCTCCTCCGCCTCCTCCGCCGCCGCCGGCAGCCGCGCACCGACCGCGCGCCGCTGCTGAAGGGCGGAGCGGCGCCGCCGCACGCCCCGGGACACTAGCCCGCTCCGCGCCGATAGGGCGGGAGGGGCGTGACATCACCCCGCGCCCACGTGATCGCGGGGCTCCGGTCCCCCGCCGGGGAAAGGGAGGGGGCGGGGAGGGGGCGAAGCCCCCTCCCCGCCCCCTCCCTTTCCCCGGCGGGGGACCGGAGCCCCGCGCTGGCGGAGGAGGGTCACGTGGCGGCGCGCGGAGCCGCCGCCTCCCTGAGGAGCGGGTTTACTGAGGGGAAGGGACGGGAAAAGGGAGTTGTCACCCGCGGTGGGGGTGGTGGTAGCGGGCGACACTTCAAGGAGCCCGCCCTGCTCACCCCAGGGCCCGGTGTGTGTGGGATGGGTATGTGGGGAGGTGGGTGCCTTCTGGTCCCCTCAGGAGAAAGCTGAGGGGGACAACAGCTACCAAAATATGTATATCAAGTTCTTCAAGGAGCGCAAGTGCTTCGGCGCATGGGAGAAGTCCTGCGCTTCAGTTCTCCCCAAAGCTTCCCCATGCGTTGAATTCCCCTTTCTCAGACCCCTAGGCAGGAAGGACTGCTTCAGAAGAAAGAGAAGTGGGGCACTGCCGCATAAAAGGGTGACAAGCTTGATACATGGCTGAGGGAGGCCCTCCTGTTGAACTGGTCAGTGGTTTACATCTTGAAAGAAACCACAGAGGGTGTTAAGGAAAGCCCTCCCATTGAACTGGTGTATGTCTAAGAACACAAAGAATAGGAAGACTGTCCTGTTGAGTCACAAGGTTCAGACTGGACATATTCGTTTTCTAAACTTCTCAGAGAGGCACCTGGGTGCAGCTAGATTCACCCTTAGCCCCAGACTTGCAGAGGAGAGAGTGATCCAGGCCCTTCAACCGATCTGGTAGTTGGAGTTCTCGTCTTCAAAATAAAGGATTCTAAATGCCAGGTTTATCCTCTGGGCGAGGTAGGATGAAGTCAATTATCATCTGCCGACGGCTCTTAACAAGGCTTGTTGTGTTGTTGATCAAAAAAGGTGGTGGGCAGAAGTGGCAGAGAACAAAGACATCTTGTGCAGACGCGTGGGGGTATTCTCTGGCTTTACTGAAGCAATATCAGGCTGTGAGGCCTCGACGTCATCTCAAGTGCCACTCAGTCTGTTTCTTGTCCTTGAAGCAAGCTGCTCATCCCTTGCCTTGCTTTGTTCAAGTCCAGTGCTTATTGGTGCAAGATAAGCGTGTTGTTCAGTCTGTGTGCTCATTCACGTCGACCCTCTCTACTTCCTACCAGCTCACCTTGATTCAGTACCAACAAGCCCAGTGTCCCACAGGCGCTTCTTGTTTAATATCCAAATGAATGACCGGTGTAGTGTTTGGTTACACAGGAGCTTAGAGATTAGAAAATCACAAGTGGGCTTTACAGCTGTGCCAAGGTAGTGCTTCACTGGACATGCCCCCGAAGTCTCTTTTCTCTGTAGGCCAAACCGCTCTTCCCAAAGTTGAACTTCCCAAGCACCCTTTCCTGAGTCTTCTGGGAAGGTGATGGCAAACCACCTCGATATCTCAGAAGATCACAGTTGCCTTCACCTGTGCAAGGAACTCTGGACACCTGTCTACAAATTGTCCTGTTAAGTGGGTTGACCAGCCTCTGCCTACCATCACACCACAAGAGTCCTGCCAGAGTTGCTAGTCATCTTCCCCTTGTGTCATGCCCACCTACTGGCCCCACTTGCCACAACCACGTTCCCTGGCTGAGAAGGTCTCTAATCTCTGTGATCGCTCTTATCTTCTCTGTTCTCAACCACATCCTCCACACCTTCTGAAGTGGCAAACAGTACAGGGAGGAAACGAGCACTTCAAAACTTTAGGTTGTTATTGTAATAGTGGCAAGTATTGTTATTAAACAAATACACTTGATTTCACCAGAAGTATACTTTCCTCTGCTAATCTGCAGTCCTCACCTCAGCCAATTTGTTTTGCATGTGTTTTACCTTTGAGAGCAGCCACCATTGTGCCAGCACTGTTTCCTCCCCTTTTCCTTATTAAAAAGGCACACACCAATGTTAATCCAATATAGTTAATGCTGAGAATTTAATTTGCGCAAAACAAATAAAAGTAGGAAAATTAAACTTCCCTAGCAATGCTAGCTCAGCAGCTGCAAAACATGTTGCAATTGTTACGCAATTATTTTTAATTCCAGTTATTTTTAAAAGCCAAATACATGTGTACAATATGGTTAGAAAGTTTCCTGCCTGCTTCTTCCAACACCAGCAAAATTAAATGTAGTCTTGTGTGACTAACATGAAAATTATTTAATATGCAAGTACAATCTTACATTTGGATTAGTTTGACCGTGTTGAATTTTTATTTCCATTCTCAATGGCAGCATATCATAAAGATGGTTTGGGTATGTTTGCATGGGATGGCTGCATGTAATGACACATGAATAATAAATAGTGTATTTTGGCTATAGTATTATAGAATATTCAGTTCTTGAGAACTGGGAAATGCAGCATTTACTAGTTCCCAGGGAAGTATTTTTCATCTTCTTGTGAACTGTGGCCCAGGATAAAGGCTTTGGGCTTTGTAGTGGCAGCTAGCTTAAATGCATTAAACCAAACTGATCCGTCTGACAGAACCTGACTGCCCTCTAGGTTAGTCTGCTTGCACGGAAGACTGTGCTTCCATCTTTCCTTTCCTGAGCCCCCTTTTGGGTCCCTCTCCAAGGGCAGGGCATTGCCTCTCATTCGAAACACTCCCAATGTAGTTTTGTGGCTGAAGCCTCTGTGGGCAGAGCACAAGACTAGGCATCAGGGGATCTCAGCTGTATTCCTAATTTTGCTCTCAGTGTGCTGTAGGACTCTGCTATAGTCATGTTCTTCCACCTGTGCTTCTACTGTCTATCTATGAGGTGAGAGCAACTCATTGAGTTTTTTATTAAACACTCAGCATGAGCTAACAGAGTCGTTAGTAAGAAGGAGAGAACAGAGAACGTAATCTGCAAGAGGCAGAAGGCGGGGTACATCCTAGGCAAACAGCTTCTCTCAAAATCTAAGTATGAGCACATCAGCAGTCTGACAGCCTCCCGGTGCCCCCCATCCCCCCTGTTCCCTTGTACAACAGGCATGAGGGAAGGATGGGAGAGGAAGAGAACAACCTCTTCTGCTCAGTCTCCTGGAAAAGCCGGGGAGCGGAGTGGCAGGTTGCAGCCAGTTTTGACTTTGAGCGGCTGCCCACAGTGTTGGTGTAACACAACCACCTGTGCATTCCTAGCTGCTTCTCCAGAAGGGAGAGGCCTGGCAGTGGCTTAAAGATGTCTTTAATCACACCTTATCACTCTGTTGCACTGCTGTGATAATATCTGCTAATTAGCTTACTTGGCATTGTTAAATTTTTTTCTGCTGCTTCTGGCTAGTTGTTAAATTTTTTGGCTGCTTCTGGCTACTGACTCCGGCAGAACACAAAGCACTGGTCACATCTCCACTTAGAAATTATTTGCAAAGGAAATCACACTCCTGAGCTGGCTGATCACTTCCCTGGTACCCCTCAAGCTGCTTAAACATGTTCTATGAGCTGTAAGTGCCACATTTTCTCTTCCCTCATTGGACTTGCTCTGGTCTGATTATTTCCAATCTGAATGTATTTTGTTTGGCTAATCCCGGCTGTTAATTTTTGCCGAAGAACAATTTAAAGAAAATTTGGTTTTAGATCTTGAGACACGATTTTGTTCCCAGGCTGTTCTTTGCCTACAGTTAGTATTTGTTTTCACCCTTTGGGACAGATGTTCCCCATAAATGCAAGAATCTCTGTGGTACAAAGTGAGAGAGTTAAAAAGTGTTGTTTATATCTGCTCCCACCACAGTGCTTTTTTTTTTTTATTAACTTGTTAGCACAGAAAGGAGATACTTGATACCTCTTCACAATACGGTATGTTCCAGAAAACTTGATTGGAAATTCTCCTTTACTGCTTCTGTGCTGTCTGTGTGGCAACAGCAATGTACTTGACAGGGTCAACACAGGAAAATGAAAGAAGAAACTGAAGAAAGTCACAACTGGAGCTTCTCAGACAGGGCTCTTAACTGAGACAAAAACTTGAGAGGAAAGCCTACCCAGGGACTTCTTTTACTTTGAACTGATCTTTCAAAGGCTGAAGGAAGAATCCAGTAATTGTTGCAGGGAATTGTCTACATTATTTCAATTTACACTTGCCTCCACCAACCTTCCTTATTCCTCATGGTTTTTACATCTACGCTCTTTCTGCTTGGAGTCCCAGTCTATAATTTGTTTGATCTCTTTACGGTCCCAGGTTACATTTCTAGGAAATCTCCAGAGAAATTCCGTTGTTTTGTCCTTGCAATTCTTCCTGTGCTGCAGGAACAGAAATCCCAGTTAGGAAAGAGAGCAGTCATCCAGAAATGTAGCTTACTGTTCTCTCCCTATGAGAGGAAGGACATTATCTGCCTCTGGATATATTTTTCATTTTAGTTTGTAGCTACTGGGATATACAAAAGGAATTAATGCAATCCTTCTAACTACAAAGAGTAAAAATCCTCTTCTTTTCTCCTTTCACTTTCTCACATTATTATGGAAATCTGTGCTTGCATGTTAGTGTCTTTGATATGAATGTGCTTTCTCTGGGTTTAACTAGGAGAAAAATAATTTCTTGGTGTTTTCACTAACATCCAGCGTAAAATAAGTTTATCTTGTACATCTTCCCTGTGGGGACCACAGCTTGGAGCTGCAAGGAAGTGGGCTTGATGATCTAATCCAGCTTTCCCACAGAGACTCATCCTCAGAATTATTCCATAGCATATTTAATTCCTAAATTATTTTAAAAGCACAAGTCCATGGAAACAACAAAAGAGGATTTAAAAAGGAAAAAGTGCTTCATTTCTTCTTATAAAAACATTTGGCAAGCAGAAAGGCAACTGTCCAATTAGGAAACAAGACCTTTGGAGGTAAAGCTTCCTTAAAAGCCCATCCCAGAATCAACAGGGCATATTTCAGCGCTGTATTCCATGATTTTATGTAGCATCCTCTGCTTTGTTTTTTTTTTAAGAAGAGTGCTCCATTCTCACCTACACAGCCACTCCTCCACGGAGCCACGGGAAATCGGTGCATTTCAGCTTGTTCAGTTTTTCTCCATTCTTCCACAAATGAGAGGAAGTTATCCACTCTGCTTGGTCTCATGGATACAGCTGGGAACCAAGATCACTCATGAGAAAATCCGTTGCTTCCCAGTCCCTGCACAACCTTGAGGCTTCCCTGCAAGCTTGAGGGCTGAGACTTCTTGAAAGCCTGATGGGAACGCCTGTGTGAAGCCACCAGACTGCCAGAGGCCAGGCAGAGCACACCTTGCAGAGAGCTGGCTTCCACCCCTCTGCAAATATAAAGGGCTCTTTGAAGCCTGAAAGTCTGCTGAAAGTCCTGAAAGGCCAGTTGCCCAGGAACAACCAAGAAGAAGATTATACTAATCTGAAGATCACTAAAGGGTAAAATCCCTAGTATTCAATTACACCAAGAGCACCTTGATTATGTTGTAATAGCACAAAAGTCAAAGCAGTTCCCACAGGAAGAGGCAGTTACATGCCATATTTACTCCACACCATGCAGGGAGTTGCTTTGTCTGTACTCCTGCTCTAAGGTTTCTATTCCATTCAGAATTTGTAAATCAATTTCCTCTTCCCATTCAAACCAAAGAAATCCACATTCCTGCATATTTTATATGACTATTTGCATTACAGAGAAAACAAGCACCTTGCAAATGGCATTTCAAACTGCTTATTTTTTTGTCTTTGCTCCTTACAAGATTTCTTAATGTACTTGGCATCTGCAAGCTGAAACTTAATTTCTGTCCCACGCTGTATTCCCATGACACAATTTCTGCTGCTGATTTTGTTGTGGAGGTGCAAAATCCCATATGCATTCTGTCTCTGTTGACACTCTTCCAACTTCTGAAAAAGAAGTTTCCTTACATCTCCACAAGTACCAAATCTCACTATGTCAGTCATCTGTTTTGTTTTTTAACTTTCAGACCATATTTTTTCTTCTATGTGTCTTCATTTATTTTGAGGCTTTAGGATCTTTCTTTTGTATGTATAAATCAAAACTTGTCAAAAAAAAATAAAAATAAAAGGAAAAGCCAAGATTTCTATCCCCTGTATCGCCATAATCAAACTAACAATTTGTTTGGTTCTGATTCATGTTTGCATGCAAAGCCCCCTGCCTCAGCTGGGATGGGTGCAGATGAGTGTCAGACCTTCCTTTTTACTTCCTAGAGGTGGCTATAGCATTTATCCTGGCTCACAAGAAAAAATATCAAAGGGTTGGAAAGTGGGATGTGATCCAAGGTTAAGACTTCGATTTATTGAGGAGACCTTGCAGATTTCTGCACTAGCACAAGGTCAGATATAAATCTCATGTAATCCTGCTCCAGCAGAGAACCTTTGCATAAGGACTTCTACAAATAAAGCACCTGATTACCACCAAATATGTAGCAAACAAAGGAGTGAGAGTAAATCTTTGACGTGCTCTGCCAGTTCCTACAGATGGTGACAAACCAAAACATCACAGAGGAATGCAGTTGTACTTAGAAGACTGTAAATATGGACCCAAGGGCAGAGTTTCATAAAGCGATGAGATCTGGGTTTGGCATTATCAAGGTTAAAAAAAGCCAAAGCCACATTGTCCAGAGGGGTGAACCCGTATAAATTCACTGCACTCAACAGAAACCATTCAAACCTTCGTGAAGTGATTTCTTTAAAGCGCTTTCTTCTGTCTAGTATAATTTTTCCCACATGGAATACCATGTATCTGTAGGATGCCATGGCTGAAATGTCACACAGTGTTAGTCTGTGCACCTGCCGTTTTGCTTGAATGTTCAGCCTCAGGCATTTCATTGCCTACTGCCAAAGCAGCCTCAGTCCATCTGTTTAGCAGGTACCTCTGGCCTTGAGGGAGGAAATAATTTTGCTGCTGCAGAACAACTCAGAGGATCACATCATCCTGTGTGAAGGTTGTGTCAAAAAGTCTGCAGGCACCAGCAGGGTGATCCCCCCTTCTCCTTCCCACACACTCATCCGTCCTTCATGACCGTTTGGGGATTCATGTGTCTGTGACGGAGTCTAGGCCAAATCTCAGCCTTCTCTCCCAGTCAGAGAAACATGTGCAACAGAATTCCCAACATGCTTTCACCACAAACCCATCTGCTGCTGTCCAATTACACCAAGCATACCACAAGCCTTTATTTTCTAGGAACCAGTAGGACTTGCTCCTCTGCCTCTCCTGCCCTTCCAGGTGGAGAGCTGAGGCAGATAGGTTGGCTGTCACCAACACTGTCCCACCAAATAGACTATCTCTGGTAAGGAAGAGAGGAAAGTTTTGACTCCCAGGACGCGGTGTGTGAATCACTTTTATTCTCTTGCTTAGAGAGCTGGCACCTGGTAGTGAAGACACTCAAGCAGTAACCATTTTCTTCACAGTTGGGAGCTGAAAGGATGTGAAAGGACTCAACAAAATGAATGCTCATGACTGTGGGAGGGTGCCAGCAACCCACTAGAGGCTTGGGGCCTTTCCAGAATGCATTAGCCAGCTAAGTGGATAGTGGAATACAAGGGATACCCAGCAATGCGCTCCATGTGCACATCACTGTAAACACCATGTTGTGGCTGTGCTCATCTGATGCCAAGTTAGACGTGCTCAGATTTAAGGCAGGTCATGTCCGTGCTGAGAGGTGCCTAGCTATGCAGAAATCCATGAATAATTACCCTGAAACCACGGGCTGCTATAGCTGAGGGTATGGGGAGTTCCTAGAGGTAAGACTCTTATCTCCAACTTCTTTTTGGATCAGCAACATCTTGGAGTGTCTTACTGTTGTCTTTCAATAAAGTACAGATTTCAATTTTAGCATACAGTCCTTTCAGTTTCAAAGTTTTCCTGAGTTTGAACTGCTGTCCAAGAAATTATAGTAGAGCACCTTTTTTGCAGGAGTGCCAACTTATGCAGAAAGGTCTGATCTTACAAAGGGGTCTGGTGGTACCAACCTCTGAGGAAATACAGAGCCTGACTCCGGAACATGTTAGCTTTTGCCCTGGGCACAGGAGTCAGCTGTTGCAGGCCATGACAGCGAGAGCCTGGCCGACAGTCTGGTGCTGCTTCCATTTCCTTTAGCTTTCAGGTTTAATAAAGACCATTAAATATAAAAAAATTAACATTTGTTTCTAGTTGGTTGGTAGTTATTTCCTTCTGTTGCCCTGGAAGGAAGAATAAAACTACTGAGAGATATGGATACACTTTATTAATCAACTTTTAAGTGCGTTTATAAATAAAAGCCAAGAAACTATAGCCTCAGGTTGAAATTATTACTGGAAGTAATGGAACCATTTGCAGTGAAATGTAATAATAAAGCACAAAAAGAAATTAAGATAAAATTGTTTACTTGGGTACTTGCTTGCCATTTTATTTTCCTTTGCAAGCTAAAAACACAAAGCTGTTTTGCAAATAAACAGTGCACACATATTAGCAGTAAGGATGTTGTCAATTCCATTTTAAGTAGCTGAATAACAAAAGTACAGCTGCAATTGGATACTGCAGAGTGGAGACAGATGGATACAGCAAACATTTTTCTTTGAATGTTAGATAGTTGAAGCTTGTTGGAATGAAGTAAATACCAAGTACCTTAAAATAATTTTTATGGCCTTTTCTCAGCATTTGTTTCTGCAACCATTTGTGAAACCATGAGATTTTTTAGAAAATTCAAAGAAAGGGAGAGTCTTGAGAACATTTGTGCATATGAAGGCTCACACAATGGCTTGTAAACCATCGTTTTCTGCTATTTGTCAAAAAAGGACTAGATCACCCTTTCCCTTTTTTTAAATGAGCCAAATTTTGCCTTCCAAACTCTACAACAACATAATTTTTTTCTATGGAGCTATCCCTGAGGATAGCCCCATAATTGAGTAAGATTGCTAAATGATATATGAAAGTTATTAATTGTAAATATTTTAAATGAAGATGCTAAAACCTTTGCATTTGGATATATTTGTATTTTCTGTCATTAGCTGGGCCCATATCTGTTCTCTATCCAGAATTTTATTCCTGCTGGGTAAAAAAGTCTCAGTCTCTGCTGTTCTGACTTTCAGAACAAGTTTCATGTACCCATTTTTGACTCATTAAATCTCCAGCAAGTTTCAATTCAGCTCAAAGCACATAACTTACAATTTCATTACATCATTCTTAATCCAGTCTTGGTGTTTATTCCAGAATCCTGCATAGATTTTGCTCTGATCCTCTGGATGTTATAAGTCCAGTTCATATTTGAAGTAGTATGCAGAGTGAAATTGCAATCATGTTCATAATTATTATATTTGGGAAATTGTGCTGGTTTGGCTGGGATAGAGTTAGTGTTCTTCGTAGTAACTGGTAGGGGGCTATGGTTTGGATTTGTGCTGGGAGCAGTGTTGATAACACAGGGATGTTCTCGTTATTGCTGAGAAGCGCTTACACAGAGCCAAGGACTTTTTTGCTCCTCACACCACCCCACCCATGAGTAGGAGTGGGAGGGGACACACAGCCAGGACAGCTGACCCCAGCTGACCAAAGGGATATTCCATACCGTATGACTTCATGCTCAGCAATACAAGCTGTGGGAAGAAGAACGAAGACGGGAACATTCGGAGTGATGGCGTTTGTCTGCCCAAGTAACCATTACATCTGATGGAGCCCTGCTGTCCTGGAGATGTCTGAACACCTGCCTGCTGATGGGAAGTGGTGAATGAGTTCTGGTTTTGCTTTGCTTGCGCACATGGATGTTGCTTTACTTATTAAACTGTCTTTATCTCAACCCACGAGCTTCTCAGTTTTGATCTTCTGATTCTCTCCCCCATCCCACCAGGGAGGAAAGAGCAGATAAGTGGTGCTTAGTTGCCAGCTGGGGTGAAACCACGACAAAAATGTACTCTTCAAAAGTTGCAATGAGATGGTAGCTGGTTGCAATGAGATGCTGACTGGTGAAGGAGACAGTCTCTGGTACAAACTTCAACCTTCATCATGTTCAGTGCTTTGAGAGATTTGTTTTGCAGCATTGCATTTTCTGAAGAAAGCAAATAAGTCCATTTGCTTTGAGAGTTTTTATTAATGCAATTCATAGCATGAGAAAATTCCCCTGGGAATGGCAAGATTGCCTTTGGATTTCATTTTTATTTCTAACAGAGCTTTCATGAAGGTTTTGAACTTCCCTTCACTTCTCTTTCTCAGCATCATTCCTTCCAAGACTCTGCTGTCAGTTCCAGGAACCTGACTGTCCCACCTGGAGTCCCTCAGAATATGTCAAATCATACCTTTTTTCCCCAGTGAGGAACGAATATTGTGGAAGTGAATAGAAGGGCTCAGTGAGAGGCATCTTCCAAGTCAGGATGATAACAGCCTACGCCTGCTTTAGCATTTGGCATTTGAAGCTTAGCCCCACATATTTGCGCTACATGCAGTTGGGAATTTTTTCCTTTAGACTATGTTCAGCCTTGTCCCCTGAGCAGAGTGTCCCCAACACAAGTGGTTCAAAAACATCCACAGTCCAAGTCATTGATTTAGACTCGTATACATCTCCACCCCCGAAAGAGCTGGAGCACGTTTAATGGGCATCTGGGATGGAGCTTCTTCGAATCTAATTCGTATGCACCGACGTTGCTTTGCAAGTCAAACCAACATGATGGGAGATTCACTCTCAAGCCACACCAAGCCTAAATGTTAATGTAGACACAGGCAACGCTTCCTGACTTATTTTAAATTTGTTTATTTTAACTTGATTTAGGAACCAGAACCAAGACAGTCCCTTTATCTTGCTACACGATAGCAAATGCCTGTCCAAACCCCCTCTCAGCATGTGAGGAGGTAGGATTGCATGATATGTATCCACGTGTGAAAGCTGTATCAAATTAAATTGAATCTGTGCCATGCCAATAGGCCTTTAAATCTCAGTTCAATTCGCGATGGAGTGAGATTGCCATCGGTATTTAGCAGCACTTAATCTACAAAGTAGCACATATCGCCTTATGCAACCGGTATCCAAAGAAGCATTTGTCCATCAGGAATGGCTTCATGCTTCACTAGTCCAGAAGGTTAGCCAAGAATGTGGTGTTCCTCATAAAATGAGTAACTGAGCTAATAGAATAATTTGTTTTAAAAAATCCTTAACTATGTGTCACACTACAAGTAAGGATGTGACGTTTGCCTGTCAGAGCCCTCCCGGGGACTGTCACTGACACAGTTCCGCAAAGCTGCAAATACAGGGAACTTATGGAGGTGACAGACGTTCCAAGTGCGGAATTGCCGTTGACACACACACTTACTGCAGTAACGCTGATACCCCAGAGCAATGCTGGCCGAGTTTTCCCGGGTATTCTTTACCAGGGGCGAAGGCGCAGTTCTTACCAAGAAGGCGGCCCCGTCTTGGGTGGAGGAAGAGGAGCACAGCCCGTCAACTGTCTCTTCTAGATCTTCAGTCCCTTTGTCACATTTTTACTCCTTATCATGGAATCATAGAATCACCAAATGGTTTAGGTTGGAAGGGACCTTGAAGATCACCTAGTTCCAACCCCCCTGCCATGGGCAGGGACACCTTCCACTAGACCGGGTTGCTCAGAGCCCCATCCAGCCTGGCCTTGAGTACTGCCAGGGAGGGGGCGGCCACAGCTTTCCTGGGCAACCTCTTCCAGTGTCTCACCACCCTCACAGTGGAGAACTTCTTCCTAATATGTAATCTAAATCTCCCCTCCTTCAGTTTGAAACTGTCACCCCTCATCCTACCATTACACTCCCTGATCAAGAGTCCCTCCCCACCTTTCCTGTAGCCCCCTTTAAGTACTGGAAGGTCACTATAAGGTCTCCCCGGAGCCTTCTCTTCCCCAGGCTGAAGAACCCCAACTCTCTCAGCCTGTCCTCACAGGGGAGGTGCTCCAGCCCCTTGATCATCTTCATGGCCCTCTTCTGAACCCGCTCAAGGTCCATGTCTTTCTTGTGCTGAGGGCCCCAGAATTGGATGCAGTACTCCAGGTACTGGGGTCTCACCAGCCCTTTTTATTCTCTAAGTCTTTGTTTCCCCTCCCATGGGTTATGTATAGCATAATTTAGGTGGAGGGTTGAGTGATGTAGTCATATATGTATAGCATGATCTCTGTAATTCTCACTGACATACACAGGGGCCTTAAATGCAACATTCATTTTCTATATAATTAAGCAAACATTTCACTCCAGGGCGTCATAGCCTTCAGAGTTTTGTGCTGAAACTGTTTTTCTGCTTGCTGCCTTGCTCTTTAGACAAAACAGAGCCACCTTGCTGCTGCAACGCTCCCTCTTTCAGCTGTTTGTCCCCTTGCAAGGTTTGTAGAAGGGAGAAGCAGAAACCAGCATTCTTATCCTTTTGCTGTTTTTTTATCAGATGAGCAAGTTGCTCAGCTCTCATCCTTGCTCTGTCCAGGGCATGATAAACTTGTTGCCTTACTTTTCTTAAGCCAAACCTTACAAGCCCGGCATTTCTCCACACTATGTTGCAATCAATAGCTGAAAGCAGTAAGAAAAACAATAGAGCTTATCACTCTTTATGCTTTTTGTGGTTTTTGGTTTGGGTTTTTTGTTGGGTTTTTTTTTCATTTTTTCATCTCCTGGATGGTTATAGAGCACTCTCTTCCCTTCAGTTTGTTGTCAATTTGTGCTCAGTCTCAGGGTAAGAATATTAGTGCAGAGTTGTGCTTTGTGGGCTTCATGCTGTACATGGGAATTGCATTTATTACATAAATATTTTTATTTCATGAGGATGTTTATTAGTCAAAAGCTTTGTTAAAAATTACAAATCTTAATTTTTTGCCAATTTAATCTAATACAATAGATTATCTTCCCATTTATATTATATTGCATGTAAAGTTCTTTTAAAGTGGATCCAATTACACTTTCACTGTTTTACTTGCCTTAGTGTAAATAAGAACCTATGCATATGTTCGATTCTTCCCGTCAGCTAGTATTAAGTAGGTGTCTGGCCCTAGAGCCAGATCTGCTTCCATTTACATGGTTACAGCTCCCAGTAACATTAAACCAGAATACAGATTGGATCCTTCGGTATTATCTCATTATTAAAACTAATTACAGGAGTGTTAACAAAAGCTGAATAAGCACTGAATCATAAGATCATGACTATATCCTTTACCAGCATTCCAGCCATTCCAGCATAGATGGTAGATTGGACTGCTTCTTTTCATTGGTTGTGGGGTTTTAATTCTCCTTACTTACCAACTACAAAATACAGGCTTGGAATTTACAGTTTCTAAAACAAAATAAAATTAAGTGGAAACCCTAATAATCCAAAATCGGGATGTACCACTAACTCAGAGCTACTTATCTGATTATGTACTTGCTCTTTGGGTTAGGTTGCATCACAAAAGACCAGCTCAAAACTGGTTAAGCACCCAGCTAAGCCAGCCACATCTTTGCACAGAAATGTTACAATACTTGTTAGCTAAAGGAAATTATGCTTATAAATTGTACTGTCAAAAAGGATTCTTTTTATTGCATATCCCATCAACCAATAACTGTTGGAGTATTCAGTCTGGAGCTGCAGAAGAGGTTTATTGCTGCTTCCTGGTCCTTGAAATTCTCAAAGGGCAAGCATTCATTTACAAAATTAAAATGAAAAAACACAGATGGCCAGTGTTGATAACCATACTAAAACCAGTTAAGGGCCAATCCTGGAATCATTTACTTACTCGGATAGCTTCATCTCACACAAATAGTTCTATTAAAATAGTACAGATTACAGATACAAGAAAGGGATGAAACTCATAAATGTCAGAAAAATAGTTAAAACCTGTGGCAGTTCATCCATTATGTCTAGTTGAAAACATTCTAGCACATAGTCCTAATTTTCAATCTTTTTATTTCATGAAAAATATATCAATCTAAGCTTTTCCTTTCCCTGCTACAACAATGATCTGAAGATGTGCAGAAGAGAGCAAGTGCTTCTCATCAGATTTGCAGATAGTGGCAGGTTGAGACTCTATAGATCTGCTAATCAATAAGGTCAATTTTTGTTTAATTTAAATTTTAATCACTGGGAACATATCCTAAGATTTTATTGCTCTGAGATGAGATCAAATCCATAAAAAAAAAATACAGAAAACATGAAATGCTTCTATTGAATAATGTAGCAGTGTCTATTAAAATGGAAATTGAGTGTCTAAGATTCTTTCATAGACTGTCTCCTTGAGGCTATAAATCAAGTGTACAGGAAATCCTTACTAATGTCAAGACTGGCCATTAAACATCATTTACACTGACAGTTCCCTTCACTGACCAGAGGACAATTTGGGTTTCATAGCCATGCACATAAAGAAATGTCCTGCATGCAAAACCTTCCCATGCTACATGTGTAAATTTTTGAGAGGACCTTGCATCCATCAGGTTTTTAAAAACATTTCCATTAGTAATGACAATAATTGATGAAAAAGGTTCCTGTAGTTTTTTCTCTCCCTGCATTCTCCCCGACACCTTTTGTCTTTCAGTCTCCAGCCCATTTGTTCTCTCTTCAGATTTTTTTTTTCCTTTACACCTCCCCTTCATCCCTTTGCCATCTTCCATAACCTATGTTTTCCCTGCTTGGTTCACTCCTCTCTGCCTCTGTTTCTTCCACTCCTTTTAACACTCTGTCTGTCTCGTCCCCCATTTCCTCTCCCTCCACCCATCCTTTCTTCCAGGTACTGTGTCAGAGAGGGCAGCCTTAGCGATGAGATTCAGGTATTCTAAGGCTACTGATCATGGATTGATCTTTTTAAAGACAACATTTTAATTAATATGTCTAGATTTATACCCAAGCCTGAGTACCTCTACAATGAGAATAGTTACATTGTAGAGCAGACAACCAGAAAAAAGAAAGCTTCTGTCTATCAGTTAATCTGTCTAATCATCCAAGCTATCATTGCTCAAAACTCACTACCCTCCCAGAACGCACTACCTTCCTGGAGCCCAGATCTCCTTGCTTTCCCCCCACTACTTACCTAGGAAAGCAGGAGGACACTTGAGCACGCCCTGAAGGCCAAATGAACGTGAACAAAATCCTGAAGCTGATGATAAATTCCCACTATCTCTCAGGCCAAAGTGGCCATGGTTTCCAGGGCTGAACACAACATAGTTTGCCACTGGGCTTCCTCACCAGCTCATCAGGTGGCTATAGCTGACCTCATGTATACTTGTTATTTCAGTTGCTTACGCATTTGGAACTCAGTTGCATTCATATTAAAACTTCTTTACATTGCTCTGCCAATGAAAGGGGACTTCTGAGTGGCTGTAAATTGTGTTAATATTTCAGACTGACGCGATGGGACATTAGAGGAAAGTGGTTACTGGCCCCTAGAATTCAGTGCAAATTCAGGAAGAAATTTTCAAGAGTGGATGGATACCTTTCCAGGAGATGAGCTTCAGCTGTTGCGAGTTACTGGACTCCAAAAGATTAACTGAGTGAAATTCTGTGACACAGGTTACACCTGTGATGAGATTGAATGCTCATGGTGGTCACTTATAACCATAAAAATCCGTCCATCTTTACCTTTTTTTTTCTGTAGGCGTTTAACTTTTTATTTGTTTGCCAGTTTATTTGTTTGCAAAGAACTCTGAAAGATACAGCATTTTTGCAATGGTAGGAGAATAAAGGTACTATAATGTTCTTTGCTTCGTTTGCTTGTTACCTTTGAACAGGATTCATACGGAAAATCATGAATAAGCTTTTTAATAGGAGGAAAAACTGTGTGAGGGACTGTCAGCCTGAGCATGATAGCCTTGTTTCGCATTTATAAACTCTGATGTTTCCAAAGCAGATTTTGAACAGAAACTTCATGTTCATACTCAGGTCACTGATAAAAATCATTGCTCTGAGTGCTTCTTCATTATTCAGGTGCTCTGAGTATCTTAATTCTGCGAGGTACAACTCCTGGTCCTTTCCATTTGGCTGAGATCTGCCCCTGTCCCAGCCTCCTCTGTCTCTGAGGAGTAACTATCTGGGAGACAGGAATGCTTGGTAACTGTGTGATTATGGTCTGAATGCTCTATAAGTGCTTTCAAAAGTGCTTTATAAGTGTTTTTAAAAGCAATAATAAAAAATGTGTGAGTAACAACTGATAACCCTGGAAAACCTCCCTTACTGCTATAAAGACATCACTCAAATACGGTTTCTTTTTCTGTCCACAGAAAGAAGTTCCTTAGGAGCTTAGGTCTAGACTGGAATTTCCTCAAGTCTTCATCCTGGGTAAATAAGCAGAATGGGCACGGTATTAGCTAGGGGCGACATCAGAAAATTCTCCTGCACAGCCTCAAATAAAAGATCCTTCTGTGGCTGTTACAAGGTTTTGCAGACTAGGAGGTGGAGAAGGGATTGGGAGAGCATGTTTGGAAACCCTTAAGCTAATGATAACCCTGATCTGGATCAGTTATAAAAACACAAAGGTCATACTCCAGTAAAACTTCCACGTTGCACTGAAAAAGTGCTCTGTCTTTGAAAAGTGGGGAGGGTTTTCCTAGATAATTTCCACAAATACTGCAAAAATACGTACAGTGTGGCCTCCCAAGCGATTGTCTCAGTTCAGCTGGGGAAGCTGTGAACTGTGAGCCCAGGTCCTGGGGTGGGGTGTGCAATGGGGACTCTTTATGCTGGCCTCAGCACCATGGAAAACCAGAAAAGATGTGTAACTTTGCCCTAAAAATTGAGCTATGTGTGTATTTTTGAGCTGTGGGTATGTTTGGGTTATGAACACAGCATAATCAACCTGAACTTTAAATGAAAACTTGTAGCACAAATTTTGGGACTAAGGAAGGAGGTGGGGAAAAAGGTTGAAAATGTATAGTTTGTGTTAATACTTTTTAACCTTCCTAATATTTAAACAGGTCAGCAAAATCAGCAAATTCACAGCAAAATATTTTTCTTTTATCTGCATACATGAACAGAAATTTATTGCAGCCTGCTTGTGAGTATAACTGTATCCAGTTAACATTGACAATACATTATAAAGTGGGTGTGGAAGATTGTTTTCTGAGTGTGAAAGAACAAATAATACTCTTCCAAATATAAATGACATCTCAGTTCATAAGTGTGCACCAAACACAGTTTCAGCATTTATTATTTCTTCTTGTTGTAGTTCTCTTTTCCAAACGTCAAAATTTTTCTTCTTTCTCTCCCTAATCATGTTTCACGGCTTTTCTTTGTGGGTCCTTGTCCCTTCTTTGTATATTTTTCTTACACATTGTCCAATTTCCTCCTTTTCCTCCTCTGATTTGTCTCATTCCCTCTTGTTAGAGGTGTTCTTCTTAATAATAAAACTACAGAAAAAAGGTTAGTCAGATCCACATGACAATACATTCTACAATATTTACACACGTCCTTCACTTTGTTCCATTCCCTTGGGCTGTCTGTGACTTTACAGAGCACCCTATAGTCACAGCATGCGAGCCGTGGCCGAGCTGCCTGTTGGGACTGGAAGCCGCTTGGTGCTGACACCTGTGTAAGGGTGAGCACAGCCTACCATAGACCTTTGTTAACACAGGCTGAAGCCATGCAAACACCGAAGCAAAACAAAAGATTTTAGTCCAGTGCTCAGGCCTGTGCTTCGGCTGTATTTACTTTACTAATGTAAATATCCCAAGTTGCAGGAGCCCAGAGGGAGTCGTTTTCAAGATGTCTTTAATGGCTGCTTTTTGCCTGCTGATCCTTATATCCAGTGTGGATGCGAAGTGAGTGCATGAGGTTCTCCCAGAATTTAGACTGTAAGGGACACCTCCATCTTTTGGATGGAAATCTGAAGCTGCTGAAGCCTCACTTATTACAGACTTTTTGTGGCAGCCGGTTTCTGCCTTGGTTTTATTTGTTGGGTTTTTTTTTCTTAAACATACTCCTGCAATCTATACCTAATGAGGTCAAAAGATTTTAATGCTTTTTTACCAATGTGTTCCTTGGTGTTCGATAATTGCTTGAGCAAATGACCTTGACCTTAGCCAGTAACTGTACAGATTCCCAAATTAACAAGCGAGGTGGAGCTGACCTATTCTCTCTAGTCAGCATTAAGACAAAGGACTTGAGACATCGTATGTGCAGAATCGACAAATGGAATGGAGAAAATGGATTTTGAAGATGAAATGAAACAGTAGACATGGCATTTGTACTGAACATAGCGCCACAAAAAGAGCAACAAAGGCATTAAAAATAAGGAAACGTCAATCTTCAGTGTATTGTAGGTGTCAATGCACATCACTGGCACTAGTTGTCAAGCAGTTCTCACAGGCTGGCTTCTAGAGGCTTGAGTGCTTTGCAAGAGAGTGAAGATAAGTCACTATATCCTTATTGTGCATTTTGGTTTTGTAAAGTCCTTCCTAGATGATCTGAAAAGCAATTTCAAAAAGCCGCTCTGTCCATTCAATGCAATCACAGGCTCCATAGACAGAAATGCCTGACGCATTGAAATCAACCTGCCTGTGACACTCCTCCCCCATCACAGACGGCAAAGTAAGTACTGGTTTGGCTCTAGAGACCTGCTGTGGAGAACTGCTTTTAGAGTTCTTAGGAGTTCCAGTGTCCTCACATTACAAGAAACATAAAAGACGGTGACACCAGAAGTCTGCACCTCCTACCCTACCATGGGGGAAGTGGGTGAAAATGGATTTCCCCATCTGTAATTTGTAGCAAAATCAGGTATTGGTGTGTCTGTCTAATGACAGGAGGGAATTGCTGACCTTCAGCTACAGACCTTGCCCTTTGTCAGTTTTTCCTTTTCCTACAGCCTCCGAGGCTCCGCATCTTGTCACGCCTACACAGAAAGTGATCAATAATGTATTGGCCTTACATTGATTCAGTTCAGCCTCATCACAGAACACAGCAGCATTGACAGAGGAGGGGGCTGCTTTGGGAGCAGAATAACTGTTTTCAGCCCATCAATCTCAGCTGGGAAATACACATGTTTTTTGAGTTATGAAAGCCTAGACCCTGCTGCTAGTGGGTATTTAAAAGCTGCTTGTCTTGATACTTAGGAGGAAAACCAGAAAGAAGCTAGATGACACACCACATCTTCTGATAGCTTACCATCAAGAGTGCTCGATTCGTGAAAATCATACAATTTTTGCTTTGCCTTTACTCTGGACAGAGGGGCACACACAACTCATAAATGGCGCGCTGGAAAACTCACAAATTCTTAAGGCAATAAGCAAGTCAGTCTCAAGTAATATCAGATTATTCTGACCCAAATAAAATAGAAATGAAAGCCACAGAGCTTGAATGCATTTTCAAAGGGAATTTTAGCTGCCAGCCATCTAATATGTTTACATGTTTCTCTGCCCAAAATGCAAGTCATGGTACACTGGCGAAACAAGAAACTTTCACATTCCACAGGGTCCAGACATCACAGAAACAACCGTGAAAAGTTCACACGGCAGGTCAGCTCGTCCTGCATAGCTTCAGTGAGGCACCATGCATTTGCGAGCTGGGAAACTCATCTTCAGTGCAGCCCTGGCAGGACTGCAGACATGCCAGAAAGTGTGCCAAAACACTGCTTAGGGCTGTGTGGGTGTGCAAGTGAGTTGCTGTTTAAAACCTTTAGCTGTCTAATATTAATGTACTCACTATTAACTGAGAATATTACAGTTAGACAATCCCTGCATAAGCTGATTTTCAGTTGTCAGATATGCTTTATTAGAGATACAGTACAATTCTCAGCTTGTCCCACTTCCTTGACACAGTGGTACTTAAAAATGATAGAAGTCAGTCTAAATTCCTAGTATGATCAATATAAATTCTTCATAATAAAAAAAAAAAAATAATTCTTTTGCTTTCCAGGCATGACCACATGCCCATTTAGCCTTCAGCCTTTGTTATTCTGGGTAAATTAATCAAATAGAGGGTTTAAATTTAGAGAGGAGCCAGAATCAGAAACCTGGATCCTCACCAACACTCTGACCTCGGGCATGTTTCAATTATTTTCAAAGCATTTCAGCTGGGCCACTTTCTATAAAAATGACCAGATCTAAACCTTTGATCTGGACATGCTGAAACTGCAAAGGGATTCAGTTTCCAGTCTAAACAACGTAGCTTGAGTTTGCAAAGAGCTGAAGCTCAGTTTGTCATCACAAAATAGTGACTTTGAGTGACTCCATTCTGGGGTGTTGGTTACGAGATAAAATTAAAGATCTTGATTTTTTTTAATGTGTGTGCTTGAAACATCTTGAACTTCCAGTCATTTTAGAGAGATTTGTACCTCAAACTTAGCACTGTTTAAATACATTTTTCTCCAAAGAACTGTTTAATGGTGGCCAGGACCTACTTGGAATTGTTGTTTCACAGATAGCTGATGGATTTTATAACAGAAGAATGACTATTATATGTACATTAACTCATCTGGCACACTTTAAAGTAGTTGGAAACCTAATTCAATGTGTACAAGTCTATGCTTCTGCTTTACAACTTTGCCAGCAATACAACCTGTATCATTCACTCAGAGATGTCCGCTGAGACTTTACACTTCAATATGTACTAAGTAAATCCCATAAGCATGTAGCTGTCCCCACATTTTGGGACCACAAGTAGATATATGCTGAGCCTTTGGCTTGTAATCCAGAGGGTGTCCAGGAAAAAACAAGCCATCTTCCATTTTGGGTAAAATATTCCTTTAGCCTGCAACAGCATCTGGCAGGCTGGGTAAGGTGAAGGTAATGTCCCTCTGCAGAGCTTGCTGGTCTAACGGTATCGTAACAATTAATCATAGCCAGAGAGGAATTTCATTCTGATTTGCACCTTCTGAATTACAACTCTGATGACCAGGCAATTACCCTTGTGTAAACGGCAACAGAACTCAAGCCCAAAGTGAAGTCCATCTTAAAGTTAAACGAGTTTCAGTATTTACCTAACATTGATTATGCTGTCCATTACATTTCAAGCTAAACGTCCTGTCCGTAAAAGTCTGTTACAGTCTTTCAGCAGAGCAGTCTATGCTTGCTTCCAACTGCCCTTAAAATAGCACGGCACCAAGGTTTTTGCTACAACACTCTTGCTGTTTACTGGACTTTCTCTGTTAATGGCTGTGCTTTTTATATGAACACAAAACATACGTTTTTCATTTCCTTAGAATGGTAAGAAATCTTTTTTCAGAAACTGCTGCCTAAGCAAATTACAAGTCTATAATATTTCCACTGAGAGATCTTACTTTTGCAATGTCAAGTGCTTTTGGTGGTGTGTTATGAAGTCCAGAAACATGGAGTGAAAATTGTTCTTGTGACCACAGAAGCATTTTAGATTTTTCTGGTGAGACCCATATCCGGGTCATTTCAATGCATGTTTGCTTCATGCTTCCTTTTTCCCTTTGTAAGTTATAGGGATTTAGAAGAGATAGAGAGTTCTTTCTGGAGTTTGTTGTATAAATGAGAGCAGAATAACTTTCAAAGGACTTACGTTACCCTTCTCTTTACTGGGGCACATATGGATGGTAGCTGCATCAGCAGTCCACAACTACTTCAATGTCTTTATAGGGATCATTGTTAGCCAGTACAGGTTAAAGCCATCATTGTCTTCTGAGGACCTGGTTGGATAAGAGACAGGGGAAGGGAAGACAGATGCAAACCCTCATTCACCAGAGTGAGTCGTCTCACTTTTGCTCCAGACAAAGCTCCTTCTTTTGGAAATGAAATAACTGTGTTAGTCCCAACATAATGGAGCAAAGTGTCAAAAGTTTAAAGCTGTCTATAGTAAAGCCTGTATTACAGACTCAGATACATGGTCTGAGAGCCTGATCTACATATGCATGCAGGTTAGGAAGTTGTTGACTTTTTTATACACATAGTGTAGACGTATGTCAAACTGAACCTCGCGTTTACTGGTCAGGTTTTCAGTAACTACAGGTGCAATGTCACATAGTCATGTAATCATAAAACAACTTTTGCAGTTATTGCAGTTGTATGTCTATGCCCTAGCAACTCTGCAGACTACCTAGCTGTGTGCCCCTGGGCTGATAAGGAGAAGCTCCCGATGTAACAGACCTCTGACTGAGTATGTCTGAGTATATACAGTCATGGTTTTCTCTAACTTGTTTGCCATGACGTCTACTTCCCATTTCACGCAGCTTGAAGGAGTCAAGGGAGACGTCTTGTATTTTATGAAGCTAAACAGATGTCACAATTCAAACACCCAAGACAGGGATGGTACACAGTGCTTTATTTGCGTTAGTTATCTCAAACAAAAAAAAAGGCCACCAAATCTGAGAGTCTTGGACCACCTCCAGCTGCAGAGGAATGTAGGGATAAAGACAGAGTAAGAGTTTACTCAGGAAGAAACAGGATCTGGCTTTGCATTATGAGGCTGGAAACAAGGTTATGATAAGTAAACAAAAAAGAAAATCTCTTTCTTCACTGCTTCACTGACCTGTCTCTTACCTGTAATTCCTCTGGCCTGCTCTGTACTTCAAATCCTGGGGCATGCGTGCCTGGCAGCCCCTGCCTCAGTAATCAGATGACATGATAACACCCATGTTTCCCTTCCATCCCCCCAGTTACAGCACTCTAGCTATACTGGCTCTTTCGTGACCATGTAAAAGCTCCATGGCTTAGTGAGGACAGTGATATTCAAGTCATGTAGGATTCATGGCTCCCATCCTGCCTGTCCTTCCCTGTTAGAAAGGCCCCTGTCTTATGTTTTTCTCCACCTTCTCCATCTCCAGGCAGCATAATATAAATGGGAAAATCATTCTCAGCTCCACCATGTTTGCACTCTGCTATGCATTCACTGTAAAACACTTCCATTTTGTTTAGTGGTTGGTTTGGTTTGCTACTGGAGATCTCACACCCATAAGGCAAGTCAGGCCACTGGATGCGTTGACTAAGCAGCCTCTGTCCCAGCTTGCTGTGAGCTGCAGGACTTCCCTGCGTCACGGGTGAAGTTGTCACTGCAAAGGACTCAGGTTCAAGCTGGTTGAGTTTGTTATCCAGTTAGCACCGGTTCTGGAAGGAGAAAATAGGAAAGGACTAAGCCAGGAGCTGTGTGATTAGGCTTGGGGGGAAGGCATATCTGGATTCAGGTCTGGTTGGGCTAATGAACAAAGGTGGGTAAAAGTGGAGCTGGGAAATTCAAGCTCTCAGACCTTGATTGTATTTGATGCTAGTTGTGAAGGGAAGGGGAAAGTCTGATCAAGATGATTAGGCTGGGATGGGACTCATCCCAAGGGACTGCCAAGCGTTAGGGCTGATGCTAGCAGGGACAGGCAGGGTGGCTGTATGCTGACACTGCGGCAAGGCTCGGATTAATTCCAGGAGTGTTCAGAGATAGTGTTTCAGTTGTCAGGAGCTGGTGAATTGGGCTGTGGTTCAGAGGTGGTGCTGAGCTAGGGGAACTCAGCTGTGTTTCAGCCTGACTCTGCACACGTGGCCTGTGAATCCATTTGTTTAACCTTCTCACTTGCCGAGAGTCTGTAGGCAGGTGTTCAGTCAGATTTTCTGCATTTCTTGGTCTTCTGGCTGGATGTAATTGCCTCTTTATCCAGATTGCTAGTCAAAGAAAAAGAGGGGATTTGGTGGGGAACAGGGAAGTGGAAATATTGTGTATGCAGGGAGGAGGGGTGCTATCAGTTTTTGCTTGAGCATCCGTAAATATTTTGACCTAGTGTTGGATTTTTTTGTCATTCAAGTGACTTGGGCACAACTGCTTGATGTATTTGACTGCTGTCTTCCAGATCTGGTCCTTGAAAATGCTTGAATCATGCTGTGACAACAACCTTTCATTTGGTAGCCTGGATAAAAGTAACAGTGATGCACAAATCAATCAATCTGCCTCAGCAGCAGAACCCATAACATCATTTCAAGTTTGTCTCTTCCAGAATTGTCTGAAATGCCATAAATCTGGCTTCTGCTCCTTCCACTCCACTCACCAGACACACTCCTCAAAATGCTGTTGTCCCTCAGTTTTGCTGCTCTGTCCTCTCCTGGGGCTCCTCATACCTCCCTGATTTTCCCCTCTTGTTCTGCGGGTTCTGGTCTTTACTCTCTCCACTGTATTGGTCTGATCTTCAGATTATTGCCCCTGTTGTTTTTCCCCCACTTACCCACAGATCAGCCTCTCCACTTCTGAGCCAAAATTTGTAGATGCTTTTCACAACAGCTACACCTGCCTAACCAGTTCTTACCCATGCTCCTGGTTGTGTCATCCTCACGCCTCCCTGTTACTCATGCTAAAACAACTGTTTATGGTGCCACATGTGATGTTACACGTTGGAGCAGGTCAATGAACTCCTCTATCCAAAAAGTGTGTGTGGAGAAGGAGGAGGCATTGCCCATTGCAGTTTGCTTCAGCACTCCTCAGGCTGCTGCGTGGGAATAACACAGGGGTGGCGATGGGAGAGGAATGAGTGTTGGGAGCACTTGAAAACCACAGGCTTAACTTGGCTTCCTTCACACAAGCCTATTGCTCTGGGCATCTCCTTGTGTGGTGTATGGTGAGTGGAAACAGTCTCGCCTTGCCTGCACTTGGGGCTGCCTGGAAGCTGTGTGACTGGGTTTGCGAGGACCAGAATCCAAACTAAGGAGCTGCATTAACGACAGGTTATACTGAACCAGCCTCAAACCACCCTCCCCTGCGCTTCATCTGTTCTTCTCACCACTGACATGGACAGAACTGAATTCCTCTCTCTCCGGCTGTCTTCCTTGCACAGCACACAGCACCACAGGGGCTCCAAATCAATTGTGTCCAGCACATTTTTCCCGTGATTTTGTGTGCATTCCTCAAATGTCAGCCTCATGGACTTCACACAGTTTGTACATGCTGATGCCTACAGCGGTACTACCTAGCAGATCCTGCTAGCTGCTTCATTTCTTCTTCTATGGAAAAGCATTTAGCATTTAATAGGGATGAAAATAATAGTATTATATAGAAACAAAGCTGGAAATGTCTGGGATATACCCAACAAATGAAAATTCAATACTGAATGAGATCCTTCCAGGTGAACTTTTAGCCCCACCTAAGGAATTTAATAGAAAATTCTGTCCATATGATAAAATGCTATAGACCGGTTTAAGTATTTTGCACTAATTCACAGAAGGCACTAACCTTCTGTGAAATTCACTTGGACCTATCTCTAATGTTTCTCAGCTGCATCTGTTTAATATTCTCATCCGATGGATGGCGTTTTCTGAAGAAGGTCATTCAAGATGATGCTTTCTGTCCACTGGTCTAATGGCAAACCCAAACAGAAATCTTAAAAATATCAACTGATTGGCATATTGGTGAGAAAACATTCAGAGTTAAAGACTAAAAAGTTGTTTTGCTACAAGGACTGGAATTCTTTGGCATGCCAACAAATTTGTTAGCTGGCTATAGTAGAAGAAAAAGGAGCAGAGCATCTGAAAGATATTTACAGTTAGGGTAGAGGGAGGAGGGAAGCAGCCTTCAGAGTTTATCAGTGGTATGCAGAGGTCAAAACGTTTATCAAACCAATTTGATGTGAAAAACCCTAATGAGAAAGGGATTTTGAATATTCTGAGAATGTCCCAGGCTGATGAGTTGCATCTTCCTAAGTGCACTTTGGTTCCCTCGGGAACCAGATGGAGGCGAAGAGAAGGGGCAGTGGGAGGAGGATGAAGGAAGCTGACTCCTGCGTGTAAGGGTGTATGGCAATGGTGGGTTGTTGTCTGTGCACAGCCAAGGCCTTGGCTTGGGCCGCCTGGAATGCCTTACACACTGTCTCGGTTCCCCCTGCCCTGAATGGATTTCATTAGCCCTGTCTGGAATGCAGAAGGCATTTCTTCCAGACAGTAATATACGTATATAAACAAAGTGAAAATGCAGATGAAGCAGACGATGGTCCCCCCGGGTTTCAACTGACCCCTGGTAACTCCTGTCCCACATGGCAGGAAGGAAAAACCCCCTCAGTCATCCTCATTTTCCTGGATTATTCCCTGCTGAAAAAGCCCAGGTTCCTCTCCACTACCCTCTCCTACTGTCCTTCACCATGTTGCAGCTCCCAGTTCCACTCTTTTGCAGCGTGCATGGCTCTGCCCCACTGACTGTGGTGCTCTCCACAGCTCCTGCCTGGCTCCACAGGCTGGCTGGGCTTTCCAGAAGTGTAACACTGGTCATTTCTGGCTCACCTCTCTGGCCTGAGACTGCTGGAGCTGACAGGGGATTTCCAGGAATGGGGAAGTTTTCCAGCCTTTGCCGTCACTGCTGCAGCACAAGGGGCTTTCCAACATGCAGACTCTTATTTCCACACTGACTCAAAAGGAAGGCTAAAGGGGGTGGGTATTTTAGCCTGACTCTCCCTCAAGAGTTGAAATGTGAGCTTCAAATCTCTTGTTTTAGACGAATTCTGGTCCTCAGGTATGACAGGCATAAAAGACAACGTGAAGGAAGTTTTGTCTTCCCACTTTTCTGCTCTCATTTCTCATAAATTAAAGCAGGTCAGTTCAGGATCTCAGCTCTCCTCACCACAGAAAGTGTGCAGCTCCTGATGGATATCCCATGCCTTCTGCCCCAGAACAGAGAGAGTTAGAGCTGTCCTGGAGAGGAAATCCCAAATTTCATTGCCTGAAGGGTTCACTCTATCATTTTCCCTCTTGTCTCTCTGACCACTCTTCATCTAGTATCTCCGTAATATTTAATCAGTTTAGCCAGAGGTGACATGCTCAGGCTGGCAGGGGTGGATGGGAAGGATCAGTGTGAGAAACAGCTATGTTTGCATAGTTACTGGGCAGCACAAAGAAGTGTGCTTATCGTGGAGCTCCTCAGCTGTTCCTCAGAGCCTTGTTCAGCCCACCTTCAGGGCGAGCTGTGAGGCAGCAGGTGGGTGCAGCAGCAATCTCCCACCCCACCACAGCCATTCCTGGGGGATTAGTCACTGACTTTCCAGGAAACAGGATCCAGCCCTGAGGGTCTAAAACTTTGTTCTCTGGTTTATGTGTGATGGTTGGGGTGACTCCTTTGAAGCAAATGCAAGCATAGAAGTGGTTTAAGCAAGAGCCTTTGGCTTCTTTCCTCCACGCCATGCCTGAGGACATTTCTTACCTGCTGGTTGTGGTTGTTCAGATGGACATGAGTGAAAGCATATTCTAGACATTAGCCGTGAGCCATGGCAAGTGGTTTCAGGCATGCAACTACCATGGAGTAGTGGCAACTCCTTGTTCCTCATACTCCGGCAGCTGCAATGGACATTAGAGCCATTTTCTGGCTGTTCTCAATGAAGCCAGTTAAACGTAAGAGACCAAAACCACAGCAGGTCTAGACTGCGTACAGTCTGTTTTCCCTCCTCTCCCTGTCATATTTTCCTTGACAAATTGCCCTACCCGGAGGCTGACCTGAAGGTCAGGTACATGAGACTCCCCTGATCCCCCTGCCTTCAGCTGTTTGAAAACACCTATATGAAAACCTGTAGCAAAGTGCTTGACTAAAATGCATATGATCAAGTTTGTCAAAATTAGTAGGCCGCGTACCTGACCTTCCATAAAAATTACATGAGCTTATTCACAGCATCCTGCTGGTAATTTCAGTCCTGCAAAACTAAAACCAAACAGAGGTTGTGAGGTGGTTGTTTTGATTAAAAAGGTACCAGCTGTGTGGCAAGCCTGTGTTTGCATTGGATGGAGAAGAGCAGAACAAGATCTTTCACTGCTCTTTAAACAACCCATGCTAAAATTTCTTTCTTTACAAGTCACTGTGCTGCCCACCTAATACCATGAGATATGTGCTTCAAGACAGGAGGGACTATGGAAAGTTTTGGAGCAGGCAGCCGTGACTGGTCTGTACAAGTCATTGCAAAGCCTTGAGGCCTCATATGCAGGACACTTGCAGCCCCTTTCTCCACCTCTGGTGGAAGAGGTTTTGACGGGGAATTTAGTCTGGGAAAACAATGACAAATGACCAGACTGTGGAGAAGGGATTAGGAAGAAGGGGAGAGGAGAGAAAAGAGAAGATAATAGGGAAGGAATGTTGTTCTTGGAAGAACATTTTAAAGAGGAAGCAGATCACTTAACAGCCATGGGCAATACCACTTGCATCTTTCACAAAAACAAGGGAAAACAGCGCTATGATTCACCTCATAGCATGACAGCACCATTCTTGGAGAAAGAGGCAGCGAGGGTCAGGGTTGGCTGTACATCTGTGTCTCTTGGACAGTCACAAGACCTCTGCTCCCCTTGTGATTTGATTTAGTTAGTAAATTAAAACATATCCCTGGGACTATTGCTCCGCAGCTGAGCTTAACATGTAAGATGGCTTTTTTTCCTACATCCCTCTTGAAAACAGGGTGTAAACCCACTCTGAGGCTCACAGGGAAGAGGGATGAGTGCTGCCAGCCCAGGGAGCACAGTGGCCAGTCATGATTCCAGCTCTCCAGCAGTGCAATGAGACGATGCAGAAAACGGCTGTGTCAGGCCATATAATACCACAGCATGGTGCATAAAGCTGGTATCAGCATGACTTTGATATTCCTGGGTTTCATTGCATTTGGAATTGCAATTACTGCCCCATGATACGTTGTTCCCCTGTCTGGGACTCCTGCCTGTGCCCATAACTCATTTAACTACCCCTGTTTCACCTTGGGAGAAATCAAATTACCTCCAAAAGCACTGAGCTCTTCACTGCCCTCTCCCATGCCTCTTTGCATATCTATTGTTGTATTGCCATTGACCCTGTCCGCGAAAACTTTGTGTGTTCATTAAAATGACCCTCAGCTCTGATCTGCAGCAGGCACACAGGAGCCATGCAAACCTTTCCACTTCCTCCAAGGTCGGTGCCTCCTTCTCTGTAACGTGGTTCCTGTGGTTCCTTGGGGGCACAGTGTTGCTTCAAAGTACAAATTCCATCTGGAAGGGATCTGATAGCTCATTGTCTGGCAGGAGTCATTTCCTTTAGGTAAAATGCCTTTTTTAACGCTTGGCAGGGACAACAGTTTCCGAAACAACTCTCTGCATGGAAGTGTTAGCACAGAGTGTTTTTCTGTTTCTTTGCCTCCAGAGTCTCGATAGGACACACACAGGCAGATAGTTCCGACAGGGACCTCTCCACAGAAAGCATGGTCTCCTGTGAGCAGCTCCATGGGCTTTGACTCTGCCAGGCTCTGTGTGTCCATGTGGAGCAGCAAACTCTGTGCCACTTGTCCTTATGGTGTGAGAAAAAAGTCCTGCCAAATATAAATAGAAAGGCACGCCCAGCACTGCTGGAAAGGGAGCTTATTTAATTATTCTGCTGGTTTTTTCATGGTCCTGTATTCCTATTCCATGAGGTTTTTCAGTGGCCTATTTTCTTGACAAGCCACAGACTCCAGGGACAGGAAGGTAAATGCAGAATAACCTGGTGTGGACAAGTCTGTCTCCCTCAGATGTGGGCTGCTGGGGGACATTGCATCCCAGCACAGCCGTGACAGGAGCAGGCAGCTGAACAGCCGCTGCCAAACTCCAGCAAGAAGCATGGGGCAGGAGGTGACCCACAGCAGCCTTGCCACACTGGTCTCTCCCCTCACCACAAAGGGTGGCCTGATTCTTCCCCAGAGGTCCACATACCACAGCCTGCTTCTCCTCCAAGGCAACCACAGAAAGATTTATTTGTCTAAGGAAAGGGGAAGCAAGGATTTTAACTCCTTACTGATGCAGCTGGTCAGTGGATTGCTCCGTTACATAGCTACCTAGCAGGTCCTCCAAGCCTCCCAAGTCTGTGAGTTCTAGGACTGTGGGATGCTGTTATTTAACTCTTCCTTTTCGCAGGAGTGATGGAGACCTTCCTCATCTCAGTATGTAACACCTTAAATCACTACAGCTCTTCCATAAATAATTGGGCCCTAGCAGCTGTTAGAGATTTTAGCTATATGATCTCCCCAGTTTCAAAATAGCTGTGCTGAAATAGCTTTGTTTTGGTTTGTGCTCCAGACACTCCGGAGCAGCAGCTCACCCTTGTTTCCTGGGGTCTTAGTATATACCCACACTGTGTCCCTTTCAGTACTAATCACAGGGCTTTTGTGTATACTAGGATGTTTCAGTCTCCATCACAGGCTCCAGAGAAACTGCCACTGTCTGTGGGCTTTAGCCTTATGCAGCTCTGCCACCTTGGCATATATCACATGGAAAATGCAACCAAAGCAAATACTGATGCTGCAGGAAATGCTTGGCAGTGTGAAGACAACATTCTGCTCTCTGCCTCAGTCCAGGAAACTCTGGTCTCCCCTCCATCCTACTACCCCTGTCTTTTCTAGGCTGTGACATTTTGCCCTTGTAATCATCCTGCTCCCTATGTTATCCAGCAAAACTGACTTCACTTGGTTTTAGCAGCTTTGCCCTGAGCTATGCAATGGGCCATTATTTATTATTCTGTAAAACATGTTGAAGCTTTAAGAAGGTACATGCCTACATTTCTACTCTGCTGTGGCAAACCTTGCTCTTCTTCTCTGTGAGGAGGTCAGAGATTTCTTGACATGTGTACAGGGGGAGAGGGAGAGGGAGAGGGAGAGGAGAGTCGAGTCGGGCTAGGGTGCAGCCTCTACACAAAGCACCTGCAGAAGAAGGCATAGTTTCAGGCATCTTCTTATTTTCCAGCGTTTCAGTAAAGTTCCTTGTTCAGGGCCTGCACAAAGTGTCTAATCGTGTGTTTGTTTAACTGTGACAGCAAGTGGTGCTGAGGGATCACAAAATGAATTTTTCTAATAATAAACACTACCCATTCTATTACATGACTGTGGAGCACATACAACTTAGCCTAAACTTTCTTTGGGTCCAGCTGCCTAGAGCCCTATTTATCTTTCTCTGAAATTTCTGCTAATTGTGCTGAGAGCTGAGAACTCTGCTTGGACTATGCTTTTCGAAATACACAAGAACACTTGATATCATCTTATCGCAAGTGAAAGGTGGAAAAACTTCTATCTCTTAGCAAAATCATAGGGCCAGAAAACCTAAAGACATTTGCAATTACAGAGTGGGATACCACTCATTTAATTTTAGTCTTGTAAAAGCCATGGCATCTCACCTAAGTATTTGTCTGGTTTCTCTTGCTAATCAGTGGAAGGAGATAAGCCTGTCTGGGGATGACTCATTCCATCTATTTTAGGGTGGGGTGAATCACCCCTTTGCAGCTGCCTTTCCCTATCTGTTGATTATAGAATGAATCAAAACAAATCCCTCAGACCAGAGATACCTAATCTGAAGTAGCTGGAGTTACAGCTCAGTAATATTAAGAAGCACAGTTGAAGAACCCTTTCTGCTGCCTGGATGTTGTCCCATGTGGTGAAAGGACTGTATGATAATAAAAATAATAGTGATGCATCTTCATCTCATTTCCACATGTTGCTATGAAGTACCCACCAGTTCCTTTTAACTTACTGCATTTTCACCTTCTGTATCTTTCTTGGATGCCAGAGGAGTTTTTTAGCAGTTAAATAGGTTGACTGAGTGCAGCAATGCCAGCTGTCCCAGCCCGTGTCCTGCCTGTTTCCACAGAGATGGAGAGGCCCCCCACAAGCCACACAGGGGACAGATGGAAGAACTAAAGACCATTTCCTCAGCAACTTAGTCCTGGATTGCTGGCTGACTGCAGGAGCAGTAAGAACATAATGTATGATGTAATGTACAGAGTAACTATATATGCAATTAAGCATCACAGTGCCTTTCCTATGACTTTGACCTAGAGCTGCCTCCACTCTGTATTCCGTTTTGTGCATGAGAGCTTACTTCGACCTCACTCACTGCAGCTGCACACCAATATATTCCCAACATAAACACTGGGCCGAGTGAGATGTGAATCTGCCCCAGCTACTCATTATGTTCCTGTTGCCTCCTGGCTCAGTAAGACTGGCCATGGGGTACAATACGTTGCTTGGCCCAGGTGACCCGGCTTTCACTGGCTACACCTCCAGGCAAGAAGGTTTGCGAAGGGGCATTGGATATATGTTGGGGGACCAGCAGATCCCCCCTGTGGGCATGTGGCCAGGGTTGGCCCTGTGGAAATGTCATATGAAACTGAAATGCAGCATAGGAAAAATTTAAAGAAAAACAGTTTGGAGGGAGGGAGAGGCAAATGTTTGGGTTTTTAACAGGTGTGTCATATCACTTCGTAACTGCTGTCTTTATGTCTGTGTAGGTGCTTGTGTGGTCTTACTACTCTTGTACTTCTGTCACTGACTAAAATTGTTTAAGTGGTGTGTAAATTACAATTAAAAACTATCCATGCTACCTTGTCGTAGGGGTTGATTTTGTAACTCAGAAGTACCTGGTCCCAGGCCAAGGTCTTTTCCACAGGATGCCAATGTGCTACGTGGCAAGAGCTTCTGTTTCAGAGTTTTCCATCCAGGCTTTGGAATCCTAGGCAATTGCCAAGATACCCGCCAGACTGGTTAAGAGATCGCTCAGGGTAGCAGTCCAGAGTCTGTTTAACTAACATTTTCCTACAGTTACATAAGGAGGGTGTAGAATACCAGTTAGGGAGGAAAATCTAAGCTTGTGTCTAAAAGGCAAAGTGGATTTCCCCCATCTCACCTGCTATATCTGACCTCACCTTCTGCTCTTGTACCACCAGCTCACTGTCACTCGATAGCTGTTTTCATCTGTGCTAGTGCTGTTGTGGAAACCTCTTGTAAGAGCTCATTCCCTGGCCAAGAATATTTGCTTATTGAGTATTTCTTTATCATCCTGGCTGATTCGCAGTCTCACAGTTTTCAGCTGCCTTTTTGGCTTCCTTTCCAGTATGTCCAAGCCAGCAGCATCTTCTGTGCTGGTTCTGCACTACTTCTACTCCCTCCTCAGATCCCTTCCCCAGGCTGCAGCTGTGCAGTCCCATGTCGGCCAGGCAATGCAAATTCAAATTCTCTCTGGCCATTTGTTCTAGTATTGCTTTTAAAAGAGCAATGATGGGATACCTGGGCAAACTCCAGCTGGAAAATCTTGCTTAAAAGAACTTCCTTTAGTAGTGACTACAGGAAATGTTATTCTCCCCTCTGTCCTACCAAAAATGGGTGTAATCTGGCTGCTGTCATCCCATGTTTGGCTGAATTTCAATAGGAGGATGCAAATATGATGAAAATGGTTTCACACAGATTTATATGAAAGTGTCCTCAAATAATATGAGGATCAATCTAGGGAAAAAAGCAATTCACATGTGAGTGCTAAGTGTCAACCCCCAAAAACGGCTCCCATGAGTCACCTTAGAGTACCCCGGTGCCTTGATACAATGAAAAAGTGTATCTGCAAAAGAGTTGTCATGGAAACATAAAAATAGCTCTGGAAGGGATGTTGAAGGGCCAGATAGTCCCTTCCCCTGTTACAAGATAAGATCAAATATAATTTAACCGTTTCCGACAGACATTCTGTAACCTATTCTTAGAAACCTCCTCAGCTTCCCAAGGCAACCTGCTCCATTACTTCAATTTTTCTGGAAAGATTGCGGTTTCTAGACAGCTGATCATTCTTGTTGGCATTTTTATTCATCTTGGTCTACGTCTTTTCTAAAGAATGTTTCCCCAAAACAGACTCAGATTCTTCAGGAAAAATTTTACTAGTGCTGATTTGGGGTGAATTATCACTTTCTGCATCTTATTTATTACATGTCAATGTGGTGTTTACATTTTTGCATCAGTATGGCACTGCTGGCACACGGCAGGATTGTAACCTGACAGAGATCCCAGAAAACATATTCTTTCCCCAAAAGCGAGTGGGTGAACTGTGAATACATTATATATACCAAGGGGGCCTTCCCTTTCCACAGCTTTGAAAACCTTATCTAGCAGACTAATTTGGATAGCAGGAATCATGGCAACTCTTAGGTGTTCCTGTTTAGACTGAAATGGTTTTAGCTGGGACAAATACCACATCCCTACAGATGAGTTGAGTTCACAGCCTAAAGCCCCAGATATCTCCAGAGAAATGGGTCCACGGTGGTTGGTCCTGTGCAGTCAGAGGTGATTCCTTCACTCTGAGAAGCCAGTGTTTGTGTCATGTGTTTACCACTAAGCAGGGCTATCGGCAAGGTTGCGTGCAAGATTATCGATCAGGTTATGCTAGGGAAACTGAACCATGCAGAGTCAGCAGAATGTTTTGTTCCCTGGTGGGAATGTGTCTGCTGGGGGTGGTGTGGCTTCTCATGCTGTATTAACCAGTTTTTACTTCTTAGTATCATCTGAAAAAAAAAAACAAAAAAGTTGAATTGTTTTATTCAAACTGTTTCACCATTGAGAAATGTGGGGTTTCAGTGCATGCATTTTCTGGGAGGGGGAAGTGTTTTAAAAAATTTCTCTTTACCCCATACACTGAAATTATTTAGTTTGGACATTGCATTTGACTTTTATGGGAAAATGTGCAATTTGGTTTCTTTATACCTCTGTACTTTTCTGTATTTAGGCTTTTTAACTGAACTATATCTCCTGTGATTTGATTCCTGCAGTATAACTGTCTCTCTTTATCATGATGGATGATGGTGGTATTTGCAGTTTGATAAGCTTCTCTTTAGGAAACACCTGCATTCCAACTTCTGGGTTTTAAAGTGAATATTTCAAGGCTCAACTTCTCTACCAGTGAAAAGCTATAATTTTCCTCCAGACAAAATTAAATTATACAGTTCTGCTGAAAAAAATATTGGTGCCTTAAGGAGGTCTGGGTCTTGCTGCGGACTTGAGAAATGTCCATTTGCAACAGGGCAGGTGGGCTGCCCTGTGGAGGTGGCATTTGTCTCTTATCAAGGAAACCCTTTTAAATATGCTCCTTGAAGACACCCCCAGGCAGCCATTCTTGGAGGCACGCTGCCTTCACAGCGAATGGGAGCCTTCGGACCTACACCTGGATGTGGGAATTATTTTGGTGAGCAAAACATTGTCTGTGTTCTCTACCAGGTCCTTCTACTGGCCTGGACCCAGTGCCTCAAGCACAGTGGCACCACCTCCCCCCCCTTCCCCTCGGTAGCTGTGCTCTCCATGAAGGTTCCTGCTGAGCTCACATTTGTGCTGTGATTAGTTGGCAATACCACTCATCAAGGTCAAAGGGCTGCAGCATTTCTTATGAAAGAGGGGACAGAGCACAGGGGGGAAGAGGCAAGCTTGCTGCTAGACTTTGTTAGCCACAAGTGAAGAGTTAAAGCTCCTTGGCCTTTGCATAGCAGTGATAGGCATGTAAGAGCTACTTGCCAACAGGTAAATGAAAACTCTGCAAGGACATTGTTGTTTTAGTGCTTGAACAGGCATCTGACATCTGGTGAAGTGGCCCATGAGTATTGCTAACGTGGAGACCTACATATTGTTCAAAGGAAAATGTGCCTGGCAGGAAAGGAGATTAAATTAGTTGTAAAAGCAGCTCACAGAGACCTGAGAGCATCCAGTCACACCATGGTGAAGTGTACTGCAAGCAGGCCCCGGCCAGTTTGTTGCTTACCTTAGGGCAAGAGGGGACTTCATGCGAGGGGACTGTGCATCCAGGACACGCCTGCCTGTGCCAACTAGAAGGGCCAGGGGCAGCCTTTCCCTGCTGTGTAATCACGAGCTCACATCTCACACTCTCAAGGACAACAGCAGGGTCAGTGGGTAGCATGTACCAGGGACAGTTTTTGCTAGGTCAAGGATGTGGCCACTCTCTTTTTGAGGGACAATGACCGAACATGAGCTTTTCTGTGCTTGTCACTACCAGGACAACAACATTTCCTCCTTGAATAAAATGAGGATCAAATGAAAGTGTGGGATTCAAAAGACACAGCAGCCAACCTCTGAGCTACAATGGGCCACACACCCTCTGTAGGGGAGGTGTTTGCGGGACACGTGCCATGTTCTACCCTGCAGCATCTCATCAGATGTGCTCCAGAGAAGCAGTAGTTCATCTATGGCCAGAGACTGTTGCATGTCCCCTTGGACGCCTGGACACGTGTCCATCACATCCAGTCTGGGTCACAGGACTGAGTGTCAAATCAACAACCTGACAGGCAATCAGAGGAGAAGAGACTCATGGCTGTGCCCACATGTTTGCACATCTCAGGGACTGTGGAAGGGGGCAGCTGGAAGTGGGCTGCCAGCACAGCTCAAATGAGTTCTCAGAAAAGATGGTGGAAGACTTGGACAGGTGACAAACTTCTGGAACTTACCTTTTTAGGTGGCCAAAGGAGGGCACTCTTGCCACTTATGTCAGCATCTCCTTCCTTGTGTCTCCCCTGAGACTCTGTGTTGGACCGTCTTAGCATCAGTTCTCCCATGCCAGCACATTTCCATTATATCCTTTCTAGTTTCTGCTAGGCAAAAATACAGCAGTGAAAATGTTTTTCCCATATTTAAAGAAAAGACAATTGTGAGGATAAACCTGATCTCTTTTCCATTCACTAGTACAGACTGACTTTTGCATAATAAAGTTGCAAATACCCAGATGAAAAGAGGACAATATAGTATGCACTAAATTAGAAGCAAGATTTCTCAACCTAGCAATGTGACTCAGTTATTTTAATACTGTTTCTCTACATAATATAGAGGAACAATGCTCATCACCTTCCTTCCTACAGCTGGTACAGCCAAGACTTTTGAAACTGTCTGCCTAAATCTGTGTCCCCAAGCCCACTGTTCAGCCATCTGAATAAGCTGTCTGAATTTCAGACATTCTGAGCCTTTTACAATTCCCACGTGATTCTGCTAACAGAAAATTGTGGCCTCTGAGCCTTGCTGTTAAATTAAGCAGTGCCAGGTCTGGCTGTGATCATTAAAGCTGAGAAAAACCTCCATTTGTGTTTCACTGCATGCCAGGCAGAGCTGGCTGGTATCCCGAGCAGACCTGTGCTAGGTTGCCTTTCCAAGCAGATTTGCAAAGCCGTGCTCAAAACAACCCCCCCAAAATGTGCCCCTACGTATAAAAATGCTGTGACAGGACTCCTGTAACTCCAGTATTGTTGCAAAGCAGCTCTGAAACTGGGGTAGGTATCGTCAGTGGAAGTGATGAAACAAGCAGCTGCTAGGATATGCCCATCCGAGGAATCTGAGATGTTCTGAGAGGTGGAATTGAATTTGCTGAGATTTCAACTCACAAGATGGAAGAAGAAGTCCTATTTCTACACGTTTCTAGTTTGTACACTAAACTGCTTTTACTTTGATATTTTTGAATATTCAAATGTTTTTAAGCTGTGTGTTATATAACAGAATACAAAATACAAACACTCCCATTTTGTCGAAATGAAAATCTGCACAGGCTTGAGACAAGGTTTCTCTTCAAAAAATAAATTCAGAAGGTTTGGTCTATCTTCAAGTGAAGCAACAAGGAAAATCTTTAAATCTTCCACAGAACAGAGTTTTCTTCCTCCATCACATGTCGGCAGCTGCTGCAGCTGGTGTGTCTGCCTGGATCAAAAGGATCAGGAAGGGGTGGTGAGACGGCATAGCATTCGTCCAGCATGTGATAGTGAGTGCAAGGGTTAGTGCCTGGAATCATGATGTCATCGTATGAATTATAGAAAATCATCAGAGTCAAGGGAGACTTTTGTGTCCCTTTCCTAGTTTGGAGCATATTTATTTCACATACTGGCTGTGGAAATATTTAAGTCCAAGTTATGGTCAGTCAACCCTGTATTTCAATGGGAGTTTTGTATTAATAAGGAATAAAGGGTTTAAAAGTTATACTGCTATTTCTGCAGATCTGCTCTACTGGTATACGGATTTGAATATATGAATCTCTAAATGTAATACTTGGCAACAACAGTGGCTTTTAGGAGGATACTGTTCTGCTTGTGCTGTGTTTTTTGAAGGGATATTATACTGCCAAGGTTAATTCAAAGTCATGCAGAATTTTCCACCTCCCAGGTGGCTTAGCTTGAACATAGCCAGTGAGTTCATGTGACTTTGAACCTGCATTGCACTCCTGCCTCAGCGTTAGTTCCTTAATGATGTCTTTGTTGATTCATTGCCTGTGAGTGCAGAGATAACGTCTCCTTTTCCTTGTACCTTGAATCATCCATAGGCACAATATAGCCTGTACAATTCAGCTGTCTGATTATCAGAGCTCCCTGAGTTTGGAACTGAAGCTTTCCATGTCCATCAAGTTCCAGATAATCAATGGGAGAAGCTCTTCGTAAATTTCAGATTACAGCCCTGGTGCATGAAAGAGAACCAAAACTGGTGGCAGTTTACCTTAACGTGCCAGGTGAAAGTTTATTGCAGTTCAGGAGTATATAAGGAGACATTTAGCAGTGCCTGCACCTGCAGTGGGAACCTCCAAAAGAGGGTGGAATAGAGCGAGGGGGCAGGCTGTCAGGTCAGTTCTCCCATACTTAAGCCCGTTAGTGAGTCACAGCCTTCACCCCAGCTGAAGTCACTAAAGCCCTTCTGTGTCTCTGGCAACCAGACACATAATGCAAAGGCGGGTGTCAATCGCCGGTGTTGCAAACCGCACTTCCTTGAATGGGCGTAGTGAACCACACGGGGGCAACCACAGGCACTGATTTTTATGAAGCAACACAAAAAGCTCTGCTTCAGGACCCATGCATTGATCCGGTTTATGTATCTAACTGCCCAATGCTTTGCAAAGTGTCTTTTATTAGAAAAACACAATTTTAATGTGGTCATTTTTGGTAGTAAAACTCTGTAGCTGTAAGACTCCTCTGGGAGTGGGTTCTTTGGAAGGCGAAGGGAATGTTATTGTTGTCTAGAGTTATCTAATGAGATAATGCTCGTTGGGCCTTTCCTGGCGCCACCCCTGTGCCCAGCCTGGCAGAGTGCTATCAGGGGTAGTGCAGGCCCAGGGCAAGTCAGGTCTGGCAAAGCAAGGGTGGTCACAGTGTTTGGAGCAGGAGGGATGTGGCAGAGAAGGAGCCTTCTCCTTCCTTTCAGCCACGGTGACCTGTTGATTAGCTCAAACCCATGCATACAGCTGCACTCTGGTGAAGCGTCCATGATGCACACCATTCAAAATACAGAAAAACCACAGCACTTCCAAATATAGTAGCATACATCATACAGCGATGCAACTCCATATTTATTGGACCTAAGCAACTCACGGCAAATATTAGGAGCGCTAAATACCGGTGTGCTCATGATACAGGCACTAGAATACGTTTTACTCCGTTTTCCAGAGCGCTAAACCAGAGGAGTTTTGCGAGGACCTTGGCCATCCTAGACCTGTCATTGCCATCTAGTGGGCTCTGCTCTTCATGCAAGCTCCAGCGAGGTCGGTGCCTCCTGCAGCAGCTCGCTGGAAACGGCTGTGCCCTGGGACCTTTCCTGCCTTTGCTGGATGGTGGATCGTGTACTATCTCCTCCGTCCTGTGTGTGTCCCTGCGGTGTTTGCAGATGGAGCTGTTGCTGCCATCCCACTGCCCACTGTTGCTGGTAACCAGCTGAGTCCCAGGGCACTACAGGGCCTGTTCAGAGGATCCTGCCCAGGAGGACACATGCTCGCCCCTTGTGCCAGGATGTGTGACCAAGTTGTCCTCTCATCGCATGACCAAAGACACTGTATTTATCCCCTGCCACATGAGGCTATCTAGAGAGAGCAGGTTTGGGATGTCTCTTCCTCAGGGAAGGTAACCTGGGGTGTTTTTTGAGCAGTGCATGAAGCAGGGCCAACACCTGCACCAAGGAGACCACTTACGCTCCCCTGGGGCATGAGACCATTTTGCAAACCCCTGCTTTCTCGCTTTGCAAACTGCCTGTGTGGATGGCTGTCGCCAGAGATAGAGGACCACTCTCGTCTGGCAGCAGCAGGGTGGCACAAGCTCTAACATGGCCCCTGCTAGATCAGGCTGCCTGGGAGATTGCGGCTTTTCCATAGGATGGCTTATACTAAACGATGTATTTAGCCTGTCCTGCAGGCAGAGATAGGAAACACTGGTCGGGTATAGACTTGGGCTTCCCACCATGGGCTGGCAGAAGAAAAAGCCTGCCTGGGCACGGATGCGGGGACTGGGTTCACGTGTCGCAACGTATCCTCTTGTGTGGTACCGCTGTGGTGTGTTCTGAGAAAGAAACCGCTTTATTTCAGTCTGATCTGCACAATTAAGTTTTGAATTGGAAATACAATCCACTTGACAAGGACTAGGAAACAATTAATTGGGCCTGCTCGCCTTTCCCGTGGCACCGGTGGCTGAGGTCCCCCCTCGGCGGGAGGACACAGGGGTGAGGAGCCGCTGAGGGAAGCTGTGGAGCGGGGAGGAGTTCCCCAGAGGGACGAGCACCCCGCCCGGGGCCCGGCCGTCAGCCACGGTCCGCACTCCAGGGCCGGCCGCGGCCCAGCCGGGGCCTCCCCGCTCCCGGGCGTCACTAGAGGGAGACGGAGCGCTGTCTTGTGGCGCTGCCCGTGGGGAACCTCCTCAAGCCCCATTTTCCATGACTTCTCTTTCTGCCGGAGACGATTGCTGGCAATACGACATGGCGGAACACGGCAGGGCTGTCCCGGCCTACCCCGGGGACACGGCACCCGGCGACGGCCGCCTGCGCCGGCCGGGCGCACCCAGCCTGCAGAGCGGCTGCGAGCAGCGCCGGTCTCGGGGTCTGCACCGAGTGTGGGGGGTGACCTGAGAAAGGAGAGTCGGCTGTGGGGGGCCTGGGCCACTGTAAGGGAGAAGCAGCAAGAAGTCCCACCAAGCCGACGTGTGACAGTGGGGGAACAGGAGGAGCTGAGAATGGCGGAATTTCAGGAGGAAGGTGGGGTTTGACGAAAGGAACCTGTTCTTACTTATCAATGTTTATATAAATACAGCCGGGGGCAACGGCTCTTCCCATACACAACAGACAGCCCAGGTCTGGGGTTAAAGCAAGGGGTGGCTGGGAGCTGAGTGGAGCCAGAGGAAGGACAGCCGGTGGGGACAGCCACTCCTGCCTGGTCACGTCAGATGGAAAGGGACCATCGGGCAGAGCTGGGACTCACCTCGCAGAACTTTGTCTGAAAGTTAAGTGTCTAGAAGAAGCTCATCTCCACAGGGAAAGACACCCACATAAGGCAACTCGCCTCTTCCTGGGACTGACGTCTGAGATCAATGGTGTGGTTCATTCTCTTGATTACTGTCTCTATTGGCTACAGAAGGAGCCTACACACCTCACCTAGAAGAGCTGCCTCATTGCTGGCTTGTGCTGGACAGACCAAGCATAGCTTTTAATTGGGTCTGCCGTGCATCTATGCACATTCCACACCAACCTGTTTCTCCTCCATCGAGCGTAAACAAACATGTCTTCCAGCAGGATGCCTGCCAAGCATATCAAAGACTGGGCAATGCACTGCTTGCACAGCTTTTCTGATTTCTGATTTGAATTCACCTGGTTTTAGGTTCTAGTCACAAGTTCTTGCAGTGTGTTCCTCTCTTGGTGTTTTCTCCACATGAATTTAATCACTATATTCAAGTGCCCTCACAATTTACATTTTGATAAAGAGAGAAGGAAGAGGTTCTTAAAGGCATTTTGAATAATTTCATTACTCTTAGCTTCTCCAAGTTTTTTGAAATCTTTAAAATACATTGCCAGCAGAACAGTTTTCCCGCTTCCAGAGCTGGACTCATCAAGGCTACGTACAGGATCAAAATTACCTCCTTCATCACATGTGTTTGTCCCTTGGGTACGAATTCAATTTCGTCACATCATACTGGAAGCTTTTGAACCATGAAGACTGTGGTGCTGTTTCACTGCCAGAGGTTCCCAGGAGAGAATCCATAGCATATGCCTGATATTTTTGTCTACAGCTTTGTAAATTTGCTTCAGTGGTGTTAGAAATATATTTTCACAGGACACTTCCAAGATAAATACAGTAGTATTGGAAATTTTGCCCCAAAAATTTTCCATTTGATGAAATAAGGGCTTTTGGGAAAGGTTAATTTCGTGTCCTTTTCTATTTCGCTTTCTGTGTCTCCATTATTTCTGCCTTATACTTACCTCCTACTGCTGCCTTTCCTCAGGACAGACATGCAGATACAAATGAATCCGTGTCTCTCAAACATTTGTTTCCTAGTCTTTGTCACGTGGATTGTATTTCCGATTCAAAACTTAAGCGAGTTGGAGTGTTTGCATTCTGAAATATGTATGCCACATTATATGAGAAGATTATAGCAAACAGCATGAAATCCAGCTATCATGCTGTTTTCAGCAGTTATTTTTCCCCGGTACATTATACTTTTAAATTTATGTTACTGCTGGTCTAAGCCAATCTTATGTATAAAATTGCTACAAATTCTGTTTGAGATGTTCTTGTGTCTCCTTTAAACTTTATTTTAAAGAAAATTGATGCCAGTCCCAAGACTGGAAGTGGTAAGTGCTTACAGCACTAGTTTTTACCAGCAGGTAAATCAATTCTTTTTCTATTTGATTTATCCACTTATCGAATAACAACGTTTGCAGTGCCATACTGCTGTAGCTTATAAAATGATTTGAGACCTATGGACTGAAAGTACATTTGTAAACAGAGACTTATGAATAGAAAGAAATGATTTGCATTGTATCAACTATGAATGTGTATGTAAAAGGTTGGCAAAATGCATGCAATTCTCCTCATATTGCCATCACAGTCCTTGGAAAAAACATCGATTTCTGCAGAGCAGCAGCAGTGCATGAAGAGGAGTGCCAGTGTCTGGGAAACAGCTGGCTCTGCTCCGAGTACTGCACCGACCGGCGATGCTCCAGACTTGCTGGCCTGGCCAGAGAAGCCCTGTGCTCTCCTCCGAGAATGTCACTTCTGCCCCTTTGGGTCCACCAAACTTTTCACAAGCTCCCCGTTCATCAGGGCTTGGCTGCCTGCCCTGCCCGGCTGTGTGAGCTCTCAGTGTGGCTGGCAGGCATCCTTCCTGCTGTCAAACCAAACTTCTCATCATCAGAAGTCATCGCCTTGGGGACCCAAAAACCACCTCTCAGCTTTCTCCAAGACCATTTGAAAGGCTGAGGCAATACAAGTCTGCCTTCTTCCAGCTCCAGGCAGCTGACCTGCTTAACAGAGCCCTCCATCTTTCCCTGCCGAGTGCGAGTGCCACACCGGGCGCTGCAGCCTCCTAGAGCCCTCTGCCAAGTAGCTGGTGTTGCTCTGCCTGCTGTCTCTCACCTCCTCCTTTCTGAGACATCCTGATCATCTCCATTATGTCTTTAAACAAATGATCAGCTATGGAATTGCCAGAATTGTTCATGAGGCAGAGGGTGGCGGGGGGAAGAAAAGGAAAAGAAAAAAAAAAAAGAAGATAAAAAAAGGCAAAAGAGAAAGAAAAGGGAAATAAATTAAAAAAAAAAAAGAGGGGGTGAAATAAAAAGGAAAAAAAGGAAAGAAGAAGAAAAAAAAGGAAAGAAAAAAAAAAAACCAAACGAAAAAATGAACAGCATTTCCTTGTTTTGAAGGAGTGGAAAGACAGGGGGAAGCTGTGTACTTTGAAGTGGCTGTGCCCCCCAACAGTGGCAGCTAAACAGAGGCTGACAGAGGTTGTATTCCACCCTCACAGCTTCACTCATGGTGTCAGGATGCATGACTGAACTGCGAGGAGAAAGGAAAGGGAGGAAAGGGAAGAAGGATTACAGTCAGAACCCCCCTTCCAGTGCACACTGTTTGAATGGTTGCTGGTGGTGTGGTGAACCCCTTAGAAAATGCTGCAATTCCCATTCTCCCTTTTTCTAGGAAAATGAAGATGAGCAAATTCATGCAACCAATATATTTCATTCAAGCTTCTCCAAATCCTGGTGGAAAACTCATGAGAAAAAATCTAGTTAATAGGGGATCTACACCTCAGAGCTACAGGTCCTGCATCTTCCATGACTGCCCCTGACTTAGTATGAGATTCGGAGCAACATAAAACATTTAAAATCTGAGAAATGGGAATGCTCCTGCCAGGAGTCCTCAGATGATGCTCAGTGTAGCACAGGACATTGTATTTCATAGATGTGACCCGATCCCTTCTAAGCTTGTACATTCAAGCTCCTCCCCAGCTGCTCAACGTGCCTGAGAGACGAGCCACGTGTGCACCTATGTGTAGGTCAAGTCCATTACCTGCTCCTGCAGCTCCTTTCTGTTCATCCTCCAGATTCACTGAGTCACTCTCACATCTGCTTCTATTTCTGGGATGCCCTTGACCCTTCTGCTCCCCATCTTGTGGCAGGGCCAGTGTGGGGACGCCCTGTCATGCTCTGCTGGTGGCACCTCTCTCCTCCATATATGCCTCCCATTCCTCTCTGCCCTGTGCAGAGCTCTTCATGCCCCTTGATTTGTTTTGCTACGACTCCAGTTCTCGGCTTCCCACCCCTTACTGTGTCCCCACCTGCATTTACCCTCTGAGCTGTGCGCAAGGGCCATCCTGTATCCTTCAGGGCTTTTTCCATCTTTGACTACTGACTGTCAGTGCTGCGTGCCACAGAAATCCAGTCTGGTTCATGGTTTAAGACTCTCTGAAATTCAAAGATAGTTGTACCCAGGGATCTGACAGCTAAAGATACAACTGAGATCCTACCTGCAGTTTCAGACATGTCCAAAGTCAGAGGACATTAAGACATTTTCTTATTTTTGCTCACACCTGTCTTGAATTAAGACCCTTTAAAAACAGCTATGTGAGTGTGTAGTCATGCTGGCACATTTGGAGAGGTGACAGCAAGTCACTGATCATGAGCAAATATTGGCCTTTCCAGGGGGGCTGAAGCACTGGCCAGACTGAAACAAGGGGGCCACAACTGAGACAACCAGTGTTGCTCACCTTCTGGTTGTTCCAGCTGTTTGCAGGGCCACGGGACTCAAGGCATGTTATATGTTAATAAACTGTAGTATGCTGGAAAGATAGATGAATCATACAGTCAGGTTTTTCCTAATAATGGAAAATATCACTAATGATCCTAACTGCAGGCAGTAATATGACAGATCCAAGAAGAAGAAGGAATAAATGCCTATTTCCTAGGAGGATCTCCATGGAGGTGAGAGGGTATGAGACACAGCTGGCCCTGAATACCCAGGATCAATACCTACATTACGGATAGCAGCAGCCAGTGTGTGCATTCCCATCACCTCCAAAGTAACAGCCCACCACCAGCCTGCTTATGTCTGTCACAGTGTAATTTCATACCCTGGGGGTGATCTCTGTTCAGCCTGCAAATGAAAATGAGGAGACCATGAATGAAGATCGTGGCGTTTCTCTCCGAACATGCTTACCTTCGGCAGTAGCCAGCTGAGCAGCTTCAAGTGTTTGCCAGAGGATGTGGAGCATTGGTGGGCACGTTGCCATTACATGAGAGAGCCGCAGGTAGTTTTCCTCAGGTTAGACCAAGCCCCAGGTGAGGCTCTTCTCTAGGCGTCTTCTGTGAAGCATGACACCATCTCGTGCTGGGCAATGGCAGGGCTTGTTGGCTGAGGTCCTCACAAGGCTCCTTGCTGCACTTGCAGCAAGGAGTCACCCATAGGGCTCCCTGTGACCCCTGGCTGCACAGGTAGTGCTCCCTAAAAAGCCCCAGGATGTCTGTTTCAACCCTGCTGACTGCCCCCTGCACTCCCAGCTGGGATAAACACCAGCCCTTTCCATGGGACTTGGCTGAAGTTGGCCTACTTGGCCTTTTTTCTGTTGTGTGTGGTGTCCACTTTACTCCTTTGCTCCACCACAAACAGTGTGTTTCAGATGTTTTCCTGGACTGTAGCATCTTCTGCTTGTTCCTCCCACCAGAAATCCTAGTCATGCCCCAGCCTGGCAACCCTTCTGGCCTACCCAACACTGACACATCCTATTAATGATGAGATTAACCCATGGGTTAATAACTCATAAGGTAAGAGACCTACATGCACTGAGCATGAACTGGGCCTATGGTATGAAAAGTGATGTCTTCTGCTAGCAGTTAGCTTGTATGGAGGGCATCATGTACCCCATACTTGCATGGATTTGCTTCTGTAATTTTCAACACATATGCAAATATCCAGTCTTGGCTCCATCTCTCCTAATTCGGGAGGCCTTATGATTCACCATCATTACATTTAGTAGGTCTCTGTGAACAAACCTTAAAATATCAAGATTCCAGGGCACAAAAGCTCTTTTATAGCCTTCATTCACAATTTGGCTTGTGCTGCATTCTTGCCATTTCGAAATGACTCTTGTCTTGAACACAGCATCTTGTGATGCACAAATTGACTACAGGAAAAGGTTTCTAAACTAACATAGCTCATTATTGATAATGCAGTAGTTGTATGTTTTATCTACAGATCTCTGATTTAGGGAGTCGTTATTTCTTAGAGCCTTTGCCATGGCAAGGGAGAAACACTGCAGAGTTTATTCAACATCCTTGTATATGAACAGCACAATATTTTACAATATTTTCATAACACAGGCATGTCCAAGTACTGACTGGAATATCCAGAAGAGTGCTCTTAACCGATGGCTCCAAATGCGCACCTCATTTCAAAGTGGCAGCTATAACCTCCCCAGTCTTTACATGCGTTTTGCCTCTCACCCCAAACGCATGTAATCATACGGGGCTTGGCATGACTGCAAGGAATCTGTTGTGATTTATCAAGTGAATATCCCGCATTTAGAAATTATCTGCATATTTACCTACACAATGGGCAGCTCTGCTATATGAACCCCCTTGAGACAGCTCCTTCCCCAGTCCTCCCCAGCCTCTCCTCCTGTTTGCTTGTTTGTTGTCCTGCACATCGGCATGTCTGGCCACATGCCTCCATGTTCCCACATGACCTTTTGGGAACAGTGGGTCACACTGTCTGCTGAGCCATTCACCCCTCATTGTGCACATGTGTGGTGCTGGACAAGCGTATCTTCACATCACAAAGAAAAGCCTACTTATTCTTCTAGATTCTTTATGGCTCATGGGTAAATGATGATGAGGTCAGTCAAATTCCTGTTGAATTTGCAGAGTGGCTGCTTTAATTTAAGAAACAAAACCCTTGTCTTCCATCATGGTTCTTTTCATAACAGATCTATAATCCTTGTATAAATTATACTTCATTTTATATACTATGCTAATTACTTAACTGATACTCCAGGAGTAGGTTTCACTAATCCAGCCTGTGTAAAGCTCTGACTAAACCAGTCGCATGGCCTTTTCCCCAAAAGCTGACTCTTCTCATTCGAGCCCACTCCCCTCATTCCTCTCCTTCCCCAGAAACCTTTAAAAACACATAGCTCAGCTATGTGAAATAGTTTTTCTGGTTTTATTTATGCTGCAGAAGTGAATGCCAGCATGGGAAGGCCCAGGCTGGGCAATTGTGTCACTCTCAGTCACAGCAACACTTCCAGCAACACAGGGCATCCCTGTAGTTTTCCCAAACTGGGGGCTGGGGGAGGCGAAGAAGTCTCCCTCTTCAATGCAGACAGAGACAGCAGCAGGGTCCCCTCCATCCATTGCAGAGATGGAAAAACATATAGGAGAAACAGTTCTTCCAGCTTTCAGGATTTCTCCCTCTTTCAGATTGCCTTGTATGTCCCAGGGGCTGAGGGGCAGCACCCAAGGCACCACCGCAGAGCCAACAGGGCATATGCACTGTCACCTGTCGAAGCAGCCATGTAAAACAAGCCTGGGCAAAGGAAGATCTGTGGTGGGAATCTAAGAGACATGGAGAAGAGGCGAAGGATTTGCAGGAGAGGCTTTCAGTGAAGAAATGAACTTGTAGTTTTTTACAAGAAAAACTTAGCCTCTTAGTTACTTGTAAGGTCAGCAGCAGCTCTTGTTTGGGAGGTAACAGCAATTAGGCTTGCAATTAGTAACAGTAAATGAGGATGTTTACAGCTGTGCAAGCTTGCTTCCCCACTCTGCTCCTGTATTCAGGTGGCTGCATCTGTGGAAATGTCGATCTGTGTTAGATGTATCCCAGAGTTATTAGTGGAGCCCTATCAAGAAGGCACGTCTGTTCTTCCTTATATTGAGCTCATGTTCTTATGTTTTCCAGCTTCTTTTCACAGCTGTGAGGGTCTATTTTCTCAAAACAGAAGCTCAGAGGTGAGCATGGAGGTAACAACCTCACCTAAAAAAGCTGGGCTGCATGTATAACCCTAAGGCATTTGTCCATGCGGGTATGTAGGAGAGACATTGGTGCTGCTCTCAGCCAGCGTAAGTCAGGTGAATCCCAGTCCTTGTCCATATTTCACTATGGGGTTAGCACCAAAGTCTTCTGTGTTGCACTTTGTATTTCTTGACCATGGCACTGAGATGTTTAGCACTCTCTTTCATGGAGCTGCACTGTGGGCTTGTAGCTCCTTCTGAGCTTGTCTAGGCTGTTGAGAGAGCTGTTGAGAGTTATTGTGTTGATGGCTGGTGGAAATGGGTCTTGCAGACGTCTGAAGGTCAGTTTGAACTAGCAGGGTAAGTGTAGCCAGAGCGGTTCCTCACAGTGCTCGGACTGCTCCAGGTAGAGTGAAGGTTTTTCCACCAGCCACTCTTCAAGTCTATTCAAACTTCTCAAGACTATTCCATCAAACCCTTTTGACACTGATTTTCTGCTGTGACTGTGTAAAAGCTGCAGGGGGCATGCCTTTGTATCATGACAGAGACACACGAGAGGAAGATTGGTTCTTGTTAACAATTCATCTTCCCCTCAGGAGTATGGATGAAAGGCTGTTGTAGCATAAAAAGGATACAAAGTCAAAGGACCAAAAATATAGCAAATGTGAACTTGCCGATAGCTCCCCTTCCAGCTCTCACTTCGTTACTATACTACTTCAGGCCCTGCAGTACCATCAGTTTGAATATTATTCCTTTTTTTTTTTTTTTCTTGTTTGTATGAAGGCCTTTGACTTTGATATCAATCTGTAGGTCTCATCACACCAGGACATTGAATGTACATGTAAGAAAGAAGTAGCCCGTGGCTTGGGCTCCACAATGCAAGAAAACACTTGGGCATGAAACCCAAGAATATATTTTTTTCCCTTAAGAATGCATTTCTATCGCTTTGTAGAATCACTTTTATATTTCTTTTCAGGACATAAAGAATACGTTAGCCCTGTGTATACATGGTGGAGTGCATGCATCCAAATTCAAGCACTGAAAGGGATTGTGCTTGGACTAGCATAGCACGTGTCTCTCCATCAGCGACCATTCTAGATATTTTCAGAGGTACAGGTGCTTCGAAGAATGTGCTGGAGCTTGAGATTTGGGAGAATGATTGAAGCTGCCCTTGCTGTAAAAGGAACATTGTAGGCTCAGGGTAATCTGCTGTGGTTGGTCTCTGTGGGACTCCTTGAAGCCAGGTTATGGTTTCCCTTGCTGGCAGTTATACTGACGTGGAGATGAATAGTGCTGAGTGACTGGAGAGTAAGAGGTGTTGGCTTATATTGTAGAGAAAAACTTGGAGAGACTTGGAAACATGCAGGCGATGCTGATAAGTGTCCTGATGGCTACAAGCAATCAAACACTCACTGTCTGCCTTTGTTTCTTTGCTTTGAGGGTTATTTTGAAAAAGAGATTTCTTCTGGGCATTCTAATCAACATTTCCCACAGGGCGGGGGAAAGTGGAAGGTAAATGGTGGAGAGAAGGCTGGCATGAGTATCACCAGTCAAAGTGCAAACAGTTTCCAAAGAAAGAAACTAAAGGACAAGGCTGGAAACTTCCCACAGACTACTTTTTCTCCCACTCTTCACCCTTGGCTCAGAAGATCCCATGTACACGGTGGCAGGTCCCTGAGTTGTGCCATGCTTGCCAGAAAGCCTTGATTGTGTTGAAGCAGGGTGGAGTTGCTGAACCTAGCCTATTGTCACTCCTCAGATTTCTATGTTCAGACCAAAACAAGGTCAAGTTCAGCTGTTATCACACTTTTTAAATATCACACAGTTAAAATAATGGGTTTCTTCGGGGTTATAGAAGTGTTGTGTGGTACCTGAGGCCACTTGTGTGACACGGGTGTTGCACTCAGGTTTTTGCAATCTTCTGCCTCCTAGGTGTACATTACCCGGACATCTTTACCAGCATACATGCTCAGAATTGCTCTCCCCAGCAGTGATGTGATCTCTACTTTATTCAGCATGTTAAGACTCAACCTTGGTGGCCTTGCTGGTGACACATTGTTCTGGTTTCAACACTAACTTGTTGCATGTAGAACTCCTGCATGGAACTCCTGTGCTCTTTCCTGGCCTGGTGTCTCCTTCTGTGGGTCAATCTCACGTGATCTTGTTCTTCAGGAGGTGATTCCTGCCACAGCTGAGCATCTTTAGATGTAGCCTCTCATACTGTGGAGCTGAGGCCACACCACGGGAGACTGGAGTATTTCTTTGTAACTGTTTTTGTCTTTCTCTGAGCTATTCCCTTTATTTTATGTCACCACAAAAACCCAGAGCAGACGAAAGTCAAGCACTGATATTTACTTTCTGCAGTTTCCCAGATTTCACAGAGGACGCACCAGTGCTCCTATATAATACACTTTTGACTGGAGTGCAGTCATGTTCTAACTTTGCATTTACCATTTCTTCCTCCAGCAGCAGTTGCTTCCCTGATCTAGACAGGGATAGGTTAGGAGGGTGTTATTTCAGCTGTGGCTGTGCCCTGTGTGCTGCAGTGGCCAGTGTTAGTCAGGGGAAGCCCCACCTGCATCTGGCTTTGCCATATAACGTAATTCATGAGCCAAGAGTCTGATAAGGGAAGGAGAGCACATTTGGAGGGGGTGGTAAGTTCCTCAACTTTCACCATTGAGTTTAATGCAAGTGTATAGAAAATGTGTCCACTTGCAGCTTCTTCTGCTAGGCTGTGCTCATCAAATGGTACGGACATTCTGAATGGTTATTGCCAGTTTCAGAGATCCTCCCTGTGTTCTGTCTGCACAGGAAGACTTTCTCAAACAGTTTTGACAAATATTTTTTCCATCAAAGTCTGTAATGTAATTGATGTTAAAACCTTTTGTGAAATGGCTTTGATTTTGGACAAAAATCTCAGCATGAAAAGTGCAAATTAAGTAACCTAGTGTAATTCTGAAAAATGGGTGAAGAACAAAGAACATAATTTTTAGTTTCACTGTGCTCTTTAGTTTACTCTGTTTCTGCGTTTTTAAATCACCACTTTCTCCCTCTTTTTTAATATCTTCCCATTTTTTCATTGGATGACAAAAGAAACCATTCCAAAAAAGCAGAAAGCAAACCACTTATTTTTTCTTTTTCTTCCCATTTTAAAACTTGAAGTGAAAACTGAGACTTGATGTGAAACAAATGTCAGTTTTATTCTGATATTTTATGTAAAGAAATCAAACACTTGAGTATGGGGAAAGAGGAGGGGAGGAAAAAGTCATATTTTCCATTGGGCACCCTTAAGGTATCTCAACCATAACGCTGATGTCCAATTTTCCAAACACAAATTTGAAGTAAAGGAGAACAGCAGCTGCCAGTCTCCTCTGACTCTTTCAGCACCCTCCTTCGATTGCTCAGGACAGAGTAATTTGTTTTCCTCACCTCATTTTCAAAATTCAGACAAAAGAAATTGCTGGCACTCAGCCTGTGCAAGGTAATAGGCAAGGGCTGCAGTGGGGAGTGCAGCTCCCAGTAGCTTGCCTCCAGTCTGTGACAGGGACCTGAAGGCCCTGTGATCATTTATGTCACTGTGCACTTAGGCTGGGCACTGGGGAGCACAGGACAGTTGCAGCACTTTTGCCCTGAGCGTTGCTGCTCTGCCGTGCAGACGTGGACAGCAATAACATTAGTGACAACATTACTCCACTGCTTGCAAACAAGCAGATTCCTTGCCATGCAAAAAACAACCAAACCTGAAGATTATACCTGCCAAATGTTTTTCTGAATAACTTAGACTGTACGACCCTCTTTACAGCAGACCAGTTGAAATAAAACATCCTCTTTCCCAAGTTTGGGTGTGTGAGCATACAGAGCTTGCCCAGCTCTCCTTGCCTCCAGCTGTCGGCGCTGTCTGGACTCCCCAGGGGAAGCTCTCACATGTAAGGGAGAGCTGCAAAACCTAGACAAACAGCAGCATTCACCTTCTAAGCTGCGGACAAGGATCTCCACCTCCAAGGAGGAACTGCAAAATGATGAACAGCACAAGTGCAACAGCCCAAGAGCTCCCTGATCACATTTCTGCCACAGTTTGCCCATGTCTACTGCTTACCCCAGACACTGTTTCATATATTGGCTCACACTGCACCAAGGAAAGTGGAGAGAAATTTTCCACCATTGCTATCAGGATTCAGCTGCAGCAACGTGAGAGTCCTACTGTGAGACAGCTTCCAGCTGGTAGCAGGGCTTTCAGCACAGTGTCGTCCAACCCTTCTGGGAGCAAGTGTCGGGAAAGCAGTCTGGAGAAATGCAGCATCTCAACCAACCAGATATTAATGGGTGGTGCTACTTGGATAAGATGCATCCTGAGAAATATACTCGAGCTGACATTTAGGGATTAGACTAAACCTAGAAAGTATTTTCCATCCCTATTATAATTTTATGAGGGTCATTCCTACACTGCAAGACTGCTAGAGAAATGCAAAATCAGCACTGCTTTTACCAGGTTTAAAAAAAAGACTCATCAATTGGTCATTGTTTTTGTAAAATGAAAAAGCAGCTGTGATTCAGCCCTACACGTCCAATGGATCAGGTTAAATTATTACAGTCTAAGCCCACCTTGAAAATAATCATTTTCCTCCTCATTTAATTTCTGCTGCATATGGTTCATTTCTCCTAATCATGATCCAGGCAGAGGAAAAGCTGCAGCGATTGACAGCACAGAGAACAACAGTCAGTGCTGTTTCTGTTCGAGTGAGACCTAGAAAAATAAGCCTATTCAGTGACATTATGCTATCTCTTCGAAGTCACTTTTTTGTGATGAGCTCTGCCAATACTTTCTAAGTCAAGCACTCAGATACACACCAACTTTAGATTAAAAAAAAACAACCAAACAAAACATTTCTCACAAGTCTTAAAGCAGATTGTTTCTCACATAAGCATCAGTAAGGGTGCTGCAGTACGGAGTAGCATATTCACAGTGTGGAATTCCCTAGTGATTCCTAGGATTGATGGTACATGTAACACATACAGGAGGCTAAAAGCATAGTGAGTTTCACAAGGGCAAAATAAGTCAGTTGCTTGAGTGTGTATCCAGAGTACTTATAGATATTACTTTGAAAGGGATTGGCGTAAGTGGAGATAACCACGTCGGGTAATTTAGATAAAAAGTGCTCGTCAAATTCCTACTTCGCATTTCCCAGACAATGCATTTTCTACACCCCATTTTTTCCGTGTAGTCAAAACAGAGTAGAGCTGGCAAGCAAAACCCCAGTCATCCTGATGTGCAGGAAATCTCCCATGTAAAGGAGAATTTCAAGCTATTAATCTATGGTTTTAGTCGTCTAGACTACTTTATCTCTCTGTGTTTTCTAAACTTGCTTTTTCCCCCTCAGAAGTATATCCGACCAATGTGGTTGCTTGGACACATCCTCCTCTTTTGGGCCCAAGGCAGTTTCTGAATGACCTTCACAAGTAGCTCTGAGATGTGGCTTAGTTTCAAATTCCCGAATTCTCCCTGGTCAGTGGGGCCACTGGCAGCTTCTTCAGCCCCTCCAGCATCCTACCTGTTGTGCACAGAGTTACAGCTCGTGATGTAATGGCCCCAGGAATGGAACGTAAATGCTTTGCCGAGTTAAGGTAGATGAAAACACAGGTTTAAAGGGCTTTCGTGACATGGTACCAGCATTGGAAGTTTGGTGTTACCCCTGAGTGGCAGGGATTTGCTTAGCACTTCAGAGGCGTCAGTCATTATTTTCACCGGGTATGTTTTTCAAAAATGGATCTTTAAAAAACCTGAGAAAAACTAGCTTTGCCATAATTGACCCTAAAGTTAAAACACTTCTTGGTGCTAATTGTGTTGATCAGTAACTAAAATGAATTCTTCACTGCCCACCCAAGTGGGTGAAGTGGTTGGAGATATTCTGGGGTGTGATGTTATTTCCTGGGGAAGGGGTAGAGGTGTCAGAGTGGAAATAAAGTTTTCCTTTTCCAGGAAAAGGCTTCTTTCACTGCAGGAGCTGAAGGTGTTGAAAGCCAAGCACACAATGCAAGGAGCTCTGCCGCAACCATCACCCACTTCACTGTGCTGCAGGTATCATTCCACCAAAGTCTGTTCACTCATGGGGCTCTCTCTTATCTCAATTTACATTGCTCTGGTCACAGGAGAGGGCTCTGCTCTGTGTGTGTCTATGTGTGAGGGAGATGAAGTACTTTAGTATGCTTGAGCTTTGCATGGTTTTCATCACAAAGCTATAAATGAGTTAAGAAAATTTTGACACAAACTCAGTGTTTAGGCCTGTGAACTTGCATAAAACCATGACCGTTTGGCTTGTGACAGTAGAAAAAGAAAAGTAAGTTTTGCAGTGATTTTTCCAGGCCTATTTCACACCAGGTCTCAGACCAATGTGTAAACCAGCGATGGTCTATAAATGTTCGGAGGCTGTCCGGCTTCCAAGGAATGGCTGTGACCTGTATCACAGAGCAACGGAGACAGTCAGATAAAACCTACATCCTTCCTGGATGAAAATTCTGTTCTTCACCTTAGTGTTCGAAGAAGAGATAAAATTCAAATCTGTGAGAGCCACAGCATGAACCACGAGCAAGACACTTTACCCACAGTTTTCAACACAGATCTCTAAGTAAGGTATTAAAGCTGTGGGTGGATGGATGTGTGGATGGTTGAAGGGCAAGAACTGCTCTTGCTACATTTACAGGGTACTGATTAAGGAGATCCAATAGGTGAGATATGAATTAGAGGCTTCATATATTATTTCTATAATCTGAATGCTACTTTTCTGCCCTTCAGGGTTGGAACAAGGGTTATTCAGTAGGTAAATGTGTGGCTCCCCTGATCCCACTCCTTTGAACCCATGCAGTCTGATGTTTGGAAGGCACTCCAGAGTATCAGGTGGTGCAACATTCTGTTCTCATGCTATCAAAATTGTGTTCGTCTCCAACTTCAATACATTTGATCTGTCCCCCAGTGTTATTATTAATCCCACTGCTATGAATAGGCATACAGTATTTCAGCTTTTGCTCCAGTCAGCTTCTTTCAAGTTAGCAAGGAAAGGACACTCAGGAAGTTGCTGGAAGACAAAGGGGGATAACTCATCCATACCCACCCCTGCAGCGCAACGTGGAGCCAGCACAGGGAGAGCAGCTGCCCTGCAGCTGCCCGCAGCGCTCGCCAGCAGCACGCTCCAGCTGGCGCAAGCGGCTGACCGCTCCCTGGTGACATCCTCCTGCAGATCCTTTTGCCTTGTCTGACGCCAGGTTCAGTTCCAGTTTTTCCTCAATTAAAAGGGATGTGTGGCACCGGGCAGGATCTGTCTCCTTCGTCAGCAAGCTGCATGCACGCTATGTGCTCTGGGCATGGAGTCAAGCTGGGCTGCCTTCTCTCTCTGTTGACAGAGCATACACCAAATAGGAGTATTTTAGACAGCTGAGTCTGGCCTCAGCTGAAATGTTCCTTTCCCCTTTTTCGCCCTCCTTTCCCTCCCTCTGCTGTCCCCAGTGCGTCAGTCCACTGCAGTGTGTCCACACTGGCCAGTGCTGTGGAGTACCGATCCCGTGGCAGCTCCTGCTTGCTCTGCTCACTGCAAGCACAGCATCCTGCTTGCTTTGATAGTAAAGTACAGTCAGACCACTAGAAAATCTGGTCCTTTTGGGGGTTTCCCCTTCACAGACACGAATGTTTCCCCTTTGTGGTGCCTGTCATAGCAGGACCCCATGTCACACTGCAGTGAACCTCAGTTTGGATGCAGAAGTGAATCTACAGCAAGACCCCAGACTAAGCCGGGCAGAAAAGCATGTTATAAATAGCATTTCGACATGTGATGGGTGGTCCTTGCCTAACACTACATACACTGAGGACTCAGTTCAGGCTTGCTACCAGGAAAGAGGCAGTTGAGGTCCCTTTCCCCTATGGTTGCTGTGCTGGAGGGGGCTGAGACAGCTGTGCAAACCCTGTTTGACAGAAGCTATGAGCCTAGCAAAGTGTTTGTGGTCAGCTAGACTTAAAACTTTAGCAGGTTGCTTCGGACCCTCCCAGCTCCAGCCACACACACTGCTGTGGGACAGTAAATTTGTGTTTCTGAGTTGCACAAGCGCTTCTATCCTGCTGAGTGGGTGAACTCCTTTAGCCTCTGTCTCTGCTGCTCATCTTTGCTCTGCCTGCGTAACCTCTTGGCATACTTCTGCTGATGGGGATTGATTTTTCCTGGTTTTCGGGAAAACACGTGCTTGCCTGTTGCCTAGGACACAGGTAATCTGTGCAACGTGGTATGTTTCAGGAGGTGCAGGGAAATGGGGTAAGAACTAACAGCAGAAAATCCCATCAGCTGGAGCACATGGTAACAATATCACTTTGAAGACTTTCAGAAGTTACTTGAAAGGATTTAATTTCATTTCTCAGAGGCGCCCTGAGAAGCAGTTTTTCTCTGAAAAAAAAAACCCAACCCAAATCTAAAAGGATCATCCATGTCTAGTGTCCTACATCAATTTTATCAGCAGACAGGTGAAACAGTCTCCAAGAGGAGCTGAAAGCTGCTGCCCTGGGGAGAGGTGGTAAAATGAAGATTTGCCCCAGCCCCACTCCCTCCGACCCTCCTCAGTCAGTGGGGAAGGAGGGGCGCCGACCTTGGCCAGCTTCATCTCAGTTCCCTGCTGCCCTGGTGGGGCTGTGGTCCACCAGCTTTCCCCCGTGTGGGCAGACTCTGCTGGACTTGGAGCTGCAGCAGCGGATATACCGCCAAAGGCTGCTGTGTGGCTGCTGTCTCTCTCTTGCAATGCTGCTGCTGTCTTTCAGGCTGCACCCTAGCATCTGCCTGCTTCACCCATGCCTAGGGCTGGCCACAGGATGCAGCAAAATAAACATCTGATAGCAATAGTAGCATTGCTTTTGCTACATACCATCCTTGTAACTCAGCCTAAAGGTGGAGGCATAGACTGGGCTTGCTGCCTCGTGCGTTGGGAGTGTCTCTGCTCAGAGATTTGTTAACAATCCTGTGGCTGAGCCTTTCATAATAATACTCAGGTTTCTTTCCCACCAGAAGCTGAATTTGACATTACTGATTAAGTTAATAGAAATCACAGGTGCAGGGTGAAACTTGTTGAGCCAAAAATGTCCTCTTGCAGAAGATCTCTTGGCCATAATTCAATGTGCCATCTGTTTCTCTTATGAGCTATGGAGCAACATTAAAATCAGATCAGTAAATTTAATGTCTGCTTTAGCATGGTCCTGAGGTTTCTAAGGCTTTTCTGAAGATGTGTTAGCAAAATAAGGTCTCTCTCTTTCTTTCCAAAGCCTGTGCTGGCTAAATGAATTTGAGCTCTATATGAAAAAATCACATCTCCTATGAACCCATCCAGACCTGCACTTGTTAGCTTTAAATTGCAAAAGGTGCCAAGATGATGAACTTCTCTAAAAGAAATAATATTAAAGCCATTTTTTGTCCTAAATAGAAACAGTAATGAGTCAACAAGAAACGGAATTCATTTATACACCTTAAGGGTAATTGATTTAGGAAACAAGCCTTATCTCTGTCAGTTTTTTCTTAGTAAGGCTTGTAGAAAGAAATGTTTGCTTTCCAGAAAGCATATTAAAAATGAAAAGCAACATATCTTTCCATACATGTTTCTAACAATGTAAATAGACATAGCAGAGCTGTGAGTGGCCATAACAGAGCAATTACAGGTTGATAGGGAAGGTGGTTTTGAAACTGAACATTCTGGCACGAGATGATAGCAGATACCAGCTCAGTGTCCATCCATTTTTTAAATGAGTCTAATATTTTTTGCTAATTATTTGGAGTCAGTCTCCCAGAATAAAACTTCAGGTTGTGTATCTAAGCCTGCATCTTTGTAGGGTCAGTGTCACGAAAACAGGCAATGGGGCAGCTCTGACAGCCTCTTACTGCCCCACCTTTGAATACTTTGTGTGTGTGTGGCTAACACTGTGTTGTAGAGCACAAACTGCTTATACAAGGTCCTCAGCCATTTGTGTGACTTTTAGTTCTATGTTACAGAAAAAGAAGCTTTTTGGCTATCCTACTTGTTGACAAAGCTTCTGCAGGATCCGTATATGAGAAGAGCAAAGTAAGGGACCTCCTGTCCTTAGTGGCAGGGTACAGAGCAATTAGTGGAGTAACTGGCATTGTGTGGATAGTGTCACTGCAGACTTGAGAAACAACTAACCCTGTTAAAAGCAATGAGCCAGACAGGGAAAGAGGGATGGAAGCAGAGTGTAAGAAATTGTCCAGTTCAAGGGAACTCACACCTTTTCCCACCTATGAAAGCTCAGGGAGAGCCAGAACTGCTCTGCGAAGGAATTATCCATGGTCCTACAACCCTACAGCCATATCAGATGGAAACACCACTGTCTGCGGCTGGGCCACCACAAAAAAGACTATTCTAACCCTGTTCTGGGTTATCCCAGAGCATCAGCCTTTACCAAGAAAATGGCAAGACACTACTCCAGTGCTGCTAGCAGAAAGAATTTGGGGAAATCCTTCAGCGCTTGTAGGCCTGAAGGGCAAAAACCTTAGGTAGCATTGCTTTCCCACTTATTGTTTACACAGTCTGCTGAATGACAGTCTGTATTTGAGTTATGCTGTGATGGAACATTTTATTCATCTTGTCAGTGTGTGTGGTTGTGTTCATGGAAATTGGCTCACATGATGCATCTTTGCTCCAGGGCAGCGCAACATGGGTTGGAGACACTGCCTCACTGTGCTTGGCCTGCTCACACTTCTCCAGGGTTCAAGGATGCCTGGCTAATGCTGAAGTGATATCATAGCTCTCAGAGGCAACCTTGGCTTTGCACAGCACCGATTCCTACCACCCGTCTCCTGAAGAGACTATGCTGATAGATATGGCAGGTTACAACATCACTCCCTTGATATATAGCATAAATAGGTTGCTCAGGTCCTTAATTGCAGCAAGGAGCCCAAGAGCTGGCAGACTGCTTTTGTGTCTTTGATAGAGTGAGAACTTCAAGTAAAATGGACACTTGAAACAGCAGGAGAAGTAGGTATGCCTGTGGCACTGCTAGAGAACTGAAGTGTCCAGCCAAAACTTTTAGGTCTAGCTTGCTTTTATTTCCAATCGCATCATCCCAAGGGCTGTCATTTGGTAACAAATGTGGCGGCCAATTTTGGACAAACTCCTGGAAGTCTTGCAAGAGCCATCCCCTCAACCAGAAGGAGTCATTGCTGACAGTCTCGAGACTGAAGGTCTCTATGTGGGTAACAGGTCTAGGAACAGTCTGTAAGTGTGTGGAGCATTGTAGGAACAACTATCCTTTCCTTTGGATGAATAAGGAATTCCTCAAGTGTATAAAGCCATAATCCTTCGCAAATGTCATAAAAAACCCACCATGGTGATATAATTTCCATTTCAAACTATCTTTTTTTTTTTTTTTTTTGAGAAAAAAAATTAAGACGACAAACATAGCTTTTCCTTGCAGGAAACCCATTCTTTTCTGTTATAAATGGTGCTACTTGGCTGGGCTTTTACCCAGCAAGGGCTGCCAGCCCATATAAGAGAGGTTACTCATCTCCAGTCCGTGTGGCTCTTTCCCAGTTATTATTACAACATATATTTTAAAAAATATATTTAGCTCAAACAGGCAGCCAATGAATTGAAGTGAATGTGCCAGCTGTCTCTTAATTCTGTCCAATCTATCCATTTTCTGCCTCTTCTGGGGTAAACAGATGCCTGTGGATAGTGTATTTATCAGAAACCTTTTACAAAGGGAAGAAGTGAAGCAAAAGGCTAGGCCTGCAGCATGCGGCAGCTGCTGGTTTTATATGCTAGGTTGGCCTAGATTGTTCTGATAAGCCTGAACTTTTTCCCTCTTCCTAGGGCTGGCTTCTTATCTCCTTGCAAGCCGGCCCATTCAGGGTATGTGTTACTGGTAGGAGATGCAGGTAATTTAGCAAAATCAGATGGTGGCGGACACTCCTCCTCTTACCACAGTGTGATTTATTTTATCTGTTTCGTGACCTTTGGATCCCAAGTGTGGTGACACAGGTTTTCTCACTTTGGCTAGAGCCTGGACACGGTGCATGCACAAGCAATCACCTGGACCTTCTCCTAATGATCTCTGCAGAGCTCACCAGGAGGTTGTAATCCAAAACTATAGCACTGCCATTTTCCTGACAGCCCCACTCTTGATCAATGGCATCTCAATACACACATAAACCAAAGACTTTAATAATCTGATATGAACAATCAAGAACTATCCTAGTAACCAGATCTTACTAGCTTAACAGATTATGGATCAGCCACAGTTCATTTTCATACAGTGCCCAAGAGGCATAGGGAGAATGCCTGGAAGTGTTTGACTGTGTATATAAACCCTGGTTTTTGCTTGATGGCACACTTTCCAGAAGACGTAACATCTTTGATACATCTTAGGAATCTGAGAAACTCTATTAAATCTGGGCCTTTAAAAATTATTTATGTGACATCAGGTCACATAATTTCTGGAATTCTGCTTACAGTCCTCAGACAAATGTTTCACAGTTTATTCTTGACCTCTCCTGGATACAAGAACACACTGAGAGCATTTTGTCTTCATGCCTTTTGTTGTTCAGGGCAGAACAGTCTTGGGTATCAGTGGGCCTGAAACTGTGTCTTGGCTTCCCACCCAAAACCAGCACACTTTATCTGGGCTACCCATACCTCCTGCACGTGCAAATCATGAGCTGGGGATGCAGTCAGAACAGGATTTCTCACAAGATGTTCTTTATTACTTGTTGGGTGGTTAAAATAATGAGCAGTTGCTTCTGTGGTATTTTAGCCGTCATGCTTTTGGTCCTGGCCAGAGCAAAGGAATTGCAGAGAAGAGCATATTTCAAGTAATAAATTTAAACATTTTGAAACTTGAGGAAAAAGACAGTGAATTAAGATGAAGCCAAAGATTCAGGTTAGATCTTGTTTAATTCAAACCAGGATATCCATCCCTGACAAAAATGTTGACCACGGCTATTTTTTTGGCACCATGTCTGTTCTCTCCCCACCCTGCTTTCTTGGAAGTCACTCTGCTCTGGCTCTTCAATTAGAGATGGATAATTGATGCATTGCAGACTGGAAAAAGCTTATCACACTGCATTATTTGTTCCACCACCGGCGCCCTATCACCGCTGTGAAATCTATTTCTGCAAGTTTGAAAGAGACATGGATAAACCACCTGGCGATCCCGTCTGGGACTGTCGACTGTCTGATCCAGGCAGTTTGTCACAGACCCTTGAAAATGGCATTGATGGAGTGAAGGGGTCTGTGTCTCCAGTGTGTATTTTGGAGTGAGGGCTTGTGCAGATGAGCTGGCGGAGGCTGTGCTGTGTCTTGGAAGATCACACGGACTGTGGCTCTGCTGGCAGTCAGGAGCTCAGGTCCAAATTTCTGCCCGTTGCTGATCCTTTCATTTAGGGGATCCACTAGTTTAGGCATACAGAGGGTGGGAAAGGCTGTAAAAAGTGGAGGGATGAGGTAGCAGTGGCAGTCCAGGGCTGCTGGAGCACATCACCTCAGGGTATCTCCCTGGGCAAATCATGGGGGCCCAAGGGATGGTGGAGGGCAGTGGAGAGCCAGGACCTCAGCCCCAGCTCTCATATTATATTGGAAACAAAATGCCAGTGTCAAACAAGGCAAGAGGATTTTCTGATTGATGGAAAAATCAAAGTTAGGGAGGATCCACACCCTTCTGGAGACTCATGTTTTGTGTGAGGGTAGACGTTATCTAATGGAGCTGGATCTGCCCCACTTTCCTCCTCCAACAGCTAGCAATAACTTCCTATATATACCAGTGAGGAAAACAGCCACAAAACACACCTTGCTGTTACATACCTGTGGGAACTGGCGTAACTGCAAGCTATCCACAGCTTGGCAGTCACGAAACAAACTGCCCAAAGCACTCGCTGCACTGTTACCATCTGCAGAGCTCAGTGGCAGTGGGTTACAGGAGAAGAAAATGTTTAACTATGGAGAAGATGTTGCACAGACTATGACTGCTAGCCTTTTTGGAAAGGAAATCTCGATGAATCTGCCTTCCCCTTGATGGCCTATCTCTGGAGACTCCCTCAGGGAGGAGGGTGGTGTGTTTTGACTGAATCCCTGTTACTCACCAAAACTCCTGCAGAAACAAGGAGCAGATCACAGAAGCCTTCAATGAAAATACCTCAGTTGTTCCTGTGAGTTTGCAGTGGTCAGCATAGAGGTGGGAAAAAGCTTCAAAGCCACGCTGAGGTCTGAGAGCTCTGTCTGTGGCTGTCGCAGCAGCAAGCCAAAGGGCAGCACAGTGCTGGGCATTTTGCATTGGCACTGGAGAGAGGAAGCTTCGTCCCTGCAGGGCTGGGAGTATACCTGGGAAGTAATCAGCCCAGAGAGCTATAGTGGGCCAGGAATTTGGTGGTCAGTGCATCATGGTGGCATGGGGCTGGGTGGCCTTCATCACTTTAGCTGTGCCCTGTCTCTCTCAGTGTGGCTCAGTAGAAATTGTGAAATAGCAGGTGCAGATTATCTCTGTGTCCAGTATGGAGGAGTTCCACTGCAAACAGTTATTTCTAAGTGCAGAAACTGTAAATGTTTAATTGAGGCTACAAGCCTGCCTGGGCCACAGCAGGCTTTTTCATTATTATTATTTTAATAATTTTGTTTCGCTGCCTCTTGAGAAGGTGGCCTGCAGTTTTATATAATAACCTCACTAATAACCCACTTTCCTAATGTCAATACGAATAACATAGTAATAAGAGTCCCTTTTCTCACAGAGCAATTTTTGCTTGCAGAGAAGGCGGGAAGCAGCTTTTACCCAGCAGCTACTGCATTTTAGCTGATATCTCATTATCTGACATAAGGAGATCCATGTGCTTCACTTCATCTTAAACTGTTGATTTCCAGATAGAGGCATATCTTGCTGCCAGAGATCAAGAGGGGAAAGGTAATTACAGCTGTGCTTGAGCTCAGCTGGCAAAGGACAGAAGGGTGATGCTGGGTGTGCAGATGAAGAGATATGGAGGGGGTCAGATTTTGTTCTCTCTGTCAACACTCCTGCAATGCACACCGGCCCTGCAGCTAAAAGCAAAACCAAACCCTTTAGGTCAGCCCTTTTCTCATCTCCAGATCAGTAGGATCTGTTCTTTCAACATGAAGCATTTTCAGTGTTTTATTCCAGTACCAAAGTTTATTCAAAGTGCTGCTATTTTAATGTCCTATTATTTTAGATTCAGTTCACACATTTGGATAAGTGTATTTGACCATTTGACCATTTGGAGATCAAGAACAGAGAATCAAAATTGGTTCCTCCCTTGCTTTTTACTTCTGAGTCCAAAATTTCTGCCTGTATATGATGATTTTGTGGGCCAGCTATTCCTTGCTGAAGTCAAGGAGAATGATGGGCAGCAAAGATTTAGAATGATGGGCAGCAGAGATTTCTGCAGATGTGATTCTGTTCAAAAGATTGGAAATAAAAGAGCAAAGTCTAAACTCTATATTAATTTGGACCAAAAAATGTGCGTAGCATCAAACCACCAGAGTAGTGATGGGTAGGATCCAGGTGGACTCTATTAGGAAACAAGGAAAGGAATCTTTCTTTTTTCTAATAGCTGCCAAGAAACATGCTTGTTTCAGCTTTTGCATGAAATGATAGATGGGGGCTTTGAAGCCCAAACGTCTTTGGTTTTGTTCATCCTCCCTTTGGGACCTGGGTGCTGTGGATGTTCATTACTCACGTTGGAAACATTTGCCACAGGAAGCTCCTGGAACAGAGTTTGGAAAGCCATGAAAGCCCTAACGGCAGCTGAAAACATGAATGCTGCACCAGCACTTGCTGAATCAAATTATTAAGTGCCAAGATACATTAACATTTGTCTCTGAGTCATTCCCACTTTTACAGAGTCTAGGGTTTTCAAACTCCCTTCCTACCAAGCAATTCCTCTCTACTTGAAAAAGAAACCCCATTTTTGTGGAAGTGGATTCCAAAATCTGGAACTGTGTTTTCAGAAGTCTTGCTTCACTCTCCAGTAAATTCCTTTCCATCTCTCCTTGCCCAATGAAATAACTGGAATATTTGCATTTTTTTGTAATGAGGATTTTCAGTAGTAATAAAGCATAGGCTAACAAGCCTGTTCTGCAAGGCTATTTAGTTAATTAGTATTTATACACTGAAGCAAGGATAAAGAGCTGATCTATGAGGTGCTACTCAATGATCCTGAGCACCTGGCTGGAGAATCCAAGATTTCACTGAAATTGAATTAAGATTCCTGCCATTACAGCTTCAAAATAAGGGAGATATATGCAACAAAAGCATGAAGCAAGGAGACACAAGGAGCTCTGTCTGGCAAGCCTGTGGCCCGAGATAACCAGGATCCCACCCTGTTCCTGGGGCTGTTGCTGAGACAACTTGGATGCTGCAGGCAGCGGGTCGTGTTTATCCTCAGGGGGAAACACTGAGCCCACAGCAGCTGAGGTCTCTGTTCCTATGCCACGCTTGGCCAGTGGACAAGGAGAAAAAGGGAAGACCTGCCTTTGGCTGTCTTTGCTCCCAGTAGCCCCAAGCACTGCATCTGTGCTTGCTCAGCCTGGACCCTATGTGCCTGTGGGGCCTGCCACAGCCCCACACTCCCCTCTGTGGACTATTAAATAGGGAATTATCATGGCAAGTGGCTGGGTACAGGCCAATGCTGACAACCTTTGCGTTGTGTCACCAGCAGATATACCCTGACTGAGCATTGTTCACCCCTCTCCCCTGCACTTCCAGGCAGTGCCTCCTCCCCTGATGTGACTTGTCCCCCACAGAAAGGATCTGAACATAACCCAGAGTACTTTCTCACCATCGTTCAAGTGTTTTCTCACCATCATCATTCAGCAACCATCAATCGCACATACCTTCCAGCACCTACAAGGGTCTGAATGAACAGCCTTCCCATCACCGACCTCTCTTCTGGGCTCGTCTTCCATTTAGACAGGAGAGCCACAGCCCCTTTCAAAATCCTTGCTACTTAAGCCTTATTCTCCTTACTTGGGGTCAAAACCATGGTTTCTGATGATTTCACCTAGGATTAAGATTAGGCTTAGTTTCTTCAGATGCTCTGTACGTCATCCCCATCTCAGTAATATGCCAGGGAGTGAAGACACATGATGGCTGCCTCTTGCAGCTGTAATGAAGCTGGGGCATTTTAGCAGATGTAACTCATTTCGCTTGTTTGGCATTGCCTGTGTTGTTACACTTTGCTGCCGTAGCATGCTGGTGTGCTTAACGCTTTTCACATTATTGAATAATTTAGCACCTCATTTCACTGGTGGGTCTTGGCCTTCCAGTTGGTCACATCCTGGTTTGTTCCCAGGATGTCTTCTGGAGTGCACTATTTCCCCCCCCCCGCTCAAAATTAAGCCTAGGTGATATTTGTGGATCATTATCTTCAGAGACTACCTTCTGGATGGGTTAAACCTTCAACACCATCCCAACAGGCCCCCAGTGCTCCCAGTACCCTCATGTTCCATCCTTGGTCGTGCAACCTCAGTCTTGTGCTCTAAAAATATCCACTATAGCACCCTGTACCACAACCCTCATATTTCATCAGGCAACTGAACAAGAAGAAAAAAATTAAAAAAAGAAAAAAAGTGTGATAATTCAGGGCCACAGAGCGCCAGAGAGGAGCCCCAGCCAAAGGCTATGCAGGGCAGTCAGCCTTGAACAGCTTGAGTATGAGCCAGTCCATCGCATTGCGGGGCCAGCGATCGTTCCCTGGGACTGATGCCTTCATTAATGTTCCTGTAGCCATGTACTAGTGAAGTGTTTCTCACAGGCCAAGGGGCCTCTTGCTCTTGGGAAGGCTGGGTGTGCATGTGGATGTGTACGCATTTGCAGAACTGCTTTCTGCAGTTGTGGCTTTCTACAGGATACTAGTGGGTGGTTCAAAAAATATAATAAGGATATTATTATATATATATGATTTGATTTTTTTCATCTGAAATAAGCCCCTGGTAAATTTATATTTACTTGGCAGCAAAGATATAAAACTTGGTTTGGCAGTTGCATTTAAGAAAACACTAAGAACTCAAGGGAAAAAATATCTCCTGGCTGAGTAGCGTGAACTAATGCTGAGAAATGGGGCTCTATGAATCTGAATTCAAACCAGTTTTTCAGAGCTACTTACCCAGTCTCCTTCTACTGTTGGCCAACTGACAAAAATTCAATATTTTTCTTTTAGTGAATGAAAAGCATAGTCAGAAACAGCCATTGGGTCAGGATCATATGCAAAAGCTCCTCTTGTGCTTTTGTTTCCTAATTGCTCTTGGAAGGATTTTTCGGACTGGGCTGACGCAGTTGTGTGTGTGAATTTCCTGGCAAATAAGGAAGGGGACTGTGTCCAAAAGACATTTAGGAGTGTGAATTCACAGCCTTTCCATGTCTAATCAAGGAGAGTAAACCATTAGCCACATGTTCTCCATTTCCATCATATTTTTTCACACTTAAACAAAAACATGCCAAAGAAAAGGTGCTACATTTTTTAATGCCCCCAAATAGGGACCACGGGAGTCCGTTAAATGCTGTGGTCATTTCCAGCATACAAATCAATTTTCCTCATGGTGGTGAGGTGGTGAATAATGCCTGGTTTGTTTAAAGGAGCATGACTGATTTTGGATGAAGGATCCTGTCACTTTGGCATTTTTAGTTTTATTTATTGCACGCAACCGTATAAATCCTGGTACTGGTCTCAGTGCCAGGCTTACTAGTGGAAAAGCTGAAAGGACCACATAACTCCTGGTGCAGCAAAGAGGTTCTTCTTCTGCAAGGCATTTGCTGGACTCCTGAAAAATTATTTTTAATAACATGGCAGAGAAGGATTTCATCAATTGGCATCTACTGGCTTTATTTTTTCTTCCATTTTGCCTGTGTCAAGATGAATACATGGAGGTGAGCAGAAGATCTTATAAACCAGTGGCCAAAGTATTGCAAAGTCACCACCAGACTGGCCATAAAGGTTCCAGAAGCAGGGAAATATTGAAACAGCGGAGCCAACTTATAGAGTGGACTGTTGATAATAGCACTTCTACAGACCAAAAAGTCCTGAGACCAGAGGTAGATGATGTAGAACTGACTACCTCAGATAGAGTCCAGGTACTCTGAATTAATCTTCTAAAGATATCTTTAAAGCTAATGAGATTTTTTTTTTTTTTTTTTGCTAAGATTATTAGTGATATATTTATGAAATTACTTTTATTAAAGCAGTGTATTGGTCTGTATCCTGCTGGGTTGCTTTACAGGATCTTTTAATGAGCTGGTAGAACCAGCAGTGGTTGGGGACACTGGTTTTCACATAGACAGCAGCACTTTGTTTTGCTGAAACTGTGATTCTGTGCAATCATGTATTCTGATATACAGCCTCTTAATTACTTCAAGGGATTACTTGTTCAATATATTAAAGTATTAGATTATGTTAACTCATTTGGATGTGAAGAAAAATTATGGAATTTATAGAGGTATATGGAAAAATACAATTAGCAGAGCATAACTTTGCTTGAAAATTATGTATATAAAGTATATTTTTTGAGCTTGAGACAAACAATGAAATTCTGAGTGTTCAAAATTTTTGTTCTAAGGAATAGCTTGGAAAAAACAGATACTAATGTAATGAGTAGATTTAATAATATATATCAAGTTGACAGTTTCAGAGGAAAAAAGACTCTGAATGAAACTAAATCATCTGTAATATCTACATTTTAAACTGGGAATCTTTTTATGCCTCCTACATGGTATTTTAGACATTGTAGTCATTAGCTCGCAGCAAAAGGAAAATGGCATAATTTGATTATACATAAGATATTGCAGTCCAAATGTAAAAGTAAAAATGTGAAGGGCAGAAAATGAAACTCTTCCTAGCACTAGGCAAAACAAAATTCCACTCAATTTTTTTGTTGATTGATATTCTTTAGAAACAAGGACATGAGTGTTTTGTTCCTATGGCTGATGATAGAAATGTTAGAGTCCTGTATAGTTCACCTGTTATCATTTGGGTTTTTTAAAACTCTTTCAGGTCAAACTATGATATTTTGAATTCAAAAAATCATGGACATGCAGACAAGTATTGAATGACAACCTACTTCATGATAAGCACAGGAGAGATTTGATTTTAATCCTGTCCTAGGCTTGAAGAACTGAAACACATCCCAGTATGGGAATAGGTTTAATACACCATTATATTCCCTGTATTTAAATTTTACAGTGTTTTGCATTTCATATTTCTTGGGCAGGACTTATATGTTCCTCCAATACACTCAGCAAAATAGATATTTAACTGTACGTATGTTAAATTGCACTTGAAGTATATAGACAGTGTAAACCGTCAGGTATATAGTCCAGTGAGCCAGCTAGTGTGTGTGTACCTCTTTACTGCAGAGAACTGTGCAGCTGCATGCTACAGACCATGTATTACTGGTACTTAAAGAAGATTCCCCTTTAACTCAACATAATTTCAGAAAATGCAGGTTTTAATACAAAAATACCACTTTTTTAGTGGCCAAACTCTCCCTCACAGAAAGTGTCACTGTGTTTGGGCTGCATGTGTCTCACATGTTTAATGCAACATGTTTGGAGTTGCCTGCTGGGGTAAAAGGCTGTGACATTAAAACTGAGCTCAGCAAGTCTGAGTAGAGCTGATGGCAGTCATTTACCTACCAGACCGTCTTTAACAAGCAATCTTTGCTGGGGAAATGATGCAATTTTTGGCTTACTGAAATTAAATGGAGCACTAGCAGATGCATGACAGGGATAATCCATCACAGAGTGGCTGACGCAATAGGTATTTTCCGCCTCCAGACTCCAGGGATTTCCAGGCAGAGGAAGAACAAAGGTGGCATGGATATGTTTTAATTCACGTCAAAACTTTTTCTTCCCCTTGAGCCATCTGAAAGCTGTTTCATGCCTAAGTCCCTACTTTCTTGGTTACCTTAGCTCTGCCTGGAGAATTTCACCCTCTTGCTAAAGGGTTTCAACGGTCCCATTCCCTGTTGTGGAGTAGAAACAACAGCATTTTTCTTTGCTGCATGGTGTACAAGGCCTATTTCCACACTGCTGGTAACGTAGGTAAAATACAATGTGCATTTTCCAAGCACAAGAGCTCTTAGTGACTGGGGACAGCCATGCTAGACACATTGTCTTCAGATTGCTCTTTGAAAACCTTCAGGTACCTCTCAACCTACTGATGTTTTACCATGAATTTTGGCAATTTTGGTTTGTTTAATTCTTTGCTAGAGAACAGGCATGGAGGGCCATACTGCCCACAAAGACATACTATTTTGCATTCAGAAAAGGAGCCACAAACGGTAGACGTACATTACTCATCTTCTGCGTTGTTTTAGATAATATAACAGAAACCTGTAAAATTAATCAGGAAGTGAAAAAGGGCTGGGTCTCCAATTGTGATTCTTTCACAGCTTTAAGTTAAGGGAATTTTATAGACCATCTGTTGCCTAGAACTGCTTCCTACATATTAATCATAGGAAATTCAGCAAATAGCCTCAGAAATATTTCCAGTTTTCTATCTGTATTAGGATATCAATGTGGCAGATGCATTTCACAAGCTCCTAAATCATATTCATGTTCTAAAGCAATGCCAAATATTTATTGCACAATAAAACTATGTGCAAATGGCTGCATAGGACACCTTTGGCATGTAGGTTGTAATTAATCTTTGTACCATTAGAGTGTAATTTTACTTTAGGAACAGGTTTTCCCTTTAAATGTACTTTTCAAGAAGTTCTCTGTTTTTAGAGATTAAAAGAGTATCCTGAATATTCATTTTTCTTGGCAGCTGACTGTGAACATTTTTTTCCTCCTAGTCAAAGGATCAGTAAAGATAATAAGTCAATACTGTTTTATGACTTGCATAAGTAGTTATTTTGAAGTCAGTAGAACTGTTCTCATACAACCAGACTGGCAGGACTTGCCTCATTTCACATGTAATAACCTGCTGAAGTTTTCAAGAGTTAAGGCCAAATAGCATTTGGTTTTGACCAGCACTAGTATTTATTTCATGCTAACATAGCTGGTTAGCTAATAATGTTGTTCAGGATTTCAGTGCATTGGGTAAAAAAAAAATTTGTACCTGCACAGAGAGAGTCTCACATGCAGTCCAGTTTGCTGGATTCAAACCTTCCCTTACCTGCAGTCCACGGCTCTAAGTCTTTGGATATTTCTAGGCTGATACGACTTATTTGCTCTTGGCAGGTGTGTATGCAGTTTGCCTCCTCATTTAAGGTGAATATGAAGCACTATCAAAAAAGAGATGGAGATTTTAATTTCAGTGCAACACTCAATGTTAGCATTTCAGATGGTGCAAAATGCTTGTGCAAATCCAGTTCTCTTGTACGTGGCTCCCCTTCAAGGACTGAAAATGAGCTGAAAGCAGGGCTACTTCTTCTCTCATACTAGGAAAGCTTTAAACAGTGTGTCTGGTGGTTGTCAGTTATGTTCTTCCAAACAACTGGGAGGGGTAAAACACCAAGAAAGATACAAACAGGTTCTCCAGGAACAGACAGTCCAATAAGCACAACTAATTTTTCTTATAAAGTATAGATCTTATCCAGAATTAAGGTAAAAATTGAGTATTGACCAAAATCCCATAAATATGAAGCCCTTCTGTCCACTGGCAAGTCTTAATATTTCCATAACTCTTTGAATATGAAGAATATTTGTTGAGCTGTCAGGTCAGCATTTATTCCCATGGTAGCTCCACTGTTGGTGGTTCCAGCTGGAGAGGGCATGTGGATGTCCCATTGGAGGAGTTGCAGTATTTTGGTGGCATGAAAGGGGGTTTTCTATATCCACAAACAGGAACTCCCAAGCCTCTTGAAATTAATGAATTCTGGAGGTGTGCTTGGTATCATTCAAAACACAGGCAGAAAGCTTTAGTGTTTCAGATAAAGCCAGCTGATGACCAAGGGCAGGAACACAGCACATCTATATGTTTATTTGGCAGCACCCATCCCACCAGAGGCTCGTTTGCTGCCACTAAACCAATAGGTCTGCATTAGGCAAGTAATTTGAGGACGACAAAGATGAGTGGAAACAAAGGGAAAGAAGACAAATAGTAGAATGATTAGAGAAAAGTAGCAGTCGGATTGGTGTAACTATTCCCCTCCAGCATTAAAGAACTGCAAATTTACACCTCAGGATCACAGCAAAGAATGTAGGGAAAAAGAAACAAAGAGGGAAAAATGAGAAGGAGGTAGAGAAACAAAATCAAGCCCTGGACCTCTACCTCAACTGACCCATTGGAAGATTTGTGACCGCTAAATTATTGCAAAAGCCTAGTTATGAAATCCAGCCAGGATCAAATTAGACTCCATTATTATAAATACAATAACATGGGAAAGAAAAGCACTGAAACAAAACTATTATCAAACTATTATCAAACTATTATCAAACTATTATCGCAGTAGCTGAGCTGTGTATAATAAACTCATTAGTTTATTTATGCTGCTATATTAGTTTCAGCATATAAACAGGTTTTCATAGCTACACACCCACAACTACAAATAATCAAATGCCCCTAACACCAGGTGTTGTGGTCAGTTCAAATTTTTATCACCTATCTTGGCATTCTTTTAGGCTCTCACAGCTTTAGCAGCCTGTAAATATGCACATCTGTGGCCATGAACAGGAATATGCTGCACGCACATTTTCTAACATCTCCTTCAGGCAGTCCAACACAGTTTTCTTTGTTTCATGGAGGATAGTTCATTGCTGAAGGTCAAATGAAGTCCCTTGTGTGTCTTACCACTTGTAGTACATAGGCTTGTTTGTCAACAAAGGTCAGCCGAAATGTGGGATCAGCAAAAAGCGGGATAGGAACGCAACTAACTTTCATTACTTGGTATTATTTTATTTTCGAAACCCTCATTATTTGACAGGATGAGTTATTTTTTTAATATTTATATAGCTCTTAGAACACTTGAAGAGCTATTCCTTAAATCTTCCAAAAATAACATCTTTAGGGACGACCCAAGAATGGGAGATTTCAGCCCAGATAAGAAGTGTTTTGAAAACTTGCCAAATGTATAAACAGAGAATATATAATGAAGACCCTGTAACCAACATGCATATGATTGATGCCCTGCATGAATGAGCTATTTAAAATGTATTTTTCTGCATTTAGCCCCCACAAACTGGACCACAGAATCCAGACTGTAGCTCCTGCTGCCGTGGTGACTTTGGAGTTCGACTCTACCAAGGGCCCCCAGGACCTCCTGGGCCTCCTGGGATGCCAGGTAAAGATGAAGTCTCATTCATTTTTTTGATCAGTCTAATTACAGGCTATAAATTACCGGCTATTCTATGAAATAGCAGAGAATGGTCCAAACATCAGTATTTGGGGACAGATTCAGGAAAAAGTTTTTCTGTAATTTCTGGGGAGACATAGATTTTCAATTAGACTCAAGTCTTTTCTAGTGAAAACCCATTTGTTATTAAAATTCGTCTCTCACATATTCATACTGAAAGTAATCTCATTGCATTTCCAGGGCAAATTGGTTTCTCTTCTTAAAGCAGCATGAAGCTTCCATTAAAGTTGAACAAACTGGTTCCCTGGAGTTGATTATTGCAGTCACCTTGAATATCCAGCTATGCTATTGTGTACTGTATTCAGGAGCTTTTTTTCATCTGGCATACTGCTAGCCAGTATTTCACAGAGGCACATGTCCTTCTGTTCTCTCATAGAAATTTCTTTTCCTTCTTTCTTCTTGTCTTCCATAATAAAAAGTACTTTCTTTTTTTTTTCCATTAAAATGCACACAGAAGAGCAAGATACACAAGAAAAGGGCATACTTTGATCTGATAATTGGCGTGGAAAAAGAAGAACCTAGAGAAGGGAAAAAGGCAGTTAGTTGCATGTTGGTATAAGTTTGTTACAGCAGCTGCTTTCAGGGATTTGAAAATCACCGTTCCTAAAGCAGACATATAATGCAAACATGTCACTGACTGACAGATTTGTCTTATCTTCAAAAGATTACCTCTTATGTTATCATAATAAAAAAGCAATTTCATAATCCTTCTGTCTCACAAATGTACTGACAGTAACAGACATGACAGGTAACCACACACACAAAAACTAATGTAGTGATTTTTGGCAGAAAGAGTTTACAGTTAAATCTGACTGTTATGAAGTTAAATCTGAGTGAATGAAGTGTTTCAAGAACTGTCTTCAGTTGGCAAAATCCTGAAATAAATGGTTACCTTGACCTTTGGCAAAACAAAGTAATAGGCATATTTTGTATTAGCCTGCTGTGAACTGCTGCTGCATCAACCCTTTACAAAAATACCATTGACCATTACAGAAGAGAAATGTAATGGTGAAGCTTCTTGTGCAGAGATATTAATTATGATTAATACATTGTTGGCTTCTTAGAAGCAGGACATGATTTTGTATTAGACCCTCACTTTCAAGGCTGCAGTGGACATAATGGGACACAGCCCAGCCCCAGCTTTGCCCTTTCCTCACATGAGGATGTATCTCAGTCACACTTTCTTGCCACTGCAGGATGCCACAAACATATGGTCAACAGCAACCTTCTGCACCCTGCAGTTTCTCTGTCTCCTTCATCTGCTGCATTTCATATCGTTGTGCCCGTAAGGGGAACAACAGCTGCTTTTCCCTTGATTGAACCAAATGTCACTTGCAAACTTCTGTTCTGAACTGATAAAGAAGTTGTTTTGGCTTTGCATGAAGGATCATTCTTGTTTCTAAGTTACTGATTTCTCTATCCAAACAAAAATTTGCCTAATTTCTTCCACCATTTAGCCTCCTTGTTTGAAGTAAATATTTTGCTCAATACAAAGCCTCTGAAGAGTCACTTAATCATTAGATTTGATCTCACACACCATTCTTCCTGTAAATTCATAACCAGAGTGACTAATCAGAGAACAAGCACAGTGGCAAAGAATCTAATTTCAAATCAGGTAGAATTAGAACAATGATGACACTAATTAATCCCCTGAGTAATTAATTGAAAGGTCAGGCTTTTGCTTCAGGTAGGCATAATAATTGCTCAGTGATTCTAACCATCTTTAAAATGTTGTCAGTTGCATAGGTGTTTGCTCAGTAATTTCCTCAGTAAATATCAGGAAGTAACACTGTAGATGCAGGAATATGTTTTTATAATGACCCTTTTTGCAAGAAGCAATCTTAGAAAAGCTTAATTATAAAAATTTTGTCTTTCTTTAAATCTGGGAACATGCAATCAATCAAAGCTAGCCAGCCAGCACCCTGAGAATACACACTCTCCCATTTTTGGATCAGATGGGTCATTTAGCTAGTTTAAGGCTACAGCCATACTTCACTTGTGTAGACATGTTTCAAAGACAGCAAAACGTTATTCAAAATTGTCTTATCCTCTCTTAATTAGCCTAAATTAGCAGGAAATAAGTTTTACACAAAAGAAAAAGCAGGACTGCTCATACAGGCCAGCTGGTATGCGTCACTAGGCAGTGGCTTTCACTTTCATTGGGCCTCATGTTCTCTGAGGTGTTGTCTTTGCAGGTTTCCCCAACAATGCAATGAGTGGAGACATTAGCAGTTGATACAGCAACACGAAGACAGCATGAGAGTTAACTCTTAAACATCAACTGACGTCCTTCTGGAAACTTGCTTATCAACACCTTCATCTTCCGCTTAACCACACAGCTGTTTCTTCTCTATCACGGCTCAAGCTGGGTTATACAGTACTGAAAAGTCCATGTGTTGCAAGGCAGTGGAAAAGGACCCTGTCACAGTTATATGTTAAAATAATATTATATGAGATTATTTAAGTTAAATAGAAAGTTCTGTCTCCTTTAAGGAAACCATGGAAACAATGGAAATAATGGAGCAACTGGCCAGGAAGGAGCCAAAGGTGAGAAAGGAGACAAAGGAGATATGGGACCAAGGGGAGAGCGAGGCCATCATGGACCCAAAGGCGAGAAGGGTTACCCTGGGATTCCTCCAGAGCTACAGGTACAAAATCTCTGGCTTGTGTTGGTTGCAGCAGTCCTCAGGTTATGGTTTTCTTCTCTGAAAAACAGCACCTAACTACTGTAAGATACTTAAAAAGCAAATTCCCCTGTAAATTAACATAGTGAGAGACATATATAGCCCTTGTCGTGACTGACAAATATGCTCTGACAGATCTTCCTGGAAAAGAAAGAAATCAGGGCTTAGTCTTTCTTTAGAGTAAGAATCCAGCTGAGAAAAGGGCAGGAAGAAACATGTATGGTTCCCTTTTAGGGCAGAAAGCCAGTATCTGGGTCATTAAAGGAGAATAGTGGGGACTATAATTTTTCTATCCAGCTGTATCACATACGTAACTGTGCTTTCTATGGCAGATGAAAAGAGTAAAGGAGTCACTCAGGCCCATGGTTCTCAGGTCAGTCAGGCTTTGTGAGATTCTCAGAAGCCTATGTATCCAGCTCCTCAAAGTATGGGGTCAAAACCTCTGAGTGCAGACAGAAGTCCTCTGGTTTTGAAAAACATGCCTCAGTAGCTATCTGCGGTTTTATATGTCTAGATACCTCAAATATGTGGAGAAGCATGTATGAACTACCCAAAAGCCAGATGAGTGTTAAAACATGGGTTCAAGCCTGAGCTGATAAGTTCTGCTGAGAGATGGGGTATGTTTGTTTGGGCTCAACACCGTGTTAGCATAGTCACATACCTTTTGGATTAGAGCTTCTTCATGTCCCAGGAATCTGGCAGAAGGTGGAAAGCTTAAGTATATGTAGTGGAGACATGGTGTAGTCCAGTTCTTAAGGCATACAAAAGTAAATGGGTCTTGGATAACTAAGATCCTTGGTTGCTGTTGCAAAGGGGATTTAAAAGAGTTGTCCACACTGTATGCTGCAGTGTAGCAATACGTGAACAGTTCATCTGCAGTAGCAGGAAAACTTGACTATCTCTGTGATGTAGCACAGCCAAGGTGCTAAAGGCAAGATTTAGATGCATGGCAAGGCTTTGAGATGTATCCTTCCTGCCACTGTGGAAGGGGCTTCTTCAACCAGCCCCATGTGGGAGAATCCTAAAGCACTTCAGATGGCACTATGAGCATGGGCAAGTGATTGCAGTCAGATTCAGTTCCAGACAGCCTACATGTAAGTGACGCATCTAAGCTTCCATTACAGTTACTGAGGATCTAGAAGAGAAACTCAGCTTAATCTAACAGTCACTGCTGCTTTTGGGCAAAGGAGCAACCAGACACCACAGAGCACACAGGTCTCCTGAAACCGCAAGGGAGTCTATATCTCACTCACACGTACGCACTTTAATGGAAGTGTCTTAGTCTTGATCTGATTCTTATCCCCCAAACCAAGTTCACCACAGAAGGGACAAACTGGGATGTAGCAAACACGCAAAAAAAAAAACCAACCCACTTCTAAACACTGCAGCTGTGTGGAAAACTGAAGTTCTGATCTGTTTACAGGTGTACACCTTTTCACTGAAGGACACTCTTTCCCAATAACAGTCATTCATATATGTTTTATATCCTCATAAAAGGCATGCAATTTAACAGCAAAATCAACAGTACAACCAATGTGTGCAGTATGGGAATATGGTGTTGGATTTCTTGGCATTGTGCATGTTTGGATTGTCCGCCCTAGGTTGCATGAGGATGGGATAATTGCACAGAATAAAATTCACAATGAAAATAGTTTCCAAAATTACTGGACTTTTGAAATAAAGCAGTATTATTTAAGTATTCTTAAAGAATTAACTGGAATTGACAGTGTCTTAAAAACATATTGTAATTACATTCAACAAAAATCCTTTTGCAAATTTAAAGTAAGCTATCAGCATTTTTTTCTTACATAAATATAGTGGCAGTAATTTAATTAAAACTGAATAATGAAAGAGCTCATACTGCAATACTTATTTCGAAGTAAAATTCCATCACGGTTTTTAACAGATGTGTTTAAAAATTCTTTACACAGTATAGCATATAATTTCTTGTTAACATCATGCTTAAGAATTCTAGAGCAGGGGTCGGTAGAGGAGAAAACACTTTTGAATACAATACTGGTTTAAGTACAGGATTATTTTGAAGGACTTGGCATGTCCACGTTGATCTGCTACTTCAAAATGAGACCTAGGGAGAAAGGACATCTTTTTCAACTTTTCTGATCAGCCCAAGAAAAGTAGCTTGGGGTCAAAGAGAATATGAAATGGAACCTAGACAAAAAGCAATAAATTCCAGCAAGCTGCAATTGCAGCTGCTTTCCTTTAATACATGTTGAACTTTGATGTGATCCTGGCTGAGAAGCAAGAAGCTAACAATTTACCATCATAGAAAATGCATTCACGCAGGGATAAGGAAAATCAGCCCAAGCTCACATCTGGAGCTCCTCAAATTTCTGAGCAGATGGCTAATGATTTCCATTGTTGGATCCAGACTTGCATTTGATTTTGCCTGTTTTGGTTTTGTTCTCATTTGGATCTGAAATCAAAAGAAGTTTGGGGTGGTTTTTTTAATACCAGTATAGCTGGAATCTCACGAAAAATGTAATTTTTGTGAGGGGCAGTAACAACTGTAATCGAACACTTCTCATCTAAGAAGTTAAGAGACAGAGATAAAATGCCAAGTCACTATGTGGCTTTCTGGCATCGAGGTGCAGCCGTTCTGTCTGTACCCCATTTACTGGCAGTCAAGTGTAGGGATCATAGAGTCACAGAAGAGATAACCCCCGTCCCTGCCCATGGAATTTGGCAGGCTTGTTCCCTGGTATCTTGCTGAGGGTAGTTTGAATTTTCCAGTGTGGGAGATTTTGCACTGCTTTCTAAGAAACATTTTCCACAGCCAGTATGTCTCACTGCAAGAAGTGTAACATGAATTTGAGGCACAGTTTTCACCTTCTTAGTTTCCCCTTTTGGTCTCCACCACCCTCTGTTGTCTTGACTGAGGGTGCAGGGCAACTGGTAAGAGAGAAGCACTGAATGGTGAGTCCCAGCAACTGCACCCCTAGAGGACCTCTAATAAAAATGCTTAATGTATCTCTGAAGGCAGTTAGCAAGAAATACTAATGTGTACAGATTTTACCAAGCCTTATTTATTTCACACATTCAGTTAAAAGTGATATCCAGTCTAAATGCACTGGAGAATATATAAAAAATAATTAAATCACTGTTGTTGGAAACACCATCCATTTCAATAGCAGTTTTCTGTAGCATTGCTCTAGGGAGACTTAAAAATAAGTAAAATCACAAACGAAGGTCCTGACCCTGCAAATGCTTGCCCATACACTTACTTTTACAGTCATGAATAGTCCAATTGAATGTAAGAAGCCTAGTCCTCTTCCAGTTTCGTTCAATGGGAGTTTTGTTACTGGAGTTTAATGGCCTTGGAGCAGGCCCTAGAGGAACATCTCTGTCAGGAAAACAAACAGACAGCAAGTGCAGGAAAAAATCCTGTAGCCGATTCCTCTGCACACCTGCATTTTTTGAACAACTGCCTGAATAAGAATGGCATTTTTGCAGGTCGCGTTCATGGCTTCCATGGCTACTCACTTCAGCAACCAGAACAGCGGGATCATCTTCAGTAGTGTCGAAACCAACGTTGGGAATTTTTTTGATGTCATGACTGGGAGATTTGGTGCTCCAGTGAATGGTGAGTGTTTGCAAAACAAAATAATGCAATTCTGGGAGCTACAGGGAGAAGCGTGGTCAATAATGACAAGAAACTTGTTAACTGCCTTTGCACAAGGCATTGATGACACTCACTCTGCATAGCTCTTGTTTCTTCTTTCATGCCAGTTCATCTGCCAGCTGGCCTGTAGCAGATGTGTGGCTGGAAATGAGGCATTACAGTTTTCCTTCAGTTATTTTTCAGCTACATCAACCCCTCCTCTTACACTGCTGTGGCGCAGGAAGAGCAATGGGAGACAGAGAAGGCAGGACCATAACAAAAAACATGTCTACACAAAGCCTGAAACTACCTTCCTTCACTTGGCCTTTCACACCCTGCCATTCATATACTCACTGCTATGGTAAATTATATTAGATTAAATAAGAGTCAGGTCCTCCAAGCTTGCTGTAGCACATCTTACTGACAGGGGTATGTGTCCTCACAGCTGCTTCCTTTTGAGGTTACTGTATATTTGGAAGTCGATAAACTGGTACCCACAATCATTTAATGACTTTGATGCAAACTCCAAGCTCCCATTGCACGGTCAACAGACTTACTGTTCAGGAAGCAGGAGCTTGTCTTCCCACCTGGGGGAGCCTTGTAGAGCTCATGACACATAACATGGTTGCACTGGCAACACTGGTGGCACCTTTCAGACAGAGAAAGAGCTAAAAAGAAAACGGGTGATGTTCAGGGTGTGTTGTGCAAGAAGAGAAAGTGGTGGCCACATCGTATTGTTCAGGATGCGATATGGCCAGGTGAGCAGCAGTGGGTGCTGCTAAAACCACTCATGCCCTGCCTGACCTGGGTGACATGCTGGCTGTCTGTCTGACTGCCTCTGAGGCCAAGCTGGTCTGGAGGCTGCTCTTCTGGTAGAGGGCAGGAGCAAGAAGGTAAGGAAAAAAGGTGAGAGAGAGGGGTCACTAGACTCAGCCTCTGGGAAATCTCCCTTTTAGTAAGAAGGAAGGGATTAGTGGTCCTGCCATGTTCAAATACAGTCATTGCTCTGGAACAGGATGTGGCTGAACACCTGCCATATGCAGCATAAAAGTCAATCAGATTTTGGCATACTATAAGCAGAAGCAAAATACCCACTGACATCTAGAAGTTAATTTTGGCCTCAGCTGTTATGCTTTCTGACTAAGAGGCACAAGTCTCTAGCATGACTACTTCCCTCTATGAAGCAAATGCTATATTTGGTAATCTTTTCAGGGGTGTATTTCTTCACCTTCAATATGATGAAACATGAAGATGTGGAGGAAGTGTACGTGTACCTAATGCATAACGGTAATACAGTTTTCAGCTTATACAGGTAAGTGAAGGGGCACGCCATTTTAATGCAAAAGACACGCTTGCAGAGATGTGATATCTTGCTAACATTTCAAGAAACGTGAAATTGTTCATTCTTCAAAGAAATTATGTAAGGTAAAATAACCAACAAAGAAAAACCATTGTATTTTGCCCTCCTCAACTTGAAAATGTGGATCATACCAGCCACAGATCCTGCACCTAAAATTCAGCCTTGATCACAAGTTCCTCAAAGCTCAGGTGAAAAGAATTAGCACTGCAAGTCAGCGTTGCAGTCCAGTGGTAACATGCTGTCATTCTACTAAAACATACCTTCATCCTCACTTTGCCTGTCAGAGAAAGGGCATAATGAAGTGCTCAGCAACTAGTTACAGTCTCGTTAAAGGTTAGCAGAGAGCAATTTAGTTTAAAGGTGGAAAGCATTTAAACTGCATTAGTAAGGATGAGTAAGAAGCAAAGGTCCTCCATTTACTGGCTTTGTTATCATTAACACGCTTTGAATAAAAGGTTTCTGAACTCTTTGTGTTAGCTGGAGGATCATCAAGAATAGGATCCGCTTCTAGCTTATCAGCTTCTGTAAGGATCAGGTCAAGAAGCTTGTAGCCAGATGGATGGATATCTGAAAAAAGTATGTTTGAAAAAATATTATTTCTTTAATACTAAGCAGGGGTCTGATGCCAAAACCAAGCTTCTGTCCTGAGCCTGAATAAACAGACACAAAATCTTAGATTGACTACACTGGATTTTAGGCACCTAGATGACAGCAGGTTCATTTAAGCTGTCCAGGTTTCTTCAACAGCCTGTCCCTGAGGCACCGCCAAAGGGTGTTTCATCCCCAGCAGACCTTTCCTGCAAAAGAAAAGGTGCCCAATTTTTTCCCCTGACAAACTGACATCAGAAGAGGCAGCAGGTGGAAGAAAGGGAACCAACACTCCTGCAAAGCCAGCAGGTTGTCCCATATTGAATGTATCTACATTCCAACAAAAGGTCTCAGGATGGAGTGTGCTCTGCCCACTGCCTGTGCCAGGAGCACAGAGGCTCAGGTCACATGAGACTCCTGACATGAAGGCATTTAAAATTCGCTGAGATTAAACCAAGGGAAAAAAAGCATCACAGGAAATCTGGAGTGTTGTGATGAATGAGCAGAGTTTTATTTTAAACAACAAATTTGTTCCTGTGCCCTGGAAAATATATGTAAGCTAAACATCCAGAATTTCAGAAAGGGATGAAATGGTGCAATTAGGTAACGTGGAAAATTTGACTAGGAGATCAAAGGCAGAAAGATGCCAAAATTTCCTCATAAAGCTGAAAAGATGTTGGCAAGTCTTTCAAGGAAGTTTTACTCAGGACAAGCTCAGAACAATGTGCTTTCTTGGATTCTTTTTTTTTTTTTTAAAGTTGTTTGCTTGATCATTGTTGAGAAACAAAAAGCTGACTTGTTAAAATATTCATCCTTAGCTATGAATCAAAAGGGAAAGCAGACACTTCAGGAAACAGTGCAGTCCTAAAGCTTGCTAAGGGAGATGAAGTTTGGCTGCGAATGGGAAACGGAGCCCTCCATGGGGACCATCAACGCTTCTCCACCTTTGCTGGGTTTCTTCTTTTTGAAACCAAGTAAAAAAAAAATAAATAACCCAATAGATCTTTAGCTGAGGAACCTTCTTTTTTCGAACTGGTATTTTTCTCTGGACTGTGGAATAGCATCACAACATTGAAAGATCGAGAAGGCTTGTTTTGCTGCAATGCATTGCTGTTTGTGTGTCAGAGATGAGCTGAATATGTGGGGTAGCTGACACAAAGATTCACAGAAGATGTATTGTCATCTGGGTTGTATCTAGTGAATTGTTATATGTTGCTATTGCCTTTTTCTCCAGAGTGACTGAAAAACAAAGGAAAAGCAGTTAAAACAATTTAGAGAGCGGTTTGCGCAGTAAAGCCAATTTGGTCTGTAAATATACTTAGGTGTATGTCAGGAACTGAACAACTGATTCAGGTTTTTCTGTTCATTTATTCAGTTCTTAGTACATGTTCATTTAAGTTTGCGTCATGGAACCAGGTCTGGATGAATTATAAGTAGGCTCAGCTGAGACCAGATTTAAAGGAAGAAGTTTTTACTGGACTAGAATGAACTTCACAAATAGAAGAAAAAAATGTGAAAATAAAGATGTCAAGGATTCAGGTTTATTGCATTACCATCTCAAACCTCTGAAGATGTATCTGGTGTCATTTTTCATAGATCTTTAGTATATATTTATGCTCACTCTCTCTTAAAAAAGAGTGGTAGTAATTCTTGCCTTAGTAGCAGCTTGAAACTAAGGTAATTTAGCCTGCAGTGTAAGGGGATCAGACAGGGGAACAGTAATGTTTCTTCCTAGCCTTCAAATCATTAAAACTTGATGTAACTGAATGTAAAGTGTCAAAGCAGAGGCATATATCCTGGAGAAGTTAGGATATGCCTACAGCACAGAGAAACACACACTTTGTAGAGTTTGGAGCTCTTTCAAAATGATGTACCTTTTAATATTGCATATTTACTTAACAGTGAAGTTGTTGATACAGTTTTCCTAGCAGCCTTCCAAGAACCCGTATTTCAGGAAAAGACATTGCAGTCTAGCAAAGCAGCAGCTAACCTAGTTCAATATTTAAGCAAACGCTGGCTGGCTCAGAAGTTCTGGTCACAGTGAAATGGGCCATTCTTCAGCATTAATATTTGCCATCAGCTTTTCAAAATGTGAGTACCTGAAATTCTGTCTTGCTATGTTCTTTTCATCAGAACCAGCACTCAATATACTAAGACAATAGTGAAGTTTGAATGTATCTTCTGCACATTCTGGCTCTCCAAACACAAGCTAACAAAATATAAATTACATTTTAACCAGGCATTACCTGCCAGTAATGTATAACAAGCAGATCGGGTTAGGAAAACATGTATTTGAAATTCTTTTATACTGGATAGAGATATCAATAGCATGACAATAGAGCAAATGAATCAAAATCTGCCCTATGAATTTGTATGTCCTCGTACACATTCCTAGTGGATGTAAACCATGTCTTACAATGAAAAATGCATGTTGATACTTGATGATTGTGACTTGTGATTTTTTAGTTTTATGCATTAACCACTGAAAACTTTAGCTTTAATGAACTGTTGTCCAATGAGTTTTATTGTTTCTTTGTGAACTTGGGTCAGGTTTGCACCACATAGGTTTTCAAAACCTGAGACCATGTTATTTTTAATAAGCATTTTAGAAAAATTCTGGCATGCCTTCAAATGAAATCCTACCCACCAGGTAATCAGATAATGTTGTTCTTCTGGAGTAAGTGCAGGAGTTCTAAGAGATACGTGGCATCATAAGCTAATGTTCACAGTAGGAAAAATCTCTAAAAATGTATTTCTTGTTGTGTTAAGAATGTTTGCTTACTTTGTAAAACATACATGTACCCAATAAATATTAATAGTCATAAAACTGGTTTGTTCATATCTATATTTACCAAGGACCTTACTATTTGGAGACTACGGAGGTGTACTCTTAATATGCATTTCCTAAGCATTCATTTTGTTACTGAACGGGAGAAAGCCAGCACTAAGTGCCAAAATATATTTATGTTACCTGTGTGTATATGTATGTACACATAAAATTTAAATCCCTAAGGTTTGCTTTGGGGGCTTAATTTTTCTTTACGAGGTGGCCATTTTAATCCATTATGGTCAGAATAAAGCACTTAGAAACTATGATACATACACTCATTTTAAGTTCCTTTACATTATCTCTTGTAATGGCCATGATATAAAAGACAGCCAAGTTTTGACATCCTCGCTTTATGCTGTTTTCACATGTTTTGTGCAACTTGGGCTGCTAAGAGTGGAAAGCAACTACGAATCACCACAAAATCTTCTGACAAACAAACAGCAGCATGGTCTCAGTTCCAAGGTTAAAGCTAAGAGGTTTTTACATCAAGGCTGCAACTTCCTATTTTTTGTATGAAATTTCTGCAGTCTTTTCTCTGCAAAGTTATTGCATGCAACCTCTACTGAGTGTTGTAGTACTTTACAAATAAATTGTTAACGTATATATTAATTTCAAAGAGCCTTCAAAATATAGCAGCTGATGTAAAAATCTCTGTGTGTGTATGTGTGTGTTCCTGTTCCTCAAAATTATAAAGTTTTATATTCAGTAAAAGTCACGTGGAATGTATGGGGGGTTTCTGATAAATGTTTATGAAAATTAGTCATCTTACCATTGCTGCTGATAATTGAAAGCCTCCTTCTCAGCAGTTGCTCGAGACAAAATGTCTTCTGTCAGAGACTTTTGTCCTCTATTACAAAATATGAGGTATCTTGTAATTTGTGTTACACTGAGAAACCTGGAAACTCAAAAGCTGCAATTTGGAGTATGCTTAATGGTTTCATGCCTTTGCTAAGCTGAATCTACACCTCTCTCTCCCACTCCATGAACTCCCAGATTTAACCAAAACTTGGCAAGAGCTGCAAGCCCCTGCCTGCCATGAGAGCTGTGGTTTGGTAGGTGATATCCTGCCCCTGTAGCCTGAGCTGGCATCCTAGCAGGAGAAAACACTGCCCCACACAGAGATAAATTGAGCTTTGTTTTGGGTGGAATACCAGCCCTGCTCTTGATCCTCCCTTCCTCCTGAGACCCAGGGACCGCTGTCCTTCCCCATGACATCCTTGCAAGGTAGCAGCTCTCATCTCCAGCTTAAGGGCTGCATTTTGCCAAGCTGGGCTGTGTGCCCAATGCTGGTTGGACCCCCTTGGCAGAGGTAAGACACAACTTCTGTACATGAAAAACACGAACTAGAATGAAACCTAACGGAAGGAAAACATCCCAGGTCTGGGTCCCAGTTTCATGAGTGGTGTTTAAAGAAAGCAGAAAGCACCTCAGTTTAATTAGAAATCCTTGAGAAAAAATCCGTCTATGGTTTTAGTTTCAGAGGCTAGTCAATGGCCTGAGGGTGACTGAGTTGATTCTGAGGAAGCAATTTAGACTGACGACAGTTTGCAGCCTCAGTCCCACTGAAAACCTTGTAAGCCAAAGTGAGGGCTTTAAATAAAGTAAGAGCTATCTAAAGGGAAAATAAGGAACACACTCTTCACTCAGATCTTTTGTCTTGCCCATGAAAATTTGCATTGAGTTTCCAACATTGCACTCTACTGCTTTCTGAAGCAGTTTTTAATAAGAGCGGGGGTTTTATTAAAACTGTCTTTTCTCTTACTTAGCTCCCATTATTAAAATGATGTCTTGTACTCAGAACCAAAAAATCACACAAGGACAAAACATGCAGCGAGTCACTGAGTGGTGTAATGAAAAGGCCCACAGTTCTTCGTTTTGGTGAATTAGTAACAAAATGTCTCCATTTTGCAGTTAGTTCCGCCTCAGCAACCAAAGGAAATAAAAACTGACAGTAATCAGTTCAGATTTAAAAATCTCAGGCAACCAAAGCAGTGCTCCAGGCTGGGTGTCGCACTCAGATACCAATGAAGATAGACATGAACTCTAGAAACTATCTTCATAAATTAAAATAACTCAGTACAATGTGCACTTCTTAGTATGACCAGGTTCCCCCTTACACCAAAGGGTGACAGCTCCTTTAGTCTTTGGGCCAAACCACACAGCCCTAGCAGGAGTCAGAGCATCTCCAGTGCCATGTTAAATTTCATTATCAAATAGTTTCCTCAAGGGAATTATGCAGCACAGGAGCTGCAGCAGAGAACAGCCATACTTCCCAAGCTCTCTGGTTAAATTGATACTAAAACCCAAAACAGTTACAGAGTCTATGCTCTGACCCAGAGTTATCATCTATGCTAATGCTAATTAAACTCTCTCAGCCTCCACAGCAGGGCGTCTGCTTGCAAAACTGTCTGTTGGGACTGACCCCTGGCTTGCGCTAACTTTCAAGTAGTACTCAAGAAAAGTTGGTGAGATAGCTCCTTGTCACTGGCTAAAGGCATTCGCAGGACCGTTCTGCTAACATAGTTGTATAACCCATCCATTTTGGTAACACAACACGACAATCCAGCAACTCCCAGAAATGGAAAATCTTGTTGCTGTTTAATTCACTGGTGTGAACATCACCCCTGAGTACCCTGCAGGCTGAACAAGGACTAGTTATAGGCATGGGAAGAGACTATGCGGGCTTCTTGACATTTCAAGTTCCTCCCGACAGGAGCAACTGGCTAGGTCACACTTTTCGACCACTGGACTGATGAAATCAGCGGGTAGCTGTTGGCATGAAGACTGTAAAGACAGCAGTGGGAGAGGCTCAATACTGTGCATTGGCATTTGAAATGGGGCAGGGCATCCTCCATGAACACATTCACAGAATAATAAAACCCATGTGGTGCAAGGTTTTACTAACTCAAGAGACTTCTTGTGTTAACTGGTGAAAAATTGCACGAATGGAGACATGAGAAATTCCACAAAAAGAAATGTTCTAAAAGAGTCACATTGTTACAACACCAAGAACAGAAACACCATGTTAAAATCATCTTTGACATCTTCTTAGCTCCCGTTTCCTGAGAAGGTATCTCACAGTATGTTCCTCCCATCATCGAGTCACATGCTACTTCTTGGCCTCATCCAGAAGCAGTTACATGATGCTTGCTGAATTAGGCATGGACCAAATAATGGAATGTGATAGGAAGAGATGAATCTAGAACAGCTTCATTCAGAAACTTCATCCCAAAGTGTAGTTGAAGAAGCACTGTTACTATAGAAAATAGAGCATACTAATATGTAAGAAAGAACAGGAATTAAATTCACAGCAGCAACCTTCATTTTAGCATTTTCTCATTTTCTAAGAGCTTCATATTTCAATCTTAGCAGTTCTTTGAAAGAAAAACACTCCAGGCTCTCGCAGCATACAAAAGTTGATGAGAGTCAAGGAAATCCATAAGGACTGGAACTTCAGGCCAGGAGATGGGAATTCAGCGTTTGTGCCACTCTGTCGTGTGAGAAGTCCTGGTCTGCAGCTGAAAGTGCCGGATGGCATTTAATTTGTCTCCTGTTCATCTTTTAAACTAGAAGAGAGTGAAAACATGATTGTTTTGAATAAAATCTTTCAGATGCTGCCCTACTTCAGATCAATGCTTTCTTCCCTCCAAGACTACTTGCTTCTCAGAATGGTCCAGGTTTGCTTTCTCAAATTATCAAAGGCACGCAAAACAAAGAGCATGACTTAGATATGCCATAGCTAAGGTGCAAATAAATGGCTCATGGACAAGGTGATAAAAACAAAGGCTTATCAATCCATTGCACAGCAATGCAGGATAAAATGTCTTTAATGAATGTGGTGGACAAGACTATCCATCAGGAATGGCTCGCTGGAATTAAACTAGGACAGGATGGCCAAGCGGTATTACACGTGGTGCCCAGCACAGAGCTGGAGCCCAGTATCCAGGTGAACAAAAGCTGGGAATAACCCTCGTCTAGAGTCTCTAGTCCCTACAATAGCAGTTAATAATAAACTTGCAGGAAAATATTTATTTTCTACTGATTAGCCAATATAGACTAGGTATGTATAAAGCTACTTGCCAGTCTCTTCATCTAAATCACGAAAGCACAGTAATACCATAAACTGTGATCCAAAGAAGATAAAAGATGAGTATTTTGGTTCAGGTTCAAGGGTAAACGTCCAAAGTACAGAAATCACCGATGCTGGCATCAGTAATTTGTTCTCATACTTTAACACAGTATCAGGGAGCAAATTTCTGGTACTGTGAAAGTTAATGGCAAAGCTTGTTCACTTCAGCAAGGCCAGATCATCACCCCAATGGCTGACTGGACTAAACAACTCACCAACAGTCATTTTTCTAGGATGTGTCGATTTTAATGAAGTAGCACGAGGCAGCTTATACAATTACTTTCTGTGGATGAGACTGAGCCTTCATTTCTAACCTGTAATTCATGATCTCAGACAGACAGAGCCAGGTTCTCAGGCAGCATGAATTCACAGCTACTTTAGAGGGGTGTATTGATCTCAGGATAGATTCACTTTGGGCTTTTTGCTGGTGTGTGGTGGGATAGACACTTAAGAGCCCGAGCAATAGCCTGTGAATCCACACTCATGCAAAAGCAGAGAAACACAGAAAGGCAAAGAGATGCTCTAAGCTGAAGAACCTATTGAAATTGCAGAGATTAAGCTGCTGCATTTGACAAGCGTGTTGTACGAGGTACAGCATGTCACAACGGCACACAATACGAGGTCAGAAACGTAGAGTGTCACCTACGCTGTCTCTGTGGGTATCAAGAAGTGTTACGAACGGAGCACAGCTTCTATTCAGGCAAGCCATAAATGTGGGCTTTGGGATAAAGCACCCATTCTTGAAAGCTTTGATAAACTTGGGACACAAAAACACCACCACAAATTTCATGAGAATCTTTAAAGTTTCTGAATTTCAGATTACTGCAAAGATGTTTGAATTGACTTGAGAAGCTTCATCCTAAGTAGTGACCTGCTACTTGCGTTTTTAGGCAATTACAATTATCAAGATTTGAAATATTATAACAAATGTGAGCAATTCTTGCTTTTTCATTTAACAAAACCAACACAAACTGTACTGAAATCAGTATGCCTTCAACCATGCATTAAGATGGGCTAAACTGTAAACAATATACACGTGAAAGGGGAGAATCAAGGTTTTGTGTACAGCTATAACTTCACATTCCTGCCTTGGTATTTTTCCAAAGTACTGAAAAGTAAGAGTAATTGTAAACAACAAAACTGATACAAACTGTAAAAGTCTGGCACACAGTGTGGCCACCCTGTATCACAGGAGTGACTGTACCTCTGCAAGAAATGTTGATATAACAGTATATACAATTTCTTTTTAACTCTGAGTGTGGAAATCACTCATTTCAGCATAGGAAGTTGTGGCTGCCCCCTCCCTGGCAGTGTTCAAGGCCAGGCTGGACGGGGCTTTGAGCAGCCTGGTCTAGTGGAAGGTGTCCCTGTCCATGGCAGGGGGGTTGGAACAAGGTGATCTTTGAGGCCCCTTCCAACCCAAACCATTCTGTGATTTTGATTCTATGATTTATATACATTTCACAGGACCACACCGATAGCAACTCACTGACATAATTCAAAAAAATTTACAAAAGCAGTCTGACAAGACTGTGTGTGAAACACAATGAAGTGTCCTGCTGCCCACACTGGGGTTTTAATCTTAAAACACTCAATAGACCCATTGCCTCTGCAGTGCTGAATTCATAGAGCCACCCACTTGCTGCTGCATATTAATAATGCTTATTAAATGGTATCGCATAGATAAGCACTGCATTGTTTTTTACTGCAAGCCCATGCTAGGTGGGTAGAGTTTATATATCAGCATATATTTTCTGCGGGTCAACTTGCTGCTTCATGAGGGTTTGCTGGACTCAGATCATTAGCCTCATCTCTTGGTTAATTACAGTATCTGTTTCTCTCTCATGCCTGTTTATTTCTTAGTTTGTAAAAATCCAATTTTTCAAAGTGGATTTAATGCTCATAAAATGCTGCCCTCACCTCCCTGAAACTGAAATAATTTAATAAGGTCCTGACTTGAACGTTTCTGCCACAGAATGCCCATTGTAGTGGTGGATGACAAGAAAAAAGCAGGTGCAAAGGGCTACTCAGCTAAACCATAGCAAAATCCAGACATTATCCAGTGTGAAATAATGATGTTATTTGGACATGATAAACTAAACAGCATCATGTGAAGTGAAAGAAGGCAACACAACAGAAATTGTCTATTCCTATTCAACACAAACTCCAAGACCCGAAGGTGAGAGGGGACAAATGAAAGTGAAAATCATTTAAAGAAATGCAGTATCCCAGTAACATGATGATGTCTGTGGAAACAAACCTTTACATGGAACACTGTCTCTAAGGAATACCGTTAGTAAACAAAACAAGCCAGCTTCATTTGAATGAAAAGGTATGTATTTTTCTCTCTGCTACTTCTTGTGGGTGGCAGCACAACAGTGGTAATGTTCAGTGCCTACATTATAGAACCAGGTGTCTACCTGGAAATTAAAGGGTATCCTGGCAATAGACCTCTTCTGTTTGTTATTGCAGAGTTAGAACAAATTCTGCATTCATATTTGCAGCCTTTACACATTTTCATAGTCCAGCTAATTTAAAGAAATAAATAAAATGAGCATGGAATCGATTTTGAGGGCCTCTTTGCTCCGTCTCCTACCTGGTAACCGGAAATACTGGTAGCAGGACCTAAGTTTGAAAAGCTGTGTTAATCCGGTGCCTGTTTCATCACCTCCTGGACGCATGTCTGTTCCTGTGAGCAGCCTACACAAAACCAAAAAGACCACAGCCCCCTGTCAAACGCGGATGTTTTTCTGGCAGGTTGCATTAAAAGAGCAACAGTGCATGAATGTGGGCTTTATGAAACCTGGTTTGACTTAACCAAACACAAGCCCCTGTGCTCTGTGCCAGGGAAACAGGAGACATTTCTGGCTGAAGCCCCAGGACAACCCTGGCCAGCAGAAGGCTGCTGGGCTGCCTGCCTCCCTGGTGCCAGTCTTCCCTTTGCGGCACTGCTGAGCCAACGGCTCTGCACAGGTGAGCTGTGAGCATCAGGACCTTGATTGAAATCTGTATTTATTTAAAATCCCGGTGGCATTCTTTCCACAAGCAGCCATGCCAGCCCTGTCCTGATTAGGGACTGCCTCAGGTGTTGCTGCTTCAGCTGTGGGCCCTGCCCCTCCAGGGGCGGCTACAGCTGCTGTAGCAGGAGCGACAGGACCAGACAGACCAGTTTAAAAGCACATCTGGGGACAAAGGAACAGTCTTTACCAGCCCTTCTGCTAACGTCCCAGAGCATGATGTTGGGAGCCTGAGGGGTGTGCGGGTTGGGACCATCCATGGCAGCCCCAGGACGCGCCAGACGACTGGCACTGCTGTCGGGCTCCCTGCTGGCGAGGTTTTCCGCAAACTGTGTGTGCACTTTCACATTCTTTGCTGCATGCCCGACCCCCAGCAGCAAAAGAAGGCCCATCTCCTGGCTAAAACCCAATGCGGAGGGGTAACGGGGCGACCCTCGGCGCCACACGGCGGAGTCCGCCGCTCAGGGGACGCGGCCGCGGGGCAGCGGGAGGAAGCACAGGCCGTTTCCACGGCCCTGTGGGGCCACACGACCCTCCTCAGGCCCCGGAGCGAAGCCACCGAAAAGGGGAGAGGCGTGCGCGGCACAGCCGGCTCCTCCCGGGACACCTCCGGGAGCGGCACCGGAACGGCGGCGGCGCGGGCGGCCATGAGGGCGGCGGCGGGAATCGATGTCTCGGCCCTCGACAGGCGGCGGCCGCCATGGCGCTGAGCGGGGTGCGGGTGCTGGAGCTGGCCGGCCTGGCGCCGGCGCCGCTCTGCGGTATGATCCTCGCCGATTTCGGGGCCGGGGTGGTGCGGGTGGACCGGACGCCCCGCTCCGCCATGGCCACCGACGTGCAGGGCCGCGGCAAGCGCTCCTTGGCGCTCGACCTGAAGCGACCTCCTGGCGCGGCGGTGCTGAGGCGGCTGTGCTGCGGGGCCGACGTGCTCATCGAGCCCTTCCGCCACGGTGAGGCGGGAGGGCGGCCTTGGGGGGGGGGGGGGGGGGGGGCACCGGGGTAGGTCCGGGGGAGCGGTGCGGTGCGGGGCAAGGGGGCAGCCTCAGGGAGGTAGCGTGGTGTAAGCGGGAGGTGGGGTGCGCAGCCGTTGCGGGGCCACGGGATGCGGTGCTGAGGGGAGTCCTGTCAGTCTGCGGCTTCTTGAAATGCCTAGTGGGAAAGGAACAGCTTCCAGGGATGTATTTCGTGTGACTGGGTGAGAAGGGGGACGGACCGGGGTTTGTGGAGCGCGACAGCCCCGCAGCACCAGCGGGAAGGTGGTCAGCCAGGGCCTTGCCCCACGGGCTCAGACACTGAACAAATAGTTTTTGTTTCTGGATGTCTGAGCCGAGGAGTCGTGCATGAGTTTGGGCATCAGTCCTGTAGTGATTTTCAGGCCTGCGTACCAATTCGGCTCACATTTGTAAGGTTAGCGTGTGGGTAGGACATAGCAGGTCGTGGTCTAAGTCCCTGGGCTCATGATTCCTCTGCAGGCAACAGATCTAACATGCTGGCTGTGTTCATAAGCCGCCCACAGGCATTCATCTGGTGCTCATGCATGGGCTGTTTCGATATCCCTGCTTTTCCTTGATGCTGTTCTGTTTGAAGAGTATCACCGAGGTCAGGTCGGACAGGGCTTTGAGCAGCCTGATCTAGTTGAAGATGTCGCTGGTCATTGTGGGGAGAGGTCTCTTCCAACCCAAACCTTATGATTCTATGACCATGCTTCAGTGAGGAGCTAGCTGAAGTGTTTTGGGGTTCCAGCAGTCGATTTAGAACTAGAAGGCTGTATCAATTAAACATCACACATCATAAACAGCTTTACTTAGCCCGTGTCATGGGTAGTGCTTTTCATTCTGCAAACAGGTGTTTATGATTGTGATGGTTTTTTCCTTAAGAATTTTTTTGTTTGTTCCTCAGAAGCTCTGCAAACAAAGTTAAGACATTAAATGCAATTTTTCCTTGTACCTATTTTCTAGTGAGATTTTCTTATCATGGACATTTCTGGGGTGGGGTTTTTTGTTTGTTTTTATAGGCACTTTCTTTTTCTTTTTTTAATCTGGAAACTCGGGTGATTTTCTAGCTAGACATTAGGTTTTATGGGCCTGTAACTGAACTAGGGAAATCTGTGATCCAGCATGAAATGTGTGAACCAATGAGAAGATGAGGGCCCAAGTGGCAGGAGAGTTTCTTTAAATGCAGATGTACCATTGACCTTCCGACAGTGTCTTTGTGACACCGGGGTTATTTGGCACCCAGTTCTCACTTGTCCTGTTGAAGGTCTTGCTCTGTACCAAATTTCACTGCTTTCTCCTTGGCTTTAATCGCTTGTCACTGCCCGGTAAGTAATACAATAGAAACAGATCTTAAGGAATTTGAAAATTTAGTAGTACTATGGACTAGTTTGTGAAACAAGTTGCAGTACTAGATTCTGGGGTGGAACAGGTATTGAAGCTATGTTACCCGTTTCCCTCCAAAATGTGTCTCCGTGGAGTGCCAGTACATGGCATAGTCTGACCAAACTGCACTAAGCCAATAAAAGTCTATTTGCAACTTGAATTTGCTTCTTTTAAACCCACTAGCGTTGAACTACAAGATGGAAATTTTAGCCTTGATTACAGTAAACCCATGCTGACCAAACCTACATTTCATTGGTTTCTAAAAGCTCCTAATTCTCTGCATTACAAAAGAACACATTTTCTTTTGTGTAGCTATTGCAAATCCTGCATGGTCCATCCACACCAGTGAATTAAAAGATGCAGGAACACACAGGGTACTGAGAGGCTAGTACAGTGAGAAAGTATATTCCAGTGAAAGATCAAAGCAATTTCAAGTCATTTAATATGGAAAACATGAGAGTTTGCTCTTTTTCTTGTCTTTTTTTTTTTTCTTTTAGCAAGCCTTTGGTAGCTTTCTCTCTCATTCAACAGTACAGGGATTACGGCAAGCTCTCTGGCAATCTTTTGGGGAAGTAAAACAGGAAAAAAAAAGCTGAAAAAATGGAAAGGACCCTAAAGCTTAATTTCCACTTAATTGGCTTGTATTCAGAATGTCTGCAGTATGTTGGTAATTTATGATATTCTGGCTGTTCACATTGTAATTTGAATGTATTATTTCATAAATTGCAATTCAGTTCTGTTGTTGCATGATTTAACTTTGAACCATGTATGTTTTGAGTCATAATAAAAATAAACGTGAATTAGGATTCCTTGCCTTTGTCTTTTTAAGGTGTCATGGAAAAACTTGGGCTTGGTCCAGAGGTCCTTTTGCAGGAGAATCCCAGACTCATCTATGCTAGACTTACTGGATTTGGCCAGACAGGAAAATATGCAAAGTCTGCAGGTCATGACATCAATTATTTGGCTTTATCAGGTAGGCTGTGAAATTTCCTGTCAAATTGGGTTTTTCTGCCCATAAATTAAGACTCAGGAATTTATTGAAAGGTTATTTCCTAAAAGTTCAAATTACCTGAGGTCTAGTCTGATGAAACAGCTGAGCAGATCTGAAGCATGTCTGTTGGTGAAAGGAGGGTTTCCCTCTCTTTCTGTGTGCTTGTCCCTGCTACTTTCTCTCCAGTCAGCTCTGGCGCTTGCTTAACCCTGCTGTAAGCTCCCTCACAAGTCAAAAACTGCCCAGGAGAAATTAGGATGTTTTTCCGCCAGGTTATTGAGATGAAGCAGTTTATCAAGGGTTCCAACAAACACAGACAGTCAGCACAAGAAAGGACGAAACATGGGCTGGACGGGCTGTTCATTTTGGCAACAGCAGTGAGCAGTTAGGCTCGATCAGCATGCCTTCTCAGGCTGTAGAGAATTTTCCTTCCTTTCTGCTATTTTATCTGAATAAAGTTTTTGAAGGGAGGACTGAAGGTTTTATGCATTTTTGCCTTTCTTCGGAGCCTCTCTCCTAGAAAATCTGTTTATAATCCTGAAAAGGCTGCAGATTATTTTGCATGTTTGGGAGCAGCTTTTTTTTTGAGCAAAGAAAAACTAGACAGCCTAAACCGTTTGAGCTCTCATGCTTTTCTGATGTAAATATCTCTCCATTGATACCAACCGAAGGGAAAGTAGGCTTAAAGTAAAGTGGCAATGCTATGTTTCCTTAAGGTGTTGTGGATGGTATGCTGTTTTTTAAGTGTAATGATTCTACAAGTATGCAGTAGCAAACAACAACAAAATTACCCAACTTTGGTGATGGCAGTCAGTGTGTCATGAATGGCCCCACCTACTGCTGCTTCTGTGTGCTGCTTCTCCAAGCCTGTGAGGGAGGAGAGAAAGCGGCCCAAAAATTCTTGGCTTCCCACTGGATAAAGCACTTATTTTAGCCCCAGCAAAGGGCCAGAGCAGAGGCACTGCAAATGTGGTGATCCAATATCACCTACCGTGGGTAGTCATTGTGTTGTGGAGTTAGTTTTTTTAGGGATGGGTTCAGTCTTCTCTCATTATGTAAGATTGTCAGAGAATAAAAAAGAGTAAAGAAAGGACACTTTTGACTTCTCGTCCAGATACTTCGAGTTGTTACGGTATTTTTGTTTGTGCTAGCATAGGGAAAGAGTCAGTACAGAAATGGAATAGTCCATTGCTACCTTGGACTGTAGTACATTCTGTTTACAAAAATAAGTGTTTTTTTCTCTGGAGCTGATTTAATCAGTAGTATTCTGGTTAGTGCTAGCTGCCTAAAATTAAACCATTTTGCTTGAAATTCCTCACGTCAAGTTTTTCTGACTATTTAAAGGAACTAGGACAAAGCATTTGGGAGGTATTCCTCAAAAATGAGATTTTGTATCCTGAAGTATTTTCCTGAGGAGCTTTGGCTTTCTTTAACAAAAAAAAATGGCTTGCATTAGAAACTCCAGATATGGGTTAATATGTTAATCTGCTGGTGCCTGTGATGACCTTTAGGCTATTAGAAGTGAGGTTTTAGTCAGCGACAGGGCTTTATGCTTGCACTACAGGCTTTGGAAGCTTCTTTATACTGTGCACTGAGTTGCTTGCACTTAAGAAGTGCATTAGACCATTAGCTAATGAAACAGTACATCAGAATCATGCAGTTCTCAGGAAATTTTGACCTTATATGCCACAAGTCTCGGACTGTAAGCTAGAAGCATATGAGAGGTACGATCATACTGCAGAGCTTCTTGCTTGCCCAAAGGGAATCACTATGAGGGAACTGCAAAGGGTAAGGTGACAGTAAAGGTGTTCAGGGTGGCAGAGAAATGCTAACAGATTCAAAGCTCAGTCTGAAGTAAACTGGCTTAGCCTTTGCTCCGTTCCATTTCATTTCTGCAGAATTACTGGCACAAACATCCGTTCTCTGTGTCTATGTTGCATGCAATCAGAGGTTACCTTTCTGTGTTACTCACCTGTTCCTCTTATACATAACCTGTTTTTTTCCAAAGGTAGTTGAAGAGGGAGGATAGGACTGAAGTGCAGTTGTCAGTGTGAAATTCTTTGTTATGATTATTAATTCATGGGTTATGTGCACAGAAGACTGTACCTCTGCATTTTTACTTTAAAAGGGTCAAAGGAGAACAACTTACCAAAGTTGCTTTGAGACACGTTCATAATTCCTATTGAATTCTTATGGGGGAGGTTTCTATGCAGGTACAAAGTACTAATATAGAATTATCTGTCATGGGTTGGGCTGGGCCAGCCACTAACAAATGACATGTGCACAAGTATTTTTGGATGAAATTTTGTCCATATATAGCCAAATTATCAATGGTTTGTCTGTGAGACTTTTATTAATCTCTTTATTTAAACACATCTTCACAACTGTGATTTCATATATTCTATTCTTTTGTGAATTAAAGAGTAACCATCAGCCACGTAGAGACAGAAAACTCTTGGTAGAAGTTTGCTTTATCCTTTGTTTACTTGCATAGATTGAAAAGAATGAAACTTTAATGGTAGAATTGTAGAAATGAATGTTTATAATTAATTTTATACTTAACCTTTGCTTTGTTTGCTTTGCTGTTAGGTGTGCTGTCAAAGCTGGGTAGAAAAGATGAAAATCCTTACGCACCCATAAATCTTCTGGCTGATTTTGCTGGTGGAGGTGTCATGTGCGCACTGGGCATTATTACAGCCCTTTATGAACGTACCAGATCTGGCAAAGGGCAGGTCATTGATGCAAGTATGGTAAGTTTGGTCTTGAGGAAGGTGGGGTTTCTTAGGTTTGCTTGTTTGAGTTTTTTCCTGCTTTTAAGTCTGTAAAAAGGGAGGAGATTGCAGCTATTTGTAAGTTTAAAATTGAGAACTTGAGAAAGTAAGTAATCTCATAAAATGGCGTTTCTTTCATGTGCAAGCAGTTTTCACATATCACTGTTGCCACAGCATCCTTATGAAAAGGAACACATACTGTGGCTTTCCCGCTGTGCCGTTCCCTATCTTTCCTTTTACCAGTCTGCCTTCTTCACAAAATATTAGCCGTATATATTTGATCAGTAAGTTTGGTGTATGGAAATAGGGTGTGTAATAAACAATTAACATCATGCATAACAGCAAAAATAATGACCCTAGTAAAATAAAGAATTGCATTAGCTTTATCCAAGATATATCTGCTTACGAATTTGTGACAGGTAATGTTTTATTAGAAGCACTGTTTCCTCAAATAATTACACTGCCATGGATTATTGCCAAGAAGTGAATTTCAAACACTTTGCTTAATGTGCCATAAAATAAGTGAAAGGCTAAATTAGCTTAGTGAATACTATGGATTTTTTCACTGCAGGGCCACCCATTTACACACAGAGGAAGAATACCTATTTACGTTTATCCTTGAAACCTGTATTATCTGCATGTGTTTTTTCTCTCTCTCTCTCTCTCTGTTTCTCTTTTTAAAAAACATTGCAATTAAAATTTGACCTCCTTGCGAGGTGGTGTGATACAGTGAAGGCTATGATTTGGACTTGAATATAAAATGAAAAAACAATAATATTAATTGACGAAAATCCCTTTGTGGAAGAGGTCTTGAAGATCAGAGAATGGTAAGAGATGTTAGCTATCTTGACTTGAGTAAATTTTTGACAAATACACGTGACATTCTCAGAAGCAGGCAATGGCATTATGGTCTAGATGAAAATTCTATGGGATCGGTGCAAAACTGGTCTAATGTTTTCACCCAATGATAGTTATTAGTAGTTCCTTGTAAAAATGAAAAACTTACCAACTGGAGTTTTACAGACATCTGTTGGGTTTTTTTCAATGTTTTCTTCAATAAGCTGAATGATGGATAAGCGATAGCATGTAGTAAATTTACAAATGATGGGAAGAACTACAAGTATGAACACTTGATTAGAATTGAAAATGACCTTTTCAAATTGTAGAAATGACTTGAAAAAAATTGGCTGAAATTGATGGAGACCACTGCTCTGTAGTTCAGAAACAATTAACTGCACAAACGCAGTATGAGAACAATTGGCTAAAGTACCGTCCTGGCGGTTTGTAGTAGTCACAAGCTGAACATGAGTCAACAATATCATGCTGTTGTAAAACACGCACACACACTGTATTAGGGTGTATAAACAGGAAATAGAGCCAGGAAAGTTTCTAAAGTAATTCTTCTAATCTAGTCAACATTTATAAGGAAGATACTGTTTGTGATGCTGGCCATCACCTTTCTGAAAAAAATGACTGATTTGACAAAGTCTGAGAAACACAACAAAAGTGATGTGAGTCTGTAAACATGACCTAAGAAGGACAATTGAGTTTGTATATTTGTAAAGCAAAAACTGTGGAGAATTTGACCAGTCTTCAAGTATTTAGAAAGATATTTCTTGTAGTTTGGAGTATTACCTTATTTTCACGATTGGCACTACAAGTCATTAAAAGAATTTGTTGTGAGAAGGATCAGTGTAAGTCCATTAATGCCATAATGAGATCTGTGGCTCATCAGGAATGGAATGTGTTGTGGTTTTTATTGGGGTTGTTTTAAGCTCTCAAAACCCTCTTTCAATTTTTTCTTGTCTCATTATAATTGTGGAATTTGCAGTTCCCTGCTGGTGTTTCTGGTGTCCTGTGAAATGGATGGAATATTGTCCACTATCACTGGATGTGCTTTATCTGGCATTTTATTATGTTCCTTTCACGTGAACAGACTTTCAGTGAGATGGTTGATGAAAAACATACATGCATCATCAACAGCAAAGACAGTCAGATAGACTGAGTTGATGAGCCTGTTTTTAAATATAAGTTTGTTTTGTGGAGGTAGATAGTTTTAAAATCACAATACCTTAGCACATCAGCTGTCATTTTGTTTTAATATTTGTCTTTATTTAATAGGCCTATTACTTAAGTTGTTGACGGTTTTGGTAGTCTGAATATGTTAACGGCTGTGACGCATGGTGGAATTTTCTACAGTAGAAGAGGGAAATGAATTTCTACATTAGAAGAGGGAAAATAAATTTCTTTTTAGCAGCTTTATGTCCTCAGGGTTACATTTATTAAGTTTTCATATTAGAATCGTGGAATTTTTTAGAATCATTCAGTCCAACTGTTAGCCTTGCACTACCCAGTCCACCACTAAACCGTGTCCCTAGGCACCGCATCTATATGTATTTTAAATACCTCCAGGGATGGTGACTCCTTCCTGGATTGTTTTACTGACCACTTGTTTGTTTCTTCCTTTTATTGCGATGTCTCTTTTTCTGAGGTAATCTAAAAAAATGGATTATTTTTTGTCTTTGAGGTTAGTAATTCTAGATTGAGATCCAAATTTTTGTGATGGAAGGATTTGTTATTTGTCTTTTATTTCTAATTACTATTCTGAAAGCTGAAAAATGGTTTGGGGGCATTCTTATGATCAGTAATACACACGTGAGGAGTTCCTCTAGTTAGTGAAATTAAACTGACGCAAGAAGAGGATGGAGAGAATCAGGCCAAGGGCTGGATTTGCATCACCTGTTCACAGTGTCCAGTGTTACCTGTTGTGCTCAGCTGTCTGCCTCAGGAGAATGAAATGCCTGGTCTGAATTGATTCATGTCAGTTGCTTCTTTTCTCATTGACTCTGTAGGGATCATAGCTGTCTTACAGTGAACCTGATAGTTCCCATGTGCTGAGTAGGATGTGGAGTGGACACTGTGGTATGATATGGGAGGCACAATTGTACATCTGCCCTCTTGCACTGTGTTGGAATAGAGGCATGTGAGTCAGGGCCACGCTTTAGGTTCACTCCAAATTCAGACACAGAGCCTTCCCTGATGGTAGGCATCTGACCAAGTGTGACTCACTCTTTGTGAAAAGACAGCCACAGTAGAGGATGGTGGTAATGATCACTTACATAATAGTCTCATAGCAAGAGCATTTAGCTGTCCAACAGAAGTCTGGGGTTCCATGTGTTTCTCAGCCTGGAGGTATTCAAAACCAAAACTCCCACATCCTAGAGGCATTCATCAGTCACGGGGATAAAGACTGAGTTGATGTGGATTCATTCTCAGTTTTGTTTGGACTGTTTCACTCTGCAGAAGGAACAGAAGACTTGCAGAGCAGACAGGCCACTCAGCCCAGTGGCGCCTATGGATTCTTGTCCCTGCTTCTGAGACTGAGGATGATTTTAGCATGAGGGAGCCATTAAGCGAAACACGTAACTGTTACTGGAATCATTCTGCAATTAGGCCTAAGTGGAGTCTCCTGATACTGTCCTTTTCGTGTTTTAAAAGAAAGTGACCACATAAGTGTGTGTGTTTGTGGTGTTATCTGAGCATGCCTTTGGAGGTTTGGTGCAGGTGTTAGCTTTTTACTTGTCTCTGAATTGCGGAGGGCCTCAGGCGGAAGCTACCTGTGCAGTTGTCCAGCCAGGGATATTTCTAAAGTCCCTATGGCAGTCCAAAACAGATGTGCTATTCGATTTTAAGTATTTTCAGGGTAATTAGCACTGTATGTAGGTATTCTAAGTAGTTCCGTGAGCACCAAAATCTGATTTGCAGTTAGAGCTTATTCTGGTGTTATCCCCATCTGTTATAAGCCTTACTTCCAATGTTTTTAGTGTATTTTATTGTTAATATAGGCAGTGTAAGATCAGATCATTAGTAAAGCAAACACTATTTTGATATCTTTGCAGTCATTTTGCAGACATGTGATGAATGTATACAGTATTTTCTTGTATGAAAGTACTTTGATTGACTTTAACATATAACAAGGACAGAAGTATTCCTGTCCTTGTGTCAGGTACCTGAGGAAGAGGTCAAGTAAAGCACATTAAATGAAGAAGCCTTCATGACTGCATACTTCAAAGATTTGCATGTTTTAAATTCTTACTTAAAAAGGTAGAAATTAATAGATCTTTCCACATGAAAATTCAGTAGTTTTTTACTTTAGTACCACCTCTGTATTTTTCTCTATAGATAACATTAGATTAATTTTACACAGCTGAAAATGCATGAGTCAAAATACACAAAATTATACAGCTCAGGTTTTTCTCTGTTCTGCTGGAATGTTTCTGGCCATGTGCTGTTACTGCCTCATCTTCTCTTACAGTTTTTCTAATGCAGTTGGAAGAAAATGGATTCTGCTGGTGACCAAAAGCATAGGGTGTGATTTTGCTTGGAAAGACTGGTGCAAGCTTGAGAATTCCACTTGGCCAAAAGCCATCACTAGGAGGAATGTGGCAACCCAGGCAGAAGTCCCGCACAGACACATAGCTGTGCAGGCCTATGGCTGCAGGGAGTGCCTGAGCCTGCTGGTTGTGCAGGAGGACAGCGGGGATAACACCTGTGTGAAGTGTGACCGGGTGAATGATCTGCTCAGCCTGGTGGCAGAGCTGAAAGAGGCAGTGGAAAGGTTAAGGAGCATCGGGGAGTGTGAGGGGGAGATAGATTGGTGGAGCTGCACCCTACCATCCCTGAGGCAAAGGCAGCAGAAGGTGGCTCTGCAAGAAGCAGAGGACCCCCTACCCTCTGGCCACCAGGCAGAAGGAGGGGAACTAAGGGATGGGGGGGGGGGGGGGGGGGGGGGAGGAATTGGAAACAGGTCCCTACTCGAGGTGGCAGTCGAATCCCCTCCCCGACCTCCCTCACCTACCCAGCTGCCCCTGCATAATAGATATGGGGCTCTAGAACTTGAGGACCAGGCAGATGAGGAGGTAGATAAAGGCCCATCCAGGGAGTGGCCTAGGGAGAGTCAGTCAGCCCCACACATTGTGACTGCCTCTGTTAAGAAAAAAAGGAGGGTAATTGTCGTTGGTGATTCCCTTCTGAGGGGAACGGAGGGCCCAATATGTTGACTGGACCTACCGTGCAGGGAAGTCTGCTTCCGTGGGGCCAGGGTTAGAGATGTTAGTAGTCTAGGCCCTAGTCTGGTACGGCCCTCTGATTGCTAGCCGCTCTTGGTAATGCAAGTTGGTAGCAATGAGATTGCAGAGAGAAATCCAAAGGCCATCAAAAGGGACTTCAGGGCACTGAGGAGATTGCTAGAAGGATCAGGAGCACAGGTCGTGTTTTCCTCAGCCCCTTCAGTGACGGGCAAGAATACTGAAAGGAACAGGAAAACACATCTGATTAACACCTCGGTGGAATTTTGGTTTCTATGGTTGTGGGGAGGTTTGCAAGGCACCAGGTCTGATGGCGAAAGACAGAGTTCAGCATTCTAGAAAGGGGAGAAGGATTCTCACATATTAATTGGCTGAGCTTATAGAGAAGGCTTTGAACTAGGTTCGAGGGGGGGAGGGAGACAAAACAAGGCCCACCAGTGATGGACCTAGGGGTGGCGTGCTGATGTTAGGGGTGAGATCGATAGCCCAGCTCAAGGACATCTGTACCAATGCACGCAGCACGGGCAACAAAGGGGAGGAGCTGGAAGCCATTGGGCAGCAGGGTAGCTATGACTTGGTCGCCGTCACAGAAACATGGTGGGATGACTCTCATGACTGGAGTGCTGCAATGGATGGCTACAAGCTCTTCAGGAGGGATAGGCAAGGAAGGAGAGGCAGTGGGGTGGCTTTGTGCGTTAGGGAGTGTTCCAATTGTGTAGAGCTCAACAATTTTGAAGACAAGGCCGGGTGCTTATGGGTAGGGATGAAGGGGAAGGCCAACAAGGGAGATATCCTGCAGGGAGTCTGTTATAGACCACCCAATAAGGAGGAAGAGGCAGATGAGGCATTCAATAAGTGGCTGGCAGAAGCCTCTCAGTCGTTAGCTGTTGTCCTTGGGGGGGACTTGAACTTACCAGATGTCCGCTGGAAATACAACACAGCAGAGAGGAAACAGTCCAGGAGGTTGCTGTGTGGAAGATAACTTCCTGACACAGCTGGTAAGGGAGCCTACCAGGGGAGGTGCCTCACTTGACCTACTGTTTACGAACAGAGAAGGACTAGTGTGAAATGTGGTGGTTGGAAGCCGCCTTGGACTTAGTGATCATGAAATGGTAGAGTTCTCTGTTCTTGGTCAAGTTAGGAGGAGAGTCAGCCAAACCACAACCACAGACTTCCGGAGGGCTGACTTTGGGCTGTTCAGGACACTGGTGGAGAGAGTCCCTTAGAGACAGTCCTGAAGGGCAAGGGGGTCCAGGAAGGCTGGACATTCTTCAAGGAGGAAGTCCTAAAGGTGCAGGAGCAGGCTGTCCCTGTGTGCTGGAAAATGAACCGGTGGGGAAGATGATCGGCCTGGTTGAACAGGGAGCTGTTACTGGAACTTAGGGAAAAAAGGAGGGTTTACCACTCTTGGAAGAAGGGGCAGGCGACTCAAGAAGAGTATAAGGAGCTTGTTAGGTCATACAGAGGGAAAATGAGAGACGCAAAAGCCCAGCTAGAACTCAGGCTGGCCACTGTTGTGAAAGACAACAAAAAGTGTTTCTACGAAAACATTAACAACAAAAAGAGAGCCACAGAGAATCTCCATCCTTTGTTGGATACGGAGGGGAAGATTGTCACCAAGGATGAGAAAAAGGCTGAGGTACTTAATGCCTACTTTGCCTCAGTCTTTAATAGTCAGACAAGCAATCCGCAAGGTAACCAGCCCCCTGAGCTGAACGCCAGGGACCAAGAGCAGAATAAACCCACTGTAATTCAGCAGGAATCAGTTAATGACCGGCTCTGCCACCTGGACACCCACAAGTCTATGGGGCCAGATGGGATCCACCCAAGAGTACTGAGGGAGCTGGCAGAGGAGCTGGCCAAACCACTCTTCATCATTTCTCAGAAGTCCTGATCAACAGGGGAGGTCCCAGACGACTGGAGGCTTACCAATGTGACACCCATCTACAAGAAGGGCTGGAAGTAGGATGGGGGGAACTACAGGCTCATCAGCCTGGTCTCGGTGCTGGGGAAGGTTATGGAGCAGTTCATCTTGAGGGCGCTCACATGGCATGTGCAGGATAACCAGGGGATCGGGCCCAGCCAGCACAGGTTCATGAAGGGCAGGTCCTGTTTAATCAAGCTGATCTCCTTCTATGACCAGGTGACCCACCTAGTCGATGAGGGGAAGGCTGTGGGTGTCCTCTACCTGGACTTCAGTAAAGCCTTTGACACCGTCTCCCACAGCATTCTCCTAAGAAAGCTGGTGGCTCATGGCCTAGACAGGTGCACTCTAAGCTGGGTTAAAAACTGGCTGGATGGCCAAGCACAGAGCGTGGTGGTGAGTGGAGTTCAATCCAGCTGGTGACTGGTCACCAGCGCTGTCCCCCAGGGCTCAGTATTGGGACCTTGGTCTTGTTTAACATCTTTATCGATGATCTCGATGAGGGGATCGAGTGCTCCCTCAGTAAGTTTGCAGATGACACTAAACTGGGTGGGAGTGTTGACCTGCTGGAGGGCAGGAAGGCTCTGCAGAGGGACCTGGGCAGGCGGGATCGATGGGCTGAGGCCAATGCGATGAGGTTCAACAAGGCCAAGGGCCGGGTCCTGCCCTTGGGTCACAACAGCCCCAGGCAGCGCTACGGGCTTGGGGAGGAGTGGCTGGAAAGCTGCCTGGCAGAAAAGGACCTGGGGTGCTGGTCGACAGCCGGCTGGACATGAGTCAGCAGTGTGCCCAGGTGGCCAAGGAGGCCAACAGCATCCTGGCCTGTATCAGAAGTGGTGTGGCCAGCAGGAGCAGGGAGGTGATCGTGCCCCTGTACTCGGCACTGGTGAGGCCGCCCCTCGAATGCTGTGTGCAGTTTTGGGCCCCTCACTGCAAGAAGGACATTGAGGTGCTGGAGCGTGTCCAGAGAAGGGCAACGAAGCTGGTGAGGGGTCTGGAGAACAGGTCTGGTGAGGAGCGGCTCAGGGAACTGGGTTGGTTTGGTCTGGAGAAGAGGAGGCTGAGGGGAGATCTTATCGCTCTTTACAGTTACCTGACAGGAGGTTGTAGTGAGGTGGGGGTTGGTCTCTTCTCCCGAGTAACAAGTGATAGGACAAGAGGAAATGGCCTCAAGTTGCACCAGGGGAGGTTTAGATTGGACATTAGGAAAAATTTCTTTACTGAAAGAGTGGTCAAGCATTGGAACAGGCTGCCCAGGGAAGTGGTGGAGTCACCGTCCCTGGAGATGTTCAAAAAATGTGTTGATGTGGCTGTTGTAGACATAGTCTAGTGGGCATGGTGGTATAGAGTCAACGGTTGGACTTGGTGATCTCAGAGGTCTATTCCAACCTAATGATTCTATAATTATTGAAAGGCTGAACAAACTGAGTTTTCATCTAGTTGTACTCCACATAGCTGAAATGTTAAGGAGCAAGTTGGAAGAGGATTATTCATGTTTTCTACTGCTGTATTCATCAGACGCTTGCGTATTTAGATTACCTTGCTCTGTCTATGTATCTGCCAGTGATGAGAGTGGGAAGATAGTTTTTGGTTTAACTTAGTGGTGGAGATGAGCTTCCTAGTTCCCATGGTATAAGGGAACATTAACCTTTGATTTCCCTGCCGTTTTCTTCTAAAAATAGCAGTCTTGTCACAATCAGTAAATTCAAAGTTGTTAATGTACAGATAAAAATTTGGTACTTACAGGACTGGTATAGTCATCTTGATTTCCAGAGGTTTAGAAGGCTTGACAGCTGTTAGATACTTAATGTTCTATAGAACAAAGAAGCTTGTCCCATCACCTAAAATTACTTACATTCCCTTTGTGAACTCCAAACGATTACAAACTTGCTAAACAAGGAGACTTTGTGCATTGAAAGTGTGTTATCCATCTGAAGCTGCATTATTGCATTTATGCTCCTTCTTACTCTGTAATTATAGATGATTTCACATATGCAACATAAACAGTAATTGAAAATTTTAAGAAATTAAACTGCTTACCAGAGATTTTGTCATTGCAAATCTTAATAAAGGACAGAACTGGTAGTAGTTTTTTGCTGGGGTTTTTAATGTAGAATTAATGTAACATGTCAATTAATTTACTGAAGCTGTTACTTTTTCCTGTAAATCTTCAAGGTAGAAGGAGTAGCATACCTAAGTTCTTTCCTGTGGAAATCACAAAATTTGGGGCTTTGGAACAGACCTCGAGGTGAGAACCTGCTAGATAGCGGTGCGCCTTTTTATGAAACCTACAAGACCTCCGATGGAAAATTCATGGCTGTTGGTGCCATTGAGCCTCAATTCTATGATCAGTTAATAAAGGGTAAGTAGCTTGGAGCAGTTGTTTCACATCAGCAAAGCATGATTGAATGAATTCTTTAATACTTGATTTTGATTCATGACATTGATTATGTTGATTTCTTTTTGGCTTTTTGTTGAAGCCAAACACTTCTTGAAATTAATTGAGTAGTAGTGTAGTAGTTGACTTTGTTCTTCTGGCAATTGATTCCTTTCTTTTCCATCCCTTCTTCACCTTACCTTCAGAAACTACACTTAAATTAGAGGTTTTCTTCTGGAGTTATGGTAACGGTAGTCTGTGATATGGCTGGAGCCCTAAACAACTATTTTTGGGAACCACTTTTTTCAAGGGATTGTGAATATACTTGAAAAAGGAGACATAATTCTTTGGTATTGCAAATAAAATTTCAAGCAATTTCAGTTATTGGTGCTATATTTTTTTAAAAAAAAGAAACATTTGTTTCAGAAATTAATGTGCATTGGAAGTAGTTCAAAATAGTTATTGACAAAATGGAATTTTTCTAGAAGCAAAGTCAGCTTTATAAATTAATTTCCATTACACAGTTTCAGAGTGCTTTGGATGTCCAGCTATGAATATAATTTTTATATTTGACTGAAGAGCCTTTAAGTATGGCTATAAAATATGATTTATCTGTTTGTGAAATTAGAATGGGTCATGCAAAATAACTGCGTGAAGTTGAAACAGGAATTTGCAGGTGCCTCTTTAGCTTTGAACTGCTTGTGTGCTTCAAGCTTTTGATCATATGTTCTTTTAGCTTCTTACTGGTTATTTAATTAAAAAATAATTTCTTCTGTTGTCCTCCTTTGGTAGATTGCTATGCTTTCCATACAGAATTTACGAAAATACAAAAAATTCACAGAAGATTTTGGTAATTATTCTTTTTCCATTATTCTGATTATGGAGGATATAAAAAGTTCTCAATCTAATTTTAGTTTTGCTTAATGAGTAGAAGGAATACCGACAAAGGATATACCTGAAGGGGACACACTCTCTGTTATGCGAACCACTTTTGTATGTGCATGACTTAGATGTGGTAAATCTTTGCTGAGTGAGGGTGGCACTTACTCTTGCTCAGTCTTTCCCCACTGATTATTCCTTGGATTGTAGCATGGATACCTGTGCTGGTTTGGCTGGGACAGAGCTAAATTTCTTCATAGTAGCTGCTATGGGGCTGAGTTTTGGATTTGTGCTGGAAACAGTGTTGATAACTCAGAGATGTTTCAGTTACTGCTGAGCAGTTCTTACACAGAGTCAAGGCCTTTTCTGCTCCTCACACCGCCCTGCCGGAAGGAGCACAGCTGGGACAGCTGACCCCAGCTGACCAGAGGGATACTCCATACCCTATGATGTCATGCTCCGCAGCAGAACTTGCGGGGGAGGTTCACGGGGCGGCCACTGCTTAGGGACTGGCTGGACATTGGTCGGTTGATGGTGAGCAATTGCTTTCATTTGTATTACTTGTCTTTCTTGGGTTTTATTTTCCTCTCTCTTTGTAATTTTTTCCTCCTCTTTTCTTTACAATTTTAAAATTATTATTATTTGTAATTTTTAAACTGTATGTAGTTATTGTAAGTAGTTCCGTGAGTGCCCAGATCTAATTTGCAGTTAGAGCTTATTCTGATATTTTCCCCATCTATTATTAGCCTGACTTCCATGTTTTTATCTCAACCCACAAGTTTCTTTCTCACTTTTACCCGTCCAATTCTCCCCCTATCCCTGTGGGGGCAAGAGAAGTGAGTGAGCAGCTATGCGGTGCTTAGTTGCTGTCTGGAGTTAAACCATGACAATTACTCTTAGAGGCAGTTACTGCCAGCTCATCCCCAATCAGCTATGTTGTGCTAGTAAAAGCATGGTCAGTGCCAGGGCCTGCAGTTCCAGGAGTTTTTGAAATTGAGAAGCATAGTAAGATGAAATGAAGGTATGGGGTGGTAAGGTGGGGTATGCCTTTGGTGAGGAGGATCCCAAAGAGAGATCTTGTTCTGTACACCTTGGCTTTTTTCTCTAGCAACCTGTGGTACTCCCGTAGTTCTTGCACATCTGTGGCTGTAAATGGCTGCTTCTCTGTCTAGCTTAAACAGGGCTGTGTGATTGCGTAGAGTATCCAAATTGGTACATGCTGATACATGAAATGCAGAAGGCAGGCTCCTGGAGTGACTCAGAGACATGTCCCGCATTATGTGCTGCCTCCAGATCAGATGTCAAGTTTGTAAGAGCCATGTTCTCGACTGAAGAAGCTGGTACTTTGCCCCTTGTTGTCCCGAGAATAACTTGTTTATAAACTCCAGTTCTAAGGTACTCAATCTTGAAAAAGAAAGTATATTGATTTTTCCACAATTTGTAGTTCTTTCCAATGTTATTCTCATCCAGTCCTTTGAGATTTTTTTACTTGCAAGAAATGGAGCTGCAGAACAAAATTAAATATAAAAGTGTATTAAAGTAAAATGTAAGCCCTCGCTCTGGAAGTTAGGGAATTTGGAATTCAAATATATGTCTTCAGGGAGAATGCTTTTACTAAGTACAAAGGAAACAAGGAAAGAATAAAGCTGCTTACTCAAATGTCCATATGTTTGGCTTAAAGTGCTCCAACACTGGCCTGCAGTATTCATGGCTGCAATATTTTATTCTTCTCTAGACATTAGCACTCTAGACATCTGCACTTACTGTTAAGCTACAGGAGTGGGATGGCATCTTTATTTGTACAAAAAGAAAACAAATTCTGTAATGGAGTCTGGTCTTGTTTCTCACTGTTCTTAGTGAACCTTTGCTGGACACTCCAGCCTTCCTGTGTTGGTCATTGCTACAGGGCAAGACTCAGGCTTTTCTCTGTCAACCAGCCAGCCAGCTTATCTAGAAAGAAGCCTCTGGTGGATGAATCCAGTAGTCAGGCAGTATAACATGATCACTGACCAGTCTCTGTCTTATTTAGATAAATAGTGAGGAAAATGCTAAAATTCTCTGGTTTTGTCTTAGTTGTTTCTCAGTAATTTAGAGCATAGTGTTGGAGCAACAGCTATGAATTCATCTGCCTATACTGGGGCACCCATGTTGAACTTTCTTTTCATGTTTGAAAGTATTCCTTATGCTTACAATGCACAGGAATGGCTTGAATTTAACAGCTGAAGTTTCAAAAATGGTTATTCCAGCAATAAAGAATTGGTGTATCCATGTGTAAGTAGGCAGCAACTGCAATCACAGATGTGCCTGTGTTTCAGTCTTTTTCGAAAAATCCAACATACAGACTACAGTCTTCTAAGGAAATTTTGCATTTTGCCTTTAATGGTATCACAAGCTTTGCTTGTTTACAGTCAATAGATTTTCTTTGCTTATTTTGTAAAAGTGTGTTGTTTAAAGTGTCAGACTGAACTCAAGATTTTTTCACAATATTGCATTTAATGTAAGTGGTCTTTCTTCATTGTATTTTAGGTGTATATTATTAATTGTTCAGATTCTCACACAGGAAATATTTATCCCTTTTGGTAGTTATGGTTGCAAGCTTTCTGAAGCATAGTCTGCTAAATTAGAACAGCAGATCCTTCTTGTGGCTTAGGGATTTTTTCCTTTCTGGGATATCTATTGCAGAAATTCAATTCAGAATTTAAGCCTTCCTTTGAATGTTATATGGAAGCACAAACTGCTGTGAGAATCGTATTGCTCTTTCACAAATCCAAGGAGCTTTGACTTAGGCTGAGTCGTCTGTTCCAGGCATTAATTACCTGCTTTGAAGTAGTTTTAAAATTGGTGTTCCAGTTACAATTTCCATAATTTTTGGTCAGTTCTGCTGGTAAACAATTTGGTGCTGTTCCAAATAAAATATATTCAAAAGCCACTGTATGTCTCTCTGTGCATATTTAGAGTAGGTTACTTTTGCCACTCCTGTGGGATGAAAACACAAGGATATGGGTGTTGCAGATGTAAGAGCTGGAGATTTAAAGATTGCAGAATTGAGAAAGGAACATGATTTCTGAACTATTTGTCACTGCTCACAGAATTCTGGTGAGCAGAAGTGAAACTGTTTTCCTTTTGGTTTTGGTTCGCTTCAGTGTTTCCCTGCAGAATTAGGAACCCAGTCCTGGGCCAGAGTGCAGTTAATGATATGGTGAGGGAATTTAAGGGCTCTGCGAGGGGAAACTAAGCAAATTTAAGAAAATACAACATCTTAGTTTGAGAAGATTGTTGGCTTTGGAGATAATGCGCAGTACGGAAAATTAAATTTCTGCTTACCACACATTTATGAATTTTTTTTAAAAAAGGTTATATGAGAAACTGAAGCTATATAAAAGAGATATGGTAAATAACTGCTGTAGTAGTTGTAGTATTAGGGGAGCTCACTATAGACTTCCTATAGACTATTTGCTGTTAACAAACATGGTGTAGTCCTTTTGCTTATATTAATTTTGTTACTGCAAAAGTCAGCCAGCAAATAACTAAAATGCCTTTGCATCTTACGAAAAATCTGATGTAAGAAACATGTGCTATTAATGTTAAGTCTCCATGTGTTGACAGAAAGAGACAGAATGTCTTCCAACTGACCTGTAAATTGCTTCTGCAGGTTTCTCTTGATTTTTAGCAACGTGTGCTTAGTATTGCTGTAGCCAGGCTACAAGAGGCATGCAGAACACGGTAAGAAGACTCTCACTACTATAGGTGAGAGTAGAGGTTTGAGCCTGCATTGTCATGTGGGGTAAACCTGATTACATAACGTGAACTTAGTATCAGCTTACATTGATGTGAAAAGCACTGTTACTAAAGTTCTGAACATGTATTTGACAGCACTCCTTTCAGACTGCTTTGGTACTCCTACGTTGTGTGATTTCCATTTAAAAAGAAAGAAAAAAATTAGGAAGCACTTGAAAAGCATAGTCGACATCATTATGAAGGATTTCCACAGGACTCTGTTTTGTGGTTGTGAAGTATTGTGTACTGTATGAAAAATCCGCTAATATACTAAATCCAATGTAACGTTGTTTTTAAGAAGTGCGAAGTAGACAGAGTTTCCTCATTACATTTTTGACACCCTCAGTTAAACATAATGTTAAGTTTTATTGAATTTATTTATCATGATTAGCCTTAAACATTGTATGAATACTGTAGAGGGCCTGGTTCTTGCTGCACCAAAACATTTGCAATTGTGGTAATTAAATATGTAAACTTGGAGTACAGCTATGGATGCAGTTGTGGCGATGCTCTGGTGGAGTATACTCTGGGCCTGAGCAACCTTTTGCTAAGCTGTGACATTCTAAAAAATTATTTAGTTTCAGAAACTTTGAACAGAGAAAAAACTTTACATAGTTACTTCAATGAAAATTCACTGCAGTTTTGGAATATTATGAAGTTCAGTTCCCTCTCAGAGTGAGAATGAATTATATTTAGACAGAGAGAGCAGTGTTGTACACCTTATGGCGGTGGTTTGGGCCAAAATTAAGGATTCCCATACAGATGGTTCTATTCAGTCACGTTGTGCTATGAGTGTACAATTTTGAAAAGAAAATCAGCAAGTTAAAACAAGAAAATCATGAGCAAAGCTCTGCTAAGAATCCAAAATAATCTTTTAAAATAGTATGGCTGAAATACTGTAAGAAACTGTTTATTTCCAAAGCAACTTCACTGATTTATCTAATGAATTTTACAGGTTTCTCTCCCTTGAAATAGGTGCCTAATTTTACTGCAGTTTGTCTAAGAAATTCTCCAGAAATAGAGATTTCAATTGGATGCATTAATGAATGTTGTGCAGATGCATGTCAGTCAAGCTATAGCATTTAAAGGAGACTTAAAGCTATATCGTTATAACAAGATTTCATTTTTCATTTTTCAAAAATTGTTATTTCAAAGGTGTACTAGGGTAGGTTACTGGGTCTTTCTAAACGGAAGCCCCTAGACGAGAATTTGAACAAAAAAAGCTGTGATTGCTTTACCAGATAATCTGTGTAGAAGATACTTTGCTTTTGATTCTCTTGGGTCAAATTTGTCATCCTGTGGTATCCCAAACAGTTCTGTGCTGTGTAATTGTTTCCTTGTTGACTCAGTTGTTCCAGCTGTGATGCCGTTCGTCCGCACCACAAATGGTTGGCAGAAGCTAGAAAATGAGAAGCTGTAGTGCTTAAATGCTGTTGGTTCATGCTATTTAAAGTTGAAGTCTTCAGTGGTCAATGGAAAATGAACATGTAGTATTAAATTCCATGTTCTCCATGTTGTTCTATTTTGCTAGAGCATGTACAGTTAGATTCAGCCAACTTTCCATCTGGCAGGATCTTCAAATACAATTGTGTAATGGGTAATGGTAGAGCCATATTCATGTTGGACTGGCTAATAGGACCCAAACCATAGTTAATAAGCAGATAACACTTACGAAACAGTGTTTCCAGTTGACAAGATTTCATGCATTGAGACAGAATCTCAGTGTGTTACTTAGCTTTACTTACTGTGTAAGGTACGTTTGCCTTGCCTCCTAGTTCTTAAGTACCTATATAGCACTGTTAATCTTTAGTATTATACTTTGAAGATTAATAATCAAATTAATTTTGAAAGCATTTTTGGCATCTGTTTAATTATGGGTGCTCAACCAGTATGAGTAATCTTCAACTGATCCTTTTTTAGGGTGATATGAGTGGTTGTGATTGTAAGTTTAGTGATATAAGATGTACATGATTTGGTAACTCCATAAGGACTGATGTTTAGCTTGTAGTAATACTTGTCCGAGTATCTGTAGGAATCTCTAATAAGGTGTGAAAACACTTATTCTGTCTTTGACTGTGTTGATTTTCTTCTAAACATAAAGAACTGAAAGGCTGTATTTCTGAATTGGAGATTGGCAATTTCTCTGTGTTTACCTGTGCAATAATAAAGTAAGATTTTAAAGCATGCATTCGTTTTCAAAGCTACTATTTAAGAATCTGGTGATCAACAGTGAAATTCTTAAATATTATGATAACTTGGGGGAAACTATGAGCCTCAAGACATGCATGTAGCAGAGATTATGAGCAGAAAGAAAGAACTTACAGAGTAGAAGAATGGACATTATCTTCCTTGCTTCTCCCCCATGTGTTTCAATAGCTGTATGTATACCCCTCTCAGTGATAAGGAAGCTGTAGAAATAAAAGGTGTTTTTTTCTGCCTATGTACAGCTAAAAATTAGATGAGTTCTGTGTAAATTCTACCTGCAGGCAGGCATCTAGTAGCCAAGCCTGTTAACAGTTGCAAGTCAATCATCAATCTGATACTAGATATCCAAAGATATAAGAAAGAATGTTGAAAATTAAATGTTTGCACTTAATTTTCTCTGCCTTTTACACAGAGCTGTTGTTTTCTAAGCATCTCCCTTTTTTGTTGTTTCTGAGGCATGATGATAGTTGTTCAAATTTCTCAAATTAATGTCTTCCTTATCCCTGCTTTTTCTGAATTTTTCCTGTGATGTTCATGCTCCTCAATTTCAAGATGTGACTGGACAGCCTTCAATACATCACTTCTGATTTCTGTTTGATATCATAGACTCTGTGTACTACCTCCATTTTGAAAGTGTGGTTTAATTGCCTTTTCTCTTTCCTGTTTCTTACCTCCTTTTTGAGATAAATCCTACAAGAAGTGATAACAGCTCTTGCATCTCATTCAAGTAGAAGAATGGAAGGCTAGGGACTGCAGAGAGCAGAATCCTTGGGAACAGAAACTGAGATGGGAAACAGGCTGCACAGGACAGATGTAAACTCCCCAGTGAGAAGTGGTGCTTAGTTAAGGGAAGGGCCTAAGACTTGCCTAGTTGAGGAAATTTTGAGTGCAGAGCCTGTGTGTCCATCTCCTGCTCTTGTGTCTCAGAAGGGATACGCGTATTGCGCACCTAGGTGGTCCATGCAACTGATCTTCTGGGAAGCAGAGTTCTTGAGCAGTTAGTAAGTGTAAGGGCTATGGGTTTAACTTTTCCAAAAGAGCCGCAGTGGAGAGTTGGAACCTGGGGAGTGTGCCGGAGAGGGGAGAGCAGCAAACACTGCTGGAGTCCATTTGGACTGAGGGAGTCAAGAAGCAGGTCAGTTAGCCTGCAGGCGCCTGCAGCTGAGCTACCTCATGCACATCGAGCCTGGATGTATCCATCCACACCATCGTCTTGTCTGTGCCATAGAAATAATCCGCTCGTGTTGGGCTTCAAACACTGTAGCCTACTGAATGTCCAGCTCTGGCAGATGTACTGGCTTCCGTGAGGTAAGGATGTTGCTGTAGTCCAAGGCCAACCCGTTCAGCAGACTTTTGTGTTGCTGCTGCCAGGTAGAGATTACGATACCTATTATAGAAAATATTGTCAGGACAAAATATCTCTAGGCAGCTGCTGCTCTTAGGAAATGTTTATACAAATGAGTGTTGATTATATGTATTTAGCTAAAAGGCTGTAGCTGGTGTGGTTGAGTCTAATTGCAAGTAATAGAACATTTATTCTTCTGCTCCCTCCCGCTCATAGGCATCCTGATAAAGTTGGAAGTGACTTGTAGTTAGTATGCTCTGCTGTGTTGGACTGCCTGCAAAATATTACCTTCTCAAGGAACATACTTAGTTGTGGGCAGCGCTTCGTGCTTTATATAAGCTATACTATAGGTAAACTTTGCTTTTCTCCTTTCAGGTCTTGGGCTAGATTCGGATAAACTTCCTAGTCAGTTGAGTTTTGCTGACTGGCCTGAAATGAAGAAGAAATTTGCATCAATATTTGCACAGAAAACACAAGCTGAGTGGTGCAGCATATTTGATGGTACTGATGCCTGTGTGACCCCTGTTTTATCCTTTGATGAAGTTGCCTCACATCAGCATAACAAACAAAGAAGTTCTTTTATCAAAAATGATCAGGAAGAGATAAGTCCTAGACCTGCTCCTCTTCTATCAAGGACTGCTGCTGTTCCATCATTTAAAAGAGATCCTTTTATAGGAGAACACACGGAAGAGATACTTCTAGAATATGGATTTACTAAGCAAGAGATTGATAAACTTTATTCTGAAAAAGTAATAGAATTCAGTAAACCGAAAGCTAGTTTATAATTTCTTTACTATGCAGATCAGACAAATTTCAGGCTGATACAGTAAATTTTTATGCATTGAAATTGAATTATATGACAAATGTTTGCATGATAGTGCTTTTAAATAATTTTTTTTCAATTATTGAAGTTTTAGATTTCATTGAAAACAGATGTACTTGTGTACCTAAATGGTCTGCAGTCTAAAATTGTACCAAAATTGTGTTCTGAAGACCTACACAGTTTGCTTAGTAAGCAGCTGTAAATGCTCAAAATTTTTCTTTAAACACCGGATTCTGTGAAATGTTTGTTTCTTTTAATTCTTCGTGACACCGTTGCTTTGTAATACATGTTGTAATTACATGAAGGCAATACTTTTCATAAAATATAGTTATATTCTTCCTAAACAAGTGATTGTGTTGTTTACTCATAGATTAGAAGGTTTTTTTTTCTCTATCTTACCATATTAATTCAGTTGCCTTATCATGCCAAAACACGGATCAAAATAACACTGTTTTCCTATGTGCTGCTGTAGAGTTGTTATCATAAACTAATTATGTTTAATAGCCTGACTACATTGTCTTAATGCAGCGTCCTGATTATCAGAGAATCACAGAATGTGAGGGGTTGGAAGGGACCTCTGGAGATCATCTAGTCCAAGCCCCCTGCCAGAGCAGAGCCACCTAGAGTAGGTCACACAGGATGGCGTCCAGGTGGGTTTTGAATATCTGCAGGGAAGGACACTCCACAACCTCCCTGGGCAGCCTGTTCCAGTGCTCTGCCACCCTCAAGGTAAAGAAGTTTTTCCTCATGTTGAGGTGGAACTTCTGCCCGTTGCCTCTTATCCTGGTAATGGGCACCACTGAAAATTATATTACATTTGGAATTTCAGTTTGCCTGGCAAATCACTTCAGAACAAAAGTTGTTATTTTAAAATAGCTGCCAAGTATTAATTCTTTCCTTTCTTTTTGGAAAAATAGCAGGCAACTTGGCTGCACAGGTTTTGAACAGTGGTTATTGCATGGTGATTTTCATTCTTCAAAATTAAACCGTCATTTTCAACAGTGTCCTTCAAGGCAAAAGAAAATATGCTTTTAAAAAGAATTAATTATATGGCATTAGTACAGTTTTCTTTAGTCTGACATGTCAGGAATTATGATATGAGGAGTTGAGGGTTTTGATAATTTTGTCAGAATGTTGTATCTTGCTGAAGATGATTTTGTTGCTCACAAAGACTTCCAAAGCTGAGGTACACTTTAGCTCATTTTACACATACAAAATAATGCAAAAAATGTCAGCATTATTACTGTAAAAAAACCTTTTACATTCTACGACATAAGCACCTGCCTGGAAGGAAGAATTATCTAGTAGGTCCTGACAAATTCAGCAAAAACATCTTGTAAGTTTCCAGCTGGAAATTACTCTAATGTAAATTACTGAATATTGTACATCTTTACAGTAAGATTTGACAGTTTTCTTAGTCCCAAATGCATCTGATTGTGTTGCAGAACAGTAATCGTTGTCAAATGTAATCCAGTGCACATAAGTTTTGTCCTCAAAATTGCTGAAGTCAATTTAAAAACTCATGTTAACTTCAGCATAGATTGGATCAGCTGCCTCACTCAGGTGACTGACCTGGAAGGTACAGTTTTGGTATGTCACCACAGATTTCTTCTAAGGCCTTCTCTTGGCAGGTGAGACTATTTAAAAAGACCCTAAGGGATCCTGATATCCTTTGTTTTTCAGAAATCAAGAAAATAATCAGTTGTGTTGAGGGTGACACACAGCACAAACAAAAAAATATTCACCGGTTGCTGTTGTGACAGACTTCTGTCAAGCTTTTTATCTGCCACTAGCACTCTAGGGCAGTAGGTGGGTTCAGTTACTTATCTTCATGAAATGCACTGAAAGCCTTTTCTGGGTACATACTACAGATTTTTCCCCTGTTTGATCAGCAGGAATCAGCACTCTGCTGCTCGCGTTGTTTGCTGAACAGAGATGAGGGCTCTAGATTCTTGGTATCACCTCTGCCTTACAGCAACAAGAGGAACAGCTTGTGTCAGGCTAATCCTGTACCTTGGCCATGTGATGTATGTTCCCGTTATATGTGTGTTTCGTGCTCAAACAGTGGTTCTTTAGTTGTGGATAGTTGGGAGCTTTGCAGATGCCCAAGAGCTCGGATCTGCTGATGTTAACTCAGGCTTCCCCGCCCCCTTCCTTGCATAACTTGTGATCGCAGAGCCATGAAAGTATGTGAGTCCCTCCCCCAGCGCAGACCGATCCCACCCGGCATATGATCCGGGCTCCATGTCAGCCAGGGCAGGCGGCACCGAGTTGCCAGAGCGCTGCACGTAGAGCGATGACCTTAACAAAAGACGGTTTCCACGGGGCTCTTCCACCCCCTTCCGAGGTGGCCAGCACCAACATGGACAGCAGCAGCGAGGAGAAGGCTCTGCTGCAATCTGTGACGAGGACCGGAGCAGTGGTGCCAAGGAAGCGAGCGGTGGGAAGGCTGGTCATGCACAGCATGGCGATGTTCGGCCGGGAGTTCTGCTATGCCGTGGAGGCTGCATTTGTCACGCCGGTGCTGCTCAGTGTAGGGCTGCCCAAGAACCTCTACAGCCTGGTGTGGCTCATCAGCCCCATCCTGGGCTTCATGCTGCAGCCCGTGGTAGGTTCAGCCAGTGATCACTGCACCTGTAGCTGGGGCAGGAGGCGACCTTACATTCTGGGTCTGGGCGTCATAATGCTGTTAGGCATGGCTTTGTACCTCAATGGGGACGTGATGATCTCAGGTGAGTGAGGGGCGTACGCTGTGCTGACAGACAAAACTCATCCTAGCCTTTTGAGTCAGAAAGAAGAGAGGGGTTCCTTTTTTCCCTGCTAAAGTGGACTGTTAAAATTGGGTGTCATGTTACTCAGCTACATTGAAGGAGCTGGGGAACACTGAAATCTTCAACTCCATTCAGTCCTAACACTGCATGTACTCTGTACCTAGTGTGCTGTAGTTTGTGCGTGTGATTACTGTATGTTGTATGTTCGTGTGGCTGCCTGGTCAGTTCATACAAGTAAAGCACTGCTTAGGCTCAGAGAAGTTTTTATGAACTACAGTCTACCTTGTGAAGTTAAATGATTGATATTGTTTGTGTGTTGTAATACACATCCAAACCAAGTATCTGTTAATCCCTATTTTAGCTGGATTAGCATTCAAAATACGTATCTTCTAATTATTGCAGCCCTGGCTTGTCTCAGGTCTGTGTTGTGCTGGTGAATAACAGAAATCCACAACTCCTTGGAAATGGTGTTGCACCCAGAGTGTGCAAAATCAAGTTGGAGTGATATCCCTAGATACTGTTATATTTCAGCTTGAGATGTAACTTCTCAAAGTCTTGATGGAAAGTTCTTGCTGTCCTTATGAGTTGGCAGAGGGGAGAGGCGTGTGTTTTTGTGACTTGATCTATTCTCTCTTCCTCGATACCATTGGTGTTGAATATACTTGTATTCATTTGCTCAAAAAGAGATGATACAGTCAACTTGTGATTATCTGAAACAATGGAAGGGTGGGACAAATAGAATAAAACAAAAAAGTACTAGAAAATGCACGTGCATTAGGCTACCAGAGCATGCCATGGAGGTGCAAAGGAGTAGATTAAGGCTAGTGATGCTCTTGAGTGTGGAGCTCAGAGTACCCTGAGTTTGTGCTGACTCAAGGCAGTAAGTCAACAACCTAGCACAGCTCGGTTATCCTCCTCCTCTGATGTGATTCTGGTATCACTGCTCGCTCTTGCATGACTAAGCATTGGTTAGATTTGGAAGTATCAGGAAAGAAAAAATGTGGTTTAGCAGAACATGGCACTGTTGCTGTCAGAATGAGGGTGTTTTTCTTTTTGTAGCTTTCATCGCTGAGAGAGACAAGCAACGGACATGGGCAATAGTCATTACCATGCTGGGAGTAGTGCTTTTTGACTTTGCAGCTGATTTTATTGATGGCCCCATCAAAGCGTATTTATTTGATGTCTGCTCTCATCAGGATAAAGAGAAGGGTCTGCATTACCACGCCCTCTTTACAGGTACTTAGATCCCTTCTTTTCCTCCCCACCTCTCGAAGGAGGGGCATGGATTTTATCCTCACTGTGTTTCTGGTCTTGAATGAACTGATCATCTGATCCCGCGCTTCAGTCACAAGTCTTTTGTTGCTGGGTTTTCACTGCTCCAGAGAACAGCAACTTGTGATTGCTGCTACAAGAATTCTGCTGCAGAATGCTGCTGGCATAAACATTTACAGCAACATAGCCATGATTTAAGTAAGCACAATAATTATTTAAAAAATGAAGCAGTGTTTATTCAGCTTGTTCTGATTTTTTTCAAGTTTTTGGTGAAGCAAAAATTAAGGGATGTAACTTGTTTCCTTGCCATAGCACGTAAAAATAACATTTTTTACTCGGCGTGTGACATAGAGCAAGAGCTGCACAGACCAGAGTAGTTGATGTCCGTTGTTCAGCAATGCTCCAGTATATGCTGCCTGCCTGTGTAGAAACAGGAGTTCTGTGTAAAATTCAGAACTTTGCAACTTCCACAAAATAAGTCCAAGTGGTTCAGTCCAGGCTCTTGCAAATGAAGTAAGTGGCTGAGTTATGGAAGGGAACCTTCTGCGCTATGTGAGGCTTGTGTTGAGAAAATGAACAGGGAGAGCCCTGTGTGAGAAAATACACAGGAAGGCTGTGTAGTGTGAATTGGGCTAAACTTCCAGCTGTGTCCGAGAGCAGTCACTGTGAAAGGACTAGACAAAAAGCAGACTAGATGAGAAGTCGTACAATTGGTGTTGATGTAGATTTTTGTGTCTACTGGGCCATACCACAAGCAGAGGCATGTAGATTCAGTGGCAGTTACTGTAGTTGAGGACGGAGGTGTAGTAGCTATTGACAACAGGCTAATCTTGAACATTTGAATAGCTGTGTCCAGGAACACAGATTATAAGGGAACCTTAAAGCCACACAGGAATGAAATCAGTATTATCCATTAGAAACTGACAGAGAAGATTTTTAACAATCACTGACAGAGAGGGGAGTGAGTCTTTATGTATATTCTTTCTGTCAGCAGAACTCCACTTGCAATTTTTCCTTGGATGATACCAAAAAGACTTGATTTCCAAGTTTAGAGCTACAGATGCAGCTGATTCATTTGTGTACCGAGCTGTGAAAAGGGATGTGGGACAGATCACATCAAATAAGGCTGGAACAGGTTGCATTATTTGGTCCACCCCATGCGCCCTATAGCAAGACCATCGGTATCTTAGCCCTTCTTGATGGGTAGTTACCTAGCCTGTTCTTGAAAGCCTGCCTTGGTAGGCGTTCTGCAGCTCCCCCAAGGCAGTCTGTTTCAGCAGTTCACTGGGCTTGTTGTTAGACAGTTTTCCCTAAAATCTAATCTTAATATCCATTCCCTACAATTTACATTTATCATTCCTTGTTCTGTCCTTATTGGACATGGACAGCAATCTTCCCATGTTTTTTCTAGCTTCTGTTTTAAATATTATTTTGTTTCCCCTATTTAATTCCTTCTTTTTTATACTGAATATCTCCAAGATTTTGCTCTCCAGTTTGTCTTCAGCTTAAGGTTTGAACATGGATAGCTTTGCAGTTATGGAACTTAGGACCACTGAGACAAGCAGAAGGAAGAGTGCACATATCCAACACGCAACACTGAGATTGCATTCTGATATCATGATGGCTTTTTCTCAAAACAGTATGCAAAGACAACCTCAAACATCAAACATCCACTTTGTGCAAATATTTAGTATAGGTTTTCTTCAAAAAGTTATTAACAGCTTAATTGTTTTTCATGAGAACAAGCAAGGACACAGTCCCCTGTAAAATGCAGTAGGACACAATGGAGGAGAGCCATAATCAGACCCCAGAGGGAAAAAAGTACAGAGAGCCCAGAATGAAATCAAAATCCCACGTTTTGTAGCTGAAGCAAGTGTAGGTCCTGTTAGCTCCATTACTTCTTGTTAGAATAGTTCTGCCATGCATTGTCTTCAGTTCTCCTAAGCAGAAGAGTAGAAATACTTCCAAGTCCTTCAAATGCTTCTGTCCTGCTTGACGCCCACGTCCTGCAGAGCCACCTGGTAAACAAGGTGTCAGGGCTCTGCAAAGCTGCTTCCCCTACCAGAGCTCTGTGCCCTGTGTAACAGCATGCACTTTCTTGTGCTTCTGAAACTATGTGCACTAATAACAAAAAAGAAGAAATTGTAAAAAAAAATCAGGCTGAACACTGGTTTTATTAACTTCAAGGCACAAGGCAGCATTCTCATTTTACCTTTTATTCTATTTTTTTTGAGAAAATCAGTAAATGGAATTAAACATTGGTATTTGATCCTTTTTGTTTTCTTTTCCGAGTGGCAAGGTACTTCGATTTTGATAACTACAAAACGATGCTTTTAGTTTTATTTCCTTTTTTTTTTAAATTTCACATGGAGACAGTATTTCTGTTTAGATTCAGCTATACAAAACACATTTTGTAAAGTCTAAACTATAGACAGTGTCAATCTAATTTTAAAAAATGTTTCTTTGTTGTGTGAAGTTTTAAAATACCCATAAATTTCAGTAGAAATTTATTTTGTGTTACTTACTGTTTCAAAGAAAACAATGCTTCAAAGAGAGAGAGGAGAGCTGGAGGCCCACGTTGCTGTATGTTCAGGCATTTTTTGGAGAGCTCTGTTCACCAAAGCTCAGTACAGTTTTCAAGAGATGTTTTGGAAACTGCTCATGTATATGATTAGTCCAGTATTCCTATTTCTTGTGATTAATATCTGAAAAGTAATTATTCGATTATTTCTAGAGGGGATCATATGAGGGTATAGCGTACCGTTTGTTTGGTTTGTCAATGCCAGTAGATCTTTTTTCTCCTTTTTTCCCACCCCCATAGGTTTGGGAGGAGCCCTGGGTTACCTGACAGGTGCGATGGATTGGGGTCAAACTGTACTAGGATATTCCTTGGCATCAGAATTCCAGGTGATTTTCTTCTTTGCAGCCTTGGTTTTCCTAATCTGCCTTACTGTACATCTGCGCAGTATTCCTGAAGTTCCTCTCAGATATGAAAATGAAGAGACAAAGTTCTTGCTGGAAGTAACTGCGACTGAATCCTATAAATATAGCTCCATAGAGGAGGAAATCAAGAATGGCTACTTAAAATCAACATGTGCTGAAATCAAGGCTGCAGCTAAACCGGGGAAATGCGCTGTTACGTCATGTACGGAGGTAAGTGCAGAAATCGTTTCGTAAGCCACATCATTGCATCCTTGGAGACCCTTTGATTAGCTGATGCTGACTGTTTGGAGTGGAGCCCTTTCACACATGCAGAAAAAGAATCCTCCACCAGGATACAGGGTCAGGAGAAAGCCTGCTTTCTTTTATCTGTTTTTGTTTATAAAGTATTTCCAGTAAGAGGGATGAGACAGACTAGTCCTGGTGCTTTAAACAACTGGCAAGGATGAGAGAGAACCATGTTCAGGTTTCTGCTCTGTGTCAGTCTCTTGATATCCTCCCCATGTGAGTTTTGTTGAGAGGATCTACTTTGTCTTTCAGTCCTGATAGAATTAATATCAAATTGTTGACAAGGGCTAAAGACCATTAATCTTTGACATAAATCTAACTCCCGCTGAAGTCCTCACACTTTCATACGTAGTACATATGAAGTGTTTGTTCCCTGGTCTAGTAAACATTTGGGTTTGCCGCTGCTCAACATTTCACTGAGGATTTATTGACAGTACTGGTGCTACTTCTACAGCAATTCTACCTCAATTCCCACGTTTTAGTTTTATTTTGAAGTGTCTGTCTTTGTAGCTCTGTCTTTGGCAGAACTTTTAGGTGGGAGAGAATAGCAAGTACTTTCAAATCATCACTGTTATTTTGTTTCTGCTGCATTTTTATGAGGGATTGCTTCAATCTAAAGCAACTAGGAAAAGGTGAATCTACCTGAAAAATACCTGGAGAGCTCATTTCTAGAATGGTCTTGGGAACAGATAATAGCTTTTATAGTTTTGCTGATGACTTTTAGTGCTAGGAATCCTCACCGCACTCTCATGGTACCCTATGTAATCAAAGGGTAATGTATGTGTTTTGCTGCTAGTATAACAATATGATGAAACAGTTGCCCGTTGTTTTAAGTTCACTTCTGATCTCTTGGCATTGTATATATCTATCACTGGTACGGTCTTGATAAATCATTAAAAATACTGAGAACATGCAGTTGGTTATAAGTTAGAAACCTAAACTCATGCTTAAACTACAAATAAAAGGGATTTATTATCTTTTACTATTTACCATTTGTGTTATAATAGCACTTATTATTAGGATATTCCTAACCTAAAGAAAAATATTATTACACTAGATACAACACAAAGATAGAATAAAAGATGAACACTGCCTCACAACAATGCCAGACAAACTCAGAGATCAGCAGACAGCAAAGCAACCGTTTGTTGGGAGAACATGGCTAGCATGCTGTGATGCTGTACCTGTTGCCCTGCCGAGGCCGACCTGAGCAGCCAGCATCCTTCACCAGCAGTGTTAACTTTGAGCATCCTCCAAATCGTCAGAGATGCTGGATGTCATTGCCTGCTTGGCCCGTGTTGGCTCTAAAGAATGGAAAGTGAATGAAGAGAGAACAGAGACAGTGAAAGCAAGGGGAGCGGACTGGATTGGGGTAGCCTCTACCTTAGCAAGAACTGATTCCACTGAATCAGTAACGTCTGACACTTGAGGTGAAAGTCTGGCATCCACTGTGAGCAAGCTTGTGAGGTTGCCCTGCTCTCTATATTTTTAGCTGGACAGTCTGTCAGAGGCTCGCGGTGCTTTGATCTGTCTCATGTTTCTTTGATGTGCCTGGGCGTGTATAAATTCTAGACACTCACTGCCTTAATGGTCTGTCTCTTGTGGCACATGGTTTCTGAGTTCATTCATTACTATAATTGCTTCCTTGAAGAAATGATTTGGCTTCCTGTTTTTCTGTGTCTCTTTTTTTTTGCTGCAGGCATCATGGCCCTATATCTTCTAAATTAAGGATTGTGGTCTTGCATGCTAATAGCTACCATAATTATTAATGAGATTTGACCTGTTACAATAGGAACAGACATCCAAAGTGATTAGTCTCTTGTTCTTTAGTTTGCTGCCAAATTACTCAGGATCTACTGCCCTAAAAACCAAGTCATTTTGATTCCTCTGTATCCTTATGAATCATCCTAGGTCTTGCAGTGATTTTATAGAGAAATCGATTGGGTATTGTGAGCTTTTGAAGGATAAGGAACTTAAATGGAGCCAAACTTCAGCAGGTCATTGAAATTAGTGTGGGTTTTGTGTGTTGGTGTGTGTTGAATGTGCACATTAAACATTTTGGTTTCCATTTCCACTCTCTAAAACATCTAAATAGAAAGAAAGCATTTCTATCTAGCTGTCAAATTATTGTTGGTAATTACAGCAGTGTCATTTTTAGTTCCCTGACCTTATGTTAACGCTTTGATTGGAAAAGCTGTTTTAAAGAACTCTGTGAAAGAGTTAAACAAATTAAATAAGCTAAGTCAAACGATAGGCATCATCCTTGAAATAACACTAATGAGACAATGTTGAATTTATTTTTTTTTTAATAACTGTAGAAGAATAGAAAGCATACCCTGTTTAAAGGAGACAGGGATACCAAGAGAAATTCCAAGGGATTTGGACAATATGCAGTTCAAGGTGAAAGTCAGCAACTTGAATTTTGGCATTCCTATGAGGATTAAAAACCTCCCACTGGAGCAAAGTATTTTCCAACTTTCCATGTGGTGATTATTCATAGAGTAGCTTGCAGCATAATTTAGTTCAAAGGAAAGCAGAACTGTGAAAAGTAGAATATTGAAGGAAGGAAAAGATGTCATTATCTTACAGCAAATTGAAGACAAAATTCAGCTTTCCAGTAAATGAAAGTAACTTTTACAGTTCTCCCACATTTCATGGCCTTACAGCTTCCCTTATGATTTCTCCCAACACTGTTGCCTCCAAACATCACTAGAAAAAAATGGAAGTGTTCCATCATGCACAGATAAAATAATACCTTTTTCCCTTTAAAAGCAAAGAACCATGCAGGAGTTTCAAATCAGTAAGAAGGGAGTTTCGCAAATGCCTGGCATCAAGCACACCTACTGTACTAAACAAAATTCAAGTGACACAAGTGATCTGATGAATGTGACTGCAAAGGAAACTGAGAGAGAGTTTTGGGGCACAGGAATGAGACAAGGAGGATGGAGATGAGGTGGGGCATTGAAGGTGGGGAGAAAATTTTGGTTTTCCCCATCAGTGAGATTTGTTAACCAGCACCAAAAATGTTTTGATTTTGAAATGAGTTATTTCACCCATGGGGTGAGTTGTTCATGTGCTGGAGCTCACATTCTCTGGGTGCTAGGATTTTGAGTGGTGCTGTGTCTCCTGTGATGTATCACAGTGTTTCACTGCTCCATGGAGGAGAGGACAGTACATAGTGGAAGTCTCATGGTAATGATACACCAGAAGAGGTCGAGTTTTCTAGGGAATTTAGCACGTAGAAGGGAATGGGAATGAGGTCTCAGAAGTACCATATTCCACAACTGATATATTTTAATTCTTAGGAAGTATTCTGAGTTTCATTTTTTACAGCTTTAAATTTTCAATGGAAAGCTGACTGTCTCCATAAAGAAATTCTTATTGTTTCTGGTTTTGTTTTTTTTGAAACACCACTGAATCTGTTTTGGCAGAAAATTTTCACTGTGTTCTACGAGTAAATAATAATCCTACTGGTTTTCACAGCAAGAAACATTATTTCCTTGCTGATGTATCCCAGCTCTCACAGAGACTCTGTGAATCTTTCAGATGACTTTATTACACAATGGCTCTACAAATGAAATATATAGTGAAGGACATCTGGTACCCAAGCAACCCTTCCTAGCAGAAACAAATTAAAAACTTTGGTTAGCGATGAAAAGATGCTGAGGCCTTCTTATTTTCTGTCAGCTATTTCATTAGCCTTCAGGGAAATAATACAAAATTGTTAAATACTTGCTTTTAGGATCAAAAGCGGATGACCCTTAAATCACTCTTGAAGACGCTTTTAAGCATGCCATCCCACTATCGCTGTCTGTGTGTGAGCCACCTCTTTGGATGGATGGCTTTCCTGTCCAACATGCTCTTCTTCACGGATTTCATGGGACAGGTAAAAGTGTAAAATCCTCTTGCTTCTTCTTCCTCTTAGCACCTCCTCCTCCACCAAAAAGAAACAAGACAGCGTTATAATCCTGAGGAAACGACAGTGGAGGCAGAGCCAGTTGTATCTGGATGGCTGAACAAGAATTCTGTAAAACAGCTAATTGATCTCAGGCCCTCGTTCTGAGCCAGAGCCTGTCGGATCTTGGGGAAAAACCTTTTATTATATGTAAGATTATTTTTGTCTGTTTAACAGTTTCAGATGAAGCTCTTGGAGCTATTCCAAACACATCCATTCTCTACTTTGGCTTCAGAGCTGCTCCGAGACGGGCAGGTTTCCTAACTGAAGTAATGCTGGTGTTGCTTGGATGCAGCTGGCCTTATCCTGGTGCGTGGGCACTGTTGGCACAAGGCTGCCCACCTGCACTGCAGCCTCCCTGGCCTCAGGCACTGCAGCTCTTGACACACAGTGAGCTACGAGGTAGCTCAAGGCTCTTGGCTCCTTGCATCTGGCTGTCCCTGCCATACCTCTTTGAACCTTTCCCTGAGTCCTTTCTGCCAGCAATTCTTTGCCTTCATGATACCCAGTGCTCCCTTTTCCACCCCATTCCCAGGCAGTAAGACTATATGTCCCTGCCAGTGATCCTTGCTGTACGATCCTGTCTGCCTCCTTTCTTCCAGGGTACAAATATGCTCCCGGCACAAATCCTGTCATTGCCACTTCCTTTTTTCTGTGGTTTCCATGCAGTATTCCCATTTCCTCGCCTTTTTTTGTCTCTGTAGGTAAGAGGGAGTTTTTTTATCCTGCAATCTACACGAACAACTGAAAGAAAAAAATTTGCTTGCCTAGATAAGGAACTGAATAAGACAATGACTAAGTGGAAAAATGTGTGTGTTGGGGTAAGCCTGAAAGAGAAAACAAAAAAAAAATAATTGTAGATAAATTAGGGAAAGAAAGGCTAAGGCAAGGAGGCAGAAGTGGAGAGAGAAGGAGAGTGGGACATTTTCTTTTTCCAAAGGAAAAAGAGCAAACGAGTCAGAGTAGAGTGGACAGTCCAGGAAAAGGCAGAGGGTAATAAATGAGGAGGAGCCTGGGATGTGAGAATCTGGAAGAAATGAGTGCGAGGCCTGGAGAACTGTGAGGGGATGGTTAGGGCACTGCTTAACACACTTCTTGGGTGCTAGTTATCTCCCCTACCAGGCATGAGGCTCTGTGTTGGGTACCCTGTTCCTGTAAGAAGGAGGTATTATATACATGCAGTCAATTCTTCCCTTCTGTAATCTTTGTGGTCTCTTTCAGGTTGTATACCAGGGTAGTCCTTATGCACCTCATAACTCCACACTTTACCTTACCTACAAAACAGGAGTAGAGGTGGGATGCTGGGGGCTTTGCATCAATGCAATTTCTTCATCAGTCTATTCTTGTAAGTACCCAGGAATTTACTCCAACCCTCAGTTTTGAAACAGTGTTTAAACTGTTTGCTATTTGCCATTATTTAAAAGTGATGACAAATCAACTGGGGTTTTTTCCACATTAGAACTTTTAAGAAATGTTACATTCTCAGCATTGTTAGAAATTCATATCTTAACGTGAACATGATGAGGGGTGACTTTGGGAGTAAGGCATTGTTCTGCATGTGAACTGACCCTGAACACTGCAAATCATCCTGAAGTTAAATGCCAGACTAGAATGGATGCCATGGGCATCGTTCTGAGATGCTCTTTGACCTAGCAGTGCTGTAGCTGTAAGTTCTCAAAGGTCCCTCTGATGGCCTCTCCCCATCTGCGTTCTTCATAAAATAACTTTTTCACAGAGCAGTAGAAGTTCTTGCCAGAAGCATGAACCTTACTCTTCAAAATTGTATGTAAATGTGCTAGCACAGTTCCCCAGATAGATTTCACCATAGCTCTTACCAAGGGTTAAAAAAATTACTTGTGATCCAGAACCTCAAATGAATCGCATTTTGGGGGCTGAATTGAGCATCTAAGAGACATGTGAGGGAAATCTGTTCACCTTTGGAGCTTAACTGCAAGCGTCTCTGTAGCGCCTTTCTCAGCTCAGACAGAGGTTGGTGCCAAATATTCATATTATAATCAAACAGCGGAAATGTCTGAGGTTGTCAATGAGGGCAGTTCTTCCAGAATGGTTGTTAACTACTTATCCTCTGGAGCTGGCTGTGCCAGAATAAGAGAGACAGCAAGTATTCTTTGGCAAGTTTATACCTACAATAATTTGAGGCAGCTTCCAAAATCAGTAAGATTATCTCCTTCGTTGCATTTTACAAAATAAAACCCCTTAAAGGAACTCCCTGATGAAATGTGACCTGTTTTGTTTAAGTCTTATCAGCATTTTCATTTTCTTTTCACAGACCTACAGAAAATCCTTCAACCATACATAGGATTAAAGGGACTTTATTTCATCGGATACCTACTTTTTGGATTGGGTACTGGATTAATTGGCTTGTTTCCTAATGTCTATTCCACTCTGGCTCTGTGTTCCCTCTTTGGTGTCATGTCCAGCACACTGTACACAGTGCCATTCCACCTCATTGCAGAATATCACAGGGAAGAAGAGGTGAGTTCAATGTCTAAGGAAGGGTAAGTTTATTTCTGTCTGGGTCTGTTTAGTCTATTTTGGGAGAAAACTGGAGAGAACTATTGAGCAGATTTTAATTTTAATTTCAAACTATTTATGATGACACATGTTATGAATGGAAAGTTTCTGACAGAGACAGCTAAGGTCCCAGCTCCAAACTCTCCAAACAGTCCTGCAGTCAGACAAATAATTATTCATCATCACAACTGAAATAAAGCAAATCACAGTACACATTCAGGCAGTAAGCAGATAACAGGGTTCCAGTTTGTGTTGCCTTCAGGTCTTACCTTCCTAATATCCTTCCTTCCAGCTGTATTAGCTGTGGACTTGACTTCTGAGTTCCTAAGGTTAATAACCACTCTGTAAAGGCTGGCAGAATTTTTAGTTATCTGCAAAGTGTTACAAAAGCTGTTAGCTAATAAAAATAAGAAATTCAAGTACAAACAGTTTTATATAGTTCAGTATTAAATTATATACCATGTTCTCATTGTCTCTCTAAAGGTCTGGGGCTGATTTTTGGTCCTCCAGAGCATGAAAACCTGTTTCCAAGGAAAATGTGGAAAAGCTTGCATTCCTTATATCATGTAACTGGGAGCAGCAGGATCTTCATGTCTTGTAGAGTGTTGAGCTCTTTAATGGAAAACTTCTCTCCAGTCTCTTAAGTTCATGAGAGAGCTGGAAACAAGGAGTAAGGAGAGTTGGGAGTACTTAGGAAAAGTTCTCATTATGTCTGGCGACATTTGAAAAAATTAATAAAGGAAATGTTGACCTGTTGAAAAACAACATAGAAACATAGTTGAGGCAGCACAGGACTAGGTGAAGTCCTTGAGAACTTGTCCTATTGTTCTGTAAAATTTCTAAGCATCACCGTCTGAATGATGAATACAAGAAAACTTGTAAATATTCTTTTGCACCCTAGGAGGATGTCTCAACGTGGTTAAATATTTCATAGATCTGATTCCTAATTTTTCAGTTAATTTCTCTGTTCCTTCCAACGATCATGATGAAGTGTTTTAGTAAGATATAAGGACAGGGAATGAACCCAGTTTAGGGTGAGATCACAATCCCAACCTCTGGCCAGCCAGCTCAGGGAAAGGGATTAAAGGCAAAATTGTAGTCTAGCTCTGATTCAAAGCTGTTCCAAGATAGAAGTGAAGTAAAATATGCCGAAGCGTATTTATGGACTTTATATTTAATAGGCTAATGTATTCAAATGTTACTTGTAAGATAACGGATTGTTTCTTGTTTGGTATATGGTGCTTGCTATACCAGCTGTTAAATGACACATAATAATATGTTAGAAGTGACAGTAATAGAATTCGGTTTATCTCAAGTCTTCTATGATGTACAACATAGAAAAAAATAAAGAGGAAACATCAAATGCAAGATTGCATTCATTTACATATTCATATAATTATCAGAACTACTGGCACATAGGAACACTGGGCACAACCCAGCAAAAATAGATGTAATTCCAAAAAAAATTGTGTCTAAACTTGGAAATACTGCAGGTGAAAGGACTGTATCATTGCATCTTCCCTCACTGTGCAGTCTAGCAAAATCATGTGCTGAGTTTTAAAATGCTGCTGTTTCAATTCCTGTTCCATGCTGCAATTCCCTAGGATCCAAATTCAATTGTCTACTGGATTAGGAAGAGACTGTTTGTCTCCAGTACTTTTGAGCTGCGTGTGGTAACAGCTCAAAGGCAATGTAAAAGGTCTTGAGAAAAGCAAAAAGCATCTTAATGGCAGAGTGTTTAGATACCAGAAGACAGCAGCACAGCTAGCCTACAGCATGAAAACCTTTGTTTGTTACAATACAACCTTTTCCATTCAACAGCCTATGCAAAAAGAACAATAAATATGTAACCTGTTTGTAACAACTAAAACCTACAATTTTTGTTGTAATTTCCCAACAAAACAGAATAGCTCCTTGCTGGAGGGAATTACAGAACAGCTGAAGTTAGAAGGGACCTCCAGAGATCATGTAGTCCAATGCCCCTGCTCAAGCAGGGCCACCTGGAGCAGCTTGCCCAGGGTCATGTCCAGTCTGGTTTGAGTATTTCCAAGGATGGAGACAACCCCTCTGGTCAACCTGTTCCAGTAAAAAACCACCCTCACAGAGTGCCTATATATGAGATGCTTGTATAAAATAAATGAAGCCTTTCGCTCTGCTACGTGTATCATAGCAGATATGCAGATCATCAGTAGTTAATAATGGTCTTTGCTAGTGTAGAAGAATTCTAGGCTGGACATTGGGTTTCAGATTATTTTTTTTCTCCAGCAAAAAAAGCATTGCATGTAGATTTTGGTACTGAACTCCTTTATGTGCTTTGAGCCTTAACTTCAGAGCACAGAGCCGCATTGTAATGAATGACGCTCTGTATGTGTGTGGGACGTAGTATAACTCATCTTAATATCCCTTTAAGGCCCTCATTCAACCATGACAGTTTAAGCTAAAGTATCCATGATGGGGTGTCCTGTACTGTGAAATGTCAGTTTGCCAGAGCTGAAATAAACCTGAACTTGAAGGCAACTTGAAGCTAATTTTTCTGATCAAGTTTCAATTCTTTCCTTGAGAGAAGGGATACAGGGAAAAATTGCAGATGGGAGAAATGGGACAAGTCAGGGGGAGCTTGGAAAACTCATTATTACTTGTAAAATCTGTCTGAATTCTGTAACCTTTGTGGGACAAACAGAAGAAACAGAAGGGAAGCAGAGACCTATTGGCCTGTCTTGCTGCACCTGGGGGTCGTGACAGCGCCATTGGCTCAGGGCTGCAGGTTGTTGGTGCTGTCTCATTTCACTGGGTTTTGTTTTATGCTTATTTGCAGAGTCTGAAGGTGCGGGGTGGGGAACAAGCTGGAGAGCACGAGAGAGGGAAGGGCATTGACTGTGCTGCTCTCACCTGCATGGTCCAGCTGGCCCAGATCATTCTTGGTGTGGGCCTGGGGCTCTTGGTTAGTGCTGCCGGCAGCGCAGTCACTGTGATTTCGGCATCTACGGTGGCACTGATCGGCTGCTGCTTTGTTGCTTTTTGTGTTCGATATGTGGAGTAGGACTGTGTGAAGCGATTGGAAGAAACCTCCCCAGCAACTTTCTGTGTTTCCTTTCTGGGTCAGCAGCACTGGGGCTGTTGCCTGATACTGGTGCTGATACTGCTGGCACGTCCTCCTCTCTTACCTCCTCAGAGCGGTTGCATTTCCAGAGCTTTACAAACAGAGACTTGATAGAACTGGTTGCCTATTGCCTCAGATTGAAAGCTTCTGTATTTTGACTGCTTTACTACTTCAGTCCTGCTGACCTCAGTGTATTAACATGCTATTACACATGACGGTGTGTGTGCCCATGGTATCTCAATGCCCTACGTGAGGAGTCATTATGAAACTCCTCGTTACCAATTTGTGGAAGTTAACAGATTAAGTATGTGATAAACTGAAGAAGTAATAAAAATGGACAGAGTTAGGAAGAAAGTTGTTATTTACCTTGTTTTTCAAGTATCTTAAGCTCGTGGCTGTTCCCTCTGGTAGTCAAAAGCTGCAGGAGGATCAAACAGGTGTCAGAGGCCATGCGCGGTGCAATTGTGTTATGATTAGTAGTACTGTTAAATGGGATCAGTTAATTTCCAGCTACTGTCAAAAGCAGATTTGTGTGTGAAAGATGACTGGAATATAAAAAAGATTGAAGCGTATTGCTTAAAACTTGTTTAAAACATAACTGTGAAGTAATTATTTTATACTGGATCCTGCTGCTTCTGTATCAATGAAATGAAAGTACTGACTAAGCTTGTCATGAAAGTCTGCCTAAGGCTGCTCTGCAGATCCATGTGCAGGCACCTAAACAATCTATCTATGGGAAACAGCTGCCATTTCTTCCTTCTTAAAAAACTGGCCTCTTGACCTTGATACTGTAGGTGAAAACCAAAAATAGCCAAAATAAGAACTTTATGAATGGTTGTAAGCCACTTAAATCTTGACATTGGATATGACAGAATTTACCTTAAAGTAGCATCTCTGTTTTCTTTGTATTCCTTCATGCATTTAGCTTTGAGTGAAATGGCATTTGCTTTTTACAGAATATTGTAAATAAATTCAGTTCTGCAAAGCACTATCAGGAATTATTGTACAGTAAATACTGAAGTCCAGTTATTTGTATTTAATTGCATATGAAGCTTCATTCTTATTTTTATAATATTGCCAGAGTTTTGAAAATCCTGTTTGTGAAAGTGATATGCTGTATTTATGCTGTGCCTCCTCTGTCCTGAGAACTGTCATATCTATTTGCTATGCTATATGCTAAGCCACGTGAAGCCATCTGCTAATGCAATATTGTTAATGACACAGAGAGACTGTTGCCAGGTATGGTGTTTTGTTTTGTTGTTTTTTTAAAATATTGCACATGTATAATCAACACTGTTCAGTCAAATGCACTGTTGAGCTGATCAGCCGTTAGAAGTTCTGCACGACACAAACTGACAACACAAATGGTGTTAGATTTGAGCATCTGCAGTGATGCGCCAACTTTATCCTTTTTGTATGGTTTCAAGAGTAGAGCGAGTCATTTATTCTATGAAAAATAATTTTCCCTTGGGAATCTCTTATTAATTATGGCAGCTTCAGCTACCTTTTCTTGTTGAGAATTGTGTCTCTACTGTAAACCCAAAATGAGGCTCAGTGCATGGCAAACGTTACTTACTAGCCGGTAATTTATTTTATGGCTTCTTTCGTTTTGTGGCTCTTCATGAACCCCTCTCATTCACACCCATGGAAGAGAAAAGCTCGGAAGACTGAGCCCCTGCACTGTGCCTGAAACACTTTGTAGGAGCTGAGACGGCCTGGAGCACGAGGGCTTCAACCAGGACAAACAGGAGGTGGCCAGAAAATGAAGGCTGGTTGTCTTCTCAATTCACTTTATGCCACCATTAACTCACTATCTTCCATTAACTCAGTATCTCCTAGGGGGAGGAATTTTTAAGGGAAGAGCGAGCGTTCTGTAAGCCATAGAAACAGAGCAAGGAGGAGGTGATCTTGTTTTATAGGACTGCAGGACTTGAAGCACCATGTAAACCTGTGCTTCAGCAGCTGAGGTCATAAAGCTTTGATTCCAGTGTGAGGCTGGGAAAGGAACTTTGCAATGTTTACCTATGTCTTTGCCAATATTTTCTTTGAGGTTTAACATCATCAGAACATTAAAATTTGAATGGTCAGTGCTGTCTCTGCTCTGTTACACAAAGAGAAAGCTGGCATTGATTCAGGCCCATGGAGTGACTGTAGATCTGCAACAACATGACCAAAATTGTGAACCTTTAGAGAGAAGAGAGATGTGACCATTACGTATATCAATGCTTTCATTTATAATTCTATTCAGAGAAAACTGTTTCAGGAACTCCCATTATTGTCTGTCTCATGATCTTTCCTTTTAAAATTCACTGCTTGCTACAGAACAGTCAGTTTTTCTTTGGAAATCTCTCCATGGAGACATCCTGTACTCGGTTTTAAGACTTAAAAATAATATCTTTCTTAATGGGTCTTCATCAAAAATAGCTAGCAGACAAAAACCTAAGTGCAATTTGAAAAAACAGCATTTAAACCAGAAAAACTATAATGGTGCTCATTCTGAAGTCAAAAATGTATTTCAGGTGTTAGTGAAAAAATTATAAAATTTTACTAATTCATAAGAAAGGGTGAAATAAGTTTTTCTTTCAGCAACAGAAATGCTAAAATGTTAAAAATGTTAAAGGCACTGAAGAGCTGTACTGTGGTGCTACTAATTTAAGAAGTTCCACCTTTTCTGTCCTTTTACATTAGATCAAGACTTGAGTTATCAATATGATCAGGTACATACTTAATATCAGCTTTTATCGCAATGATGTCAGTTTCAAAGTTGGAATTACCCTGGGTCTGATCTTTCTCATCTGATTTTACTTTCATATACATAAAATCAAATAAATAAAGATCTTATCTGTATTGTGTTTACACAAACGATACATTTAGATGAAAATGAGGTGTCTTGAGATAACCAGCTCCTCCTTCTTCCCACTTTAATGGAACTAGTAATGGCTGAATAAAACGAGGCAGGAAACAAGTCTGCCATCTTATCTTCATAACACTTTACTTTTTCTTTCTCTTATGAGTGCCTGCCACTTATTGCCATTTAACAAGCAGGCATGTCATGCAAGCAAACCATTCAAGGAAGTTTTAGTTCTCTTGTTTAAAGGACTTGCAGTATTAGTAACTGGGTTTTAATTACTTAAAGATTAAAATTAGTAATTGAGTTTTTTCCAATGTTGGTTCTGTCTTTCACAATGATCTTACTAAGTTTCTTTTACTTCCCCGAAAACGAGCAACAGGTGTTTGTGGGAGACACTTTTCTTCCAGGTAAACTACACAAGTGAGGATGAATCATAACTGTCTTTGCCTTCTCAGAACTCACAGCTTTAGCATTGGTGCCTGTGAATTGGTACCAGTCCCTGCAGCATGTCAAAAGATAGGGAGAATGGTGTAAGCGGATGATGTGGCAATGATGACATTTGATATTTCTGAACTGTAGAGGGATTGCTTCATGGAGGAAAAGGGCAGAAGTATCTGCTGTATGTCTTCAAATTATTTTTGGCATGATAAAACTGAAAAAAGTGATCTATAAACCAAAACTTTTCCCTCTAAGTTTTCAGCATTCATTTCTTATTCCCTAGCTGGTCCTTTCTTTAAGTGGCAAATGTTCTGGGCCACTTGTCCAAGACTGAACTGTGAAAAGCAAATTGCAGTTCTGTTGCCTTCTATGATATATTCAGTTTCATACATTGCTCTTTTTGTTATGCAAGGTGTGTTAATTAGTTGTATTTCCTAAAGTTTCTTCTTGGAAATGAACTTTTTACCTCCGTATGTATTAATATTTCACCTGTGTATTAAAGATAGTGACTTCATATCACACAGAGACTTCAAACCAGAGAGTACTGCCTTGTGTTGCTCCAGATAAGTACCTGGAGTATTGGGAAAACAAAATTCAGTGTTTTCCACTCTGGATTGCACAGTAGACTGAGGTAAGCAGATCCTGCCTCTTATTTTCCAGGAGAGATATGTGACTTTTTCTAAAAAATTGACTGGTTTTTGAAAGGGTAATTATCAAAGTCTATGTCTGCTCCAAGGAGGAGAGGGAATGGGTCTGCCGCCGTTCTGATGATCAAGTACTTTCCTCCCCCAAGGCTGGGTGCTTGGTTGCCCCCCAGTGTTCAATGACATTATAGTATTTCTCCAGAGCCTAGGAGCCGCCCTTCCTTGCGTTGCTTTCTAACCTCAATCCTGTCCCTCTGTTTTATCTTACTCTGGAGCTTTCTTACAGTGATGCACTGCTGCAGTTCAGTTCTCTTTTTCTGTGCGCAGACAACAAAGGGAAGTTGCTTGTTACTAGCAGTAACCCAGCTGCATAATGCCAATGAAGACACAGCCGTATGGACACATGGTGGTAGGAGCCCACCGAGGACACGCTTAGCATTAAACTCTTGGTAGAATCGGGCCTTAGAAAGCAGTGCTGATGCCAAGAGTCAATCTTGTGGTGCAGGGAAAGCCTTTTGATAAGTAGGAGGAAGAGTATATTTCCTCTGAGCCTGTTTCAGCAGAAATAAAAAACAGTAAAAACATTTTTAAAATCTGTTTATGATCATAAACGTATAATAGATTATTTGAAATACACAGTTGGAGACAATTTGAAGGCATAAAATTTTTAGGGGTTTTTCAGAACAAATGTCAAGCAAGGCAAACATGTGCTAATTCTACTGTTTGGAACAAAGATGTATTCATAGCAATTTATTTGCCATCACAGAATCACATAGAAGCACAGATTAGTTGGGGTTTCTTCTGGAAATGGCCTAGTCAAGTCACTAAAGCAGACTGGTCAGGCTACATTGAGTCAGATTTTGAGTTCAGATTCATCTCTGAAGATGAAGACACCACAGTCTCTCTGGGCAACCTGTTCCAGTGCTTGACCACACCGTAAAAAAGGGGTTTTTTTTCTTACATTTAAATGAAATTTACTGAATTTCAGTTTGTGCCTATTGCCTCTCGTCCATTCCCTGCACAACACTGAGAAGACTCTGGTTCAATCTTCTTTAACCCTCACCCCATCAGGTATTTACACACATTGATGAGATCACCCTGAGCCTTCTCAGCTCCAGGCTGAAAGACCTCAGCTCTCTCCACTTTTACCTAGTCCATACTTTATCAGTTTGTCTATGGGGATGTCACGGGAGAGAGCATCAAAAACCTTATTTGTGTCAAGATAAACAACATCCACTGCTTTCCCCACATCCACCAAGTCAGTTGTCTAATCAAAGAAGCTTACCAGCTTGGTCAGATGTGATTTCCCCTTCATCTTAACTCAGGGCTAATTGTTGGTAGCTATGAATTGAGAATAACTTTATTATCTCAGTTCTAGTATTTGGCCTGAAACTATTTGACTAATGACTCGGCTTAGACATTTTGGCAAGATGTGTTCCCAGCTGTGCTGTTGGACCCTTTGGTAGGTGCCATGGGCAGACTACGGACTGCCTGCGGTTCCATCTAGAAAAAGAAAAGATCTTGCTTATTTGAGTGTATCCGTGTTTTGAAACAATCCGGCATTTCAGAATACCAAAGCAGCAGGTTAAAGTTTGCTATGATCAGGTAAATGTCTAACTAGATAACACAGGGTTATTCACAAATATTTGTGCATGTGAATAGTAGAAGGTATTTATTTGACAGATAATACTAGAAAGTATTTGATTTTCAGATTTCTTGTCTATGCTGATCAGGGACTTTTTCACAAATACAGAGACAAGTCATTTTCCCACAAGTTTCCAGTTTTGTCCAGCATGAGGTTAGATGTGACTTCTGAACGAAAGTGGAAAGGCTTATTGAACAATGATGGTAGAAGTCAGTGTTGAACAGTTATTTTGATAATTGTGCAATAAGCGTACTCATTCAGTTGATCTGTGCAAGGAAAAACATATGTCCTTGGAGAAATAGTCTCTCATTGTCCCAAGGAATGGAAGAGTGAGGGAGAAAGGTGGTAACTGAGTGAGCTACCTTTATATTATTATTTCCCACACTGAATAGTCTGCAGCCCTCCCCAGGCAGGCAGGTCAAGGTTTCAAAAAACTTGCACAACTAAATAAATTGTTTCTGTCTCCAGCTGGGTTTTTTTGGCCCAAATTGCTCAGCCATCCTGTGAGTTTTTAGTTTACAGTTAAGATTTTGTGAAGGACTCTGAGGCTATACATAAACATAGGCTGAGAAACCTGCACACATGTGCAAATTAATATGGATTTGAGAGACAATTCTAAGGAAAACAACTCCCTGCAACTGCAGAGGACGTCTAAGGCATGCTACCAGCTACAGTTTAGCAACGGAATGAGTTAACTGGCTGCCCAGCCTTTTCTTACAGACTTTGTCTCAACTGCTGCTGCACTGACTGATGCTGATAATGTACCCAGAAGATGTTCTTATAAATGCTTATTCATGGTAAAAAGGTATTTTCAATACCCCCTTCTGAATGGATTAGTCAGAATTCTCTTTTGAAGCGGGAGGAAAATATAACCCTCACTAAAAACTGGAGATTCAGTCTCCCAATCTAAGGTCCTTGAGTCACGCCGCACCCGTACCTATGCCTGCTCAAGCTCATGGAGATCGATTAGATCAGAGCTTTTGCGCAGGCACTCAATTGAATAATCAAGTTTTAAAGCAGACAGTCATGGACGGGAATAAAGGGGACTGGATTCTTTTTACTGCTAAAGTGAGTGCGAGAATAACTCAAAGGCAAAGTGAAGCAACATTTCTACTGAAGAGGCATTTCAAAGGGAAAGCTGGAAATGCAATTGGAGGTTGTTATTACATTAAAAGCTTGCTTAGTTATTTTAGTGGAGGAGATATTTAGAAGTCCTTAGGCAATTGAAGTCAGTGCCTAACAAGAATATCTGGGCTCTAAAGTTCTTTAAGTTTGTCACTAGATGTCAGCCTGCACCTTCAGGTCCCTACCGTTCTGTAGTAATGTGCGCCTCTCTACCAGCACCCCACCAGGAATCTCCAACGGCAGGAGACCAGTCACGAAAAATCTCTTAAAGAACTCTGTAAGTATTGTTTTATATCTTCCAGCTGTGTTTATTTTAGTCAATGAAAAGGCAATTGTTACAAATGAAGACATGAACATTTGGAGGCAACAGGAGTGTTTTTGAAGAGTGTTGTACTGATTATTTAGGAAACCCCCAGGTACCCAGCAGGTTTTGTTGTTGTTAACATGTAGTCACAAAGCTGGAGCTGCAAAGGCCCTCTGCTCAGGCCACAGGCCTGATGCTGTGTGCACATTCAGAGCAACTGACCCGTCCCTGCAATGCCCAAGCTGGTGCTCCTGCCCATGCAACACAGAGCCCAGATTTCATGCAGTGATAGTTGGGACTCACAGCACACGTGAAGCAAAATTTCTCTCTGCCCATGCAAAGCCAGAGTAGTGCTCTTTGGCCATGCTGGACACACACTGACCTGCACAGCCTTGAACTGCCAGTCTGGCCTAAACCAACATTTGGCCAATTGTGGGTGGGTTGTGCCTCTTTCAAACGGCAGATTCATGACCTACACCTGGTGGAGCAGTGGCTTAAGAGAGAGCTGCCCTCTAAGTCCATAGTCCAGTCCCTACACACCCAAGGTATTTTCCAATTTAAGTGATTTGCCAAATATAAGGTTCTTATGTCTTTAGTGATCAGATACCTGGGGCTTCCTCTGAGCATGGTATCTTTCTGGTACACTGGGCCAACTGTGGGTTGTTCTGAACATCATCTATTTTCTGTGTTGCTTTGCTGGCATAAAATTATGTCTACATTGACATCCACAAAAACACATGCGTTTTGTCATGCTGAGCACCACAGATGATGTCTTTTAGGCAGTTTGCTATCTACTGAAATTCATATTTGTGTTTTAGACACCTGGATAGATTTTTATGTAATGCACAAGAACATTTAAGCATCAGGATAGGAATTAAAATTCCAGCAAGCCAAGCAAGAAACTATGCTGTTCAAAAGCAAGCGCTAAGAAGAGAGTTTGGCTTTGAGATTCAGCCACTTTTCTTAATTTAGGTACTTTCTCTTGGCCTATAGAGACACAGTGAGATGTCTCTGAACTCCGGAGTTAAGTTCACAGTATCCTTTTCTCACACAGACATGTAGCTTTCCTTCATTGGCTAGCACAGGCATTAGGGATTTCTCCCAGAACATGTGAGACCCAAATATATTTCTTGCAAATCCTTTGACACCTTAGGCTACTAGACCTATAGGTCTAGAAAGCTCTCAGGCTCTTGCGTGGTATATGGAAACTTTAATTGAATCAGGACCTGGGAGTAAATTAATCATTGTTCTTGGAAACGGGAGAACTAGAATCCAGACCTGGACCTAATTTCTCATCTGTATTTACAAGGAAAAAAAAATCTTGGCACTTCCTCTTTGAGGCTCACACCCTAACCACTACACTGCAAAGTAGCATTGAAGGGCTTGCTTTCCGTTTACAGTCCAGCAATGGTGAGCAATTCATGCAACAGGAACTGTTTCAAGCAAGAGGATTTGAGCACATTCATGGAGTAGCCCAGAGATGCAGTCGTTCCCCGAGGATGTGGAAGAGAGGAAGCTTAGTTTCCTAGGCTGTAGGTGAAAGCCCTGCCCACTTAGTATTTCAGAAGGGAAGAGGAAGGAGCATAATCTGTACATGCACTGAAGGTGGGACAGGAGAAGCATATCTAGGCATAGATAAAAAGGGATGGAGGGAACAAGTTAAATTTACAGCCCCTCCTAACGTAGTGTGGCCTGGCATGGGGTGTTCTGTGTTGGGAGGCAGAGCTGCCTCCCTCACTTAGGGTACACACTGTGGCCACTCCTGACTGAGAGATCCCCATGAATCACAGAGATAAATGCTACAGACTTAAGCAGATTTAGGCAAGCTCAGGAGCAGACTTCTAGGCACAAAGTATTTTACTAGAAAAAAAACTTCAAGTAACTACAGACTTCAACAGGCAGCCAAGTCAGGCTTTAGGAACTTAGAGGGGCAGTTGTACAGTACTTAGATGCTCAAGTTCTTCTATGGATGTATCTGATTTCTTCAGTCTTTTTATCTGTATAAGTATGTCCCTCGGCTGCCAGCTCACTTCTGCTGTTCTTCTCCAGGCAACTATCTTCCCAGTTAGCAAGTGCCCAAGGCTGCAGCAGAAGTCTCTTCTGCCTTGGAAAAACAGAACAGCTTCTTCTTGCAAGTAGCAGAACCAGCTGCTTCCAGACCAAACCTGAATTTTTTAACAGGAGTTACTGACATGTACAGTATACCTAACAGAGTCTGCAAAGCATAATTGCCGCTAACGGCACCGCAATTTTCTCTGGACAGAAATTGCAAGTTTGCTCCATATCAGTACTTAGAGGTGACAAACAACCCTCTGCAGAAATGCTTTTTTAGCAGAGTCAGGCAGATGTTGGAACTAGCCTGCAGGGGAAGGGGCTGGAAATAGGGAGAGGTTTTGAATATTGTATTTTTATATTAATCCCGTATGCAGTATTGGGGATTAACGAGCTTGTGTTTTCACCACAAAACCAGAACTCTTGCAGTTTTCCGTCTTTTAAAAGAAATACTTTGACCTTTCAATTTTACATTACTTTTCCTCATAATTTAAAAAAAAATTTTTAAAAAGTAAATACATAACCTTACCATAAAAAGTTTCACAGCTTAAAATTACACTTTTTCATGTCCTTAAAAGTTCATTTCAGACCAACATCAAATTATTTCCCAGATGTTTCTCTGGAGCACAGGCTGGGACAGGAATTGTCCCTGCCCTTCTCCAGGGTGTGAAAGCACTGAACTGCAGGCTCTAGGGCCGCTCATACCAGAGGAATTGAACTGGAGTTAATTGAAACACTGGCAAGTATCAGTGCAGACCCTTAACAAACGCTTTAGCATAACAAAAGCCTTTGTGCTTGGTTTTATCTGAACCCAGAAGTATCCCAGGGCAAGCAGCTTGAAGTGGTTATGAGTTGTTTCTTTCCCCCTCCTCCTTTTTTTTTTTTTTTTTTTTTTTTTTTATTTATAGTTGTGCTGATTTCCTGGCATGAAATACAAACAGTCTGAAGCACAGCAAGAACAAAGCCTGCAGCCTCAGTGCCCTGGGAAAGGTGCCTGCCTTGCCACACATGGTTTGGGGCTGTGGGTTTCCCCCACAGCAACCTGGAGAGAGGCTGGGGAACATGATGTCAGGGGGCTCAGACCCTCCCCCTCAAACCCAGGCAAAGCAACACCTCTCCATGAAGTTGCAGCTCCTGTCCTTGGGTTTCTCCTTGGCTGGCTGGGTTCCTCTGTATCCTGGCAGCAGCAGAGGAGATGGGGGGAACTGGAAAAGCAGATCTGGTACAGATATGGAGGGAAGCACAGTGCTCCTTGTCCCCTCTCTTTTCTGGGCCCCTAAGAGAGGGGAAAGGGGCCAAGACTGAACAAGCAGGAGCCTTGTACACACTTGTCCTGGCTGTTCCCCTCAGGGCAGGTATGAAACAGGACATAGGCTGTCTGATTCCTGTGCTCTCACTAAAGCCCAGGGACAAGTGACCACAGCTGAGCTGGCATCATTTACAATGCCATGCAGCAGTGAGAAAGCCCAGCTTTTCTCCCTGACACAAACACACACACAGGGGTGGGAGGGCTGCTGTCCCCTTGCTGCTTTCACCTCCAAGTTGGGGGGATGCAGTTAGTCTCCCAGCCTTGCACCACTCCACCCAGCCTCTCTCCTCCCTATGGTGCCTTGCATATCCTGCATCCACCCTGACTGAAGTCCCATCATCTTCCCAGGTTCCTCTTCCCCGGAACAGGTACAAGCACTAAAAAGCATCTCCTAGAGACACCCCAATCCCCAGTGCACCACCACTGCCTCCTCCTACTCCTGTTCTCCAGTCTAGGGGACATTTTCAAGACAAGAATTTCCATCAACAAGTTTCCAAGAGCAGACACAACCCTGAAAGAGCATCTCTCACACAGAAGCCCTCCTTTACCCATCCCTCTTCCCCTTGTCCCTACCAGGCATTCAATATCCCAGGGCCACATTTTGCACAGACCCCACCTTGCACAGACCCCACCGTCCAACCCCCCCAGAGCCCCCTGCCCATCTCAGCAGCGCTGCTCCATGGAGCCAGCAGGAAGCAGATCATAGCGGCTGCTGTACATCACCACCCCAGGGGGGTAGTAGGCCACCTCCGGCTGGACGGTTGCAGCAGGGGAAGAAGCAGTGATGGGGTGGACAGGCACCAAGGCATGCAGGGCCTGCTCCTCCTGCTCAGGCTTGGTGGTGTCGGTGAAAGGGCGCATGGCGGTGAGTGAAGGTGAGGTGATCCTCCAGAGGAGGCTCTTCAGTGCCTTGCGAAACTCCCTGCGCATGAGGCAGTAGAGGATGGGATTGAGGCAGCTGTTGGAGTGTGCCAGGCACACACTGATGGGGAAGAGGTACACTTGGGAGAGGAAGTACTCAGTGCTGAAGTGCACCACGTTGAGTTTGATGAGAATGCCCCACATTGTGAGCGCTTGGTTAGGCAGCCAGCACAAGAAGAAAGACAGCACCACGATGGACACTGACTTAGTCACTTTGGAGCGGCGCTTGGTGCTGGGGCCACTGCAGGTGCTGCCGACATGCTTGTCACTGATGAAGCGCACCAGGAGCAAGTAGCAGAGGCTGATGATGGCCAGCGGCACCACGAAGCCCAACAGCACCTTCTGGATGTGGTACAGACCCAGCCAGAACTGAGCATTGCTGCCTCGGCCCTCAGGGAACTTGACGAGGCAGAGCACATCATCAAAGACAGTGGCAGTGGTGGAAAAAATGGCGTGGGGCAGGGAAGCCAGGATAGCTGACAGCCAGATGAGCGCACAAATCCACTTGGCAGAGCAGCAGCCACCTAGTGGGTCACTTCGCCGCTGATTCTTCAAGGCTGAAGCCACAGAGTGGTACCGAGCCACACTCATGGCAGTGAGAAAGAAGACGCTGGCATACATATTCATGGCTGTCACATACGAGACAATCTTACACATTGCCTTGCCGAAGAGCCAGTTGAAGTCCAGTGCATTCTCTACTGCCCAGAATGGCAAGGTCAGCACAAACTGGAAGTCAGTCACTGCTAGGCTGGTCACAAAGAGGTTGATGGAGGACTTTCTCCAGCCTTGTTTGCTTTTCATCAGATAGAGCACCAGCAGGTTGCCCACCAGCCCCAGGGCGCACACCACGGAGTACACTAGGGAGATGACAATCCGCAGCACGTCGGAGCTGTCCCCCTGCATCCCATCGGCTCGCTCCAGGTTGATGTTCTTGAAGAGCTGCAGGAAGGACACGTTGCTCCTGTTGCCCACCTGGGTCCCCTCCAGGAAACCCGGCGGCGCGCCCCAGGACTCCCAGTCCGCTCCTGCCTTCATGCCAGCAGCTGGCGAGCAGGCACCGCGCTCGCAAGGCTCGCCCATCCCATGCTAGGGAGGGCGACGGGTCCGCGGGAGCCCGTCCCCACACCCCCGAGCCAGTCGCAGCGAGCAGCCTCTCGGGCGGTCGGTCGGACGGGCTGCCGGAGCGGCGGCAGCGGGGACGGGGACGGGCTCTCTCCAGCTCGGCGGGTCCCCGGCGCTGGCGCCGATCCCGCGCCGCCCCGCGGTTATATCCGCGCCGGCGGGGCCGGGGCATGCGCGGTGCGGCGGTGGAGCTCTCCCGGGTGCTGAGCGCGGGCGGCCGCGCCCCCGGCCCCCCCGCCCCGCCGGCCCCGCGGTACTCCCGCCGCCCGCATCCCCGCTGCTCGCCCCCGCCCTGCCCCGCCTGCCCGGCTGCGTGTGAACCAAGCGGGCGGCGCGTTCCCGCGGGCTGAGTTTGGCAGGCGCCCGACCCGAGGCGACGCCCTCTCCCAAAACAGCCCGCCTAGCGGGTCAGCTCCTCACGAAAACCCGCTGCCTTCCCTCCCGCGGTGGGGAAGTGATGGGGGCGTCGCACCTCTGCTCCGCTGCAGGGCGAGCCCGGAACGACCCGCGCTTTCCTGCCTGAGAAACCTCGGCGCCGAGCCCGGAAGCGCCTCTCCCTCCCCAAAATGACCCCGTTCAGGACAGGCACCGGCAAAGACCTCTCCTGCTTTCGGGACATCGGACGACGGTGGCTATCCCTGATTTCAAAGCACGGGCCACGCCGCTGTAAAGCCCGGCTGCCGCTAGCGCGCAGTGCTCGGGAGAAGGCAAACGCGGGCTCGGCCCGGCGCGGCAGAAGCCTCTTCCCCGGGAGGCCGAGGGGCGGCCGCAGGCTCCCGGCAGCCGCCCGCAGGGGGCCCCGGCGCGCCGGGCTGCCGCGCCGGCCGGCCCTGGCCCGGGGAGCGCGGCAGCCGCAGCCGGACCCATCCCTGCCTCGCTCGGCCCCCGAAACCCGCGCTCCCGCCGGGTCCGCAGCAGAAACGGCAAGCAACCGGTGGGAACAGGAACCGAGGCTTTCCTCCTCCCGTTCTGCTTTTAAAGAGATCAAAATTAGTGCACATTTTGAAAATGAAATAGATTTCAAACATACCTATATGAAGCACCGTGAATCAGCCATCTGAGGGAGACTGAGGACAGATTTAACAAGCAAATTATTTCTCCGTAGACTTTGAACTGGTTTATCTTACCGAAATTCCTGCAAAGACATCGTTGTGTGCCATTTGTGGCCAGCAGTCCACTCATCACTCTGGTTTACACCTACAGCGACCCTGTAAAACTATCAGCCAGATCATGGGAGTGACAAGGGGGAACAAGAGTAATTAGGAAGTTCTATACGTCGTTCATACTGTGTATAATGAGGGTACAATTTACTGGAATTAGCAATGTAATGCTCTGGGAAGGCTTAGCCTCCAGATTACTTGCTACACTATATACATTGGTACTAGAATGAAACAAAAAAATTGAAGTAATGGGCCTTCACAAGGTTGACTGCAGCAGGCCTTGAAACATGGGACACCTCACATTTCTTCCCCACTTTCTCCAAATTACAAATTTTTTTAGGCTTATTGCTTCTTGATCACTGACTAGGGTTGCATTCAGATGGCAGTTTCAATGGTGGGGCATGAAGCTGCATCCCTTAGCCTGCTGATTGGCAACAGTTTCTCCAATTCTCTCATCCAAAGTAAACCATCCTTGCAGTGAAACCTAACAACGCCATCAGCCCCACCAGTGTTGCACAGACGACTGTAAAACAGTCGGTAACAGCCAAGGATCCTTCAACACCAGTAGTGCCACAACCATATAAACAAGCAAAGTGAAAATTCCGAGTTTTAATCAGAGCCGCACCACTGCAGAGGCTGAAGCGCCCCCCAGCCCTCTGCAGTGCTGGCTGCCTTAGCACTAGTGTCAGCACTTAGCCAAAATGCAGGTTAGTAAAATATTTGAAACAAGCAAGTTCTTTTTCAATTTCCCCCCCTACTTAGTCCTCCCACTATTAGCTCACAAGGAAAAAATCATCTGTAATTGAGCCATGCAGAGACTATGAGACATTCACTTGGTAAATCGTTAGTGGGAGCGACAGTGCAGAAGTGGATATTTTCCAGACTGAAATCTGCCCCATTCTGATCACATTGCTACCTCCAAGACCAATTTTAAGTATTTAACTGGAAAAACTGCATGAACTGTGTCTTGCATGAAGTAATTTCTTCTACCATTGCACTGTTTCCCTGCTCGGCACTTCTTGTTGATACACTGCGGAGCTGAACAGCAATAAAGATTCAGAAAGGGAAGCGAAATCATGTCTGAAGGTATATTGCTTTTTTTGTTATCCACACAGAGAAAGCAACAGAGTACGAACTGAGGTACCTCAAGGGAACACCGGTTGTGGATTTTGAACTCAGGGCTGCAAATGTGAAATGTTTGTCCAGGTTTTCTGCTCGTATTCTGACAATCAGACAAATTCCTTTTCAGTTTTGGGTGGTTTGTCTTTTAATTTTGTCACTGGTCACCTCAAAGAAGTTTTAGAGGCAGGTAAGGGAACTCGCTACACCTAGACGAATAATAAAATAAATATTGGCTGAATAATTTATTACTTAAATTAATATTAATTTAAATTATTCCATCAGGACATTTCCATAGCTGGAAAAAAGTTTAAAAAGTCATCACCTATTTTCAAAAAGTATTGCAAGATTCATCAGATACATTACCTAAGGGTTATTATTCTGGAAAATATTGTCTTCTATTTGTTCCTTATTTATTCCACTAATGCTGCCAAAGGCTTGAGGCTAATATGTAACCTTCTGGAGTCTTCTCTTTATCAAAGTGTCAGCATAATTGGTGGTACCGACTGAATCTTTTTGAAAACTGTAATAAATTTGATGGGCATAGGCTTTTGGGATGTATTTGGGTGGTAACAGGGAAATAATGGCTGATACATTTACTTTGGAAACCTCAAACAGATCCCGTAGAGTTTTGTAAGAGGCTTTTTTGGGTTTATATAGTACTATCCTAAAATAATCCCTGGGGCTAAGGTTGCTAGTTTGCCTTCAGGTAGCATCAATCTCTAGAGTAAACTTAGAAAGCTTGCACCAGTTCAGACTACCAACAGAAACTGCACATCGATTTCGACTGATTTGTGTCAGAGATAAAAGTGCCACTGCAGGTATTTCTCAAATCACCTTTAAAAATGTATCAGATAAATATGCCAAATAAACATTTTCTGAAAATAATAATTTTCCTACAATTTAGCCTGAAGGATCCGTACCATTTTTCACTTCCTTTACAGACCTTGTACACGAATGAAAGAAGGATTATGATTATAGTAGTGACTGAACCAGCTGTACGCTGTTCTGAAACGTTTCGGCAAGGAAGATGGGTTTCAATATGAAAGTAATTTTTGTAGCCTAAAGCAGATTTTTGAAATACTGAATGTATCACTATTTCAAATACAGAAACATGGGACTATTTCTTGGGCCATTTTTGTGGCAGCAAAGGATTTTTTTGTCTTTTTCTACTCAACATACTGAAGAAACTAGTAGTAATACTAATGTTGTTGAACAGATTTCATTAAAAAGAGTTATTAATATGTGTTACTTAAATGGGCTTTATAGTATTCTTAAACTTTGCGACCTTGCTATAGAATTCTGGTTTATGACATTTTATTATTAAAACAAAATTTTGGAGCAGGAAAAGGAAAGAGAAATAGGAAAAAAAGGGACATTTCATATTTGTGTATTTTCTTGGTTCTAATTTCTGGAACCCATATGGCCTCCCCTTGGCTTTTTATGAGCTCAGGGTTACAATTTCATGCTTTTGACTAAACTCAGACAATAACTGTTAACAGCTACATTTTGAACTGGATTTTACAACTCTACTTTCTCCATCCTGAGAGTGAAGGTTTGGTGTCATGTGGTGCGTATCCACCACAGGAAAATTGTCATACCAATTCTTTTCTTGAAAGTGTAGAAGGAAATGTATACAGGTTTTCATCACAAAATCTCTGTTAGATAACACAATCAACATACTCCGATAACACAATGATCATACCATCACAGGTACGCTTCATGGACCACAGACATATTGTCTGGAAAGTATTATTTGAATAGAGATATAAATTTTAATTAAAAAAATTAATTCAATAATATTTAATCAACCACTCAATGTCTGAACAGAGACCAGTGATGAGTAACATTCCTCAGGGGTTGGTATTGGGACTGGTGCTTTTAACATCTTTGTCGCCAACATGGACAGTGGGATCAAGTGCACCCTCAGCAAGTTTGCTGATGACACCAAGCTGTGTGGTGTGGTCAACACGCTGGAGGGCAGGGATGCCATCCAGAGGGACCTGGACAGGCTGGAGAGGCGGGCCCCTGAAAACCTCATGAAGTTCAACAAGGGCAAGTGCAAGGTCCTGCGCCTGGGTCGGGGCAATCCCAAGCACAGATACAGGCTGGGGGATGAGTGGATTGAGAGCAGTCCTGAGGAGAAGGACTTGGGTGTGCTGGTGCATAAAAAGCTGAATATGAGCCAGCAATGTGCGCTCACAGCCCAGAAAGCCAATTCTGTCCTGGGCTGCATCAAAGGCAGCGTGGCCAGCAGGTCCTATGAGGACAGGCTGAGAGAGTTGGGGTTGCTTAGCCTGGAGAAGAGAAAGCTCTGGGGGGATCTTATAGCAGCCTTCCAGTACTTAAAGGGGGCTACAGGAAAGGTGGGGAGGGACTTTTTATCAGGGAGTGTGGTGATAGGACAAGGGGGCGATGGTTTCAAACTGAAAGACGGGAGATTTAGACAGGATCTTAGGAAGAAGGTCTTCACTGTGAGGGTGACACTGGCACAGGCTGCCCAGGAAAGCTGTGGCTGCCCCCTCCCTGGCAGTGTTCAAGGCCAGGCTGGATGGGGCTTTGAGCAACCTGGTCTGGTGGAAGGTGTCCCTGCCATGGCAGGGGGGTTGGGACTGGATGATCTTCAAGGTCCCTTCCAATCCAAACCATTCTACGATTCTATGTTCACATCTTCTCCTCCTTTGCTTTCTAGGTAGATCACTGAGAACATATTTTCCTGCCACTAATTTTCATAAAAAGTTAATTTCAAAGTAATATGTTGGTCCAGAAATATACTTTAAAAATGTTAATATGGGTAGCAAGACCAAATGAGCTTTTAAATTCACCTAGTCCAAGCATGAAATTATAATTTTGTGAACTAGCTCACCAATTACTAATAACAATCCGTGTTTGAACACTGATCAGGAATCTGAATGTGAGCATCCCAAAAAAATTCATGTAATAGAATCACTGACTGCTTTAGAGTTTGCTTGATTCTACTACTTGAATCTGCCCACAGACATACTATAGGTGGAATGTCAGGAATTTTTTTTTTTGCATGAGTAACTTATGAAATTCCAAAAATCTTTAAAGACTGCAACTGAAATGGAAGTTCAGAGATCCAACAGCGTCTCTCATTCCATTACCAACAGTTAGCTGTTTTAAGAGGCTGCATCGCGAAATGAGAAAGAGGGAATAAGATAAAAACAAAATGTACTCACAAACTTCAATTTAAATAGGTCTCAGGAAAAAATTCAATGGATGCACAATAATTACCCAGCAAACTCCACGGTCTTTGGGATTCAGAGTCATTCTCAGAAATCCTTGGAGTTTTAAGCCTTTCTTGCACTTTTGTCCCCTGGAGTTTGAGGTTCACAGTTCTCACAGTTTAGGCAGCTGAATCATCATCTCTCTGCTAATACTCAGTACCTTTAAGATGGCCCACCATATCACACATGATTCATCTTCTTAAGATTTCTAGCCCAAGCAAATTGTTAAGCTGCCTGTATAGTTAATAGATAGTCAAGTCTGGACAGTGTTTGACCCTGTATGTGACAGACAGGGATGCATTATCCTCCAGAGGTATCTTCTCTCCCTACTGGCTGGAGAAGCAGGCAAGCAAGCGTAGATCTTTAAACTTTGGCAGGAGACTCTCATTCCTAGTAAAGCAAAAATTCCTGATTGTCTTCAGCTGGGCTTCATTTTGTAACAAATCTTCAACATCAAATCACGTAATTCATGTTGTAGTTCCTCACTGCTTATAAGTTCTGCTTTTCTGTCTCTGTGTACACATTTATACAAGTATGTAAATTCCTATACACACATTTCTTTTGCTGCTGTCCTGGAAATCTACTTAAATTTAAAAGAATCTGGGTATTAATTGTGCTTGGATTGTCAATCCAGGCTTGACTGTGTCTCTCAATTGCGTATCTTAGTTTTTTCTTACTTCCTTTCAATAAATGTACAGGCTTTTCTCCATTGAGCTGCAGTTACTGAACTGCAATACCTTTGCTGCTAAAAGAACACAGCCAAAGTGGTGGCGTGTTCTTTTTCTTTTTACAATTGAGGTTAAGTTATGAAAATAATGCCCTTACATTCACAAAAGGCTCAGGTTATGCCTCTTTGGAACAGAAAACCATGAATTAATTTCTCATCATTAGCTTTTTACTCTTCTTTGTGAATGACCAAATAGTTTAATGTACAGGTATCTTATTTTAAATAGCACAGACATGCTCTTCTAAATCAGGTCTGTACTGGGAAAGACATCGTGCCATAAATTCTGTTCCCTTAAATAGCTGGTCTCGGTATGTCCTCACAGCAGGAAAGTGCTTTCTACTTAGGCCATTGCTTCACATTTTAACTGTATGTGACTGTGTCAGCTACGGTCACAGCATCCCTTAAGCAGGAACCCTACTGTCCCCCAGGGTACTTTCTGACATTACACCCAGTGAATCATTTCTTCTCTGTATGTGCATGCTGGCACAAAGCCCAGGGAGTTAGAGATGTTTTGGATGAGATTCCCACAGTTCTCTTTCTCCATTCTGCATGGCTTTTGCATCTACAATTTTGTTGGGGTTTTTTTTGTGTGTGTGTGGTTTTTTTTTTAAAATCAAAACAAAACAAAACACCTGCATTCCCACAAACCCTCTTGAGTTCCTAATGCTCCACCATCTCTTGATTTTTTTTTTTCTTTCTCTCATATGATGCTGTATGGAGAAGGGATAACGGAGGCAGAAGTAACTGGTTGAATGAGTCCAGAATGAGAAACTCTGTAGACTCAGGAAAGGGCAGAAGGAAAAACATCTCATGACTGGAGACAATTATAGGCAACAGGAATTAACTTTTCCTGCTGAGGAAGAAACCAAGATGGAATCCAAGATGAAATGCTAGTTGCTTCACGTCAGACACTGTGAATATCTATTCAAAAAGATGACTGGAAATCAAATGAAATAGTTAAATGCTCCTCACAGAAGGGCTGTTTTTCTGATTGCCTTCAAGAAGTTTGTTAAACCAGTACTTTGTAAACATACGCCCATCCCTTGAACTTTTCACCCCTTCTTTCCAATGCTCCTAGCCTATTCTGCTCTTTTTACAGTCCTTTTCGGTTTTATTCCATTTACTGTAAATACTCCCTCATTCTGCAATTTAATTATTTTAAAATATTCATAGCAAATGTGTAGCTTGTTTTATGCAACAATTGTCAAGTGTTTTTAAAGTGATAAGTATTATATATATTATACCAATTTCAGGTGATACTTAGCTTTAAATCAATTTCAGGGAAGTACTTAGAAAGAGCTAAGCAGGCTACAATACCCAATGTCACAAAACAGTCTAGGGCCCACTGTGTGACTAGACTATTCAAAGAATCATATTGGCAAGCACATCAGGAAACTTGTCAGGGTAACAGGTGAGACAATGTTATTCATATGCAGAATGTATTATACAGACAGCTATATTAAAAGAAATACCTTGCAATAAACAAATCTTCTTTTGCCAAATGTTGTTGGATATCAAGTATTACACAAACCCCTCCTCTTTTGCATGGTGTGTCTTTCCATTAGCTAGAAGAGAGCATGTTATGACTCATAAATCAAATATCACTCTTTTATAAGTACATTCTGTTTCCAGCGTTATCATGTCTCAAGCCTGTGAGAAGCCACAGCTGATTCAGAAATCCTTAGAGTTTTAAGTCTTTCTTGCACTTTCGCCCTCTGGAGTTTGAGGTTCACAGTTCTCACAGCTTAGGCAGCTGAACCATCATAGCCAATTCATCTTTTGGAAAGTCTGAGCAGATCTTGATCCTGAAGGTCTCTTCCAACTGGAATGGTTCTATGATTCTATGAGGAGTGAAGGTAATTAAGCACATATTGCCATGAAACTACTCAAGAAACTCATGGTAGAGTCAATTTTAAGCAGAGGGCTATCAATACGGATGAGGAACTCAGCCCAGTACCGAAGCTGTGCCCTGGGCACCCACCTGTGGTACCTGGGGAGCAGCAGCCGGGCAGTAACTCTGGCAGAGGCTGTGTGAGGGGATCCTTGGTGGAGAGTACACGGCCCACACAAATTTAGGCACCAAGGCTATTAGAAAATTTCCCTAGAAAGGGAGGACATTCAGAAGTAACCCCAACGTGGCAGCATGCTGTTAAAACACATGAACGGCCTCAGCACCACTAGAAGACAAGCTGGAAGCCGAGCTCTGGCTGCCCCGGCGGCCAGAGGCCCCGGCCGGACCCTGAGGGACCTTGGGCTCCCGGCGCCTCAGGGGGGGCGAGGCCCCCGCCGTCCCCTGCCGCTGCGGCGGGAAGTCGCGGAAAACGCGTTAAAACAGCCGCGTGCTTCGAGCACTTTCGCCACAAGCTGGGGGGGGGACGACACACATCTGCCTGGGCGGCTGCGGGGCTGCGAGGCCGCGGCGGGCTCTTTCCCCCGGCCCCGCAGCGGAGACCCGCGGTGTGGGGCCGGGGAGGGGAAGCTGCCTTGCGCGGGGCGGCCCTCCCGAGGGCTGCCGGGGCCAACGCCCCACCTTTGCTGCTCTGGAGGGCGGAGTGGGGGGGGGGCTGGGGGACGGCAGACCCCGCTGGCGGCTTCGCTTCTCCTCTCCTCCTCTCCCCGCTGGCCCGGCCCGGTTCGCTCCAGCGCGTTAACCCCGGCGTCTCCGAGGCGGGGGCTCCCGGGAGCGCCTCCGTCCCCACAGTCCTCCTTCCTCCGCCGGCAGAAACCAGACACCGGGACGGCCCCGCGCAGCCCTTGTGGGGAGCGGCGCCTGTGTCCAGGCGGCGCCGGGAGGCCGTTCCGCCGCTGCCCGGCCATGCCGCGGCCCGGCTAGGCGTCGGCGGTCGCGGCGCCCCGCTCGGAGCTCCTTGCTCGCACCATGCCATGTGTCCCGCGGAGCCGGGCGGTACACGTCTCCTTCTGGATCCTCGCCCTTCACGTCCAAGCGCCGTGCCTGGGCAGGGCCCCGCCGGCCGGCAGCTCGCTCTTCCCCGACGGGAGGCAAGGTCAGTGGCGGCGGGCGCGTTGGGGTGCGGGGAGGTCCCCTGGCGCGGCGGGAGGGAGACCGGATTCCCGCCGCCGCCGCCTCCCCGCCGAGCAGCCTCGCCGCGGGTGTCCTTCCAGCCGGTGGAGTCGCGGCTCCTTGGCGCTGCTCGGGCGGGAGAGGCGGCCAGCCTCGCTGTTTCGGCCCCCCGCCGTCCCCGGTTCGGTGGTGGTAGCGTTACTGCCCGCGCTCCTTCGGGGTGCGAGCTGTCGCGCTGCCCTCAGCGCCTCCTGAGCGTGGCTGCTCCAGACTTTAAAGTTTTGTAGTGAGAGCACACAGCTGCGGTGCGCCTTTCTGCTGCTTTTGGAAGTCATTGTGTTGCTAAATACTGCTTTTTGCTCATCTTCCTCGTTGAGGCATCTCTAAATACTAGAACCGTTTTGTACTACTAAACTGAAGAAGTTCACTGTCCTGATTATTTATATTTTTTTAGACAAATGATCACTTCTGATCGTGCTGCAGTGGCACGAACTACAGGAGGACTGGTGTTATCAGGCTATAAAACCCACTGTGAGTTATTCGTATTCAGTGAGGATGGTAAATTAAAAAGAGAGGCTTCATCTGCGGGAGGAGTCGCTTGAGGCTGCTCCCCCAGGTGGATTAACTTCGTTCCCCCTGTTGGTACTGGCTGCACACCTCCCTGGGGAATTTTACCCTGTTGCCTGTTTAAGGAAAATCAGAGAAGCAGCTCCCAAGAGAAAAAAATTATGATTAACTGGAAGACTCTGCCTGGTCGTAGAAGTCCCAAAAGTGTGGGAGGAAATTTTGGTTTCTGAAAACCTTCCTGATGCGATCAACAGCTGTGGTGCTGTCAGTGGGAGAGCTTGAACACAGAGGAGAAAAATCTTCAGTGCCCTTCAGAGATCCTGGAAAGGAAAAGTGGTTAAGTAAGCTACCTGAAAAGTGACCAGTTACCCTGGAGTTAGTTCTTGCTGGGTTCATTTAAAGTGAGTGCAAACAGTCTTGCATTCCTGTGACTCTATATGGGACAGAACAGGGATGGCTGTGTTAGCATATAGTAGCTGTTTAATTGTCAGGTATTTGGAAATGAATGTAGAATTAATTGGGAAATCCTAGGCTTTTCCAAGAGTTTGCAAATAGCTTTGTGCAAAGGGACAGTTCAAAATTTGTCTGATAATTTGAAAAGGAAGATTGAATGTAGTGGTAAGTGTGAAGGATTAAAATTTTTATCTTGGATAGCTGAAGTGACTGTTAAGTGTTGTGCTCCCTCTATATCTGCGAGGAGTGTGACAGGTGGGACAGTTAAAGATGCTCTTGCTGAATGTTGAAGGCCTGCTCTGTGACATAGGGCTTCAGAGCTCAGGGTGTTCTTTGGGTACAGAGCTTTTCTTTGGCTGGGGAAGGCGCTTCCTCCAGAGATGAGCAATGCTATTTCCTATACCAAGGAATCGCTTGAAAAGAAACCAGGGAGTCTGAGGGGCAGATGTAGATGAACTACAAAGGTGGAGATGAAACAATGGCACATAATGATGTGTCGCATTTTGGAAGAGTTTTGTCAGAAGACATGTTATCCTGTCTAAAATAAATTGTGCTTTTCCTGTCATGTGTGATGGACCATGTATGGTTTTCTCATTATCCTAGTTTATCCGCTTTGTGTACAGCCGTTCTTAATATAGGCAGTTCTCTGCCATGTGTGGTGAGTTTGAATCCACAGGTTTTGAATATTATCAGATGTTTTCAATGATGCAGAATTAGCAGGGTCTGCAGGGAAGGTTTCTCTCACAACTTAGTTCTTAGACTTGTCAAACGACCATGAGGGGCCTGAATGTTCCTTGTTCCGTGTGCCCAGAAGGGCGTGTACAAACACCATGATTGCAAGACGAAGTACTGACTTCAATGTGTCCTGCTCAGTGTGATGTTTTGGTCTTGCTTGCGGCACCGATGCAAGCTGGCATGCTTAGGCTGCCATTGTGGAAAGACAGAGCATTCTCTGGAGCTACACAAGCTGCCCAGGGAAGTCTTCTCTTTCCTGGCCTATAAATGCTGAGCAGTGCTGCTTGACAGGCAGGCCTTCACTGGAGTGGAGGGAATGCTAGGTGGCCAAGGAGGATGCTGTGACATGCCAGCCCCAAGGCTTGTCAGTGGCACTGGAATAGATTCTCTCCATTTAAAGTTTGCTGGCACTAAGTTTTATGGGAGCCTGTGGTGTTTTAATATGAATTATTACTTTAGGAAAGTTGAGGCAGTCAGTGTTGAAGAATACAACCCTTATTCTTGTGCAGTCTGGGCTGTGTGTATTAAGTTACTCTGTTTGTTGCCTCTGCCTTCTAGTTGAGCATTATTCTTTCCTAGAAAGGCAGAAAGGTAATACCAAAGTTGTACCTCCTGGTTTTGTTTTAGACTCTTCTCCAGCTAGAAAGGTCAGGTGGGATGTTAGGCTTAATATGGAGCTCCGTAAATTGTTCTGTTATTTGGTAGGATTGCCTTTAGTCTAGACAAAACTGATAATGATTACTTGCAGAAATATCTTTAGCCTCATCTTGTTAAACTTTGTTGTGCTGTAATCTTATTCCCTCTGGTCTTTTGAAAACTTTTTAATAATTCATTTCTGCAGTTATATTACAGTAGATTGTTATTGCAGCATAATTCCCGTCTCCAGTGACTAGCATTCAGAAATGAGCATTTAAGGAGTGTGTGGAAGAAGTTAGACTTCTCTGCTTTGATAATCCTGTTGCCACTAGATGCTTAGGCATTATTTTCCCTTTTACTGATGAAGTTGTCTAATTTGCCTTAACCTCTACTGTAGTGATGAAATAAAAAACTTCCTTGGATAGTTTGAAGTCCAAAACCACAGGTCTTTGGTCTTGCACGGAGCTTAACAGTTAAGCCACAACAAATTAAGCTCAAGACATCAAGCAAAGACAAATTGCACAGTGACAGCAAATGACTAAGTTTTCCTTTAGGCATTTAGTTGGATTACTTTATGTCTTGTGCTGAAAACCATAGAAATGGGGGCCTGGTCTTGCAACGTTCTTGTTGGCCTGTCATTGCTAGCACATTATAGGATGTGGGACTTCCCAGAAGTTTTATAATTCATCTTCTGCAGGTAAGCCATATTTTTGGGTGTTTCCCTTGTCTTCTCCCTGTCTGTTTTTTGCTTCACTCTGGAGTGTGAGGAAGGGGAGGATCTCAGTTTAGCTTCAGCTGTTAAATTGTCAGGCAGCTGTCAGCTTTTGTGCTATCTACAGGCTGTGTAAACTTCAGTCATGACTGAGTTTTCAATGTCTCAGTCCCTGCTGTGCTTATGTGGACAAGGGCAGGAGATGTCTCTCAGAACTTGTGGTAGGTGTTATTGTCTGTGTTGTCAAGACCTGCCACTGTGGAGATCTAAAAGCCCACCAGTGTAGGTTGTCCTGCAAAAGTACAAAGTCATTGTAGGTTTGTGGGAAGGCTTGTGTACAAAGAAATCTGTTGTGTATGAGAATAAATTTGCTTGTGAAATGAAGGTGCTACTGAGACAAGGCCAAATTTCTCATGTAATTTCCTAGATGTCCTGCAAAGTGGGTTTTTTGTGTGGTTTGTTTTGGGTGTTTTTGAACTGGGAGTGTTTCAATGCATGTGTCTCAGGGGTCCATGGCCTGAGGAAACATGAGCAGCCGTGTCTCATACTGCAGCTAATGAGGACAAAGGAGTTATGTTCCTTCCCAAATGGGAGGTATTCAGACAGCTACCTGTCTGGGCATGATTTATCCTGTGGATTTGAAGGTGCAGGCAGTGGAGAGAGAAGTGTGTCTATAAGGATTGTCTTACCAGTCATAGGGAGGAGTAAATAGCACTGGAAGTATCTGGAGTAGGCTAATTGCTTTGTTAACCAGATTAATTAATGAATGAGGTGTAATCGCTTCATGCATAAGTGGCTGGGACTTTGGGAACGAAGAACAGCCCTGGGGAAAGAGGAACTGGAATGACAAGTATCCTCACAATTTCTTTTCGATGAAATATGTTCAGACTGTGATTTCTTGGGCTGAAGTCAAGTATGCCAGCAGACGATCTGGCCCTTAGGGTAAGAACTCTTAGGGACTGTGTTTTATATGGCTTTATGTTATTTGCTTGGGGCTTTTGAGTTTTACACCAATTTAAAAAAAAAAAGTTGGGAACAGGTGGTGTTTGTTATGCATCATAGCAGAAGACTAGAATGCCAGTAACACTTTCTTCCCTTGCTAGATCCTGACAAGTGATAAGATATCCAAGCTTATCCTGTTGGAACTGCTTATACAAAAGGGCACAGTTACTTCATTCCCCTTCAAACCCTTCTTTAAAATTTCCTCCTCTGCTGCAACATCTGCTAAAGTGATGCTACTGAGGTGCTATTGCTACAGCCTATCAAGACAATTAGTAGTGTTCTTTTCATCCATATATATTTGTAAGGGTCTGTCTTCAGGTGGTCAGCTTTCTGGATGTGTGAGGATGATTTACTTGGTCAGAGTATTGTGTGCTGGGGAACTAGGACAGAGAGGGTTCCCAGCTCTTGTGGGTTTGGGAAGTGGGGGGTGTGTGACAGTCAATATTTTATATGAATGGTAACAAAATACTTGAAAAGAAGAATGCTTAGCTTCTAAATTGAGTTTTATAATGGGAGTGTAGAAAGCCCAAATGAGGATTATATTGTATGGTGGTCTGTGCGCTGCCTGCTTTTGTGTCGGTAGGATGGTGTGGTGAATTGCAATCACTTCTGTGTTTCCCTCTAAATCACGTGACCTCTGAACAGGCTAGCACTCACCTTAGTTTTGCTTCTTTTTTTTTCCCCTTCCTCTCAGAGCAATTTGTCAAGACATTGCCGGAATACCACCTGGTTGATCCAGCAAGAGTAGATGCGAGTGGGCATTTTCTTTCTTTTAATTTACACCATCACATCTCAAGCACGAGGAAGAAGAGAGATCTCAGCAGAAAAGAAAATGTGGTATATTACAAAATTAACCATGAGGAGAAGGATCTCTTTTTTAACTTGACTGTCCACGTGGGATTTCTCTCCCATAACTACGTAGTAGAAAGGAGACGTGGCAACCACACTGGTGCGAAGATAGCAACTCGCTCAGGAGTTCCTTGCCACTTCATTGGCACAGTGTTGCAGCCGGGTTCCGGGAGCGGGACAGCGGCAATCAGCACTTGCAATGGCCTGGTAAGTGATGTGACCTTTACTGGGGTTATGGCCTAATTTTGGTGTCGTTAGAACTGAGCTAGAGCATTGGTATATGAATATGTCTGGTAAGAAACTGGATGAGCCAGTCTGATACCTTACTGACATAATGCTCTGAAAGACTGAGTTTAATACCATGGATGTTACTTAGATTTTTGGAAGAGAGAATCAGAGGGTCAAAAGTTGATGCTGAGGCCCTTTGAGATTGACTTTTTGCTAGATTTTTTTCCTGGTGTCTTGGCTGAACATCTCTATTGTTCATATAGCTTGAAGCCACCCAAATATTCAGTCACTGCTTTGATCTCTGTGGTTGGAGTGCCTTTGCTATGCATCTGGATACGAGCTTCTGTTTTAGTTTCCTCTGAAATGAATGTAGCTCAGGTGCACCGAAACTGCTCTGCGTATCAAACCAGCTGACGGTAGGTTGGGAGGACTGGGAGATTGGCTTCAGAACTGCACTGCAACTTCAGAGGTGAATGGTAGGGTCAGTGTAAGCTTAGCCAGAGCTTTAAATTCAACCCTAAACCACTTCTGGGCATCTCTTGTTCAGAAGAACACTTCTAAGGCTGGAGCTTGAAGTCTTACGTTCTCAGTAGCCTGTGGTTCAGACTGAGACAAGGAGGTGGAAACCTTATTTTTGCTGTACTTTGTTTCTACTACCATAGCTTAGGTTTCTGTTTCTAGAGGATAAGGCTTGAAGCTGTCTTGCTAGGGAGGAGAAGAAGATACAAACTGCCTGAATGTGAAGGGGATGCTGTAGGGAGCTGTGTAAAATGGCACATGTAATTTATGAGAGGCAAAACACAAAGGATTTGTGGAGTGTGCAGGCAGAGGTGATGAAATGTGTACAATGTGCATGTGCTTTAGTGCCTTTATCCTTGAGTGACGGATGGTAGTATTTGAAAGTGCATAGAGTGGTGTGCACTGATGCCTTTTGGCCAACGCACCTCAATCTGCAACAGGCTGGGGACTGATGTTTCATTTTTCAGCCTGAGCTTAACACCAAGGTGAGTGTCTGTAAAGTACATCCTTTCCCTGCCAACTTCTCACTGTCAGAGTGTGTTTCTTGCTGTTGAGCAGTATGGAGCTTTCAGAAGCTTTGGAAAATCAGTGGGTTACAGAAGTATCCTGGGAATCTGTGAAAAGCAGCATGAAGGCAGTTCTGATGTACATGAAATGGGAAACATGGAATCTTACATGATGCTGATAACGCTTTGGCATGTTGCCTGGAGAAACAGACTGTCACTTGAGGTCAGAAGCTGTAGTCCCTCAGGCATGAAGATCAGGGATTTTCTACATAATTCTTCCAGTGGGGACTAACTTGCCAAAGCTTCCCTGAAACAGGCTATGGTCATACAGGGTCATTAAGGAAAAGGAGATATGATGATATAAGCAGTTCCTTTGTTTGGTTTGTTTTGTGCTTTACCAGAATGTTGTCGTTAGTTTTCTTTAGGGTGAGAACTTGAAAATGAGGTGCTAGGTCTTCATTATGCCTTCTGAAGTATTTAGTCTGCAACAAGGATTTAAAAAAAAACAAACCCTGAAATTACGTTTTAAATTCAGCTTGGTAGTATTCTTCAAAGTGATCCTTTCATTTGGGTTACAAACTTCTTGAGGTTTACTTTGATTTGGAGATTTTTGAAATAATGTTTGCTAGAATACAGGCTTGGGGATTCTTTCTTTTTGTCAAAACACTTGTATCAGAAAAATGCTGTCATTTTCTCCCCTACCCTAAAATTAAACTTTGAAAATATAGAATCATAAATTAATGCAGGTTGAAAGCGACATCCGGGGAAAACCACAATGGCTTTGTTGCATTGAAGTCACTGCTCTGAAGAGGTTGAAGTAGGAGTAGGGTCTGAATCTCTTAATTCCTCTAAGTGCCACAAGCTAGGGAAAGGTGGTTTAGCTTGCTTTTCCTCTGAAAGCTTTGCAAAAGATCCGCTGTCATATGAAAGCATTTACTAATAAATAGTTTTGCCAGCATTGAGAAACGTAGTCTGGTTTCAGGATAAAAACCTGATGTTTCTGAAACTGTTTGTGGTGGTCAGCTGAGCTAATGGTAAATTATTTCCATTATGGAGATCCCCAGGTTTTAGCTCTTCAGCACCATATGCATTTCTGCCCTTTTTTTTTTTTTTTTTTTCCTTCCTGGGATCTGATGTGTTTCTCCATTGTAAAGAATTTTTCTGTTTATTCTTATGAAGGAGGGAAGGAGAATTGAGAATAGGTAAATGCCAAGGAATTGGACCACTTGTTTGAGATACTAAAAACTTACCCTGTGAGGAGAAATTTTAAGCTTGTTTACTGTAGGAGATTAATTCTAAATTAATTGATAAAAACAGTTATATGAAGTAATGAATTGCATGCGGCAAGTTGATAAGGATCCTTGGGGCTGAGATGGGAAGAAGAGGAATATAACAACACAGTGGGCTTGAAAGGTACCAGCTTCCCAGAATATGCTTTGGCAGCAGCGGCTGCTGCACAGGTCTTTACCTGTGACAGCCTGGATCAGGACCACACTCTGAATATGTGCTTTGGCAAATGGGATCCAATGAAACTTAGCTCCCCAGCCCGCCACTGCAAGCTGGCAGAGTGCTGATGTTCTCATCCTCATAAACCAAGAGCTGCTAAGAACCAGTATCTTAGCCTTCAAATACAAGGAACAAGAAGATTAGTGATGTTCCTTTCTTGATGCAGTTTTGGCTTTACAGCTCAGGTATGTTACAAAGCACATACTGTGCTTTTTTTTTTATTGAGATGGTCTTTAATAAGCTCAATGAGGCACCAATTTACCATGGTAATGAGTGACAGGGAACGGTGTGATCCCTAAAGTGCTAATTTTTTTCTTTCGTAATGATAGGAGCTGGTAAAAAAATTTATAATACTGGAAAATACTGATTTGATTAAATAAAATGTGTTTTACTGGACGTTTGTTGACGTTTTCAGTCGGAAATGGTTGAAATGTAATTTCATCCAAGCGAATTGCTTAAGATTATGTAATTTAAAAAAAAAAATTGGCCTGAAGTGGGGCAAAATAAAATCCTGAAGATGCCTGTGGGAGGGCAATCCCAGTTTTAGTCCTCTTTCTGGAATGACTTCCTCTCATGTGAAGTCTATGTGGCTCGTATTTAGAAGTTCCTGAATTTCCAGGGTAATAGCAGTGTATAAGAATAAAACAAAGATGTGTGGCGAAGATTTGTGTTCTGCCTTAAAGATCACTCACACACAGCACTGAAAGTATAGAAAACTTAGGAATGGATTTTCATCTCCCTTGTGTTTTTACTTTGAAATGTGTTCCTCCTTCCATTTGCATTGCACAGGTGTTGCTCATAGCAAAGATGTAACTCTTAATTTTCATTTGTGACTTACTTCCGAATCAAGTTTCTTCTGCATAAATCAAGTGGATGGTGCTGAGAAGATACGGTTTTCAGAGAGGCATCTATTTGATTAAATCATATTGACAACTGATTGAAAAAGAAAAGTGACACTTTCAAAATGTGGGAAACAGCTTTTTGCCGTCAGTCCTTCTCCAGGTTGACTGTTGCTTTTTCAACTAGAATGCCATCATACATAGGAATTGCAGCATTTCCTTAGTTGTTTTGAAAACAATGTATGCTGATATCTTACAAATTTCGTTTTCCTATATGTGTTCCGAAAATGGCCTGCAAGGGGAATAACAGTGTGACAGACTTGAGATATAAGAATGGGGGGGGACACAGTCATTGTATGGCATTGTTCTTTCTAAAAAATGTAAATATGTGTTTTCAGAAATATGTATGGAAACAAATGGCTGGGTTCATAAAGGGGTTTGAGCAGAATTGGACAAGAGGATTAAAAGGACGAACTAGCAGAGATCTGGAGGAACTAAGTTGTAATTTCCAAATCCATTTTTCTTTTCTAACACCTTGTGATAACTTTGTTTCCTTTTCAAGCTAGATAGGTCATGATCTTCTTAACAGACTGAAGAACATGATGCTGTAAGCTCTGTCTCTTCTTCTCTGGGTCAGTTGTCTAGTTAAGTCTTCTGCAGTTCCAGGTCTTGTAGCATAGTGCATGAGAGTGTGTTAACATGGGAAGAGTGGGGCAGACCTCAGTGTTTATTTTGGATCACAGTTGGAGGAGGAAATCCCAGAGAGGAAGTCACTACTGGAACACCAGAAACAGATCGCTTTGTGGCACTTGGGAAGAGAGCAGACATGAAATCTCTCAGATACAGGAAAGTTTCCAGGACAAAGTAAAAGGAGAAAATAGTTTCGTTTTTGTCTGTCTCAGCGGAAATAATAGTTGGATTTGTCTTGGCAGGCTATTTAGGGCACACTACTAATAATGCTTTGTTTCCACAGTGCCTTTCCACAGAAGATTATAATGAACTTTTCCAAACACTAATGCCTTAATTCTCAGTTGTTAGTCCTGAGATCCCTTGTGTCACAGCAGTAGTGTCAGCTTGTCCCCTCAGTAGGGCTGGGAGGGAGCAAACTTCAGTGAAGTTGAATGAATGCCCTAGGTTTATGCAGAGTCCTATAGAGCTGGGCAATGAATTTTTCTCTGATAGTCTATTTTCTAACAAGGCCCTCTTTTATTCATCAGTAACACAGACATTGTTTATAATAGTTTTAGATGACAGAGCATCATTAAGGCTTTGTTTTCTTGACACTTGTTTGTAGTGTAGAACTGTCTGTTGTACAACAGTGTAGTTGCTTCTGGTTATACTTTTATCTTTGAAGGCTGTACAGGCATTAGCATGGAAATGGCAGAAGAATGGAATGACATCAGTATGGAAACTGAGAGTGATCCGTACACGTATACCTGGTAGGCTCCTGACCATACTGGGCCTTGCGTAGCGCTGTGGACAGATCATGCTTTGGCTGTCTCTAGCTGGTCACAGGGTTGATTCTGTCCTGATGGGCATCAGCATTTACAAGAAGTGCTGTCGTAGTCTGCTGCCTAGGCAGCAGCAATGCAGTACAAAGTCATGAAGCACTGTTTGTTTCTTTATTCCCCCTCCCAAAATCCAGCTACTGCAAAACACTGCTGTTTCTTAGCAGTGACAGACATACACGCCAAACCTGGTTGCTCCTCCATACCCTGCTGATCTGTAGAAAACTGGGTCAAGTCTGCTGCCTGTGCCCAGGATTTATTTTTTTCCCGCCACCTCAGTTCTTCCCTCTGTGCCCAGTTATAGTCGGGGCAGCCCTCTGTGAGAGTTTAATTGGTGTCTGTGTGACCGTTTCTCTTTATATGGCAGCTGGTGGGAGATGTTCCAAGTGGGACCTCTCTGGGCAGATCTGTGTCTGCCCTCACTCATGTGGCAGGTTTGTCACTGAAAAGCAGAATGGTGGCTGAATTCCACTCAACTGTAACTGTTCTTGTTATTGCAAGATATCACCATTATATGAAGCCTAAGAATGGCCTCTGATACTTATGCAGTGCCACCTATATTCTTAATCTGGTCCACTGAGAGGTAGCATAAAATCTACCAATGGCATTTTATCTGTTGCAGACTTGCTTCAGTTTTGGGGAATTCAGCATGATCTCTGTTCTCCTGATACATGCCAAGAAGCCTTTCTGGTTAGTGTGAGATGTCTTTCCCATGCTGACCCACATGGTATCACCTTATGATCTGTCCCAGGTTGAATGGTTATATATGGGTACCATAACAGTACTTCAGTGGTAGTGTACCCTATGAAAGTGGTCTAATACTGCTGCTTAGAATTGCCTCTCCTATGGATAAGGAAAGTTTGAATCAGGATGTTGACCTGCTTGGTGTTTTCCTTAGGCAAGTTTTAGGGGTAAAAGAATCTTTACTTTAAAACAGTTTTATAATATTTTGTTCTAAGGTAATGGATGGATAAAAAGCTTTGCTAAGCTTGTAATAGGAATTTTTATCTGCTTCTGTATCTCCCAATTTGTGAGATTGCTGATTATTAACAATTTGTTTGTTCTTCTGCTCTTAAAGGAGCTCTGCAAAGCTACTGTTCTACACAAGTCATTCCTACAGCCCAGAAAAATGACCATGTCCTTCTATTCCCTTGTGGTATACCTGTGACCAACAAAATTGTTTCTCTTCAAATGGAAGTGTTTTTTGATTATTGTTAGTAGCTAAGTTTGTGGCAGTGCAGAAATACACTTAAGGTAACGGGAGATGTAACCTTTTCTTCAGCTGCACTTGTGACCACCTGAAACTGTATTCATCACTGATCCCTGACATGGAATCGTACAACCCCAGAACACGTTTGAGCACGTATTTTGGTGACTATTATTTTAAGAGATGAATTGGAGTGTATTCCTGAACACTACCTCAAATAAGTGATTTGCTTTCTGGGAAGAAGGGTACCGGGAGACAAATACACAAATTCTTCAGGAGTCTCTTCCCCTTCACTCATCTCTCCTTGCTTCCCCTAAGAGAGCGTCTTACTTCTTTTGTTTGCTGTTCGCCTGCCATATAGTACTTGGTGGCTCCTGCTTGTGGTTGGAAGTATGGCAGATGGCCCTATATGCCAGTCATGTCAACTTATTTATGTGTCAGCGACAGAGACAGCAGCCTCTTTTGGTTTGTCCAGCTAGTGATAATCTGCTCGAACCAAAATGTAGGAATACGGTGTTTGGAGAATGCCAGGCAAGGAAGCAAGCTGCCAGCCTTCTTCTTGGGGATGGGAATTGCTCCATGGTTGGATATCATGGAGCTTCTGAAGTCTAAATGTTGTGATTTGGCTTGTTCTGGCGTGAGTAAAGGAAAGAACTGTTAAGTAACTCTATTGTGTATCTACTGTATGTTTCTTCTCTTAGGCAGTAGTATGGAAAATGCTGTATATAGAAAAATTTACACTGAAAGTAAATAGTGTTCTGTGTGCATCTGTTCTATGTCGTGGTTGGTTTGCTTGTTTTCTCCATATAATAATAAATATCTGGATATTCTCCTTGCTTGACTAGTGTTGTCGTTGTGCTTTGTGGTTTTGGGGTTTTTTTTGAAGATGATCCCAAGATCAGGTGTGTGGTGGTGGTTTTATGTTTGTTTGTTAGTTATTTTCCCAATAGATTCATCATTCAAACTGACTAGTATTTGCTGCAGTGCTTTAACATCCATCCCTTTGTGTTTGAACTTCAACGATCCATCTGCCAGCTCCCTTCCCCCAGTCTTTTGTCTGCAAAAATACTCTAATTGACAGGTCAAACGAATCTCATCAGTGATCTCAATACATGAGAATCCGGCTGCGTCTATGCCTTCTGGTCTTGGCCTTGTCACCTTTAACCAATGTGAAGTTGTTAGCCCAGAAGCTGGGTATGCTGGAGTTTTTATAACGTAGTTGTTGTGTTTCAGTGGAACAGTCATTGATGGGGTAGGTTAAAATAAGGATTGGTCGGTATGAACTGATTTGAATGGAGTACCTGGGATTAGAATGCCCCTTTAAGATAAGTATTTTTTGAGAATATGAAAGACAGCCTCTTTTTTTGTATGGTTTTAAGAAATCTTATTATTTTGTTTAAATCTGTACCTACTTATTTGCTGATTACTTAGTAATATTGTTAGTATACAGAGCTGTTGATTGTATTTCCAGTTTCCATGAGTCTTTGTAATGAATCTTCTATGTGTGTGGGGGTGTGTGTGGTTTTTTTTTCCTTTTCCTTTTTTCTGAAAGTCTTCACTCATGATTTTATGAGTATGGTGGTTTTTTGTGTCTTGTTTACTGAGGGAAAACTGTGGGATTGTGACTTCAGTCTAAAGACTCAGAACCCAGAAGTAAAAAAATACACATAACATCAATTTTGCCTTGATTCTTAACAGTGTGATGTTAGTAAGATGGTCTGTTCTTTGCTTCTTCTAGTATCTTTGGAGGTTGTTGGCCAAATTCAGCCCAGTCTGAAAGAGAAATGGAGGTATGAAAGCCGTTAAGTTCTAATGAATTTTGCAGGTAAAGATGAGAACTTTTGATCAGTAGAATGGTGGATGAACACGTGCAGGTTGACCAGTGGCTCAGCACAACTGTAAGCTGTTACTGAGCAGGGTGCAGTGCTACCTGTGGCCCCGCTAGTGGTGGGGAGTGCTGGAGGATTCAGGAGAGGTTGGAGAAAATTACTTTAAGTGAGGAAATGGAGCATGTGGGGAAACAAGGTTTCAATAGTTCTGCTGTTCACAGAACTTCTTTTTTTTTCCTTTAATCTGTTTTCATGACGCTGAAAGGAAGGGTCCAGCTTGGAAGTAAGTAGAATTGTTTGCAGTGGTTGCTATATTAACAGTGTGCTGTACCTGCTGCTCGTCAAGCACATGGTTTGTATGTAATCATTAATAATGAGCAGAAGAGAGGGGAAGCTTTCCTGCGTACCCAGTGATGCATATGACGTGACATTAATAGGGACAAGTCTTGCCAATTGCATGCTTTTTTTTTAGATTCTAGCTGTTCAAAAAGAGAAAATTTCCAAGAAAAGCCTGTCTGGCTCCTGTTCTGAGCTGACAAACATCGGCAAGATGTTAGGTGGTGAACAGCAATGGGTGATGTAAACAAGAGACCCAAATAGTCTGGGTCCAGTGCTTGCACTTAGAGCATAGATGGACTAGTCATACTTCTACAGCAGCTCTGTGAACCTGGCTTCTGGCACCAGCTGAAAGAAACTTGAAGATTGGGTCCTGCCTGTTTAATTCTCTTTGTCTGTCAGAGAGGAGCAGCTGCAATCACTGAGCAGCATCAGCATGAGGGTGTGGTTATATACACACATATATCAGGCACGCACACATATGCAAACTTCTATACATATACGTAGCTCTGTCATTGCAGAACAGTTACACTGCAGCTAGAGCTCTTCGTGTAAGGTCTGTGCTGTGTGCTGAGAAGGCTTCTGTGCTATTTTATATATTGGGTATTACAAAGCCATGGCCAAATGTATCGAGTTTTTCCAGAAACTGGTGCTTAACAATGGACTTTCCCAACCCGTTTGTAAATTGCGACAGAGTTTAAGTATTTAGTAATTTAGGCTGGGGTGTTTATATGCTTTATATACACTGGCTCCAGGGCGTGCTCTGGAGAAAGACTCATCTGAAATGGCAAGCTCTAAAAATATATGAGTAAATAAGTAGTCATAAAAAAGCTGGTTTTCTTGGCTAAACGGTGCCTATATTTAAACACATCCATTGTGCATTCCAGTTCTCATGGCAAACAGCAAGTCCCTAATAAACTGCATAGGCTTGTTGATGCATGGAAATCCCAGGAATAGATCTAAATCCATTGTGGTTGTAACTCGCAGTAAAGGCTCATGCGGATGCTGTTTCTGATTTGAAGTCTCCTGTTGTTCAAATTCCACCCTTTTTGAAAAACGCATATGTAAACCAAAGACAATTCCAAATGCTCAGTCCAAAATTGATGTAACTCTGTTTCTCGATTTAGAACACTCATGAACCAAATCTGGTCAAAATCTTAAGAATGGAGACTGTGGATAGGGTGAATGTCTGTTTTATGCAGCATCCTCTGTCCCATAATGACTAAGTATCTATCTAGGCAAGAGTAAGAACAGGGCAGTAGGACATCTCCTCTTTGTTCATCCTTGCTTCTGTTTTCAACTCAGATCAAATTTCTTGATATGGGTATGTTTTCTTTGTTAAGAATCTATCGATGGATTAATCTTTCACAGACTTTCTTGGTCTCCTCTGAGTCACTTGGTAGCAGAAACATGCATATTTATGGTGAATTATAACACGTAAAAATGGATTTAGATGTATCTTCTTTTGTTTTTCACTAGCTTTTTGTCAGATTCGTGTGATGCTTCCTGAAGCAATTGTCTTGGAGGAGACAATGAACAGTCAAACACTGAGCACAGTGTTTGAGATGGTTTCCTCAGTGGCATAGTGTATTCTTCGTTATTTTTCTGTTTCTTGGTAATTCCGAACACGAGACACAGCCTTTTTGGACAGCTGTTGAGATGGGCTTGTTAAATAGTTCCAATTTTTTTTTCCATGAAAATGTCAGCTCAGGTTCCTGGTTTTGCACAATAGCAGGTAGGTCAGAGCCCATCGTTTTTGATGCCCAAAGGTTGGGATTACTTCTCTGCTGCCTTTTCCCTTTCATCGTGCCATTGGCTACCAATTTTCGTTAATCTACAGTGAATTACATCTTCCTCTTTCTTGTCCAGAAGCAGCTGCTCGGGCTCAGGAGAGTTTTCTGAAGTTCGTTGGTTGTTCTTACCTCATGAATAACTTCTTATAGCTGTGTTATATCCTGTGTAACAGACTCTAAACTAATTTTTAATCCAGAATGTAAACACAAGGTAAGTTGCCATGAAGAAAAAATTCACTGTGTTCTTTTGCAACATTGTTAACGTGGCCATAGCTCTGGAGCTTAATAGAACTTAATAGTTCAAGCAGATGTTTTTCTTCATTTTTGGTGCCTGTGGTTTTTACCTTCGTTTTCTGTTCCCCCATATTTTCTGCAAGTTTGAGTTTATTAAATAGATAAATCAAGATCTAGTCAGATCCACTGTCTTTATGATTAGATCAGCTCAAGCAAATAGTGGATGAGGTATTGAGGGACAAAGCATGTTTGTTTTTGGCAAAGAAACAATTGCTACGTAATTTATTTTAACATGCTTCTGTGTTAGCAAGAGAAATATAAGTAATTTGTATTACTGTATGTCTCCTTGGTGGATACTTACGGAGCTGGAATTACATTGTGGGTAGTATTTCACCCTTACACTGAAGTCCATTACACTTCAGTTTGTGTTTACCACTTGAGAAAAATGTCTCTGCCAAAAAGCATACTATGAATAATTACTTTTAGTAACTTCAGATCAACTATCTTTAATTTGGATAGCTTTATCACTGACAAAACATTCCCTCCCGCCTTTTTGCAAAATGCTGATATAGTATAATTTCAACTGGAACTTTAGCTAGATCCAAAACTAAATTTTTTGTTTAACGTTTTGCCGCTCAATATGTAGAGTTGGATAACTTCCTAAAGTGAAAGCTAGCGAACAGTTTTTGTTTTGGAATTAAGGAAGTTACTGGAAAAAAATTCTCCCAGTTTGTTCATTACATTTAGGCCATTTCAGTCTGCAGGTTTTTTAAGGGGCAGTGGGAATTGGCAGAAGAAGTCCTCAGCTTTGTACTTCTGAATGCCAGGTAGTTTAACAACAAATCCCAAACAATTGTTCTCATCTCAAAAGTTTTGTTTAATTAGTACATGATTAGATGCCTGTAACTTTGGAGGTGGGCACAGGGGCAGCTGAACTAGTATAATTTTCTTTTGGGCTGTATTTCCATCAGTATTGAAAGAAAGCTATGATACGGTAGTGCACCCATGCAAATATTTCTAGTGTCTTTGATGTTTTGAATGTAGCATAATTACTGTTTATGATTTGCACAGTGGTGGCAATCTATTAATTGCAAATCATTTTTGCATCCTACAATGAGTCAAATTTGTATCTGCAAGATTGACAGAGGAATATTGTTACCTAGGAATGTTTATAGTCAGAAACATCATCTTAAATTGAAAACAAACAAGCCTGGCACATAATTTCTTAAATTTATGCTAATTATTTTTTGTTTCCTCAGGTCCTTTAAATGAAAGAAAATTGTGAAAGAAAATGGTGTCTGCACAGTTCTGTAGAATTGTTGCTCTCTGGTAATAACGTGTTTTAATAATCCGGAAATCATCAATTTTTCTAGGTCATGTATACCATATTTTGCCCCAGACGATCTAGTAACTGGTTTTAAAAGGCGCATTTTCATTGTGCTGTCAGTACTATCAGAGACTTCAAGGGGCTGTGTCTTGAGATGTAAATAATCATTGTGTATGGGGAAGCTGCAGACTTGAGGTTAGGTTAAAATTCAGTTTGGTGCTGCTGACTTTAAAATAACGTCAGCACTGGACCCCTTGGTTAAATGAAGAAACAGCTTGAATGCTTGGTGAATATACACTGTCACTGTCCTTCACTACTCCTTTCTGTATTGTTTCATGGCCCGGAGTTCTTCTTGCTCAGGGCATGAATATGCTATTGGGCTGAGTTTTGAAATTTTTATGAAGGCCAGAGAGTTGAGCAAGTGTCTGTAGGCATTGCATGCCTGGTTCTTGTGCTGCACTACTGGACAAGAGGGCTACATGAAGCCGGTTAAATGTCTGGATCTGTTTGGGCAGCCATGTGGAGCAGCAAGGAGCTGTAATGCTCCCTTGCCCTCACACTGGTGGATATGGGAAGGATCACACAGGAGGTAGGTGAGGTTAGACAGGGTGAAGGGGCCACTACAGCTGGTTCTGCATGCCAGGAAATGTGTTGTGTTCAGAATGAGATTAACTTTTAAAAGGGAAACAGCTTAAAAATGATGAAGGGTTAAAACGAAGCAGCTGGTGGTTTAAAATACTTAAATTGTATGGCACTTGTTTAATGATACCTTCTTGGAAGCTCAAGACAAGTGATAATTCGTTATTATTGTCTTAATTCTTTAAAAAAGAAAACAATAAAAAGTGAGTGGGAATAAACAGAGTAAGAAGTAAAAGCAGGTAAGAGGAAAACCAAAAGATTTTGTTCTTGCAAATACAGTAATTATATTCAGGTTGGGGGAAAAATTAAAATCAGTACACAAGCTGTGAAGATAACTGAAAAAACTTGTTTCATAAGCAAAAAATATGTTAAAGAAAAGCTTGTTAAATGTGCACAAATGGGAAGCTTTTTCAAACACTTCAGAATCAGAAAGCCTTCCTGAGATTCTATTAACAACTGTGTGATTGAGAATAAAAAAAGTGGTTGAAGGAGACAAGGCCATAACTTCTCTGCTATTATATAATGAAAAGCAAAAAAATAAGTAAGACAAGGTGCTTTTCAAAAGTAATTAGTATGAAATTTCTTAATTACTAACTGTGAGACATAATTTATCATTTAAATTGACATTAGAAGGTGGGTAAATATGTGGGCAATGAGACATCTTGTGTGGCAGAGTAGTAAATGGATCAAATGAGCAACTGATGGAGGAAAGCTTCAGCAAAGTGATGAGAAAGCAACCTTTAACTGGGGAAGTCCCTAAGTGGAAGATTGCTAGAATGTCCAGAAGTCAGAGATTGTGTCCGTTCATTCTCATACTGTTCTTACGACGTTTCCATATAACCTGCTCTTGTCTGCTGCTAGATGAAGGCTACTGGGTTGAAGGGATCTTTATTTTGATCCTGTCTGACCGTTCCTGTGTTCTTATGGCGTAGGGTATGTAATGGGTTTTCACCAGCCTGGAGTATATTTGCTTTATTTGTTTGTTAATATAGATGCCTTTCTCTTGGAAGTTGTTGTGCATGGTATAGAAAACAGGAATTGGCTGCTGCTGCTGCTGCCGTGAGATGTGGGGATTTCTTTTTAAAACGAGTTCTTTCTGACTTTGTTTTGCATATGAAATCTGGATGTCTTTTGTTGCTCTTTGTCCTCAGAGGGTCTTATTAGATCTTAATCTGCATTAAACAGTCTTTGCTGTGTCTATAGATGACACCAGAGCATTTGAACTGCATTGCCTACACATTTTACAACAGCTGTTATCTTTTTCGTAATAACTCATAACCAGAGGGAGAAGGCTTATTTCTTCCCTGGACAGATTTTTACATCATGTCAGTTCAGAGTGGCTCAGTACTTGCTGACAGTTTTTGATCTACCTTTATATAATCCAGTTAAATTACAGCCTGGTAGCAGACGCTTGTCGAAAAATGTCAGGTGCATATAACGTTTTTTGCATCAAAATACACGGAGGAAGCTAATGCTGTTTCTTCAAAATAGGACTCCAGTCCCAATGGCCAGAAAATAGGGTTAAATTAGAAAAGTACAGGTTTCTGCTTACACAGAGAAATGCATGTTTCTTATTTTATTGCTAGCTAAGCTACAGGGGCAACATGCCACTTGTTTATCCAATTAAGTGTTCTCCTTCAAATGAGGAAGTGGATTTCACTTGGCTTTGGAAAAGAGTTCAAAAGTCTGAGAGCAGGAGCAATTCAGGAGAGAGATGCCAAGGAGAGTTATAAAGCTAAATGACCATTACTGCTGCCGTGGGAGGAAATCCAAACCTAAGGAGGGATTAAAACTGGAGAGCATAAATTAGCTACGACTAGCGGCAAAGCCCCTGCTTGCAGTAGTAATTATAGTCTTCTAGGAAACGGGGTAACTGTTTATTGAAAGAGTGTAATATTAAATATAAATATTGATAGTTTAGTAATATTAAATGTAAAGAATTAATATTAATTAAATATGAAATGCCAGATCATCAGCTACACTGATTTACCCAGGTGAGGTTTTAGGCTGCCAAATCTGTTTTGTACCAGTGCTCTGAATTGCTCTGGTCATTAGGAAGGAAAATTATTTTCTACCCTGTTGTGTTACCTTTTTGGTCATTTTCTTGTAATTAGGAAACGTCTTCTTCCAGCAAGATAGCAAAGCAGCTTTTGGCGTATAGTCTGTCTCTTCATGTTATGGCTGTGGATGTTGCTTTATACAGTACATTTTCTAGTAAGCTGATTATCATAACACTTCTCAAGAAATGTGTTCTGTAAAGAGCTTGAATGACGCTTAGATATTTTGAAATATAAACCAGCCAAGTTTGTTTATGTCAAGCTTCTTTATGGAAACTGAAGCTGGCCAAACTGAGTTGTGTTTTTCATCCTTTGACAAATGTTCTACATCTCCCTATTACTAAGGATTTCTGTTCTTTGAACTATAAAGTCCCATCTAACACTTGTGTGGGAAGCCATTCATCCAGACACTGCGGTGTAAAGACTCAAGATGCAGAGCACAAAGATGCAGTAATGCTCAAAGCCTGTATATGAATAAGTCTCGGGGGAGTTAAAAGTCTGAATCAGAAAAACACATGAGGCATAGTAGCTCAGACTCTCAAAGTGGATGGATTTCTGTGAAGGGTAGGCATTGTGAATTGTCAGTCTGCCACTGGCATTCCTGACTCTTAGCCCTCGTACAGGCTATTTTTGTAACTGAGCAAGTCACTTGGGTCCCATTTCTGCCCAAGTCAGGAGATTTGATCTGATTTAAACCAAAACAAAACCAAAAAATTAAAACATAAAACCTCTACAACTCCGCCAAAAAACTCGAAACCCCAACCGGTGTGCTCAGGGCCTTTTTTTTTTTTTTTTTTTTTTTTTTTTTTTTTTTTCTCTTTAGCCTGATTACATGACAAGGTCTCTTTAGGTCTCTTTAACCTGATCATGGCAGTAGATTGAGGTGTTTATCTGTGTTAGATCTGTAGCAATGACACAGAGAATTGAGTAGTATTCTTTGCTGTCATTTGTCCTCTGTAAGATTAAATTAGGACACTAACTTGTATACTTGCACAGTACATCTACCATTGGTGAAGCACCTCTGTGTTACTGACTGAGAGGAGTTGTGTTCAGCATTTGATAACAGCCTTTCATCCTTTCTGCCTACCCTGCTGCATCCAGCTAAGCAGGCTAATGGTAGATACATGTGGCAGGATGAATCTGTATGTATCTGTGTGTAGCATTTACTCTGCGGTATGTATTTGGCACAGATCAAGTGTGATGCTGGCTTTGCATTTCAGAGTGCTGTGTTACTTGGGGTCACAGGTTGCAGGTCAGCGGTACCTGGCTTTCTTCGGTCTGGTGTCAAGGCATGAGCCATGCCGAGTTCTACTTTAGGCACTGCAACGCTTCCTATCCATTGACTAGAAAGGGAGTGGAGCTTGGCTGATTTGATCTTAGCTCATCTGAGTTGTTCATTGCTTTCCTGGATATAGTATATGACTGCAGAATAATGTATCACTAAAAAAGGTAAGGTTAGACTTGAAGTTGCAGGGGGGAAAATTCAAGTATTGTAGTCTGGAGTGTGAAGTCATAAATTTAGCAAATAATAGGAATTTCTGCTTTTAAAAACTCATCTGTGGAAGTCTAAGATCAAGACTTGAATATACTTGCTTTATAGTTTGTTTTTCTTTATAGTTTATAACTAGGAGGCTGTTACCTTGGGAAAATAAGAAAAAATATCATAGGATTAAGCAGAGATTAGAAAAATATGGGAAAATATGTCTAAAGGTTCACTTAGAATGAAGCAGGTGTTTCTTATCACTCAGTTTGAAAAAGACAGGGAAAGAACTAGTGGGAGTTATCACATCTTATTTTACTATTCTCCAGGTGTCTGCATTTGGCATTTCTGGGAAATAGGATGAGGTGTAAGAGATGATGGTCTGAGCCAGTCCTGCTGCTCTTATGTGAGATTTAGTTCATGCGATGGAGAACTGGCAACTGGACCTGTTGATTTAGGGTTTCCCATCACATCCTGTTTCTAGCTGCCTGAGTACTGTTTTGGATGCTCAGACCACAGTGGTCTGTGAGGATCACAGACTCTTCCTGGAATAAGCAGGCTAACATTCTTGGGAAGACCTGGAAAATTAAGAGAAAGTAAATAAGCTTTGAAATTGGACCATAAGAGATTAGGTGACTGTGGGAGATGATTTAGGCATACTTGGATTTATCTGAGGGTGGGATTTGAAGAAATCAAGATAATTTTAGCACTGCTCTGAAATCTGGTTGATAAACATCTCCTTCACAAACAGAGGAGATTTATTCACTTCAACCTTATTTTTCTTTAAGGATATAAAGGCTAAAGTGAAGGTAATTTTGCAGGGCACAGTGTGCTTGTATTTGGTATAAGTCCAGATAATGCAATAGATATAAATAATTCAAATGAGCACCTTTAACAAATATAACTCCCCAAATACCCCAAAGACTTCTGAACCAAATGAGATACCTAACATGAGCTGAATTAATAGACTTGTAGAACACAGGGAGACAGTGGAGAGAAGTAAAGGAGAGACAAAACTTTAAGACAGGAAGGGAAAAAAAAAAAGAAAAAGGAGGGGGTGTTGTTCATGTAACTCGTTGCAGGGAAAAGATCTTGGCAGCCATGAGGTTCAGTTGTCTGGGATCTGTTATATACAGAAGCTGAGGCAGTGCATTGTGTATACGTCTAAAGGACAGTGAGCACAGCAATGTTGCTGTGTTAGGTTTGTGTTATGGAGCGCTTCACAGCGGTATGCAACAATAGCATCCACTCACCAGTGGCTTTATTTGGGAACACGGATATTTAGGGAGACTGCAGCAGAACTTCAGAAACTGCTGAAGACTCTTTAAAAGGACAGCAACACACCTGAAATGTGCCCCACATTTCAGGGGTGTTGCTGCATAATGCTCTGGTTCTTTTAGTCAGGGGCAGCAGGGTGTGGATGCCACAGCATTGCAGCTGTGGAGCCTGGCATAGCATTAACCTCTTTCCTGCTGGTTGTGGCAGAAAACATTGTTCTGGGCAAAAAGCATATTTGCAAATGGGTTCTTTCAGGCTATCCCGTCTGCCTTCCCATCTGGGACACTTTTGTTCCATAGTATTAAGTGTTTCTCTACTGATCACTGCTGGTATACAGCAAGAGAAAATTAAATGGATTCTGAAAATGGAGTTTGCATGAGGACTCTGCACTCTGGGCCTGATCAAATTTCATCCTCTCCTCATCAGACTTTTGCCCAACCTCTTTCCTTCAGGAGAACCAAGGATAGGTTATCGGAGTATCTAGCTCAGAAAAGCAGGAGAGAGCATCTCAGTACATTGACATGCGAAGGGTGCAGTGCCCACAACAGCAAGCACTTTGGCATTTGGTGCAGCAAAAGGGAGGAGGCAAGCATGAGTTTCAGACAGGGCTTAGGAGTGTTTTATAACCTCTTTCTTTGTCCTGTTCTGAGATGAACCTACCTGTGCGAATACATTTCATATATCTCCACTGTAGATAGCAAACCCTGGGGAGCAGTTGTGTGGGATGCTCTGCCATGCTTGGCCAAGTGTAGCCTGACAAAAGCACTGTCTATGATCATCAACATTCTGGAGGTGCTGAATGGGGCAAGCTTCAGAAGTTTTTTTCCCTCTCCTTATGGTCGCATCTTCTTGGTCAATTTTAATTTTAAAAGAACAATTTGTGAACAGAGCAGTGGGGCTTGCTGGATCACTTAGGCAGGATGCAGTAAGGAGCATGAGTCCACAGTAATTGTTTTTACAAATAACAAACAAAGAAAAGGTTCTCTTGAGATTTTCCCTTTGCTTTGGCCCTACTGTACTTGCTATGGTATTTTGTATCCATTAGCCATACCTTAGAGTATATAATGTCTAGAACAAATTTAATCTCTGTCTCCACAGAACTTTGTCGTAAGACCACTTTTGTCCCTTCGTGGATGACTTACTGAGGCTGTGTTGCTTTGTGAGTGCAATTCCGTAGCATAATACCAGCTTTTAGGTTTGACTGTGTTTTAGGTGTGACTGTGTCATCTGTCACGCACTGCTCTGTGTGGTGCAGCTCAGCCCTCTTGTGTTCATTGCTTGCTCGGGCTTCTTTTACTCCTTCTGACCCCTGCTTGCAGCTGCAGCTGGCTGCTTGCATGACCTCTCCAGTCCAAAAACGAGGAGGGTGATAGGTTTGGAGGTAGGCTGGGCATCCCCTTCCCACCCCGCAGTTGATGGCATCCTCTTTTCTCTTTAGCAAAGTGCTGTGGCATCTTTGGTGGTATCAGAAATGTTGGGTTGTAGGAGAAGGCTGACTGAGAGCAGAGGTCTAATACGTTGAGGGAGTGAGGGGTTGACAGGGGGGACTCTAAATGCAGCCTTTGACTTGTATAATTAGATAGGTTCCAATTACTGTCTGCCATCTTTTATTGGTGTCTCCCAGGGCCATATCCTTGCCTGTCAGCAAGAGTGGAGTAACCTCGGAGTGACTTATAGGTGCTGCCCAGAATCCCCTGAAGCTCACTAACCCTTTGTCCAAAAAGCTTAGTAGTACTACAGTTTACTCCAGTTTATAGTACTATCACGTGTCTCTTTGATGTTGGTTTCATGAAGGATTCAAATTCACTGCTTTCTGTGCTGAAGTAAGATATGCCTCTTACATTGGTTTGTCACGTGATCGCAGCGCACTGGAGTTGCAGAGAGAGGAGCCTGGGCATCCTGTACTTGCATGCTAGACTCTGCAACCTAAAAACCAGATTAACTCTTTAGAGAATCATTTTCTGAGGAGTTTGCCAGAGCTGGAAAGGCTTTTGGGTTACCTTTCACTTTAAGAAGTTACTGGGCAAGTATGTGAGGCAACTATTTACTTTCTGTCTTGGATTCTTTTCTGTATCAACTTGCATTGGTTTTAGTCAGACAGCAGACATGATGCTTACTCTGCAGTGCCTGCTTTTTTTATCTCTGAAAGCCTAATTTGTGCTCAAAGGACTGTGGTAAGAACAGAGAGTGGTGAACTTGATGCTGATGACAAGAAATTTTAATTATTTGGCTCTGCATGAGTGTTGGACATCATCATGGAAAATACTCTGGTAGTGGTTCCAGATCTGTCTTGTACAGAGGCTGAGACAAAGACTGTCTCTGGCTTTCTGTGTTACTGTAACATCAAAGAATGAAACGTGCTCTCTCTGTCTTCTGCAGCAGCATAACTTAATGGCTGACTTGTAACACAGTTCTTCCTGTTGTATTACGTTTTATTAGAGTAAAGATTTACCCAGAGGGGCAGTTTCATTCTGTGATTACAGTAGGAAAAGAGACAGAAGTCCCAGATAATATACTGCATTGTTCTGGACTCATTAACTGTGACAGATTTTCTTTTTTAATCTGTAGAATGGGTAGCACTGCTCCCACTAGAGCCTGGAAGAGGTGCTGGGGTCAATGCTGGGAATGGAGGAGTGATAGTTACATCTGGGTAGCAAGGTGAGCAGGTGCAGTGGGTGCCCACAGCTACTGGGAACCTCTTTCTTGGCTGTCTCCATGGTCAGAAGCCAGTGGTGAGTCTCTTGTCTCTGGCAGGTTTCCTGGCTCCCATGAACTGGCCAGATGGCTCCTCTGCCACAGTCAGCCCAGTCCTGCCTGCCCAGTCCGGTTGAGAAATACAAATTAAAGGCAGTGTTTAAAAGCAAAGTATCTGGTTTGGCACATGAATTTACTCTATACAAGGGCTAGTTAAGCAGTAGTACAGCAGCAGTTTGGCATATTATCTCCAGGGGGTTTTGGAGTATGAGAAGAGCAGGAATTTTTGTCATGAGCAAAACAGCATTTTCTGAGCCATAAAAACTCATAAGAATATTTGCAAAAGTCAGTCACAGCTAAGGGCCAGATTCAGCTTTTATTGCACAGCCAAGAAAAGGGCAAACACTGTGTTGTGATGATGAATGTTCCTCATGCTCAGAGCAACTTTAGGTCTTTGGCTGTATGGTGATACAGATTTTGTTGTGTATAATGAAGTAAGAATGTAGCACTTCTAAATAATTTTTCCATTTTTGTAGCATTATTAGACAGCTGTCACACAAGAGGAGCATCTACAATCTAAGTGTTTTACTGAAGAGTATAGCGTCACTATTTTCAATGTAGCTCAGGTTACTGATGTGATCTTGTCAAGAACTGTATGCAGTAGTCGTGATGGTATCTAGCTGGCCATATTAAATATTGTTGAGTACCATTTGAGACTCCAGTTAGAGTAGAAAATTTTTCTGAGTAGAAAATTTGAAGTGAGTTACTTACTTATCTGTGTAACTACTAGTGATAGAAGTAAGGGTACAGGAAAGTTTTTCAAACCCATGAGAGAAATCATGAAGCGCCTCTGATAAGCACTGTAGCCAACTAGAAGAGACAGGCAGGAGAAGCCAGGGATGGGACTGAGCAGAAAGTGGGACATTTGGGAATAGTATCCTGACGCTGTGAGCAGTCGTGCGGTGTGCAGATTACCAGTGAAGGTGGTACCTGTGACTGCTGAAAGTCTTTTTGCTGCAGTTCAGACTGTTTCATATTGCTGTGGTTCACGTATGCGGCTGTGGAAACTGGATGTCTGACGTGAGAATGCAAGACCAGCACACTCCCTGCTTCTGTTATCAGAGCAGACGGTTTGCCGTTTTAATTACTGCATCCTACCCAGAACATAGAGTTCGCATGCACAATGGTTGGGTGGTTTTTTATTTTTTTTTTTTCTTTTTAAATGTAGTATATATATTTGTTCAGTTTAAGGTGGAAAACAGAATCGCTTTGCCTACAGAAAACTATAGCAGGCCACAGCTGATATTTATTGAAATAACAAGTCTATAAGAAAGGCAGCAGGCAGTTGTGACAAATCCCCTGGGAGTCTCGTCAAAGCTAATTTTCAAGCAGGTTTTTTAATGTGTTGTTCCTGCTTGCGTGGTAATGCTTTTGAGCTTACTGGGAAAACAGCAAGTTCATGTCCTTAGGACTGGGCTGACTTGACCCTGATTTGAAACTCATATTCTCCTGAGCTGCTGCGCGTGCCTTCCTCTTACTTTGGCCAGTATGCTCTGTCCTAAAAATACTATGAGAATGTTGTTTCAGAAACACATGTCAGTGAACAGTAATTGAAGGCTGAAATGGGGACAGGCTTAAACAGTTTGGATCATGGATTTTCAGGAGATGGTGCATACCTTTGCAAAGAAAGATAAATGCTGCATTGGATTTGCCAAAATACAAAGATTGGAGAGAAGGGTAAAGCAATGACGGTCGCTGTGCCACAGAGGAAGATGTATTTTTCTTTGTTTCTGAGGAAACATAAGCTAGCCTGCTGATGTGAGCCAATCAGAACCAGCAGATGGAAGAATAACGAGGTTGCAGTAAGATAGCTTGTGTAAGTAAAGATTTAACTGTACGGGCAGATAAAGACAAAAAGACCATGGAGAAAAATATGAACTGTCATACTGCTTACCATATGATGGTAGGTAGCAATGTGTGATTTTGAAGTGTATGCTTTTTCTTGTTATTCGGTGTGGCAGCTCTGAAAAAAAGAAATCAATACTAGCCTGATACTTGCTTTCTAGCAAAGCTTTTCTGTGTGAGAGAAGCTTGGATATTGGCAAAGGCAGAGCAAATGTCGGGCAGAGCAGAGTTGGCGGAGATATAAGCAAGCCCCTGCAGCAATAGGTGGTAGCATCAGGAGAGATTTCGAGGTCCTACTGTGTGTCTCCCAGGATTGTGTTAACCCTTTTGACTACAGGGGTCTGTTAAGAGCTGGTGTGTTGCCACTCTAAGGTGACACCAAGAGTGTCAGAGTTGCAGACTGCAGCCTTGTTTCCTGAGACTTAATTTCTCTCTTTTGTGACTTTTTGTTTGAACATACAAATATCTGTGCTCTTTCCTGGACCTCAGATTACAGATGGTTCTGATGGTTTTGTGCCTGTCACCTGTCCTCCTGATAAAGATGCATTCTCACAATCTTTGTATTATCTACAGATGACACCAGGAATGTTTTCATGTCATCTTTCAAATCTTTATGAGAATGTTCAGTGCCAGAGGGGCAAAACTGATACCTCTGGAGGATTTGGTAGAAATGTACCGACTTGATAATGGCTCCTCATTTGTAGTTGCATCTTAAGCTCTCTCAGTTAGCCTGCTTTCGAATCAGTGGAATGTGTATAGCTTTGATTCTCTTTTAAATCACTCTTTATCAAAATGTGCTGAGATAAATGCCTTACAAAGCCTAAATGTGTCATAAGCATACAGTACCTTTTACAGGTCAAACTTGTAATCTCATTAGGAAATGTGATTAGAAAAAGTAAAAACTGTAATCTCATTAGATAGGATCTGTTGTTTATAAAGTTGGTTTTGGCCATTTCCCTGCTGTTAATTCTTTACTAGTCTGGTTAATATCAGCTGTCTTTCCTTTCCTTTCCAGCCCACCCGGAATCATGTCAAGCTGACATGACTGCGATGTGCTGTGTTATGCTGTGTGCCTTCAATAGACACTGCGACAGCATTGACTTTTGTCAGTTCTTGGGAAAATTTCTCTTCCAAAACTCGTTGAATACCACAATGAAGTTCACACACAATTCTTAACCTTCCTTTTTACAACTCTTGGATACAAGTTATCACAACTTGCGGGCCCTAAAAGTGTCAAGCTTTAGGAGTTGCTCTTTGAATTCTTCCTTAGTTATTTTTGAACTAGAAATAATATGACTACATTGCAGCATTCTCTTCCCACATACAAAACAAGAACAGTTTGATAAACAATTCAGAGGGGTTTATTTGTTTGGGTTTTTTTTTCCTTTTTTTTTTTTTTTTGTCTGTCTTCTATGTGTTAACAGTTTAATCATCTCCATTTAATAACAGGCCATAAATTATATGTGTAGTTTCATTTCTGATAGCTATGTTCTATTTGTGTTTCACTGGCTTTTTAATCACTGTCTGAGGGGTAGAAAGGATGTATACAAGGTAGAAGTCTACCTCAACTGAATTCTTTAATTCTTTCTTTTTGCTGACCTGGGCACCTGTTCATTTTGCTTGAGGATACTTCTAGGGGAAACTTGTAAATACCAGTCCTTGCTTTTGAGTCAGGTAGCATGACTTGTTCATGGGTGTAAACAGACATATAGTAGGTACAGTTATTAGGATGAGGTTGCAAGGACAGTATGAGTTAAAATAACACAGCAGTATGTGAGCAACTTTTCAGGCAGATAAGCTGTTGTGTTTGAACTCAGTTTGCACATGGGAGAAGCCAAGTTCTAGTGGACAGATGCAGGACCATGGCTTAGATTTGCCCGCTTTTGATTGCAGTTTGAGCAGCATTGAAAAGAAATAGGCTTTTTAAAAAAAATCCTTTCACAAGTGTAGTTCAGAGAAAATCAGTTATTCAAACTGTGTCAACCACATAAGTTTGATCTTTTAAAACAGCTAACAGGAAGGCTGAAGAAATTAAGACCTGCACATTGGTCTCCGTGCAGGTTTTATTCCATCAATTTCTTCCTTTCAAAGATTTTTTTTTTTTTTTTTTTTTTTAAAATTAATGTGTGGTCGTATCATGTTTTAAGATGACTTTGTTTGTTTTGGTTTTTCAGTTTTATTTTTAAAAATTAATGTGAGATAAAAGCATAAAATAGATGAACTATATGAATGCAAACAATACTAAGAATTTTGTTTTTCATGAAAGCCAGAAACGCTCTAGTAGCGGCATTATGGCTTACACGTCAAATTTGCCCCTGTTGATGATAGCTTATGTTCACTCTTTTGGGTCTTTCATAAGTTTTGCTTCATTGTGCAGGCTTGTAAATCCCAATTATACTAATGGGTGTCATGCTTTCACATTATAGGAAAGAAGTGCCAAATACAGCCCACAGTGGGATGCCCTCGTCTAGCAACTAGCTCTTACACTATGGAGCCTTTCTCTTAGCTATCAAAAACATTTAACACTGGGGAAAAGAACATTACTACAGCTTGTATTTGAGTCCAAAGACAATGATCTGGAAAGCTGTTTGCCGTCGTGTTTTGTCAGGCTGTTGCATATTGGAACGAGAGATAAAGCAGTTCTCGTATGAAAGAAAGAAAGTGGCATTTGCTAAGCTGATGGTCAGTTAATTATTGTTGAAAAATACATAGCAACTTGCTTTTGTACTTTTTAGAAGCATTATTTGATATGCTACCCTCATTTACTGAAATGTCTCATAAAATCATTCTTTGCTATGAGTTAGAAGGCCAAACATGTGTGCTCCCCTGTTTCTAAGAAACCAGTTCTCAGAAAGACATGAAACATAGGTTGACATCACCATATGGCATGTTGATGAGGGCTCATGTCCTGTCTTTGTTTTGAAAGAAATCAAGTGGCATATGTTAACTGTGCTTTCCTGTGGACTGTTTAAGTAGGATGGGTAACTGTCTGATGGTTTTATATTGCTGATTTGGTTGGCAGCATTTTAAAGAGAGTCTGAACGAAAGCAGATACATCTGGGGAGATGCATGGACACCAATTTTAGTTTAGTTCATGCTTCAAACCAATGCTCTTAGAACTGGATTCATATGGGTTTATTTTAGACATTTACCCAAGGATCTTGAGGTGGGAGCATGGTGGCCCAGACTACTAAAGGTCAGAGTCATTCTTCTGAAGACCTCTAAAAGGGTTCTTCAGTACCTGAGCTCTTAACTGTGGTTATTGGTGCTTCGTAGCTTTGTAAAGGCCTTATCTACTACAACTCCTGTTTATCTTTCATTAATAACTCAAATAGGTATTTCGAGTGGCTAAAGTTGGGTGGAGGGAATCTATGGTGTTATCCCTGACTTAAGCAGGGGTTAATTCTGAACGTTCAGAAAGGAATGAAGTTACTACAGCCAGGATTTTTCCATATGCTAGCCTGCTCTTGCTTCAGGTTTGTGTCACACTCTGAGGCTCTTAAAAGGGTACTCTGAATCCTCAGCCACTGACTGTTTAATGAGACCTTTTGTCTAGGCTACAGCTTCATAATTTAACAATATCTCTGGACAAAGTCTTGGCTTTTTGCATTTTTCATAGTCCTGGCTATTTTCCTTCCCTTTCTCTGTCCCAGCCAAAGCAAATGACAAATACTTGAGTTCGCTGAGTATGTGTGAGCCCGTGGCACAGCTGATTGGGTTCTCAGCTCTGGGCTGCTGGTCAATAAACAGTCTGGAGGGACTAGTATCCCAATTCTTATTTTCTGAAAGTTGCTGCTGCAGGTGATGCAGCAGTTAAGTTTTCTTAGAATTTAAAAACATGTGCAAGCAACAGAGTAATAATACTTATTATATGGAGCAATGAGTTCATATTATAAAAGTTTATAACTCAGAGGGAAAACCATCTGGTTAAAAATATGTGCATTTTTCTCATTTCAAGCATAACCCCAGGGCTGTTTTTTCTCATTTTAATTCTGACTGCTTTTCATTTGGTCTAAGAACTTGTTAATGATCTGTGGCAATCAAAGTCAGCAATAGCTAACAGCAAAAATGAGAGTTAATTTTTGAACACTGTCGTCCCTCATTCCCCTCTGGTCTCCTATAAAATGTTACATGAACCTGTTGTGCGTTATCTTAAATTATTAGAGGTAGGCACTGTGTATTCTTCTATGGTTTTGATCTTTCCAGCAATGTCTCCTGCCAGGTAGTTTAGTATGTGTGGTGTGGAGATATCCATAGATTGAAGAAATAAGTATCAAATGACTAAAAATATGACTTCCTGCTCTGTTTATTTTTTTAGAAACTTTTTATTCCTGCTTTTATGGTATTATGGTTTGGGTGGGTGGTTTTTTGTTTGTTTGTTTGCTTACTTAAACAGTGAACTACCTCTAAATGTGTAGTAGAATATACTATTTCATCATGGAGGGCTAGTTTTTGCTCTTGATACAACAGGTGTAAGTATGCTTTGTACAGGGATTATTTTATGCAATGCAGCTGTAACAAAGGGAACAGACTCTGTAACAGTATTCCAAGAGTGAAGAGTCGGACAGGGACAGCAGGTAGAAGGACTGTTCAGGTGCTACTCAGGTGGACAAGAGGGCTGAGTGGCCTTCTGTTAAGTATGGTTAATTGAAGGAAAGTAGCAAAGAGATCATACAGCAACTGGGCTGTCTCTAGGCTTGCCTGCTGTATCCAGCTGTCTTTGCTTACATCTGCACTTTGCGATGCGGTAGAACATGAAGATGTGCGAGCAAGGATTAGACTAGCTCAGGCAGCAGAAAAGTTCAGCTCCAGCAAACTCCACCTCCTGACAGCAGCCCAAACAGATCTGTCCTGGACAAGGTTAATTGAGCACTGACTGTGGTGTGTTACCCCATAGCTGTCTTGTGTGGTGCCCCATTACATGTCGTAAATGAGAGGGAGCTTATTGAAATGTAAAAGTATTAAGTAACCGGGTATCAAGATTTATTCTTGTTACCAACAGCTGCTAACTTATCGTCTGATGACTCTGGTTGCTTAAGTGCTACCACTTACCTGAATTTTAAAAGAGGTGTGGATCTTTAGTCCTGCATAAGCCTGACTTGAATAAGCATTTCTGTTTAAAAACTTTAAATAAAGTCCAGAGCTCTCCCTCTGTGCTGTTTTCCTGTTTGGCAGCTCTGGTTTGTGAAAGTAATAAATGAAATTGAAATGGCCTCTTCAGTGTGGCACTGGTCTACAGGGATTTTCACGCCTGGTGGTACATAGGAATGTGTTTGAAATCATAACTCTTCTTTTTAGAGAAAGTGGAGGGGTGTGCATGATGGATGCAGCTGGCCTTCCTGCATATCATCTTCAAAGAAGCTCCTTTTTATTATTTTTCTTGTGGTAAAAGAAAAAGTAAAAATTAATCTGTAGAAACCTAATCTCAAGCATTTTTATAGTCCTCTTGTTTTATATGCTGAGCTTAGGAAAACTGGTGGATGCTCTTTAGTTTGCATGGAGACGATGTATATGAGAAGAGTGGATTTTCCAGCTGAAGCATGCTTGAAATTCATTACTTTTTTTTTTTTTTTTTTTTTTTTTTTTTTAAATACCTGTCAGATCTGAGTTTTCAAGAATCTACTCCTTGCAGCATTGGCTTGCAGGAGCACAGACTATCCCTGCAGCTATGAGGGTTTGCATTTCCCTTTCTTTGGCGTGGCAGCTCCAAACCCAGCCACTCCTCCTTTATCTTGTCAAAGTAAGCATCTGAAAAATACATATGTTTGGTGGTGCATGGTCACAGTGTATTTGATCCTCTCTTGTTCTGTATGATAACTGTTACTGTTGTATGATGTACTTGAGACTCTTGACTAAGGCGGAGTTTTGGACAATACTCATTTCTCTGCATTGATAGTGCCACATTAGTGACAGACAAAAGTAGAGTATTTTATTTTGAAGGTGTCTGTAATGCACAGTGAAATGGATATTAGTAGTTTGGTGGGTTCAAAACATTATCTGCTTTTCAAAGTGGTGACTGCTTAAAAACCCATCGTGTTCTGGCAGAAGTTACTACAATGTATATTTCCATTCAGCTGTGCTGAAGGGAAAAGAGGGAGACAAGGTATCTGAAGATTAGATCCTGTCTGAATCCTGTTTAATTAAGCTGAGTATGTAAAATCCTACCACAGTCACACAAAATGATTCGGTCTGCTTACTTTCTGGATCTTTCTAACCCTGAAAGATCCTATAGACTAACATCTCACCTGCAGTCCTAGATTCTAGTGAAGGTGATGCAAAGTCAATTGTGGCCATGGAAATGATTTTGGGAAATAATGTTCATCTTTTGTGTTATAGCCTGCTTGTGAGAATATTTTGCTCAGTAAGTAGGCAACACATTTCAAGGCTCAACTCAAGAGGTTTTCATTTCTCCCTGTCACATCCAGAAGCTGCAGGGCCTACTTGAGCCTTGGACCTCTATCGTCTAGAATTAAATGCTTTAATCTGTGCTATATCTGCATGAATAGGTGCCTAAAATTGGCTGTGTGATTCCATCTGAAGTGTTCAGACGCTGAGCTAAGGACTTCATTGTACAGCCTTTCCCTGGGATAGACCACATGGGTCTTATACTTAATCCTGTGTCTACTTTTTTCCTTTGCTTTTGAAAGAAAGATCTCCAGGGCTTTAGTGTGTAAACATGTTATGATCATCCCAGAGGTAAAGTAATTGATCTTTCATCCTTCAGCACCAGTTTTGTTCTGAATCTACAAAGTCGGGGTCTGTACAGATGTAATCAAATTGGGAAATGAGCCTGTTTCTCTACTGACAGTAGGTTCCTTAGCACTAACTATGTGGTGCCTGACCCTTAAAATAGGCAGCAGTTGAGGAACCAGAACAGGGGGAGGAACAGCAAGGTTTTGCTCCTTTTATATCCTTTTATTGTGGAAAAGATAGCATTCAGTCCCTGCTCTTTTTTGGGGAAGATACCCACTCTCTCTATGGAAATGAAGAGGAATGCATAGGGATGCATAACCATTTAAAAAAACCCCATACCACTCCTGCTAAAAAAAAAAAAAAACAACAAAACCTCCAACAAAAAAATCCCTGACCAAAAGGTGCTGTGCATGCTGAAGAAAGGCAGCGCGAGACACTACAGTAAGAGGAATGAGATGGATTATGTGCAACTTCTTGTGTTTTTTTTTTTCTTGTCTTAATGCATTAAGCATACAGTGTGCTAGACCTGAGAAAGATTTTTTGACATGCATGAATGGCAGCAAGAGATCAAAATCCCATCTGAAAACAAACACCTTACAATGCTAGCTGGTGTTTCTGTCACTGGAAATCTGTCCAGGCTGTTCTGAGGACTTAATGTCATTTAATGCCATGCTGGTGAGTCTGGTATAGAATAGACTTACATATTTCCCTTTTCTGATACAGACAAAAGTGCTTTTGTACTATCCAGTTTTGAATCAATGGAGACTTTGAGGCAAAGTCTTACTTTTGTATTGCTTTGGTAAAGATAACATTGTTGGTGTTGGTATCATACTCAGTAATTTATGTGTATGATTGAAACAAATCTTATTTGTGAGTGTTTTTTCCCCATCTGAGCCTTTTTGAGCAAACCTACATAGATGCTAGCTTCATGTTTCAGTTAAATTTCAGCTGTGTTATGTGTGAATTGTGGATTATATTGTTAGGCAAGTTACATCTGAGCAGTGCTTCTAAACGAATCCTGAAATTCAAACACAGTGAGCAGATGGACTTGACTATTTTTCTGAGTTCTTTTGTTAATTTGAGTAAATTCTTCCTCTGTTTATATAGGAAGGAAGATATATACCTTGTTAAATACATGACTGTATAGTTCATTGAATTTGCAAGCATGCACGTGTACAGCTTGTGCAGTGATGAAAACAGGATAGTCCGTAGTATGTCTCTGGTGAGGCAGCCTGCTTAAGCATGAAAAATGAAATTGAGGAGCTCAAACTAAGTTTAGGTCCTAAACAAATGAATCCAACCTACTACTTCAGTTTCAGAATTATTATTCTGAAACCCATGCATGCAACATGCTATGAAATTATTTATTGACGTGTTAGTGAAACTGCAGTGGTGGTGATTTTTTTATTTTTTGGGGGCTCAAAGTGATACCAATTAACTTGTGTGGCCTAAAAAGATAATACAACAAAAGACTTCTTATGTATTTGAATTGAGATACCAAACTCTCACCTTGTATTTGACCCAGTTAGCTATGTTTTGACAGTGTTTAACATTAGGGAACTAAACTTCAGTGTGCTGCTAATGATGAGGAGCAGAGACCAAGTGCACCTTAAATACACCAAGACCCGTAAGTGGCAGAAAATCCTTTGGTATATCCAGAGGATTCTAGTAAGTTAGTTGTGCCATATTGCAGAAGGTAGTGCTGGTTCCTTTCTGGTAGTCCCTGACAGTTTGATGTGAGGAAGGTCTATCTTTTCTAATCCCACAGCTGGGGACCAGTTTATCTTCAGTTTTAGTCAGACATCTAAAGATAGTGTTTGCTGGCAGAGATTATGTTCACATTCTTTCTTCAGAGCTCTGTTATTTCTAGATAGACATTCCCAAATGTGTGCACACTGTGTGTTATAAACAGACCTTAGATGCTGTTGGCCATACCAACAGCATAGACCAAAGATGTATCACTTCCCTGGCAAATCTGGGGGTTTTGTGTGTTAGCTGGTTACAATGATCTGCTGGATGACTATGCTGCTGACTGAAACTTATTCTTTCATTTCCCTTGGTTAGGTTTGAGAAGGAATCTCCACTGATGCAAATCATAACCATTTCTTCTTTAGAAAGGCCATTAGAAAATGAGTAATGTCTCTTATTTTCAATGGGCTTTGCAACTTTGTTCTTGCTGTAGGTGCAAGGTGGCAGTTCTGTGGAGGTATTCCTGCTGCTTCTGCAGTGTTTAAATGAGTGACCCAGATACGTTTAATCCTTCTGAGCTTATATTTTTCTTTGCCAAAGGCAAATTTTCATTGACAGTAGTTTCTCTTGGCTTTTTCCAACTATGTGCAAGTAAAATTTGATTAGGCTTTTGCTGAGGGGTGTTAACAGAAGCCTTTTTTCCAGTCCTTAAGCCAGGATTCATTTGCATCTGACTCATCCCCAATGTCAGCAGTCAGAGGAAGCTGGTTTGAGTTTAGAATTGCATCTGAAATCTGAGGGTACTCAGTCCATTTCCTTCACTAAGGACACTTTATCAATCTCTGCTGTTTATTTCTCTTAACTTTGCTTTGATGTGAGGTTGAGAAGTGCTGTCTTTCTTGCAGGTGGTAAATTTGTACAGAAGTGGCTTGTCTGAGCCTCACAGTTAGCATTACTGGGAGAGAAGAAAGCTGTTTTGGACCAAGACTTGCATGCTATGTGTGGTTACAGGGTACAGTATGTAGTCTGAGCACTGGAAAGGTGCACATAAAGAAAAAGTGCTGGGAATGACATGATCTGGAACATATTTATTTTAAATCAGCTGTTCTTTGTCTGAAACTCTGATTTGAGACTCCCTGGTTCTGATTGTTTCAAAGTAAACTCAATTGAAGAACTGTAGGTGAATCTGAAGGGTACAAAGAACTGCTTCGTTTTTCTTCTTCAGGAGACATTTTATTGGAAATCTATTAATTGCCCTAGAAAAGCTTAAGAAAAAAAAAATTCTCCTCAGGCTCCACGAATAGTTTGCTGATTGCATGCAAAATAAATTAAGGATAGAACAGTTACAAAATAGCAACATAAATATTTTTTTCTCCCAAAGAGTTACTGTATCTGGAAGTTTGTTGAAGGCCACGTATGCCTAGTTACCTCTGGATGTTCATTCAAAGTAAGGCTCAGTCGCTAGGAAACAGACTGAATCTCCTGCATCCTATTTAGCTTTTAAAAATAAGGTTTTACTGATTTTGTGTGCGAGTCCCAGATACTGGGAAGCTGTATGTATGGCCTCACTTCCCTACAATCCTGTAATTCTATTACTATGAATTAGAAACAGTTGCATTAAAGCACTGTTGTTTGTGGGTTGTGTGAGTGGTTTCTTTTCTTTCTTTCTGTTTGGTTGGTTGGTTTTTTTTTTTTTATTAGCAGTTGCTACTCCATGCCATCTGATACAATACTTGCTGCTGTATGCTTTTTATTACTGATGGCCGTGCTGTGGCAAGATACTTTGGAGCAGTAAACATAGTGCACTTGTCAAATATATCACTCCAGGAAAAGGTAGTGATGTATGGCAAATTGAGTTGTTACATGGTTTTCGTTAGAGATATGCTGTAACGGCATTAAGGTTGAGAAGTGCCTGCTGCAGTGTTGCTGTTACAACCTTAAGTATGGACTGAAGGGTGCGTGTGGTATGATACCCTTGAAACATTCAGTCATAAATGCTTTTTGTATTGATTCCTTTTGAGTGTTCCTAATGACACTTGATGGCTGACATTTCAACTGTTTCTCGTTGCTTTCTGCTTGGACCTGTGTTTTGTTTAATGAGAACGTGTTTTTTTTTATTTTGAGAACAAACTTCTGTAGTTCTTCCTGAGTTTTTCTGTGCTCATCAGTGGGACTTTCACAAGAAGGCATGTATTTTTCACTAAGCTAAACTGGCTAAGGAGATAGTGTTACCCTATTTTACTTATTATAACTCTGAGTACAGAGAGATTAAAGTCAGATGTGCTCACTGCTTTGAGGTACTTACTATAAAGTATCAGTAAGTTCATTTATACTTTCCCTGGGAATGTAAAATCACAAGATTTTGTATGTTCAGTTGCTTCTAGCTTTCACTGAAGGTTGGATTAAAAAAAAGTTATCAACAGTCACTTAGGAGATTTTGTGTTAGTAATGTGCCCAACATCAAATAAGAATGCTACAACAGATAGTGGTAGCATTAAATTATTGAAGATTGCTTTAGCAGTAGGTCCTTTATTCTCCTCCAGCGTATGCTCACAGATATAAACAAATGCTGGTCTAATCACACAACCTTTTGCTTTCCCTCTTTGTAAAACATGGTGAGTTGCTTGCTATAAAAGGGTAGAGCAGCAGTGGTGGCCAGGAGAATCTGGCTTTGTGTGTTGCCCTATAGCTGCGCCGCTAGACATAAGCAGGAGAATCAGACAGCAGTTACTTGTTGTTTGCATTAAGGACAGTCCGCTTTGGGAGAGCCAAGTCAAAAATTCGACTTTTGCCAAGCCCTTAACAGCTAGGTCAGTTGCTACCTCTGAATTATGTATTGGTATTTTAAAAAATGATCGTAAAGTACTTGCACAGGGCTTGAGAAACAGTTGATTGTACTGGGGGAAGAGAGACTTACTGCAGAAACTGAAGTAGAATGTGCCACTGCTCTTTCTGTTGATTTTATAACTTGGCTGATGAGACAGATTTTGTTCAGAAATAGCCCATAGCATAGTGCCATGGTCTGAAATCTGGAACTCAATGCCATATTAGGTATTGCTGCAATCAGTTGCAATTTTGTTGGAATGATTACATATGGGGACTGGAATTTGGAATATGAACATGGTTATTAGCACATAAATGCCATTCTGATAGTTAGCTAGCATGTAATTGTTTGGGCAAACTACACTTCATTTTAACAGTTTCTAACTCTGTCCTAGTATCTTGCAGCACCAGCCTGTGAAGCTGTTGCACTGACTGAGCAAAGCTGAAGTAATTAGGATTAAAACTAATGCTGTTCTCAGATGAAGGCTCACTATTTTGACCAATAGAGCTAGTGGAACTAAGGGGAAGAACATGGGTAGTATCGTGAAAAGTCTGTTGCATGTAATTGGCAGTGAAGACCCTGTCACTATGTCTGTGTACAGTTTTATCCATGTTGCTGTTTTAAAGGTCCCATTTATCTAATTAGCACCTCTGCTCCACGAGCAGCCAGAAATTCAAGGCAAACACAGCAGTATGTGAGGCACTAGAGTAATCCCAGTTTAGCTGCTGCTTACTAACTCTGGTTTGCAATTACTGGAAACCAGGTATGAAGCATTAGCAAAGGGTGAGGGAGAGGGCTTCAAAGGGATAAATAAACAAGCAGTTCTGGCTGCTGTTGCAGCTGTTTAGGAAGGGTTTCAGCATGGCAATAACGACCTGCAGGTAAGGCTTTGGGGAAATGGTGCTGAGCTCCAAAATACGTTTTTTAGCCCTGCAGAAGTGACTGCGTCAGAGCAGAATGATTTTTGTCTGCCACACAGTATCTAACAGCATTATTTTCTTTATGCTTTGGGAGAAGAATATGCTTGTCTTTTCCAACTATGTGACTGGCCCCCTTTTTTCAATGCAATTGTCCTGGGCTCAGTTGATGAGAACTGTACTCTTTCAGCCCTGCTCTGGAAACAGGCTACACTTGCTTTGGAAAGCAGTGGCAGAGTTCATGAATGAATTGGTCTTCATTTTGTGCACTTTGAAGGACAGGTAAGGCTATTGTATTCTTCTTGGTATCTGAGATAACACTATTTGGAAACAAAATAAGACATACCTTAGAGCTCATTTCAGGCTTCCTGCAATCTTGAGCAAATATGAAGGTTCATATGTAGACTCTGGCTGTGTTTTCACAAGTCTTTCACATCTGTAATGACAAGAATCTAGCTTTAAAAAACTGAATGGTCTGAAGTGGTAGTGTTTCCTGACTTTATTTGCCTTATGGGATCCTGTTCCTTCTGCTTTGGGAACTGATTTAGTATGTGTAGCACTCTGCGCTCTAAACTAGCTTTCCCATCCCTGTGCAGTATAGAGAGCCAAGAGGGAATGTGTAATAAGCATCATCTATATGAATTAGAAAAGTAATACTGATATCAGGGATAACATCTTTTAGAGTTTGTGGATTGTAATTTTTACAAACTGCTTTGTTATTATTTTTTTTATTTAATTATTGCTACAATTTGCTAATGATAATGAGTCTGTAATTCAGCTGGATTGGAATGGGATGGAAGAATTTAATTTTTTGCAGGTGTGCTTCCTGAGGTGTAGGAATAAAGACAGTGGAGGGTGGTGGTATTTTCTGAGTAATGGTGTTCATAGCAGCAAAAATTTACACAGAAACGTAAGAATGACAGAGTGGATCTACTGACTAGTCCAGCATTTTATTTACTGATATTGCCACTGTAACGTCAATATTATGAAATGATCATAAAAAATTTTAAAAAAATCAGAAAGCTGCAGAAGAAATTTTCCACACCTAGAGAGAGATTCAGTTATGTAAAATAATGAGACTATTTAGGCACAGGCTTCTCAATGGAACACTTGCTATGTTTCGTTTCCAGTGCTGTATGGCTTTAAATGTTTTATCAGTTGGACAGGTGAGGACTTACTGCAAATGATCATCATTCAGAAATTAAAAATTTTGCAGAATCTCTATCCTTTCTTTATGCGGTGATCAGAAATATCTCTGTGCAGTGGAGAATAGCTTCAGTACTGCTTGTTGGACTGCAGTGTGTGTACACATGCTGAGTTTTAAGTGAGTTCGATGAAGATCTTACGCCTCAGGTATCTGAACTTCACACAGCAGTACAGACTTAGTAGCAGCATTTTTTTACAACTGAGTATGGTTATTTGGTGTTCCCCAGTGTGTCAGGGTGAAAACCATTAAGTGGAACACAGAATAGTCTAATGGTATCCCAGCTCACTGTAAATGAGATGTATCTGACAAAACGTGAATGTCTCATGTGTAGGCGTCCACTTCTCAGCTTGTCCAGACCTTCTACAGGGCCAATGAAGAGGACAATTCTGGGACACTTTCTCCAGTGTAGTTTGACTCATCCCAAGATTGATGGTTCAGATCAGATGAACTTGACCTGTTCTTCACTGATTATGAAAGAGATCCTGAGGGCACAAGGTATATATTTATATTTGGTCAGATGAATGCCATGCTTGGAGTTTGATTTTGGCCTTGAAAAATACTAAATTATGGGTGGAGCATATTGGGTCCAATCTGCCCAGCACTGGGAGGGTAGTTTTTTTGTTTGTTAGTTTCAGCTTGTAAGAATAAGTTCAACATCTGGGATTCATTTTTACCAGCTTTGCCAGTCACACAATGCCAGAGACTATACACCAGGGGGTAGGGAAGGAATCTAAAAGGGCAAAAGCAACAATGAAAAGTGTCGCTAAGAAGTAAGTCAATATGTGGCCTATCCCCAAATGTAGGATTGAAGTAAACATTGGTTTACCCGATTAAAGTCGAGGTTTCATTGGTAGCTGTTCTGTGAGCAATTAATATGTAGCCACAAAATCTGTAGATGCTTATTTGCTCTGCTGAACAGAACCTTCTGAGTTACTTCAGAGACACTTCTGAAGACTCTGCAGTCTTCTTGCTGCAATAATGCAGGATGATGGCAGCATAACTTCCCTTCCTTTCACAACCAGTAAACTTGTTTCTCGCTTGCTTTTTAAACTTGTGCTTGTGGCTTGTGTTTCACCTTGCTATCACTGACCCTCTGAATCTTGTCCAGAGTCTTCTCATTCCCTGTTCTGTTCACCAGAGTTCCAGTTCCCACTGATGTGAATTTTTGTACTCTACTAGATTTACATTAAACTCCAAGGAAGTGTAGTTTAGAGGAGAATCAGAGCATAAACAAGATCACTATTGTGCAGTAACTGCACAAGTGTGTTTAGTCAGGATTTGAACTGGTGGCCAGCTGGAACTGAGAAATATACTTGCTTCTCCTGCTGTAGTGCTACACATAGGACTCTTCATGCTGTTCTTGCTGGAAGCTTGGTAATGCAGCATATGAGCAATTGGTTTTGTTTTAACTTATTCATTACTGCATGTATTGCATCAAAAGACAAGTCAGCCTGACTTGCATAAGTCAGTATTAAAAAAAGCACTTCCAGTATTGCATTCTGTATGTTGCCAGTTAAAAGAGAATAATGTTTTTCCCTCAGACAGAGAACAGACGCTTTTGATTGTGATCATAACAAGTGATTTATCGGTGAAAAGCTGGGATGGGGAAATGGCTGGTCAATGTCAGGAGATTACAGATCTTTAATTAAACCACCCACAGGCAGATTGGCCTAGCTGTCATTGTTTGCGGAGGAAAGCTGCTCTTTTCGAGTTCAAGCAAAGACAGTCCTTTTCTTGAACCTTTGTGATTTCATTCTCCACATAGGTGCAAGTGACTGGGTGCTGATGGATCAAGTTACCATGAAAGGTTTTGAAACTATAACTTCTCCTGGCTATTGTCTGAATCCAGTATTTCTAAAAAATTAAAAAAAAAAACAAAACAACAAAAAACTGCCAAAAAAACAAAACCAAAATCCTTTTCAGAGGACTTTTTCTATCAGAGGAGGTTTTCTAGCAAGCTAAATCATTTTTCTGTCTTGAGTCATCATTGGATCTCAGTGTGTCAAGAGTCTTCTAAATCATGCTCTCAAACTCAGAAGACTCAAGAAACTTATGCTTGTGAGGCTCAAGAGTTTCTCAAAAGTTCAGAGAAAAACCTTTGATCTTTACTGTCAAATCGTGCCTGCTTACAGGGGACTGCAGGACAGCGATGCTACATGGGACTTGGTTATTCAATCTCATTGGCCTTGCTGGAAGATCTCAGCTCAAGATAGTTACAAATACAGAACAAATTGGGTAGTGCTAACAGTTCAGTGTCAGTTTTGATGTCTGATGCCTACCTCTGCTAATTCCTGTTCCTTTTACCACCCAATGTTACCTTGAATACATTGCTCTAGAGTCTTCCCACCTAGTTAACTGAGATTTTAAATTAGACACCTCCTTTATCTGTGGTCCTTCTGTGGCCTGTGGTTTCAGTCATCCTCTGGAGATGCCTGTCTCTTTCCATAGACAAAGTTATAAAAGACAGCACAACTCAGAGTTGTTTGTGTAGTGATTTAAACATGAGATCAAAGACACTGATGATGTTGTCAAAGTGGTAGTGTTAATTCCAGTTAGTAGTCACTGCTGTGCTGTGACGCTAAGCCAGGAGATTGTAGCGTGCAGCAAGCAGAAGACCTTCCTGTCAAAACATCCTGCTGCTTTCCAGTGCTACACAATGGTATGTGAACCATGGGCTCGTCTATATGCCACAGCTTGCAATGCCCTGGGTTTGCTTCTGTGAACAAACAGCAGAACTTCACATGAGCTTGAGGACTCTGTGTAGTAGCCCTTTCTGCTCCCCAGCCCTGTGCGTGGGCTTGATCATTCCTATCCCTTCAAATCTCCAGATCTTCAAAGATGCTTTGGTGCTTCAGTGGGGAAAGGGATGAGTTCTGCTAAAGCAGCTATTGCATTCAGCGAAGTTCAGGTTTAGAAGGAGCAAGGAAAACATGAAGAAAAGAAAGACGAGTTTAAGGATATTTCTTGCACCAGGTGGCTTAAGCACTAGCCTTTCAGAAAGATTCTGGCTCCTGTCCAGCTCTACTCAACTTCTTCCACCCGCAGCAATTCAGTCTGGGATCCCACACACAGTACTAAGTCCAGAAGCATTTGGGGAGTTCATCTGAGATGTAAGGATGCCCAGAATATCTGCCTGAACAGCTCAGTAGAGCCTCTGCAGTGAAGTCTGTCCCACCAAAGAGTTCAGATCCCCTCCTGTCAGATCTTTGTTGTCATGGAGTGACCTGCCTGAACAACACATGAGACCACCTTGATGCCTGCACCCTTTCTTCTGTGAAGGCTTTCACAGCTCCACCACATCAGGCTGTCAGCCCTCAGAATCAGTCCTTGTCCTTCAAAAATATTTTTCCCTTGATGGAGAACTAGCTCAGCAGATATTTTAAAGCTGATTCTTGTGTGGCAAACTCAGAGGTAGAATTCTGCTACAGTGACCTTCAAAGCTAGTTGAGCAGAATCATAAACTTTATTCCTTAATTCCTGACTATACCCTGTGGAATCGCAACACGTGATGGCAATAGCACTGACTTTGCCCACACCTTTTCACTTGTTTGGTCTTGTCCAAATGGACAACTGAGACAGCCAGTGCAGGTGGAAGGGCTGGCAGGAGGGTAATTTTACCATGAGGAATCCAACTTTTATCAAGAAGAAGTGAAAGCAGGGCTCACCTAAACAGCGGAATGAAAATACGGTGGGTTTTTTTTGCAGTAAGATCTTTGAACATCATAAAGTTTTCCATGGGCTCCTCCAAATGTTGCAAAACATACTATGTTGTTCTTCAATGGCAAATGACATAATGTGCCATTTACTAAATGAATATATCTTCCAAATTCCAGATGTTGGCAGGAGCATGCTGTGGTCTAAGCGGACAGGTGTGAATTTGGATGAAGATCTGATGGATATTAATCCAAGTTCATTTCTCATGTGCTTTTTCCAGTTCTGCTTGCAGATTTCTGTTTCCATTTGGGCTTTTCCTATTAGAAATCAGTCCATGGCAGCAGGGGACTGTGATGAAATCCTTACTCCTTCACTCTTTGCAGAGATGCCTGATGTTAATTACCCAGGAAAAGATTATATTTAGTGTATGTTTAACAGATTCTAGGGTCTGTCAAACATTAAAAAAAAAAAAAAAGTCACTTAATTGGTGGCTAGTCGGAGAGATTAAGAGGTATGGTTTTGTGCGGAACAGTGTCTTGGGCACCACATAAAGGTTTGCTGGGTACCTCAAGAGATAAAGCAGGGCCTGTGACATAGAATCACAGAATCGTTTAGGTTGGAAAAGACCTTTAAGATAGTTGAGTCCAACTGTTAACCTAACATTGCCAAGTCCACTTCTAAACCATATCCCAAAGCACCTCCAGGGATGGTGACTCAACCGTTTACCTGGGCAGCCTGTTCCAATGCTTGACAACCCTTTCTTGCAGCTTAGGCTGAAACATGGATGTTTTGTGTTGCAGAGACTCACTGGGGCGTCTGTAAACACACACATGCACCCCATTGTGGAAGTGGGTGTACATGGTACTGTTTGGCAGATGGTTTTTCAAGCTGTATCTCTATAGGGAGCCCAAGCAGTAAAATCAATTTTACTCCTGTTGGGTATTACTCGTTTTTATTGTTCTTATTATCGAGAGTAGTAATTCACATGGCCCTAGTGCTGCATGTCTAAGTCACAGGTATTGTGCATAAACATCAACAAAAAATTATTCATTGCTGTGAGACTGTAAGTGTAGAACAAAAGACAGCAGGATGAGTGCAGGCTGGAAAGGGATCTTTTCCCTTGGGAAATGGTACGTTTGACACACATTTTGGTGTTCTACATTTTCCTTTTAACAAAGGGAATGCAGTTTTCTATTTGATTCTGAGTGTTTTTTCAGCTGTTCAGTTCTGAAACCCAGCTGGCAAATCCCAGCAATTCTGTGAGCAGTCCTAAAACATGCAGATGGTGTGTGTCACCAGTGAGGCAGTGTTTGCCACTGGGTATTAGTGTCAGCAGGCCAGAATCTGCTGTTTGTTGGCCTTTAGTCCTACAGATAATCCAGAGTTGTGGCTTATGCTGTATTGTCCAAAAATCTTTGTGGACCCTTTATATGTGAAGGATCCATGTCAGGTGATCAAGAACTTGTCTCTCTGTCTCTCATGCTTGCAGTATGATATTTCTAAAGGACTTACGGCTGTAGAGAAAAATTATTTATCTACAGTTTAAAAAGGCAAAAATATATATAATTTCGTATTTTTTTTACACATGTGCCTTCTGCAGGACTGCAAATTTAGTTAGACTGACTTATTTTTGTTTATGCATTACGAACAGAATGAGACAAAGGTCAGCTGGTTTGTTACAAGGCGAGGAATAATTAAAAACTCCTGCGCTAAGAGTTCTCTTCTCAGTTCTGCTCACACTTTTCAGTAGTGCACAGTTGCTCAAACGTTCTCTGTAATTGCAGGGATCCAGCTGAGGTCTTTGCTTGTAATTCTTGTGTTTCGTGTGTGCTTGGTTTTACTCTGTGTGTGTGTATAACTGCATCCTTTGCTTAGCCTTCATTTGCTTGCTTTCTGCGCTTTACACTGCTGAGGCTGAGAGCTGGACGTGATTTCAAATGCTGGAGCAAGAGCTAACCTTTCATTTCTGCAGCTGTGTTTCAGTCTTCCTGAATTAGCAGAATTATTGTTTAAGGACAGCAGACAGGCAAATTCCAACAGCTTCCCTGGAGCCTCACAAAATAATTGCTAAGACTTGAACTATGGAAAAAACCCTTCTGAAAAGACTTATCTGAAAACTGAGGAGACTGAAGATAAAAAGAGCTTGTTCATTAACTGTGCATGCTCTTATCTTTAAATATTCTCAAATGCTTCTCTGTGAAAAGTAATCGAAGGCTGTGCCAAATTAATCAAATCAGGTTATGTGAGTAAGCTAAACTCAGGGTTTTAGACATTGTGGGCAGTAACTTCATAGGGAAGTCTAGAGCCTAAGGAGGAGGGTAGCTGGACACTAGATGGGCAGTCACAGTGGAAGGGCAGGTGTTGCTGTCTCAGCAGCACTGGGTAGATGTGTTGAAGCTGTAACAAGGCATCTGCGACTCTTGACATTTTGAAGAAAATTGTGCAGAACCCAGAGATGTGCTGCCAAACAATAACCATTTTTGGGCAGATAAGCCAGGCTGTGGAAGAAAAGGAGAATGTGCGTGCTGGGCTAGGAGTAGGTGGTGTAACTTTTTGAAAACAGCCAGCAGCGACGGGGAAAAAAGCCTGCAGAAAGTGATGTTTAACAGCCAGTTCCACTAAACCACCTCTGTGTTTCCAGCTCAGTTCTGGCAGAACCTAGCTTAAAAGTCTCCTCTTGCAAAACGCATGTTGGGGATCTGTTAGTGCTGCCATGTGTTGAGTACTGAACATAGAGTAAAGTCAAGCATCTTTTAAAGTGGCAAAAGAAGGGATGGGAACAATGCACGTGTTTTACATAGAAGGGATTTTTCATTGCCTTTGGAATCTGCACATATTTTGTTGTGATGTAGGCTGTCAAATCCATTCTTGCTGCAGATAAATCAATGAGGTTGAGACAGGGATGTATTTGGTTCGGTGTTTGTTTTCTTGTTTTCATTGTCAAAGGGAAGTATGAAAAAAGACATAGCACTGACAAAGAAACACGTCAGCTCTAGGAAGTCTTGCCTGAATGTTGTGGGGAGGAATGAATTAGCTTTTGCTTGGCTAGTGCAAAAACATTGTTTTTCAATGAATGCATTTCCATTACTGATGCTTCAGTGCCTGTCATGATATGGCATTATCCTCTACAAAAATCCCGGTTTTGAAAATATCTCTCAAAAAGCCACAGTCTCATCTCAATTGTAAAGATTTCTGCAGTAAAATTCCAGTATTTAGCTGTACAACTCTGGGTAATAGTGAGAGCAGAATGAATTGCTTATTGTATGTACTAGTTTTTTAAGTTCTCGTTTGTGAGAGGCGAATTGTGGATTATCGATGGTTCAGTCCTGAATTCCTTCCTAAATTTGTTTCTAAATGGTCCTCTGACCACACAAAAGGTTGTTAGAAGTTTATGGGTCAAATATACCTTTTTTTTTTAAAGAACTTCTAAGTCCATTGGAGTTCTGTTAGGACTGTATATGATCTTATGATCCAGTCTTTATTATCTTCTATTTCTTTCCATTGTTACTACATTTGTGAATTGTCAGTATTCTTAGACTAGCAAGAATCATGCTGCATAGGAGCTGAGGATACTTAGTATCTTTTTGAGTAAACTTTTACTTTTTCGGTAAAATATTTGATTCTACAGAGCTATGAGTATGTCTTCAGGAAGGTGTTTCACCTGTAGATAACATCTATTTGATCTGTACAAAAAGTATTTTCTCATACTTTTGCGTATTTTCCTACATATCACTGTATCGGTTTTGCATAAAAATTATTATACATCCTAAAGAAACAAACTGCTGAATTATTAGAAATCCTGAACATCTGTGCCTTTTTTTATGTTAAAAGAGATTTTCATGGTTTCTGAATTCCTGGAAGGTACATTATGAGGGTTTCAAAACATGCCAGTTTTAAAGACAAAACTTTTAACATCCTTTGAGCAAAGGAAGAGGTGACAGCAGAGTTTTAACGGAAAGAAAAAAGAGTCTTTTTGTTACAGCAAAATAGGTTTCTTCACCTACCTCATTCCAAAGAATGTTTTACTGGATTTTTTTTTTCAGATAAATAGCCCAATTCTTCTCTATATTGTGGTTTTTTTTTTTTTTTTTTTTTGGTGGTACAGGATACCACATTCAAACCTAAAAGGCTGACTGCTGCTTTTAAGCAAGACAAAATGAAATGCTTTTATTCCAAACGTTGTATTTCCAAGATAGCAAAAGCACTATCTTTGCAGGCAAAGAATTATTTTGCTGGAAAGTCTAATTCTTCTGTCAGTTTCAAATAAAACCAATAGCTTTTTCAGCAGACAAAACGTGTTTTTTTACAGAAATATTATACAAAAGAAACAAACACATGCATATCAAAACATTTAAAAATCTAAATCCTAAACTGATCCTTTTTAGGCTGAAATCTATCCCTTTGATCTCCATGGGTGAGCTGCACAACTAAGACCTTTTCTCTTCTGCAAGCAGAAAAAAGTGTATCCCCAAGAATGGTTTGGAAAAAGGGGCACTTTTTAAAGGAAGTGGTCGCTGCTTGCATGAAGAGTTAAGACCTATGGTAGTACCAGGTCAGCCCAGAAGCCTGGCCTGCCCTATAGTCAGTTTGGGACAAGAAGGGCTAGTCTAAAGACATAGAAAGGAGTGTATATGCCCTGCTGTGAAGTCCCAGAAGGGCATCTTGGGCTGATGTTATGGCTAAAATAAAATAGAAACCTGGAGCATGAAAGGCACAGTAGGAACAAGCCCCTGGGGCTGCAAAAGTAACCAAGAAGACTGAGCACCCAACTGCAAAAGCCTCTTTTTCTATTGGAAAAAGCTCCTACAAAGGCAGCACCTGCGCAGCAGATTGTGATTTCTGTGTTGGTGGATGGTGTTAATTTGCCAGACCCTTGGTTTTATTGAGTATGCTGCTGACTTTCAGGTGAAATAATGGTCAACAGCAGATTTCTGGGGAGAGATGTATGAACAGGGCTGGAAAATAGGGACATCTCCTTGGCATGCTGTCTGTTTCTGAGCTGTAGGTGGTATTTTTGTATTTTAAAATGAAGGATTAATCTTCTCTACATGGATTTATCCGGCCATTTCTGGTGCTTCTCTAAAACTTTTCTGATTTGGAATTTTCTGTGGCAAATGCTCCTTCAGCTTAAGTATGTCTTGGGTGAAAAAAATCTTCCTGTTGCCTGCTAGCTTCTTTTGAAGCTCCTTACCTCTTCTGCTAGGGCAGACAGCAAACAGGCAGAAACTATCCTGATTCTCTGTGCTGCTTGCTGCTTCCCCATGTTGTCTCTTTTCAGGCTTCAAGGGGGGATTTAAATCAAGTTGAGAGCTAACTTAAGTGCTTTATGCTTTTAAACTGACCCAAACCAAATGCTGAATCTGATCAGCCTTTGGCTCTGGTGTGCATGGGAGCTGGGACTTGTGCTAGATTTGTAAAAACACCTATAGAGGTGTGCCAGATACAGTCATAAAATCACTTCGTTCTCCTTTTTCAGGTGGACAGAAATAACATGGAAAGTCAAATGACTGGCATGTTAATTTGCCTTAGGCCATCAGAAGTTTAGCACTTCAGTTGTAATTGTGCTGGTTCCCAGACTGCCATGTGCTACGTGTCAGCTGTGTGCTAGAGCCTGCACTTTGTCCTCCAAGTTCTGTGGCTCAGTTTGAACCTTGTTCTTAGGGTTTAATTTCATTTCTTCTCCCCTCTCCTTCCATATCCCATTTCTTACTCTCAATCCTTTTTCAACACAGCCACTTTTCAGTGTAGTGTGTCACTCACTTGACACTGATGCCTTAATCTGCCACAGCTGCCCTGTGGGGACTGAATCTTCCTGTTTTGTAAGGTATTTTGTTTTGATAAGCTCCGTCCCTCTTCATTGCTGCCCAGTGATAGCACATCAAGCTGCAGCTTGAGTGTGGCTTGCAGCCTGATGCAAGGCTATGCAGACCAAATGGAGCAGCTGTTTTCTCATCCTACCCATGGAAACAAAGTCAGTATTTCAAGCTGCGGTTGTTAAGCAGAAGCCGTGATTCCTCCTGTAGGAATTCAGCCGAAACTCTGTGTCACAGTGCTGTTCTGAGATTATCCTTCAGTATGGGGAAGTCACCTTTTAGAAAGGCATTGGAAGCTTAAATGCAAGTGAAGAAGAGACTGAGGGCATCAGTATGGCTGCATTTTAGGTCACCTTGATGTGACGCTTTCATGATAAGAGATGGCATGACCCTTTCTAGGCATGCTGAAATTCATTTGTGAGTCCCGTCTGTGGTGCGCAGCCAGAGTCTTCATGAGTTTGGAGAAAAGAGAGGCAGAAGCTTTCTCCCCAGCAACCTGTGATCACAACTGCAGACCTAAAATATGCTGTCTGCCCTTGACATTTCTTCTTGCCTTTGGGCTGGACAGAATGAAGCTAGGAGAAGAGTGTCAGCAGATGGGTCAGTGTAGTTCAGTCTGATGTTGCTTTTCCACACAGACCACTGTTTCTTCAAGCAAAGTAATTTCTGTGGAAGGGATGAGGTTGGGCTGTGACCTTCCCTTGCTCTGCTCTTGAGAAGAGAAAAGCTCCTGCCACTGGGAAGTGGGATAATTGTGCTTTCTTCCATCTACCTGCACACATTGTATCTCTGCTTTTTTGGCTGTTGACTAGCTTTCCAGTGGGTCACAGTAATACAAACAATACTTGTCAATAGACACAATGCCACTTGTCATTTGATCAAATATTTGCATTTAGTTATTCTCTAGTAAAGTTTGAGCTCTCCAACATTAACAATGTCACGTTCACTGGCAGTTCTGAATATAAGTGAGCAGGAAGCCAAAAAAGCCATGGTGCTTTCTGTCTCCAGGATTAGAAATCATGTATGCTCTGTGGATCCTCTTGCTGGTGTTTTTCTTGTTAACAGAAAGCACAATTTAGGCAAGGAACCTCATACCAAGCCAGTCTTTAAATCTTTACTTTTCAGTGTTACATAGGCTTTAAATTGTCAAACTTGATCTGCTTTGTAAACTGTAAAAGTTTACTCTCTTCCAAATCAAAGCTTTAGAACGTCTCATCCTGCTATCAAAAGCCTCAGAGGGGTTTTCAAATGCTGGGTAGTACAAACCATCTTTATAGTGTTTATTTTCATTTTCATGAGAAGCTGTTCTGGTACTAATGAGATTGAAAAAAAACCGTTTATACAACGTACGCCCCCTGGATACAGTGCTTTCTGAACAAGTTTAATTAGAAAGATATGAATTAGATGTTCTAAGACTATTTTCTAGGAATAAAACAGCTGTTGCTCTTTTCTACTCTTTCAAACTAAAGGTTGTTTTTGGAGGCATTGGTCAAACTTTTTGGTTTGCCTCAGAACAGTGACACTTGCCAAGTTGTTTCTGGATCCCAAAGGAAGTCAAAACTTGCAAGAGTCTCACCCTATAGTCGAAGTAAGCCTCTTCCACCTGGAAAGCAATGCTTTTTTTTTTTTTTTTTTTTTCCTTTTTGCGGCACACGTTGCCATTAAAACTTCCAGTAGAAAAACAGGGGTGAAGAGGGAGGGAGGAAGCATGGATAAGAGGAAGAGTCAAAGACTCAGGAAAATATTGTTATTGTTCGACAAAGAGTGTCATTCAGGCTGGATAGTAAAACTTACTGATTTCTAATTTCAGTTTGACTTGCTGTTAGAATCACCCTGATGTAGACCTTGAGTCTATATTGACTACTTTTTCATACTCCTTGCTTGATGGATTGCTCCATATGACCTAGCTGATTTTTGCAGGAGGAAAAACTTCTGCGTGCACTTTATCCTCAGAAGTGATGTAACTTGCTGTGTGGATGGGCTCAGGGCACGGACTAGGCACCTTCCACTCAGCCCGTCCCGGTAGGGTGTCACCTCGCAGGCTTTGGGCAAACTCGGCAGCCCAAAGGACTGCAGTGTTGTCATCTCCAAAGACACAATGGACTTGTCAGCAATTGAGCAACAGAGGAAATGCTGATAAAAGGTGCCCCAGATCTCAGGAGTGCTCTGGGCTTCAGAGATCCTTTTGTTGGGCTGGTAGTCCATCTCTCAGCAGCAATGTGGAAATCACACTGGTAAATAAAATAAAGGTTCAAACTGTGTTTGAGTTAATGAATTAATAGTCAGCTGTGCCATGAAATCTCCTTGCTGGATGCTCATTCTGTGCCGATCACAGGTGTGTTTCAGCTTAATATAACCAGCACTGGAAGTTGTGTAAAATTTATTAAATGTTGTCATTGCTGTATTTTAAGACCATAAGAATGGCTAGTTACTAACTCTCCTCTAATGGACTATAAATTTTTACCGTTTTGGAATTTAATGGTGTGTCTGAGCTTTAGATGCACCAAAGGAGGACAGTTCTGACTTAAGGAAATTAAATGGGACATATTTCAAAAAGTAGAAAATGAGAATGGAAGGAAGCTGAAAGGCTCTTTTGGAATTGGACAGCATGAAGTGACTGCTGCTGGGCACTGTGATACAGTTCCTCATGAACTGCTGGAGATCTCAAAGCAGAAGCCTGTAGAGAGACTAACAAGACTCTAAGCAGCTTCACAGGCACACAGTTATCTTTCATTTGTGGATCTTCTGTCATATGAAGAGAAATAAGATGGGATATTTCTATGATGCAGACAGAGCTGCGGCCCAGAGGGCATCCACAAGTGAATGTATGAATGAGGTACCTGGACTATTTCATCTAAGGATAATTGGAAAATTGTTGGAAGAATTAATAAATGTTTGTAGGATGGACAGTGAAGATTGATAGTGGAGGATGCCATGACCTGAAGTATGAAAAAAGATGTCTTTTAAAATTACATATTCCAAATTGTATTTTTTTCATGTAAGCTCAAATCCCCACAGAAGATTAATTTGACAGATAATTTCCTTGAGTGTAAATTAGTGTAGCCAGGGTACTTCAGATTCTGTATGAGATGCAGAGTTGGAGATCCATAGAAATTATTCCTGTATATATCAGTACAGCTTAATGAACTATTTCTGGGGCACGGTAGAGGACCAAATGGACACAGGGTTTGGAATGTTTGCTTCTCTTACCCATTTTTCTAAAGGGTGGATTTTTAATGGCTTAGCTTCTTAAAACATATCCTAGATAACCTTCATCCAAGTTTCCATCTCCACTAAACTGTGGAAAGAGGAATGAATCTGTCCTGCCCAAGTGCAGTGAAAAGAAGAAATGAAGTTGAGTGTGGTCACCAGCAAGCTGATGCTATAACCTGGAGTAATGATCCTCTGCCAAGTTTCTCGGCTGAGTGATCATGTATTGTAAGTGGTTGTATGGTCGCTGATCAACATCATCATAGAAACTTGAGTTTTTTCCTTTGCTGAGGGTAAGTCCTCAGCCAGGAGGATCCTTAGCTCGGAATTACTCAGGACTGAAGTCTGACCATTAAGAACCTGAGAACTAGAGGGTGTAAGACACGTCTTTCTCCTCTAATACCTTATTTCTGCCACAAAAGTCCACCTTGCTGTAAATTTGCCTTTGCATTGGTATTTTTTTCCTCTCTTTTCTGTTTGATGGAACTTTCTGAGTTCACAATGTGCAGGGCTTAACTCTGCACATTTCTGACGCCTGTGAGCGGTTTTCAGGCAGCTTCTAAAATATACAAGGTAGCAAGTGTGACAAAAGAGTATATAATCCTGTGATATAATAGTATACTGTCCTTTCACTCACCTTGTCATCTTAAAAGTGAGCTATTTTAATTTTGGACCAAAGCTATGCTACAACTATCAGGCTGTGTTGCAGTGTTGTAGCACCTTTTTTGCCAAATGCTGCTGAAAGTATGACTTTTTTTTTCTGTAAAACTGTATAATAGAGATAGAATGTTGTCCTTTTCCGTGGATGATGTTCATAGAAGTCTCTTGTCAAATTTCTCAGTACCTAACAAATAATCAGCCTCCTCTTTTCTGCCTGAGCAATGTCATGACAGGTCCATCTTTTGGAGCTCTACCTGAGGACAGGTGAAAATTTTACCTGGACACTCGTCACAGGATTTGTGTTCCAGCTGAGATAGGAACAGAAGACAACTTAAATGGAAAGATTCTTGGGGGAAGAAAAAAAAAAAACAACACAGGGAAGGCAATTAAGTCATAAGCTGAAAAAAGAAAATAAACTCAGCATGTGTAATATTTACAGATAATTTACTTCACCAGTTCAGTTTTGATTATATGCAACTGAAATTCTCTGGTAATGCATGTTTCCTATGGCACAATTTTTTCTTTAATTAGAAAATTCTTTTATTCAGACTGAATTTCTCTTGCCATCATTGTAGTTGTAATAAGCAGCTGGAGCAAGGTACTTAAAGGTAAAACCAGCATCTTGTCTTCTTATTTTTGTTTCACATTGCTTCTGAAAACTCACTGTGTTTTCAGAGTCTGTTGCTGTCCTATTGTCAGAAATACTGATGTTTGTTTTCAGTGAATTACACACTGTTCTAACTACAGATGTTAGTTTTTGGCATTGTTGTGAACATACTCAGTTATACAGCTTTAGACTGCAAATTGTTGGTTTTTTCCCCTCGCTTCATCTCCTGACATACATTCACTAGTTCCAGCCCCTCCTTCTGGGATAACATTGCAATTGCAAAACCTTAGCCAAGGCTAAAGCTGCTCTTTTTCCCTTCCCACAGGACTCGTCTTCAACGTCCCATGTGGAATTGACTGAAAAATATTCTGCCAGAAAATATGTTTTGACAAAACCCCTGAACTTTTAACCAAAAGAAATATATGAAAAATACCTGGTTTTCACTGGAAAACACAGATTTCTGCTGAAAATTTAAAAAGTTGATTGTAAACTCTGAGTCAGAAGTGTCCCAGGATCACCATGTCCTCCTGGTGAGCAGCATGCAGTGTGGGAGATGCGAGGTGTCCAGGGACTTGTTTGTATCAAAATAATGAGGCACTTAATTGGATTTATAGTTCAAGTAATGTAGCAGCACTTCCAAATACAGTTTGGGAAACATTTTCTGCCAAAATATGTCAGAATTTGGGGGTGAAGGAGGAGATTTGAAGGAGGGGAGAACAAAAAGGTAGAAAAAAATTCTGTAGTAGATTTTTAAATTTTCCCTTACAGGCATTGAGGGAAACAAACACGCACCCATCCTCCCACACAGATCACACCACACAGACACCCAGCCACCTGCCCCCTGCTTCTATTTTCTGGCCGTTTCTATTACTATTTTACATGGTAGTTTTTCTTAAAGAAGTTTAAATGAGAGAAGCTTGGTTGCAGTCTTTATTTCTGTGGTGAGAACTAAACTCTGTAATGAGTGTAAATAAGGCTGGCTTATTTCTGATGAGGCTTTTACCATCACTTCATCCCAAGCAGCACTGGTGGGCACGGTGCATTTGCCACTCTGACTTTCTTAATTGACTTTACCCATAAATTTACACAGGTATAACACATTTCTGTGTAAGGCAGAGCAGGAAATTGAATTAATAAAAAATATTATTTCCCCCAGTGGATTAGCATTTGAAATATGAAATATTTCTCTTTTTCCAGTAATGGACTATTTCTGAGAGAACTATATTTTTCAGGGTTAAAACCATGATAATTTTATTCACTAGTGCTAATCTATAGGGTCTTTATACTTCCAACTGATAGATCATGTAATTGGATTTATATTATTTTTTATTTATTTATTTCTAAATTAGATGTATAACTTGTGTGTGCTTTTCTTTATCATTCTGGACAGGAGTGAAAATTCTGGTTTCTGTCTAACGGCCAATCAGTCAAAAATAAGAGTTTCAGGATAAACAAAGCAAAGATAAAGGATTTTGATTTAGAAGATACACAAATGCCTGACTTCTCTTCCTGTTACTTCTGTGAACAGCCATGAGAAGAACTTTCCTCCTGGAGGGTATCAGCTCCTCTTCTTGTTGTAGTGCAGAAGTGGAACTGGCAGATTTTTTAGACATTTAAAAAAATTACACAATACTAGAATTACAGGAAAGTTTTGAGGCGGGTTCCAGAACCGATCTTTTACATGAGCTAAACTCTGTCTCTTCTCATCTCTGGTAAGTTTAGGCACACAGTGCAGCCAATTGCAGGTAATAAAAGTGGAGCACGTCATACTGTGTTACAGATTTTTAGAGGATATGGAGTAATATACACTTTTGGTATGACTCTTCAGCTGCTTTTCAGTCATGAGCATAATATGTCTGTGCAGAAAGGTCTAGGGTTCCTGTGCCTCCCTAAAGTTGCTTTGGCTTGTGGTACTTCACATAACACAGGACAGAAAACGTTTCTGTACACATATACAGAGCTGTATTTAAATCACTGGTCTCAAGAACCTTTATCTCCTCCTGGGCTGGTGGCTGGGAGTAGTAGTACAGACCAGAAAGTCTATTCAGGTAATTTTACTTTTTCTGCTTTCATCTTCTCTTCCAGCTTAATTTCTTCACATGCTGTAGCACCGTGAGAACTATAATTGCAAGATAAGTTAGGGCAATGCATGCACTTCAGGCTAGCAACATGGATAGAGAATACCCATATATTGAACCTGTCAGGGAAGAGGGAGTACTTAGGGATGTTTGATAACGTACTGACTGACACCTTTGGAGAGAGATGATCTCGCGTAGTTACAATATGTGACAGGGAACACATCAAGGCAGCTCTCTTTACAGGTGTGAGTGTAGATAGCAGTAAAATGCTGTGCAGGATGTAATGGCATTTCTCTTATTTTGTGTTGTAGTGATGATGGTTTCATCCAAATTTCAAACTCTTTCAGAAAATCACAGAGCTCAAGTGAAAGGAAAGATTGCTTAACTTCATTGGGCATTTGTTACAGACAGAGCAGGCAGTTTTGTTTAAATCCTAGAATTTAGGATCCATGGGAACTTCTGGAGCAAATTATTTTTTTGTTATAACTTGCAATCTGTTACCTTGTCTGGAAGTGTAGTACTTGAAAAACTCTATGTTCTGCTAGATCTTTTGTGTTAGAACAGTAACACAGTGTCACCCCAGCCTTTTCTTTGCAGTTTTCTTAGATACTGTGAGTAGAGCTCGGTTTTCATCTGTAGACTGACAGAAGACAGGAGAGTTTCGCACAACAGCGATGATTTATAACTTATTTTTTTAATAAGGATTCCCAAGTTCTGAATGTGTGTTTGGTTTCACGGTGAATGTCAGGTCTGTTCCCTAAATTAAATCAAGGTGCAGCATTCATGTTACAATGAGTTTAGAGGCAATACAAGCTCAATGTATCCTTGCTTCTCCATCCTTGCTGCATCCTTCTCCTCAGACTGCACTGTGGAGGCACTCATGGCCATAGTTTGATGGCAGGAGCAAGAAGGTGGGGATGGGAAAGAGACAAGAATACCTTCTTAGCTAATGCTTTGTTGGGTTAAACCAAGAGTTTGATGCAGAACACTGGCCTGCTGACTTGTAGCCTTGAATTCATGATACTGATACTTTTCAACCCTGCAAGAAGCATCCTCCTGTCCCAAGAACCACTTTTTAGGCTGAGGTTAAAAGCTTTTTTCATTGGTCGTTGTGAGGTCAGATCTAAAACCAGAGAAACTGCAGCAAGCCGTGTCGATGTTTCAGAAGTGCTTGGTGAGTGGGCTGATGAGTACAGTTGCACTCTTTTTGGTGGAAAAGTTGGTTTATGTATTTCCATGCCATTCCATCAGTTGTTTGTGGGGATACACCGTTGCACTAGTGCCTGAAATAGCTGTGTGGTGTGCCCAGTGGTATTGCCAAGCCAACCATGAGGAGCTTTGCATAACCTGAAAATATACCTAGGGTTGTTCTTGTTTTATTCCGAGCTGGCAGAAGTTCTAGCTCCATCTTAGTTTTGCTACTGTATGGGCTTAGTTGTTTTTCAATAAGTAGAGATTATCTGATAGTCCCAAGATGTCAGGAGCTGTTGTGACAAGTTGAACTGTGAGTTGATGACAGTCTGCAAAGTCTGGAATGTCTCCTTGGTAAAATATGTCCTCAGACTTCTTCATGCTCTACAGTGACTTCAGTCTGGATGTCAAGTGTGGGAGCATCCTTTATCTTTCCAATATTCAGCAATCTGTAGCCAACAAATACGCAAGTTCTGACTATTATCAACCTCTCTTAAAAAACAAAGCTATCGTGTAGAAGTTACACACGCCTGAGGTAGCTGTCTTCAGGAGAGATCTGGCACACAGATGTGGTTTCTTCCAGAAATTAAGGGACACAAAAAATTTCCGCGTTTTCTGCTTAAAGTGCAGGAGGCTTCTCTTGGACTTTGCCTCACATAACGAAGAGGAGACCCTACTACAGGGGGGTAGTAATTGCAACACAGAGAAGGACAGTGCTGCTAACTGTTTCTATCCATATTCAGTTATCTATCAGTGTAAAGAGTGAAGTACATGCAGTAGATGTGAACCAGCTCTTAGCCACACATATCCCTGAAAAGCGCTACAATGACAGTGACAAGAACAGTACAAGGACTACTGCAGACAAGCAGTTGCTGCAGAGAAACTCGTAGTTTCATCCCAGATCTAGAGGAAGACAGGTAGGATTTCTACTGCAGGTGGGTGGGGTCGGTACAGTTGTATTGCTGAACTTAACAAATGTGGTCTACAGAATGGCAGCTGGTTGGGGATGTTGTGTCTGTGTTGGAACAGGGATGGCTTGGGATAGAGTTGTTATAGCAAAAATCTCTGAGACTGTGAAGACAGATATTCCATACTGAAAAATAGTAGTGTTAAGAAAATAATAATAATCAATGGAAATGTCTGAAGTCAGGCTGTGTA